>NW_018742914.1:5789529-6414383 GCF_001683475.1 Chenopodium quinoa
TTTCGTTTTTCCTTTTTTTTTCTTAGTAAATTAATTGTTGATTTTTTAATGTGTGTGGGTGTTGCAGCGGCTGTGTCAATGGCGGAATTTCAAGGAGTTGGTGGTGGTGTAGTTGCGCGATTTCGAGGAGTTAATGGTGGTGTTGTTGCGCGATTTTGCGGAGCTGATGGTGGTGTATATGCCCAATTTGAAGGACCTGGTGGTGGTATTTTTTTGGATCTGGTTGTTTTGTGCTATGAGGTATTCTCCTCTTGAGTATTTGTCAGTAGGAAATTTGTTAAATCAAAAATATCAATTCAAAAAGACGTGAGAAGTGTTTTTAAGCAAATCTAATTAAAGCATTAGTACCATTTCAATTTACCTGTAGTATCTCATTTTGATTAAAAACATGAGTTAGCTAATTTAAATAAAATTAGAATTAGCATTGTGTAATAAAAATTAATTTCTCATATAAATTTTGTTTAAGGATTTTATAAAGAGATTATGAACGAAATACAGTGATGTCTCTTGTAAATTTGTCTTATTAGTTTATTATTTAAATATAAACTTAGCTTCAGAAACTATTGATAGGGGAAATTGCTTTTGGAGGGTTTGGTGCTGTAATGTGTATCTATGTGAATTTAAAAATTTATAGAGGGGTTTTAGTGTGTACTAAGTTCCATTTTTTCTGAAGAGATAAAAATACCCTTTTTTTTTAAGCTATAATAATGATAAAAATAAACTAGTATATTTCAGATGTCTTTTTTGGTTGCAGTGTATTATTTAATAATTTTTGTGGAGAAGATATTTTTTTTATGATGTACTAGAACAATTTATATGGTCTGGTTTTTTTGGCTAATAAAATATATGGGATATGTCCTTTGCTTTATTCTTTATTATATATGTGTTCTGCATGTTTGGTTTGTTTCAATTTTCTGACTTGCTTCTTCTTTATCTTCTGTCTGAAAGAAAAGGTTTGTATGTGAAACTTTGCTGGGTAATTGGTTAATTAGATTTTGATAAAAATATAATATCATGGGTTTAATTCCTTATGGATCTCATTTGTACAGACAACATTGGATATTGACTTAATGAATCTTGAACTTTTATGCACCATAATTTCCTGGACATACATTGATGTACAATTATTTGAATTTAGTTATATTTTTTATAGGAAAGTAAAATAGAACAATTACTAGAAATTAGTTGTTTATGCATTTGTATTATTTTTGAAGCATTCAATTTGGTTACATAGCTTAATTTTTTTTGCCCTTGTGTTTTTTTGTTTTTCTTCTTTCTTTTTTTTTGGATAAAAAAAAGGGAAAAAAAAGAATAATTGTAGGTGTATGCACTTGGAGCTGGTTGTGCTGGTAAAATTAATTGCAGCTACTGGTGGTAAGTTTATTATTATTGATTTAACTTGGAATATTATAAGGTGGCTTGGTTTTCTTACATATGTTACCTTAGTTGTTGCACTTTGATTGTAGTTTAAGTTTAGAGGATGTATATGTTAAATGTTTTTTTTTCCCGGTTACAGGTTATGGCTATTCAGTCAAGCAAAATTGCCATTCCATTTCGACCTCTTTTAGGTCAATTGATTGATTGTTTAAATTTTCCTAAACCGGTTTATGGTTTCATAGATAGGGATAGGAATAATGCTTGTGTTCGTATTAGGACTGAATGTGGGAAGTCTGAATTTGTATTTTTCGGTGGGGAAGCTAACACAGTTGAGGAGTCCCAAGAGAGAGCAGCTCAAAAAGCTGTGCAGAAATTGATGAACCAGTTTGGGGTGCGGGTGAATGATTTTACATCCGATAGAGCAAGGATGTATCAGCTATGCAGTAAGCTTTTTAAGCATAAGGTGGTTGAGTTATGTAGTGAAAAAGGGATAGTGATGCCTGGTGCACAGAAGGTTTTGGGCAAAAAACCATCTGGTGATGTTGTTCATGTGACGATTGACTTTGTAGGATTTTTAGGAGCTGTTGTTACAAGGACTGGAGCAGAGGTGAGTCCATTAGAGACTATTTGGGTTGAAAATTTGGGCTTTGTGTCCTGGCTAACAGTGTCTTGCCCACATAATGGAGGTGAAATGGAATGCATATATAGTGATGCTTGTCCTGAGTTAGCTGATGCGAGGCAAAAAGCTGCCAAAAGAACTATTCATTACTTGGTGACTAAGTATAATCTAGAGATCATTGATGCTAATTATGGTGCAATTTTGGAGAAGCATGTTGCTTGCAGTGCTCTAAAGAGAAGGTTTTACCAATTAAAGGAGCATTTGACTGCCAGAGAGGAAAACTTTGCTACTGATGAATGCTTGACTCCTACTTCTGAGAGGTTTCGGATCCCTGAGATTGGTTTGCCTCCAGCTGCTCCAGTTAAAAGACGTTCGGTTACAGCATTAGATGCAGCATCTTCTTCTACTGTTAGAGTTGTTGAACCTTTGGTTTCTGGCATACCTGAATTAGAGATTGTATGGAAGCGGGCAAAGTTTGTTTAGCCTATATGGAGACTTACATTAGTATTTTGGGTAGAAAGTTGTATGCCTGGATATAGGTGTTTAGATTTAGCATTGATATATGCTTATTATCTTTCCTTTTGTCTTAGAGCCTAGGTCTATGAGTAGTAATGGCTGAAATTTTTCATTAGAAAACAGACTTGAAGGCTGTAATTGAAATATAATGTAATGTGTATCTTGAGTAATGAATGGATTAACTTTTTATTGTAGTTCTCATGACTTCTTAATTTAATATTGCTCTTTCATTAATTTTATTGTTAATTGTATGTCTTCTTGATTTTACAATGCTCTTTCATGTTTGGTGTTAAATATGTTCAGTATTTTATCTTTTTGAAGCTACATGGAAAATGTAAATACGGGTTTTAATTATGCATTAGCTTTTCTGTTTGCAGTAAATGGTAACTATTTATGTATACTGATATTCAAATTTCGATTGTATAACTTAGTTTATGTATGTATATAAGCATGTGAGGGAATAAGGAGAAAAGGAAATCTTTAAAGTAGGATTAGAGTTAAAGGAAGTAACAAGATGAGATAATGACAAGCTTCAATGGCTTTATAAAATAATACAAAGCAAGTATTGTTAATGATATGCACATGCTCTTATTAAGGTACAAAATAATGTAGTAGATTAGTAGAATTCATTTATTTTGTTTTGTGGCAGTAAAACAGGAGGATATTGCAATTTCAAATCGAGATCAGTGTAAAATTCAGGAATTATTGTTATAGGCTTAGATCACAGAAGTTTATGCAGAACAAATATTGGAACAGGTAAACATTTTCTTGAGTTGAAGGAGATATGCAAGTTAGTGTATTAGATTGATCAAATTTGTGAGGATTTAAATTGCAGAGCCTTTTAAATTGCACCTTTGTTTTTTATTAAAAAAACATCTTGTTAACTACACCTGCTGAGTATTTCTATATATGTTCTTTATACAGTTAATGACATAAACTGAGATCGTTAATAACTTGTGCAAATTGTTGAGATGTGCATGCAAATGGTTGACATGACTTGGTCTGCAGCAAAGTAATATGGGTATATCTGAAAATTTTGCATGATTCTTATGATAAGTCTTTCTATTTATATGCGCATTGCTATGTTCATTTATGATATTTATTTTATGTTCGAGTTGCTGAGTTATTGTTTTAATTGTTTATATGATAGCTGATGCACCTATTAATTTTAAGAGACCATCATTTCAAGGTCGAAAATCAAAGCGAATGAGTGCTTTGGTATCAACTCATAATTTTACTAGGTAAAATAGATGATTTAAAATAATAAAATTATTATTTTGGTGAACTAAATTCATAGGTTCTTTATTCTTTGTACAATCAAGCAGAACAACCAAGATCGAAAAAGCCTAAATCAAGACCTTCGAAATATATTGTACTTGAAAGTGGGTCATTTGCCTTACATTGAGTTACAAAAGTGAATATATATATATAGTCTTTTTTTATAAGATCTGGTTTAATTTCTTTTGGTCATGCTACAGAGAGGCCTTCAACTCACAGATCTACACCAACAAATGGCCAAAGTTCAAAACAGCTAAGGGATGCAGCTAAAAGTAAGGTTTAGTAGTAATTTCAGTTTATCTATTTTGCACACATACATAGTTTGCACAATCAAATTATCTCAAATACCCTTTAATGTTATTACAGAAACCCTTGCGACAACTATAGGAAAACCATTACCTAGGCATCCCTAGAATTATCTCCACCTACTTACTGTGATAAGTGTGGAGCTAAGAAGTTTGAGTTTGAAACTCTACATTTTTGCTGTGGTAATGGTGATATTAAAATAGCTGAGAATGAATATCCCCCTGAATTAATGAGGCTTTTTACTTCAAGAGATGAAGATGCTCTCCATTTTAGAAAAATATGCACGGTTATACAATAAACTTATTTGCTTTTAGTTCAATTGGAGGTAAAACTAATAGAGAAACATACAAAGGTATATATGTCTTTAAATTGCATGGCCAAATATATCATTCTGTACCAGACTTATTACCAGATGAGAATGGTCCAAAGTATCTGCAACTTTATTTCTATGATGGGCAAAATGAATTGAAACACAGAACAAACTGCTTTCCTGAATTAAGACAAGATGTTATTGACAAATTAATGCAAGTAACTAAAGATAATCCATATGCAAGATTTTTCCGCTCTTTGAAAGAAGTAAATGTTGATGAGCGTACTAACATTATAATAAATTCAAACACTGTACCAGATCAAAGAGTATATAATGCTCCCACTTCAGATGAAGTTGCTGTTATCTGGCCTGATAGTGTTTCGTCAAGTCAGAGTTCATGGCCACATGTTCTTGTAACAGCAAAGTCTTCAAAGTCTCATCGGATTGCTCATTTTTATGGGTGCTATGATCCTTTGCAGTATCCCTTGCTATTCCCAAGAGGTGAATGTGGTTGGCATCAGGGTTTAAAGAAAACTTCTTATGGTGGAGGCAGACAAGTGGCAACTGAACCTGATCCGATACAGTCCTGCGCAGTGCACACTCCGGCAAATTTTCTAGATGCAGAAGCTGCTCGTAAGTTCTTAAAAGAATAATGGTATTATTTTTAAAGCTGTTTTTATACTTGTGTTTCCTTATCGTATGCTTAATTTGAATTTTCTCTGGACTTTAATGTTTGTAGGAGCTTCTGGAAAACATACCAAAGCTGATAAGAATATCTCTGCAAGGGAGTACTATTGTTATAAGCTTCAAATTAGACTAGGAAACATGCTGTTAAGAGCAGGCCGTGCATTTTTGCAGTATATCACAGACATGTATATCAAAGTTGAAAACACAAGGTTAGATTTTTTTTCGGCAAAATCAGGATACAATAAGAGCGGATCTTTATAAAGGGATTCTAGACACTGTAGATAGTGGCCAGACAAGTGCAGCTAATGTTGGTCATAAGTTCATTTTGCCACCATCATTTATAGGAGGCCCTCGTGATATGAAAAGGAGATATCTGAATGCAATGGCTCTTGTGCAGAAATACGGGAAACCTGATCTCTTTGTCACTATGACCTGCAATGCAAATTGGCCAGAGATAAAAGAGGATTGCCACATGCTCATTTCCTATTGATTCTAGAGCAACAGCATAAGATGAAGTGTCCTGCTGATTATGATAAATATGTCTGTGCAGAAATACCTCCCGTTACTCAACCTGAGCTGCGTAAAATTTGTGTTAAGGCATATGATGCATGGACCATGTGGCCGCTTAAATCCAGAGTGTCCTTGTATGAGAAAGAAGGATAATGTTATTTCTTGTAAAAATGGGTATCCAAAACAATTCACCGTACAAACAACAACAAATAAAGATGGCTATCCATGCTATAAGAGAACTGATACTGGAGAACAATTGAAAGTCAGAAATGCTCAGTTAGATAACCGATGGGTTGTCCCTTATAACCCCTATCTCACATCACTCTTTGATTGTCATTTGAACGTAGAAGTTTGTTCAACTATTAAAGCAGTGAAATATTTATATAAGTATGTTTACAAGGGACACGATCGAGTGGCCTTCAATATTCTGGCTGAAGATAAAAATTGTAACGATGAAATTGCTCAGTTTCAGTCGGGGAGGTGGGTGTCGCCATGTGAGGCAGCTTGGAGAATTTTTGGATTTGATTTATTTGAGATGCATCCACCAGTCTTACCTTTGTCAGTTCATATTCCAGACATGAACACAGTTTGTGTACGCCCTTATGAACGTCTGGATGTTGGTATTGCAAGCGTGTTTATGGTAGGACTCAATTAACTGAGTTCTTCCGTATGAATGCAGCTACTGATAATGGTCTTGGTTACTCATATGTAGAATTTCCTGAACACTATAAGTGGGATGCTTCAGCAAAATCATGGTCCAAACGGAAAAATAAAAAATTGATGATAGGGCGATTAGCTTTTGTCGCTCCTTCGGAGGGTGAACGCTTTTACCTTCGGCTTCTATTATTGAATGTCAAAAGTCCAAAATCATTCACAGACTTGCGCACAGTTGAAGGTTATGTGTGTGCAACTTTTAAAGAAGCATGTCTAAGAGCTGGCATTTTGAAAGAGGACGATGCTGCAAGCATTTGTTTAGCAGAAGCAACTGAAATTCAGCTCCCTCGGGCTTTACGCCGACTATTTGCAACTGTTCTTATATTTTGTCAGCCGAGTAACCCTGAAGAATTATGGTTTAAATATTATTCTGCATTATCAGAAGATTTTGCACGCCAATACCCTGGTGTTGAAAACAAAGTTAAAAGATTAACTGTCAGATCAGTAGAGCAGCATTTAGAGGCCATGGGCAAGTCATTATCTGCTTGTGGTCTGGCTGTTTTAATGGAAGACACTGATAACCAGATTGATAGAATAAAAGACATTCAAGATGCTTTAGATGCTCCGATTCCTCAAAATTGTATAGAAAGTCGTGGCTTGCTTAATACGGCACAAAAGGAAATTTTTACTTGTATTATGCAGCATATCGTAGAAGGAAAACCAGGGGCATTTTTCGTAGATGGTCCTGGTGGAACTGGTAAAACGTTCTTATATAATGCATTATATGCTGAGATCCGCCTTATGAATAAGATTGTTTTACCTACTGCTACGTCTGGAATAGCTGCAGCAAATATTCCATCAGGTAGAACAGCACACTCAAGATTCAAAATTCCATTGGACAATGATGCTTCATTAGCTTGCAGTGTTTCTAAGCAAAGTAGCCTGGCAGCGTTAATAAAAGAAACAGCTCTTATAATATGGGATGAAGCATCTATGGCAAACAAGCAAAATCTAGAATCTCTAGACCTTTTATTACAAGACATATGTGATAGTGATGTGATATTTGGTGGGAAGGTAATTATCTTCGGTGGAGACTTTCGACAAGTGTTGCCTGTTGTTCCTAACAAGACTATTAGAGAAGCAGTGGAAGCAAGTATAGTGAGTTCTTATATATGGCAGCATTTGCGGAGATTCAGGTTAACTGAAAATCTAAGAGCTAGGGAAGATCCTTCATTTTCTCAGTTTTTACTTGCACTGGGAAACGGTGAACTGCAGCCCATGGAAAGTGATTTTTTTGAGTTGCCACCTCAGATAGTGCAGACTTTCCAGCCTGATGCTGATCCAATAGATGAGTTACTCGAATCTTCTTTTCCATAACTTGGTTCAGGTGCTCTGGACCCTCAAATCTTTTCAAGAAGGGCTGTTCTAACACCTATAAATGACGATGTAGATACTATAAATTCGTTCATGATTGAGAGATTCCCAGGACAAGCCATATCTTATACAAGCTATGACAGTGTCCTAGATGATAGTGGCAGCGTATATCCTACAGAAGTCCTGAATAAACTATGTCCAGGTGGAATGAGCCCTCACAATCTTGTGCTCAAAGAAAACTGCCCAGTAATATTGCTTAGAAACCTTCTGCCATCTTCTGGTTTATGCAATGGAACGCGCCTTATATGTAAAAGGTTTTTCCCTAATTTAATTGAGTGCGTGATTTCTATTGGACAGTATCAAGGGGAACATGTATTTATACCCAAAATTAAACTCAGACCATCAAGTTCTCAGAAATATCCTTTCCAATTTCAGAGGAACCAGTTTCCTATCAAGCTCAGCTTTGCAATGACTATAAACAAGTCACAGGGGCAAACTTTAGATCAAGTGTTAATATATCTCCCTCGTTCGTGTTTTTCACATGGTCAGTTATATGTGGCTCTCTCACGTGCACGGTCTGCAGATAAAGTGAAAGTTGTATCAGTGGCTCCTACTTCACAGCATTCAGAAAACTCTGTTAAAAATGTCGTATCTTAAGCTGTCCTAAAGCTAGCATGAGTAATTTAGGTGATTATACATTGTCTAAGCTTACTAAGTTGATTTTTCGAAATATATAATGGCAGTCCTAATTTTCGTGTTTTACTCTTATTTTGCAGGAGTAATCTAGGTGCTGTTAGATCATTCCTAAAATAAGCTAAGTCATGTGCAATCACTTTAGTAGTGGTCCAATGTTGAATTCCAAGTATGCCTTTTCTTTCACCTATTTGCTTGATACTAATATACTCTATTTTGCTGCAATCCATTTTAATGTGAATATACTAATTCATATATGGCATTAACTATGGGTGATATTTAATGACAATAATGGTTGGTTAGTGATTGTGGGTCATATCTTTCTTGTTTTAGATTTCTACTGTATATTATGTGTGTGTGTGTGATTGTTTTAACAGGGCTTTATGACTACTGTAATAAATTAATATGCTAATTGATTCCAATTATGCATTCTGAACTTTAATACATGTGATTTTTTTCAATGAATTCTTGTATGTGCTTTATTCTATAGCGTATGAGCAAAGATTACTTTTAGTAAATGTAGACACTTACTTTATTACTCTAGATCATAACTTGTTTTAAAATAGGTGTTTTGTATTAATGAGTTGTTGTTTGGAGAGTAATAAGTGTTTAGTTTTGAGTAAATTGCTATTTGGGTTTTCTGGCTTTGACATCACAAGGAAGGAGTGAACAGAAAATCTGTCTGGACTTTATTACATGTCTATAGGAAGAAAAAACCTAACTCAGGATTTATTGCTTGATGTTCAATTACAGATCTTCAGATGAACTAAATATTATGCCATATACTTTAATTTCAGGTCCTTCAACGGTTCAGAAGATTCCTCCGGAGCAATTTTGCTGGCATGGTTTTGTGATAACTAAAGCATTAGCCCTTAGGTTTAGAAAAGAAGTGTATAAGCATCTTGTTAATTGTTTCTTGATCATCAGGAAAACCATGCATAAATTGGTTTTCTGTCAAGCTTTCGCCTTACATATTTTCATGTAGCATACACTTATAGTGGACACAATACTTTTAATTATAATTCTCCTTTGATTATAACTGATATTGTTTAGAGCAATTAGAATGATTGATGGTTGAAATTAAACTATGTTTGCTTCACTATTTAACATTATTGGTTGTAAGAGCAATTAGAATAATTAATGGTTGTTTCTGATTTATTTATTTAGTTAAAGATCTAATGTGATTTCAAACCCTTGATTTCTTTTGCTCTATTTTGTCGTGCAAGAAGATACCCTTATTGTTAGGCTTCATGGATCAACGTCAATCTGCAAATGACATAAGCAGGTCAGTGGTTTTAATGATTTTTCAAAGGTCGCTGCTCTTATTCCCTTAATACATCATTTTTATTCATGATTATTCTTTTTTTCTTTTTATTTATTTTTCGGTTTTTTATTCCTGAATAAGTTGATTCATAATGCTATTTTAATTGTTAGCTGGTGCTTTATTTCTATTTTTATACAATTAATGGTCATATGGCTTTCAACTAAAATATCTGGTTTTGATTAGTTGGAACTCTGGTCTCACTCTTTCAGTGTAATACTAAGGCAACCATTGCAGCTCATTGCATCAAGCGGATAAAGGACAATTATGAATTCAAATTCAACAGATAGCTTAGGTAGAATCTAAAAGTTTAAATCTATTGAATTTATTTTAGACTTACTGAACTTGTGCTGTAATGCTTGGGTAGAGTGATCAATGGTGTGCTTATTCATAGTACTGGTATGTTTGCTTGTAGATTGCTGGAATAGTTTGAAGAGCGGAACAAAAGAAGAGAGTATATATTTTTTCAGATTTCTGAGCTCTGGAACCATTGAAGCCCTTAAGAAATGTGACGCTGATAGCATCATGTGGTCTACAAGTTCGTAAATCTATGGATTCGTATATTTGTATTTATTCAATGAATTCAATGACATATTGACATGGAGTATTTTATATTCAACCTTAGTTCCCTAAGAGTTTATATTTCTGCATGGATTTTAAACTGGAGTATTTGCTTGCAGGTAGTATTAGACAATGGCATTGCTCGAGTGACAATATCTAAACCACGAGAAATTGTTACTGGACTAGCTTATAATGGCATTGACAATTTGCTTGAATCTCGAAATCTTGAGGACCATAGAAGGTAAACATTCTATATAATCAGATTTGTACAGTCATTTTTCTTAATGAAATCAATACTTCAGTCAGTCTCTATATACAATCTAGAAACAAAATTCAAGATAATGAAAGAAAAGTTGATCATCACATGTGGAATTTTTAATTTTTTCTGCTTGTTTAATGATATATTTAACTGTGAAATGTATGCATGTATTGGGAACTTGTTTAGAATGATGCTAATACACCAGGGACATTTGACATGTTTGTTCTTCTTGCCTTTTTGTTTCTTAGTTTACCCAAATTAAATGGATAAACTTGTAAATGTTAGGCTTAGTTTTACAGATTTGACTAAGGCTATTTGCTAACTGTATGCAAGATTAAAGCAACAACTTTTCAGGTGATTATGTTACATGATGATCAGGTGGAAGTTTTCTTTTGTAGACAGTGGGATCCTTCACTCAAGGGCAAGTTATTCCCATTGAATATTGATAAAAGGTAGTTGCTTTAATCTTCACCATATTATATAAACTTCTACTTTTTATAGAGCACACTTCCTCCTTTATATATTAGTACCCCTCTCTCTTGAAATAGTTGTCATGTTAATAATGTAATTAAATCCAATAATTGTTAAACTTTTAGGTCTATAATGCTTCGTGGCTCATCCAGGTCATATACCTATGCAATCTATGAGCATATGAAAGATTGACCGGGCTTCAGCTTGGGTGAAACTAAGGTCACATTCAAGCTCAATAAACGGTGGTATAAAGAAACTGATTTCTTTGGACAGGTTTCACGGCAAACCAAATTAATTAGAAGAAATTTAGGCAACAAAGCATGATATGTTTAGTCCTGAGGCTGTTCTGTTGACAAGCCCTGTTAAACCAAACATTAAAGGAGAGGTATCATAATTTCTTATCTCATGTAGATAAAAGTTGATTATGCATTGGTTTTAAGTATTTTTATGATTTGTTCGATCATGTTTAGTGAATATATGAATTGTTATATTATATAGGTTGATGAAAAGTATCAGTATTCATGTGACAACAAAGAGATAAAAAACCATATACGCTTAAATTACAGCCTACTAAAGTGAACTATTTAAATTAACTTTCTATCATAAAATAAAAGTTAATATTAAAAGCTGTACAATATTTCACATTTCTATATTTCTATATATATATATAGGTCTGCTATGATTATGACTTGTTGTAAAGCCACTCCCTTAAAAAAAGAAAAATTGTTTTCTGGGATATGGTTATCCATATATAAAAGCAAGATATTATTATTCTATTACTTATAAAAACAATAAACTTTTCCAGGCTTTATAAAGTATTATAAAAGTACAGTGAGCAGCTGAAAATCTTTACCTAAAGTATGGAATGAACAGTGTTAACAGTAAAGAAGAAAAAACTTACATTGGTTATTCTGAACTTATTACCAGAACCTTCCCCAATTACTGTATTCTAGCTATTTCCTATTTTTTAAATTTGTACTAACTCATATAAAAAGTGTTTCATCTTTGGCATTTCGTTTTTTTTCACAGAAGAATCAACCAAAGTAGCAGTGACTTACTCAGCCATGGCAGGTATGGTCCCTTCTTTTATAGATTGCTTCCATTATCCTTTAGCTCAATTATTGTTAATGTTTTTCCTATATAAATTCCTTATTGTGTACTTGATTAACTAATATTTAATATTAAATGTTATAACATTTTACATTATCATGTATAACTACTGCTATACAAAATAACATGAAAGCATTTGTATACACGGATCAAAAATACAAAACAGCTAGACAGAAGCCAGAGTATGTGTACTTGGATCAGTTAAATGTAGCATGCAAGACTTATATAGTAAGAGTAGTTGTTGCTGAAAAAGGAAGGGACACACTATCCTCCAAAAAAACAGTTAGATTCCAAACTTTACTTCTAAAGGATGAAAAGGTATGCATTTATTACTTTATACATGTAAATATCACACTAACTTTATTACAATTATGATGCAACTGAGAGAATATTCCTAACTGTAATCTAAATCATATCAAGCATTTAGGTAGGCTTAAAGAGTTATGGTAGGCTGTACAGAAATTACATTAACTACTCTTGTAATAATCATGCTTATGCTATAATCATGCTTTTACTTATGTTATAACCTTAATCAGCTCAAGGTTCAGTTAAATATAGTACACATGAAGCTAGAATATAATGCAATCCTAATTATGTTTAAATGTTCATGATTCAAGTGAAATATAAAGTATATAGCTTATTATAGTTAAATCTTTTGAGTAACCTTTTTATTCTTTTATAATATAAATTACATCAATGTTAAAATCACTTTATTTTAGCAAAAATAATGTTAAATAAAGCACATATTTTGTGGCACTTTAATTAAATCTCAAACAAAAGATGCCTTATTCTACAAATCTAATAGCAAATTATATATAATTAATAAGTTTAAGGGACCTTATAATATAGTTATAAAGCTCACCTTGTTTCACTATCATTTTCTGCTTTATAGGGTAATAGGATGCGTGGTACTTTATTTGGCGATCAAATTGAAGCATTTGAAGAAGCATTACAGTACCTAGGTGAATACGACATTTCTGCTGCACCTATTAAATTCATTGACGAAAAATGGAGAACTGAGCTTGATCAGTTTCCGTACCAAATGGCTTTTGGTAGTAGAACTGTGATCCAGCCAGTTCATCCAGAGCTCGGACCAATTATGCCTAACTATCAACCCATTGCAAGTATACCTCGTACAGTTGATCCTGATGAGAAATACGGTATATTGCACTCACATAACAGTTTCACATAAAAAAAACAATTAAAAAACACTAACAAACTTATCTGAATTCACAGATATCGTAGGTGTGGTGTTATATGTTGAAGAAGAGCCAAGGAAAATTGAAGCCAGAGATGGAAAGCGAGAGAGCTTCGTACGAGAAATAGTCGTTACTGATGAAAGGTTAAAATCAGTTCACCTAAATGTTCAGGATTAGTAAAAATAATATTTGATATATATTACAATTTGGAATCACTAACAATAAGTATTTCATGTAGCAGTTGCGATCAACCGCTCACCATCTCATTGTGGAATGATCTAACAACACCCAAATTCTTCGACAAATTACCTAATTGGGCAGAAGCATTCCAGGTTATAGGTTTTAGAGCTCTTAAACCATATACTCGCCGTGGTAAGACAAAAACTATTGTACTTTAGATCCCAGGTGATTTTTTACTATGACAAAATTAACACTATCTGTTTTATTTAGGTTTTTCAATGAATTCTGGTATGTCTACTCGAATAATCTATAAACCTGAAGGGGATCGAGCGCGTGAGCTGTCTGACTGGTAATCACTAAAACTTAGCCTAGCAAAAACAATAACCATTATAGTATGCTGATCATCTCTATAATGAATAATGTGCAGGGCTAACCTCTTCCACCAGAAGATATTAGATAGACAAACTAGAGTATTAGAGGTTAAGTACCCAGGTGAAAACAAAAAAATTGTTTCCATTGTTGAACTGAGACGGAAAAAGGTGAACTATAATTCATTACAGCCTCTTCCAAGGTTTACAACTTACTAAAAATTAAGTGTGCATGCTCTAACTGATATTTTGTGAATTATAATACATGTGTAGCCAAGCAACACCATACAGGAAGAACTTCTATGGATAGAGGTAACCATTCAGAATGCAGAATTAGAAAAAGTGCACGCGTACACAGGCTGTTCAAACTGCTGGAAAAGAACCAACCTTCCATTGCAGAAGCGTTATTCTTGCACTTCTTGTTATAAGAAAGAATGCATATGCACTGAGAGGTATAACACTAGCTCTTTTTAAACACCAACATTTTTTGTTGATATTGTACCTAACAAAAATTCCTGTGAGTTCATGCCAGGACAACCTTTAAGTTTGAGGCTAGCGATGGCACAGGCACTATGGCATTCACCACTTTTAACGATGACACAGAAAGACTGTTTAGGAGAAGTGCAGCTGAAATTTATGCCATAAAAGAAGCGGTAAATTACAATTACCATGTACCTACCTTTTAATTTTTGAAACAGTTTATATATGCCATGTAAATTTCCAAAGAATACTTGAAAGTTCTTATTTCATAAAATTAAAATTATAAGTAAAAAAATTAATAAGATTAAATAAGCTTAAGATACATCTAGAATATAGATTTTCCAATAGACAATCACCCATGAGATGTTTAAAGGTCCAGTAGACTTGAAAAAGTCAAACACTCTTATCTTATGCCTTAGAAACCAAGAACACAAAAAAACCATTATTAGCAAAATTGTCAACGGTTAAAATGTCATGCCTCAATTGACAATGAATTGTTGAGTAATGTTGCTAATCAGTCCCGCATAGAAAGATTTATAAATAAAAAAGAAAGGTAAAAAAAAAAGGCAGAAAAGAAATATAGTCATCTAATTAGATAATATTAGTGTAATACACAGTCAAAGTTATATATTATAATATTTACAAATTTTGATATAATACTAATACTTGCCATGATGATAAATACAATGCAGGATGACCACAATGCATTCGAGGCTATTCAAGACATGCTTAGCAGCAAACCGTTCTACATTAAAGTAGGACCTACTTCGCATTTAGGCCAGAACAATGTTCTAGAATGGACTCTCAAGGGTATATAACTTAAGGAAGAACCTGAGACACCAGAAGTTTTGTAACCATTTGAAGGCACCTCCAACCAAGCAAAAGATGCAAATGAAAAGGAAAAACATCAATCTATGGAACAAGGGAATCCAGAACCAGTCATTCCAACCCCAAACATGAAGGGTTCTTCAGAAAAACATACACAAGATAGCCCTTTCACTCAAACACTGGAGTTAACTCAAGGAGATATCGAATCGCTTAAGCGAAAGAAAGCTTTAGGGAAAACTCCTGTCCAATTCCAAGATGAGGAAACTGAATACGAGCCACCGCTATCACAATTCCGTGCAAAAAAGAAACTTTGCTTCGGCGGAATGACTCCAGAGAAGAACTAGACAGCCCAAGAACCAGAGATATCACCAAGAAAGGATCAAGCTCAAGATGAAACTGTCCCCCTGAAAACTGACAAGAAGGAAGCCAAACCTGTAACTGTGAAGTCTGAGAAGCCGAAATAATCTTCCATCAAATCTGCCACGACAAATGATAAGGTGGTGAACTACAAAAAATATACATAATAGCCTAATGGAGTACTGCAGAACAACAATCTAAGGTGCACTACCTGCACATCATCTAAGTATTAAATATTTTGCTAAATTACAAATATATGGACAACTATAAGAAATTCTCTTTTGCTCAGAATGCTAAGCACAATAGATAGTTTCCCATGTATTTACATAAAACTCCAGCATCGTGTAGTAATTAATCTTCAACTTACTTTCAAAATTTCATGTATATAGAAGTAAGATGCTGTAGGAGTTGCTCTTTTGAGGGTTTCCCAGGAACAGTAACAACAGTTAGTGTTCCTGGCAAACACCATAATTAGATCAAGGTCTAATGTATTGCTATATTACAAGAGATGTTAAATTATATCTATAAAAATATAGTAGTTTATATATGTGGCTTATTTGAAATTTATTATTATACTGTTTTTTTAAAGAACCAAGTGAAATTATAAAAAAAAGGGATCATGATAAAGAAAATAATCATCTTATGAGAATTCATACTTAATTTATAAAACATCAATACAGATAAATCGCATAAGCCATAAAGTTCAACAATAAAAAGAAAGAAAGGAAAAATTCACAAATAAAAAGAAAACACATAAAATTTGTTATTAAAAATATAAAAACCTAGACTAATGTGTAGAATTAAAAAATAAACAAAGCTAATATGCTGATATTGTTAAAGCAAACAGAAAAAATAAGAGTTGATATGCTATAAAGGTTTCAATAACATGACTAAAGCTGAAACAACAAACATAAATTGTCATACACTAATCTTTTTATTAGGGAAGTTAAAATAACCTTCTGCATAGATTATTATCATAAAAAACATTACATTTTAGAATATCTCAAATCTTCATTTATTATTACAACTCTATTTCTCAAGCATTGCAATAACCTATCACTAAAACAACGTCTAAAGAAACACAATCTCAAGCACAATCGGATCACCATCTACAATCACTTGCGAAATTCCACCCATTAACCTACTATGAATGTTTCCATTCAATCGGGAACAAATTTCGACAACAGAATCCCATCTTCTATTTCCAAATCGCATTTGAATTACAGTCCGCATATTGACATGATGAAACACTTGATTACCAAAGGCTACTGGAATTTCCTGCGAATGAACACATAAAATGCATTAGATACAATAAGATCACTTATTTAAAATTTTATATTCATAACTTAAATAAATAGAAAAAGACACTAACCAAAGTATCTTCTTCATAGCATGTTGGTGTAATTACCCAAGGGAACCATGGCTGATTCCCAATTCCTAGGGCAACAAGAAAATCATCACTAGAAGAACCATTTCCACCACTTGACATAGACCTATGTAGAGGTTCTAGAGAACCAAACCTTTCCACCATTGACGATGAAAAAATTCTTACATAAAATCTCCTATTCCCACCATAATATACAATAACAATTTCACCTTCACAAATATGATTATCATTGACAAACCCTTCCCAACCAAAGTCTAATAGCATAAATTGCCTACTATCCTCTGTCACTTTCAGCAACTGAACAATCCATACACGACTATTGCTACCACGAATGACTTCCACTGGACTGGATACACCAGATAACATAGATGTCCAACTCTCCGGTAACTCCTACAAAATAAATTAAAAATTGTATTGAAATCTAATTCCAAAAAATAAAAACACAAGCAAAAAACAAAATTAGAATAAATAAACATCCAAGAACAGGAAAGAAAAAAAAATTAAACAAATCGTTTTTTTCATACCAATTCTTTACGATATTCATCTTTAAAAAACAGCAAATGAGAAGGTAAATTTGTGTATAGACTCATAATTCCTGTAATCAAAAGAATTTATTCAAAATTAGAATGCAAGCATATATATCAAACAAAAAATATAAAATAATCAAGCCTTTCATACACCTTATCACGATCTTTCTTTCAATTACTTGCACATTACAATGGAAGCTGCATATATAGTAAACTGTGTATGAAAAACATCTCATTGACAGTAATTCCAATTAAAGATAATATTGATAAATATTGACCACATTTATAACGGCTTATTAACTATATATTAAACACATGTATAACTTCATCAAGAATAAGATCTTCACATTGACTATAAATTGAATGCATTGAAAATAGATAATAGAAAACTTGACTATTCATCTAATATATATGAAAATTGGTCAGTCAATTTCAAACTTACATACCTATTAATCAAATCACAAATACAATAACTCCTTTGGAATTTATCAAGGTACAACCTGATAAATAAAAACAAGATAAATATTCAAATTAAAATATTAATGTTACTGCTCTGTATAATGCCAAGTAATAAAATTCAGCCACTACAAAACAAGAGCAGCATCATCAGCAACATTTAAAACGTTTCAGCATATGAATAAAGCAAACAAATTTAGCAGTAAATGTATATAAACAGAACAG
This sequence comes from Chenopodium quinoa, assembly GCF_001683475.1. Taxonomy (NCBI): domain Eukaryota; kingdom Viridiplantae; phylum Streptophyta; class Magnoliopsida; order Caryophyllales; family Amaranthaceae; genus Chenopodium; species Chenopodium quinoa. The sequence goes on from NW_018742914.1 coordinate 5,807,583, forward strand.
TTATTAGTATTCAATAGCTATAAACTAAGCTTTAATCCTCATAAAATAATAAAAGACATTATCGAATAACAGATAATGCATCACATAGTAATTACAATTACTAAAAGATAAAGAGTACATTGTACATTATATAAGTACAATAGATAAAAATTGTAGCCATGTGAATCAAAATATGAGAAGACACTCTTCATGGACTGCAAATACTTCAGCTTTGCAGTATGAAATCAAATCACTGTACAAAACTTATAAGAGATATACACAATCTAAAATCAATCCACACACATGTATCTTCTCAAATAAATCATACAATAATACACCATCTAGCATTGTTATTATATTTGACAATTGTTTAGAAGTTCATTCAGATAATCACCCAACTAAGGATTAAAAACACAGCCTTCAATCCTAGCCAGAGTAGTTGCTTAGATGAGTCTCAGTCATTATCTGACATAGTATGAACATTAGTGAAGCTAATGATGCTCTTTAAATTAGTACAGTCTGAAAGTTAATAAAGCTTTAGAGTCACAATATGAAATATTAAAGTTTAAAGCAGCAACTTGGATTATCAAAATGGCATCAGTTAGATTTAAAGTTAGAAAAAGTCTTTCAATATTATACAAGACAAAGGAATAATAACACTTTAACCAAAATTGGGATAAATATATAAAAACTCGGATCAGAGGATAAACCCCTGATTTAGCAATGTAGCATTATAGTTTATAATACATAGTAATTAAATAAACCTAGTAAGGAATTGTCAAAATAAACTAATGAAAAAAATTCCCAAAAAAGCTTGAAGTTTGCAAACTGGATGAGATCTTGGTGAGCAATATAGACAACAAAAAGTAGGCTGCACCTTTCGGTGCTAAAACTTCAGATGGTATGATAACGTCAAATTCTCCTTTTCCACAACATATTTAAGTCCGTCAATTGCAATGTAAATCAGACACTTTTGCTAACTTAATTGTGTTATGAGATCGGGACTAAGTGACCTAAATACCAAGTAGCTGAGATTGAGGCATCCCTTTACCATCAAGAAGTCCTCCAAACGAATTTATGCTCGATAAGCAGAAATCAATGGCTTCCATATTCAGATTAGATCCAATTCTGCCAAGTTCCTGTAAGAACTATTCAGTAATCAACATTTCAGAAGCTCATACCTTAATTTTATAAAATCCAAAATATATCTATGATCGTTACATTTATGAATTAAATCATCATCAAGTTGGAAAAATAAGCAAAATTCATGTAACATTAGTGAAGCTAATCGTTGTCTTCTTATTTATCAATTATCCTTTGAAGTCTTATTTATTATTATCTTACACCCAATTTAAATGAACTTTTAAAACCCTTAGTATAGTTAACTCTTAAAAACGATTCACAACATTTGAACATCCCACCAAAATATACAACATAGCTAACTGGAATGGCAATATAATTTGTTATAGATAAGACTCAACATTGCAGAATCTGTTGACAACAAAGCTGCATCATTAATTCCAAATTGTGAAGAAGCATGCATGTTCATACTGCAGCAAAATAAACAAGCTTGCATGACACTTATTCAGAGATGACAACAATTGCAATTTATCATGCACCATTCATTTACAGCTGTAGCCATGTGATGCTTAAAGTGAATGCATTGTGAAGTATTTCTGTGAAACAGAAGCACTATGCAAGGTATTATCAAGATAAGGGTGATGCTTAAAGCTACAATTTTTCAAAGAGAATAGCCGTAGTACTTTTAAGCCATTGAACTTTTAAACTTGCTCAATTTAATTTGAACAAATTATCAATTCATTTGCTTGTTAAAGTAAAGCTAAATTACTTATGCTAAACAAGAGTATACTTTTGGTAATGCTGGTAAAGTAATCATATCGATCGTTCTTTATGTTGAACTTTATATGGTTACTACAAGTTACATAATCTCGGAAGGAGATAATCTAAACAAGGTATTCCCGGAATTTTCAATTGGAGTATTTGGAATCCCAATCGAAGGCAAATCATGCTTCATAGTAATCATTCCTCTAATTCTTCTCCCAACTGTTTTGTTGGATAATTTAAGCATTTTGGCTTACATTTCTGCGGTTTATAATTAAAAATCTATTTAAAGTGATAGAATGAACAGACCAATCACATAGATTATAACTGTCAAACGAACTTCATATCATGGTGGTTCTCCAAATGCTTAAGATTCTCTATGTAACTTGTAAGTATGTAATTTCTTTAGTAATTGTTACATTATTGCATTAAGATGGTGTTCTTTTACAACAATATCATGATGCTTAGCAATTTGATATTGGTGGGCCATTCTTACATGCATGCAATCAAATAAAAAGCAATAATGAAAGCACTACAAAACAAAGTGCTCACCTAAAAAAAAATTTACTTGTAAAAAAAAAAAAAGGAGCATTTTCTTACTATAAATAGGACTTAACATGAATATGAGCAAACACAAAATACTTCATTCCAACGCATTGCAAACCAAATAGAAACCTAAAATTATCTACAAAAAGAAAAACACAAATTCCTTATCATCCTAGCTTAAAAAAATGCCTCAAACAATAACTACCAAAATATATCGACTTCCCCTTCCTATTATAAACCAAAAAACAATTTCGGCTTACATAAAAATACCGTTACATCTACACATAAAAACACAATCAGCAGCAAAGTTCGTGGTAAAACAGGGAATCAGCACCAAAGTTGGTGGTAACGTATTCCCTTAAAATGCACTTTAATATAATTATGTTACTGGTGGTTAAATTCACTGCAGAAGTAACATATTAATATTAAAGTGTATAAATAAATCCCAAGTTATGCATTAAAGAAAATGGAGTAGGTGTTTATGTGAAAGAAATGGAATTAATTTCCATCAAATGAATCCAACTCCAACAAATAAACTTGGGAGAAGTGTGCGAATATGAGAAAATCTATAATTTTAGATATTTTTCATATTACGTACACGTATATATATCTGTTTAAGTGAGTTGTCACTAAATAAAATCACTAAAAAATGGACAACTAAACACCTAAACAGAATCCAAATTGGCCGGTAAAGCCAATGGTGTCGGTGTCTACATGAAAGAGATGGAGGAAAACTCCATAATAGAAGATCAACACCAACCGACCAACTTCAATTTGGAAAAATTTACACGTTAGATGGCTAATAGCGAAAAAAGTTTTACATATCATTAGAAAAAATTGTATCTTAAAGTATATAGTGTAAAGTCACGATATTACCATGTAATATAATTACTATTACTTATTAAATGTAATATAATATACTTTTAAATTATTTTTTAATATTGTTGAAAATCATAATATAACAAGATCAGTTTTCTATCTTTTTTCAAAATTCATGGAACATTTGTTCTTATTTATTATTGTTGGTAATACTTAAATTTCCATTACACTTCTTAAAATGCCTAATACACTGCAGTTAGGTATGGAATGCTTCATCTTTACTATGATTTTCGGCATTTTTATTCTTTTTTATTAATTGGTTTAATTTCTGAATTTTATCTTTGCTTGTTTTATTTATTGCTTATTTGTGATATAGGCGAAATTGTATGCATATTAGATAATCATCAATAATGCTATTTGTTTTGTACTAATAGTATCGTGCACACAAACATTGCTCATGTGAGATATTTTGCTTCCTCCATTACATCTTATCTTGTCGTTTTTTTAATTTCTATGGACTAAACTCCACCATTCCTTACTTAAGTCAAGCTGTCAAACTTTCAGATTAAATTGATGTTCTTATTATACTTTACTTGAGTAGTTGTAACTCAAAACCAACTCATTATTATTAGCTTCACAAATATACGGATGATAATGCTTGTACACCACTAGATTGCAAACATGCCAGTTTTGCATTGATTTTTGTAAGGCAAACAACCAATGGAATATGATCGTATCAATCCCGTTAAACTCCGACTAATCTAAATTTCAACTTAGGAGAGAACACTCATTTTGATACTATTATGCATTAACGTTGCTAAAACTCGATAGCTCTATATAGCATCTATTGAATCATTACAACAATAAAGCTAATGTCGATACTGATTACGTGAATAGACTATTTACTCAAACCTCTATCCTAATAGTAAAAGCTAATACAACTATATTACTTAAATTAGCGAATAATACACATCCATTGTGTAATGTGGACCATTAAGATTTATGAACTATTGTAAGAAATAACAAGAATAGGGTTTTATAAATAATTGATGAATCGTGGAACTCTAGGGATTAACTAATATTCAATGATATGGAACTAAAGTATGATAGACATCATTAATACTAAATTATATCCAATTACATAAAAAGAGATGCTTTTATTTATTATATATATATAAGTAAAAAATTAAAAAAAAAAGGATGCTTATATTATTTATACATAAGACCAACTTGAAGCTTTGTAAATATCGACGTAATCATACTCGCTACCTCTTTCGTAAAAACCGTATTCATATTTAGAGTTAGGAAAAATAGAGTATAAAAAAGTACAAAATATGTATAAAGTTTTTATAACTTTTATTATTTCCAGTAGAAATGCATACTAATTAACAAATACAACAAACGAAACTCTAATACAATATTAGCAAAATGATGATTCTGCTCCATCTATATGATGATAATCTGAGTTAATTAATCTAAGAAAAAACACCCACCAACAATCAAATTACGGCGAATTACATTAAAGGATTAACAGCAGCTAATTAGACACTAATCACCAAAGCAAAATCACCGTTGGGGGACCGCGCGCGTTGCGCGCGGGCCAACAACTAGTAAATGTAAATATGACTACGTATTTCATTTATCAATACTAAATTGCATCTGTGCTAACGCACGGAATATACATAGTAGGTATAGTTAAAATAAAGAAAATATTAGAAGTGAAAATTATAGAATTTTTTTAGAGAGAGAAATTTGGAGGCTATTGCCAAAAAAAAAAAGTGCACAAATTAAATGATTGGAGTTTTGGAGGACTTTGGTGATAAGTTAGAAAAGGAAAAACTCTTAAATTACATTAAAAAAAATTATATTTTTGCAAAACATCGTAAGCATGAAACACAATTAACTTCCCATCAACCTTCACTCTTCGTCTTTTTCCACCTCATACCATAGTAAACTCCATTGAATGAGCTTGAGTTTTTGTCCACCAACATCCTCATTTCCACCATTTTTGACACGTTTCGTTTCATTCCACCGACATGTCCACTACCATTTTCGGCGGCAATAGGAAAACCCCTTGAACAAAGGGAGAAATAAAGGGCATGGGCATCCTTATATGGTAGGAGTATTATGTTCCTTTATTGAATTGAAGCAACCCTTGAGCATCCGAAGTCTCCATTGGAGAGCTCATCAAATTTAAGTTGAATTTACGAACTTAGCAAAGTGTTTGCTTTTGTTATGACTGAAAATAATACAAATTTGTCCCCACCTACCTACACAAAATGGCAACAATGTTCCCCTTGAGAAACAAGTTTCTCATGTTGAAAAACTTGTATTTTCTCGGATAATCCCATCATATTAGGCTATTTTAAAAAAAAATGGTTGTTAATTTGTTTGTAACCAATGTATAACAAATAAACCTGACACATGCATTTTATACTTCTAGCCTTTTTTTTTAAGTTCCGATTTTAATTAAAGTAATATCCCCTACCTCCCTTATTCTCCTCCTTCCCCATTCCAAAGCCTTGTTAATTGCAGAGTTGCCACCACCTACATTGACCAAAAACACCACTTGACCTCATCATTGCCTCTAAAACCTCCACCTTTCCTTCTCAATCTAACCAAACCCATCATCCACCCCTCTCTACCCTCATTGAAACCACCACTTAGCCCCTTCAATCTCCTTGAAACCATCAGCTACCTTCCCCACTTTCACTGAAAATACCATAGAATTCTAAACCACAACATATTTCTTGACAAAAAAAGCCTATGGTGGTCGGATTTTGCTAGTGATTCCAACTTTGGTACCACCACGATTAAATTCGGCCATTGTGATTTCTGATTTTGGATAGTTGTGTTGGAATTGTTGGGTGAAGGTTGATGTACACATTCTATACCATACTTTACCCTCGATTTATAGCTATTTTTGTATGATTTCTAAGCTCTACGGAGCTATTTCTCGCTAATATCCTTCTTCTAGTGTGGCTTGGTCTATTTGATTGATTTTTGTAGGCATATGAAGATTTTCGGATGATTTTGACGCGTTTTGGATAGCCACGAGAGCTTAGTAGGATGGAAGAGATTTTTCCCGTGTCCGCCCTAGAGGGCAACATTGCCCTGGCAGACCGGGCGAACAAGATCTCATGTGAAGAGCCAAAGCATTTGTCGCGCCCGACCGGGCGGCTTTGCCCGGTCTGACCGAGCAAAGTTTCGCGGAGCTCCTTTCCCTCTTTTTCGGGATTTTTCTTAATTGGGGATATAAATACCCCTTTGTAAAGCCCGACTAAGGACTTAATCATTATCTTAGCAGTTTTAAAACACTATTAGAACCCTAATATTCTCTCTAGATCTAGATTACATTCCACTTTGAAGTTTTAATCTTTATTCGTCAACAATTGATACTTTTCTTCATTGAAGCAATTGGTATTCATCTTTATTTCTTCTTTTACTTTTAATTACTTATTAATCATGTTTTCTTCATTGATTATTGTTTTTGCTTTCATTAATATGTGTGAGTAGTTTCTTTATTCCAAGATCTAGCGGATCCCGAATATGATTAATGCATGATTTAATTCTTTAAATTCTCTAATAATAATTGTAATTGATATGCTTAATTGATTATGCTTATGCCAATACTAGATTAGGGATAATTGGTATTGTTATTAATCCTTTGTTTTAATCGCAACGGGAGTTGGGGTTTGACGGATTTGAATAAATCAATTAAGGGTTTGAAGTTCATCACGGGAGTAGTTGAATGGATGATTAGGAAGTTAGAGTAATGTGCTTAAGGTCTCTAATTTATATGATTCCACGGAAGTAGGCTTGATTGTGATTAGAGAAGCCATTGATAACTCGAGAGAGACCATTGGTATTATTCATGAATTACTTTTCCTCTTAAATCAATTGAATTATGTGTTAGGGGTAGAACGACTATTGCATTAATTGTATTCGTGGTGAAGCTTGATCTTGGATGTTTTTAGCATTAAATTGTCATTTTATTTAGATTTAATCATTTTAACTAGTCCTTTAGATATTGATTCTCATTTATTTGAATTGGTTACTTGCTTGGTAATTGCTTGAGTCTATTTAATTAGTTGAACCATAGTCTCTTGGGATCCGACCCTTGCTTGCCCGTCTACATGGTAATGGTCTAGTTAGGTTTATTTTTGTTAGGTACGCGACACGTCTATCAAAGGTTAAAGTGAGGTTATGTGGTTAGGTTTGGATCGAAGTTTAGGTTGCCTATAGTAGAGAAGGGACAATATTTTTTATAAGGGTATTAAGGTGAGGTTTCGTGGTTGGCGGTTGACTAGTTGTATTACCAAATCAAAAGTAATCTCAGAGTGCAGTAACAAAGTAGTCAGGGTAGTATGGTCATCAAATCTATAGGGAGACAATCAAGAAACATAAACCCTAACCTCTCTATATCTTTCCTCTTCGTGCGTACGTGTGGTGGTTGATTTTTCCCTCCTCTTTGTAGAAGGTTGTTCGTGCCTAACTATAAAGAGGTTTAGACATTTAGTCCTACTTTAGTCCTACCATGTGGACTAAGTAGAGGAATCAAGTCAATCTCACATGGAAATCACACTTTAAAAGTTTAAAGGTACAATTATGTGAATCTTTATGTGTTATGTATACTGATCCTAATTAGGTGCGAACAAATATAGTGCGTAGATCCCAACATTGGTATCAATTAGTTTTTTTTTTTATTTTATTTTATTATTATTTTTTTTAAGGAAAAATCAGTTAGCATCTTGCATGTACGCATATTGATTATAATAATTTGATTGTTTTGATGTCCATGTTAATACATATATTCAATTAAAAGGGAGAATAATTTTTTTCAAGGTAAATTATTATTTTAAATGGTGATCTAACGTTTGGAATTACTAAATACGATTTAATTTGCTCAAATTAGCCGTAATTTAGACCGAATTTTTTCCCTATATTACTCGAAAAATTCGAACCCCGACCCTAATTTCAATTTTTTGATGCCCTAACCCCACAATTTTGATGTTTTTGTTTTGATTAGTTTCGAACATTGTATGCCTCATGATTTTAATTGGATTGATTAAATACATAAAAATGTGATTTTTTCTGTATCACAAATGATTAAATCTGAGGGTTAAATTAGATTAGAATTAATTTCATGAAGAACCCTAAAAATTTTAAAATTGAATTGAGATTAATTTGATAAATTTAGCATAATTGCTATGTTTAATTCATAAAGGACCAAATTAATTTGATTTAGCAATTGTTGTTTATTAAATTAATAATCTACCTAAAAAATTAGAAATATTGAGGGCGGCAGCCATGGCTGAGTGGCAGGTTTAGGTTTGAGATGGAGGGGTGGGGGGTTGGGACGCTGGCTGTCTCGATCCAAGGAGGGAGCAGCAGCCACATGTAAGTGCTGTAACTTTTAAGCCTGTTGCTACAAGGTGCCCATGCACCACGGCCAGCTTCGGCTGGCAACACATTAGTGGCTCTGCAACCTCGAATTTTAAAATAAATAAAATAAAATAATACTTCTTTTTTTTTTATCTTGATAAAATTAATATTTTATTTAAAATAATTTCAAATTATTATTTTGAGTAAGACTCCAAATGGATTATAATTGATAAATTAACGATAATTATCCCACAATTAATTTAGGATATAACTGATTTAAAATTTGATTAAAAATATTTCAATTCAGTAGTAATAATTTAAATTCAATAAAGAAAATCAGTTTTTTGAATTATTGAAGAACAATTTATTGTTGATCACCTAAGCACCTCGTATTTAAACCCGTATATTTTGGCCCAAAATTTCTAATCAAGCTAACTTTTATTTTTATTTGAGAGTGAGAGATAGCTCAATTAGTTAGAATTTCTCTCTCAACTTCAAAAGATCTTAAGATCGATTCTTATCACCGCTCTCGTGGCTCTATAAACATCAAGAAAAAACTTTTATTTTTATTTTCAAGATTCTAGAAATTACCATAAATTGGAGTGTAAATATACAAGTACCAAACTCCCAAAAATAAATGTTACCATAATTGTAATTTCCCCTTATAGAGTGACTGACTAGGAGGCGACTTTTACCATATAAATTGCTTACGAAACACTCTCCTCACTTCAGCAGACTTTTAACACTCTCTCTCTTTCTCTCTCTAGATCTGAACTCAATTTCTACTTTCTCTCTCTTCCCAATCTTCAAGATTCTCAGCAAACTTGGACTCTTTAATAACAGAAATTTTTTATTTATTTTTAAATATCCCCAAATTTTAATATTTTTATTGGGAATAAATTTTATATATTACAATCTATCTTATTCTGCAGATTGATTGAATTTGATTGAATTAGGGTTTTTTTGTTTTAAAGCTTGAACCTTTAACTATGGCGGCTGGTTCTGCCTCTGCCTTTGAGGTTAATTTTTTTTTAATTTTGTTGATTGTTTTTGGGTTTTATTCTAATTTAAATTTGAAATTTTGGGTATTATTTAGCTTTTTGCTCTGTTTTTTCCCTGATTTTTTTTGATGGGGTTTTGAATTATCAGGTTGGTTCGTTCTTTATTACGAAATATTATCATGTGCTTAAAGAATCGCCGGAGTTTTCTCATCAGTTTTACAATGATGCTAGTACTTTGACTCGAGTTGATGGTGATGATACTCAAACTGTTTCTACTATCTTGGTAATCATTTTTCTTTCTCATCCTCTGTTTAGTTTTTATAAGAAGTAATGATGAAGACGGGATTCGATCTTATATTCCGAGGTCACGGGTTTTGCCCCGTGATTTTACTGATTGATTGTATAGTTTTAGAACATGCTTGGTTTTATATTTATATGATATGGTAGTATGAGTACAAGTTTAAGTGGTGTGCATTCTTGGTTAAAAGTATAGTATTCTCAATTCGATTATTGTCACTTTGTATTATGAGTATATGTTTGTTGAGAAAGATTGAATTCTTAATGATTAAAATGTTTAGAGTGGCTTAAAGGGTCATAATTCCTGAAAATATACTGTAATTTAGGTGAATTAGTCCTGTTTGAGACACTAAGGGATGAAGGAATTATGTGAAGAAATCCCAAATACACCCCATCACTTGATTATTTAGCTCGAAAGCTAATACGAGCAAGTTTAATACGAAGCTCTCAATGATATCCTGTCCAGTGTTTTAACACGAGGATTGGGCATCATGTGGATATATGTCAATCATTGAGAAGTAATGGGATTTTGCTTTATAATACGAAGTATTCATCTTGGTAATTGTAAGGGTCGCTTTAGGTCAAGAAGTACTGCAGGAAAAACGCCATCCTATATTTAATGTTTGAGCCAAATTGCTATTATGGATACCCACCTAAGCGAACCGCTTAGTTTGGGCTTCTTAATGACCTAGCTTCGTCATCTACTCCTTATCAGTTGTTGGATTTGTCATTCAGTACTGAATAAGGTCATCTTTGGGTGTCTTAGATGACATATCCCAGCTGCCCTTGGAGTCCTTAACTCAGGGGATTCTTTTGATTAGGAAAATTGTGGATCGTAGAAAAAAAAAAAAAAAAAAAAAAACAGGGTTGCAATGTGGTAATCAGGACCACATTGTTCCAGAGGTGGCATCTTGTGGACTGACAAATTGGACAAAAATCCCAAGTTATCTTGTTGGGTTGTATACGCTGTAATATGATCATATTTTAACTACATGTGAATTCAATTGCATCAATGTGGTTTTAATTATAAATTGTTCAAATGGTTGACATATTGAAAATGTATGTGCAACATTTCTGAAGTTGCAGAAATCTTAAATTCTCGTTTGCTGTATAATCGGTTTGTTTAAAGAATTTATGATTGTCCTTTCATGACTATCTGTTTACTCTTTTATCAAAATTTCCAAAATTTACATCATTCCTTCTTTCCCACCCCTTGAATTATTGTGCTTCGTGTTTTATATAGATGTGTTGTTGTATTCATATTCATATTCATCAACAGATACATTCATATGTTCCCAAGTTCCTGAAGTACATTTCCTTACAAAAGTTAAACTATGAAAGCATATATGGTAGTAAAGTTAAGTTATGCTTCAATTTTTTTATCAGCCATTTGTCTTTAACAAAACTGTTGCAATTATTTGGCAGGATATCCATTCAGTTCTAACTTCTCTAAATGTTAGTGGAGTTGAAGTGACAAAACTAAATTGCCAAGACTCTTTGAATGGGGGCATTCTGGTAATTGTGTCAGGCAATGTGAGGTCCAGAAACTTCGGTGGCAAGAGGATGTTTACACAGGCCTTCTTCTTAGCTCCTCAGGAGAATGGTTTTTACGTCCTAAATGATATTCTTCAATTTAATGATGAGGTTCTAGTCAACCAGCATCCAGTGCCAGAACCTGAAATCAAGGTTGATTCTGAAATTCCTGCATCCAGCCCTCGCTTAGACCAGCCAGGTACTGATGGAAGCTGTTATGTTTGTGTTCAGTCTGAAGGAAGCTTGACTTATTGTTGCTATCTGGATGTGATGAGATAATAAAAATTAAGTGACCATTTTTGTATTGTTATTAAGTGCATGTGATTTTTTTCTATGTATTTGTTTAAAATGTAAATTACTGCTGCAAAACTGCGTAATATGCATATCAAAATTCTTGTTATATCACTCAGTTATTCCATGTCACAAGCAGTAAAACTAGAAGGAATGTCATTCATGTTGAATTTTTCGATGTTTTTTGGTTTATATAATTTATGGCCCTTCATTTCTGGATTTTATGTCAAGTATGGATTCTTGCTGCTTTTAAAACTTTGGGAAAACATGTTTTCTGCAGCAGCGTCTAATTTCGAGCTGGAGGAAGAGACCAGGGAGTATGTGAATTCAATTCCCATTGAAGAAGATTATCTTGTGGACAAATATAGCCTTCCTGATGAAGAGCAACATGAAGAGTCTCATGTAGAAACCATTGTCCAGGAAACCCCTGTTGAAGAGTCTGCTCCACCTGAAAGTGCTGTGAACCATATGAACTATGTGGAGGATCCGATATCTGTTCCAGCTGACGAGCCCGCTGGGGAGCCCGCCGAGGAGCCTGCCAAACTATCATATGCTTCAATCGTAAGCCTTCTAGTTTCTAGCCATTTGTTTTAAGCTGTTTAGATCACCTTGACAAGTTGGTTCTTTGAAATGTCTGTTTGAAGTATGCTTGTTTAAAAATATTTTATTTCTAAATTGAATTTGATGTGTTATAAAAGTTTGATACAACAGAAATTGATCTGATTTTGTGAAACTCCAATGTTATTAATTTTTGTTTGATCTTTTAATAGAAAATTACTTGGGCCAATCTTATGATTTAGAGATAACATTCTGCATATAATAAAGTATCTTATTTTTGATATTCTATTGTCAAATTTTGCAGTTGCGAGCATCAAAAGGGCACTCCTCACATCCAGTTGTTTCTAAACCTGCTGCAAGGCCTCGCATCCCACCTCCATCGGAGCAGCAACAGAAAGTGCAACCGATTGCTCCACAATTAAATGCATCAGCATCATCATTTGTTCCCGAGACAGCTAGTCCTGGGGCTGATGAAGGTTCTATTCAAGAAGGTATGTGTAAACCCGTTATCTACTTTGTATATGCCTCTTGTAGTCTTGTCTTATGTGGACTCTGTTTTTTTTGTGGCATGCATTGATAGTTGGGATCTTTAATTTTAATGCTGGCTGTCACCCAACAGTTTGTGCTATGCATACTTGGGTAGACTGACAACATGATAATTATTGCTGAAAAACAATTAGTGGGCTGTTCTTTGGTGGAATGTTGGATGCTACACTTCCCAGAGTGCAATAGTTTAGTCTTTAGTTGACTGCAGGATTTAGAGATTCCCTATATCAACCTAGGGTGGACTATGTACGAACTTGCACTTCCCAGTAAATAGTTTCTGAACTCTTTACTTGCAGCCAGGAATTTTGTCAACCAAAAAGTTACAAACAAGGTGCTTTATTGGTCTTATTAGTGAATTTTTTTTGTTTGTTTGGAGTTTGGACTATGCTTCTCATAATCCATAATTTATTTGTTTGGAGAATATATCTTGGTTTTGATCTGGCAGCTATGATGTATTATTGGTTGTCAATTTAAGACTTCATGCAATGTATTGTGCGATGTACTGTAATATTTTTTGAGAAAAGTTATGCCATTATACTGTTATGTTACCGGAGGAAGGTTTACCTGGAGTCTTTATAAGTATATTTTTCAAATACATGTGGTCTATTTACAAGTTTCTGAGCAGCAGAACTGATTTTCCAGTACTCAAATGGAGAGTGTGAGGGTATGAGACTCTTGAAACATCAAAGCAGGTTCTCTAAGGAGTAATTGACAGTGCCAAACTCTTTGTAACAATATGGGTTTTGGTTCGACCCTTGTCAAAAATGATTGAATTTTGGTCTTCTAGTGAAAATTTAGTCAGCAATTGAGTGTAGGAGCTCATTGTTGAAGTTGAATATCAATTGCAAAATCACGTACTCCTGCTGAGAGGAGACACACCTATCTTGGATCATGTTTTGAATTTGTTGCAACAGATTTCTAACACCTTCGTAGCTTTATCTCTGGTATCTCATTGTTTCTGTGGCTGTCATAGGTTGACAAATATCACCTAAATCCTCTTTTACTTTCTATTTTAAGTTTTGCATACAGAGGCTCTTGCTCTGTTACATTTCCACTATTTCCAAGCACCAATAAAAAGTTGCATACATCATATCTTGATATCCTCTATAATGAAAATATTTCCTTATCGATGTTTACAAAGCATTGCTTGCATTGTCCATTAATTCTATCTAAAATCACGTGGAACATTTTTGTTAGTGCTATTGTTGTTGTTCTACATATCTCTTGTTCTCATCATTTTTTTAAATGGGAATTGTACAACTCAGGGGAGATGACATCTGTCTATGTGCGAAACTTGCCCTCAAATAATGTTACTACTGCTGATCTTGAGAAGGAGTTCAAAAAGTTTGGTAGAATCAAACCGAATGGAGTAGTCATTAAAAATCGCCAGGTGAGTGATATACATTGTTTTGTGAAGTTGCTTATTGGATTTATTTGAAAATGCTTACTTTACTTTTACTTCTGGACACGCAGGATCTTGGAATTTGCTATGCATTTGTCGAATTTGAGGACATTTCTAGTGCTCAAAATGCAATAAAGGTATTATGGTAGCTTCATTTTCATTACATTTACCGTTTTCGCCTACTTTAGCAAGTGTTGGATCATACAAATTTTTTATTTGTGCTGCAGAAACTTACTTATCCCAGTAATGTTAGTAATAAGTGATTTTTAGTACTCATCAGATATTGAATCAAGGTTGGTTGTGAGTGTATCTTATGCTTACTGCTATGCTGGCCCTTTAACAACCACCGAAACAATTGTTGACTTGTAACAGTGTCATAATATGCTGAAATGAGTTCTTGACAATTGACATAATGTGTTGCCATCATGTGTTTTAAAATTCATATTAATAAAATGTTTAATATTTAAATGCTTAGACCTAAATTCTGTTGGTGACTTGGTATTAGAAGTTTCTAATAGTATTTTCCTTCGAGGTGTGATTTTTTTTTTTTTAATTTTTTTTTTTGTCAATTCATCATTTTGTGTAATAGTATCTTATCTGAGAAGTGCGACTAGGAATGCGTTGATGTGAAATAAACTGCAGTGTGCTGTGTTGTTGACTTGTTGGGGAACCAGCTGTGTGCTTTTAGTAAAAAGATAATAAAAAATGTGGGTTCATGTCCAAGTGTCATTCTGGAATTCCCTATTGTTTTTTTGTAAACCCAATTTGTGTTTTATGAATTTATTGATTTCCTTTGCTATAGTTTTCTCAAACCTTAATGTTTTTTTTACTTGCACATATTTACTACTCCCTTAAAACTTAATTGAGATCTATTCTTTGTCTTTTTTAAAACTCTCTTAATTTTTACTTGAATGCTACTTTCCTTTTCTCACTTCACAAACCTTTTTTCAAACTCTTTCAACTGATTATCTTATTACTATGTCTTATAACCCCCTTTTTTTATTATTATTTTTTTTTATATAAGACGGTTTCTTATGACGATTCATGTTAGCCGATCCATATCATTTTGAGACTAAGGCTTTGTTGTTGTTGTTGTTAATTGTCAGAATTGTAACAATTGTATTTCTGAATCTAATTTTATCGATTTTTTTTTCTTTACAGAATTCTCCCATAGAGTTGCTGGGTAGGCCAATCTACATTGATCCAAGGAAACCAGGTGGAAGCAGCAGTTCCCGTGGTGGAGGTATGTGCTATACTCTGTTCTAGTTCTGTTTATCGTGAAATCCTTGTTAGGTTTATGTGGACCCCCATATGATTACTCGTGTAATGGAATAGTACAAAAGCATTTAAATAAATTAGTTGCTGACTGTCCGCTAATTAAAAGCGAAGTAACCTATATCTAGGCAAAGCAGCCCAAGAATGACCAGGACAAAGGGTGCTCCAAATAGAAGCTAGCTTTTAAGTCAACTGAGATGCCATTTACTATTTATAGTGAGACTGTGAGAGTAGAATTTATAGCCAGTGGAGCTCTGTTAGTTAAGTTATTGTGCTCACTTTAATTGTAGAAAAGGAACTTCATTGTCTCATAATTATCATTATCATTATCATCTCTAGGTTGAAAATATTCCCTCCATTTAATTTTTTTTTTTTTTTGCTACATCTTCATTAATTTGTTTGTAACTTAAAATATTGTCCTTTCATTTCGAAATCTATATTTCCAAATACACTTAAAAATAATAATTTGATATATTTGAGTTGTATATTTTAAAGATTAGTATTTTTTGGTAAATTATTATTGTTGAATTAACATTAGCAAAAATCATGCTTTGTACGGGATTTAAAATAGTTAAATTACAAATATAATTCCTTTGTGCCATGAACTTTGCTACATTTGGACTTACACGCACTACACTTTAACCATTTATTATGGATTATGTGTGAAGAAAAGAATAGTCATGTGGGATTTATGTAGTGATAAAACTAGAAAAGTTCCCTAGATAATGCTTACGTGAAGATTTATATAGTGATTGAACTCTGCGAAACAGCAAGGGTTGCAAAGGACTTTAAAAGCAGGGGGTGGCATGTTCCAATGAATTACAGCATCAGTCTTGTGCTCAGATCAAAATATTGAATATAATTGAAGTACACGAATTCGATGTACATATATGGATTTCTTTGTTATCACAATATTGCTGTGATGATAGTTATGTGATATTGTGATGATTCAACATTTTGCTTATGTGCGAGTGCTTTCCCATTTTACAACACTGCCCCTGCTAAAAATTATCACGGTTCTAATTTCTCTCTTAATCTCATAAACAATTGGCAGCTGCAGCTAGAGGCAGAGGCCGAGGTGGTTACCAAAATAACACTTCAAGAGGACGTGGTGGGATCAGAAACCCTGGTCGAGGAGACAGCAGCGACTACAATAGGAGTAGAGGCTCAGGGAACGGCTTCTACTAGTGCGTACGCCCTAGCAAAGCGTATGGGACGCAATTATCTGGATCAGGGAGAAAGGGAGAGTGATGCTAAATTATTGCTCTTTCTCTGTAGGTGCTTCTGTCTTCTTATTTGTTAGTGATAAACAATTAGGTCTCCACCCTTGATCTAGGGTATTGAATTATTTACCTGAAGGTGGAGGAATGAGGAGCATATTTAGTTTATATTTCTACAGAAGGTGCATATATGCCGCCTTCGTCCCCATGTGTTTTTCTTCTACATGGGGATTTTTTTGAATTTTCTGCCAAAGGTTTGGTTATTTGGCTGCCCTGAATTGAATTTGTGTTATCTGAATTTTGGTTAATTGACTAATGAGATGATTTCAAGTTTGTTCGGAAATATCAAAATGGCTTTATTTGATAATTGATCATATTATTCATTAGTAGTATTGGAAGATCATTCCATATTGTGCATTAAAAAGGAATTTACATATATCCTATTTTACTAGCTATTTTTCAAAGAACATATAATAAGTCTGTTACATAATTACATTATGCATATATGATTATGTGGTTTTACTATGAATCTTAAATTTCGTCTGAACATACAAATTCTTCTTGTTGAAGGGCATGAAATATATATTAAACACGGCTCTAGCACAAAAAAATAAACGGGAAAACTATTCCCTGGGCTGGTGTTGCTAATACTTTTGTGTTTTTTTTTTAACCCTGAATGGATCGGAAAATCTAGGTTGTTGCAGCAACCATGGCGCTCTGATGACAAGTTGCAGGCATCGTGCATAGATTTCCTTCTTCTATTTCCCAGAGAAAATTAGCATATGCTGCAATCACATGACTGCAGGAAAGCAATACAGAAAAAATCAATAAAGGGACACGAGAAACCAAATGCAGAATTTATTACCAACCTATTTTCAGGGGAAGCCTGAACAGATCTTTGGAAGTAGCCTAATGCTCGTTCTTCATCGCCATGGAGCTCCCAAATCAGCTGGGCGTATTGTGAAAGGATTTCACCATCTCCGGGATCCATTAGTATTGCTCGAGAGTAATATTCCTCAGCCCCTCCAAGATCCTTAGACTGAAAGAGATAGATTAAGATTTGTGAGTATTGACATTGTATGCTACATGAAGAGAATATGAATGTTCGAGGCTAACCTTGTGAAGGAACTTGGCATAGTTTCTCAAGATCATTGGATTTCCAGGATTTTGTTCAACCATATTCTTGTAGTGTTCTGCCATGGTAGCCTTGTTGCTGCCATCTTCGCCGAAACCTACTGGTTTATATTCATTGTGTCCTCCACTGCCTCCTCCTCCTCCTCCTCCTCCGTTGTTATATCCACCGCCACCAGTAACCACTCCGAGTCCCCTTGCAAGATGCATTTTAGAGGGTACATTTTCAATCTCCTCTTGAGCATAGATATATCTTTCTTGTAACCCCATGTTCATAAATGCTATGGTCTTATCTAAGCTTGAATCATCTCTTATTTCCTGTTGAACTTCTTCATCACTTTCTTCTTCCTCATCATCTTCATACCGCCTTTTGGAATTGTGCATCGAGAATGAAGGAATGGATTGCAGAATCGAGCAGCTGGGTTTGCGCGGAAGCTTCTTGGCAGCAGGGATACAACGGTTGAATTCATCAAAACTGTTGCAGACTAATTCTTCCAAGTTTCCTTCAGATTGTACCCTTCGAAAACCATTGGTTTGAGATCCATCAGATGTGATTTCGGTGTTAATAGAAGGGGACGAGTTGGAGATTGATGAGGGGGGAATGAGATTCAGGGGACATGTAGGTGTTTGGTGGAAGGAAAACTTCTTAGGTGGTAGGTGGTGTTTGGGAGAGTTATACTCCGAGTGGTTGCCATGGTTCGGAGATTCCGAGTACGATGACGAAAGAAGTGAGCCAAGAATAGGGGTGGATGAGCTTCTAATGAGCATCATCTTTGTGGTATTTTTCTTGTATGAAAAAATATGGAGAAGAAACTGAATTCAAAGGGAAAAAAAGTGCTAAAACTATCCTGCCAGTTGCATAAATGAGATAATGGTAGTATATACTATTATTAAAAATGATGATAATAGAAAATAATGTAATGAATGGCCTAAAAATGTTAAGAGATATTATAATTTGGGCCTACTATCTAAACAAAATTCAAGAAAAAAACAAGCAAAAAATGTCATTTTCTTCATTTACTAAATGTTGATATTTTGGCCCTTTCGTTGTGAAATTTGCACTTTTTTGGTTTAATTTGTGCATTCAATGAATTCACATGCAAACTCTTGTAATTGTTTGAGTGGGTGGGGTGTAGTTTAAAAAAGGGCAAGGACGGTTGAAATTTGAAAAGTTGAAATATGGCAATTTTATATGATATAGACAAAAAATTATTTACATATTAATTAATTAAAGAATTAAGATAAGAGGGGAAAAAAGAGGGAAAAAAAATTAATTTGAGGTGAACATATGTTGTGTTATCCGCTACTTGGTGGAGTATATGTGTAATGTGTTTAATAGACTTTCAAATAAATCAAACAAGGTTAATGACTGCACATTACGAGTATTTTCTAGAATTATGTATAAATATATATCATGAAAGCACCCCGTAGATAGTATTAGAAATTGGAAACGATTGCAAGCAATGACTCATGAAAATTCTAGAACATTATAGCAATCAATGAAAATGGTGAAGGGGCTTAACTCTGCAACCTCTATATTGCCTATATATACTAATGTTGGGCATTCAAGCGTATACATTGTACACTAGTACATGCATATAGAAACCACACAAGTCTCTTTAAGTACATTTTTTTTTTTTTTGATATTTCCCCTCCTCTTTTGATTTGAAAAACTTAATCACAAATCCTTATTTTATATTTTTTGTGTTATCTTGTTATTTAATTTGGCTACTAAATCAGCTAAATATTTTCTTCAGGTTAGTAGACGCTAGGTAAGGGCCTAGTCCTATTTCACCTCTAATCCATGTTGCTCCCATGATTGCCATGAGAATTTTTTTTAATCATTTGCTCGATTGTTGTCTCTTTTTCTAATTCTACGATTTTTGAAAATAATTAAATCACATTAACAGTCTTTTCTAATTCTACGATTTTTGAAAATAATTAAAAATACATTATTACTCTTTTCACCAAAAGAATTTAGTAATAAACACAAATAAATTCATCAAATTACACAAATAATTTATTTAAAATTGTTAATTCTAAAAAAAAATAAAAATTCTTAAAGAAAATGCAATTTTCATCCTAATAATTATAATAAAAACCAAATGTTAATAATAAAACTAAAATATTGTGTATCTAAATAGTTATTCAATCAATCATAAAAATCATAATTATTATAATTCTTCACACAACTATGTTGTTGCTCCGAAAATGGTCATAACAGCAACCCAAAATCCTTCTTAATACCAAATCAATCTCCCTTCACGGAATACTCATCATCCAAAAGTGGAATGGGTGTTTCAAAGATTCCAAACCATATCTTTCAACCCACAACTCATTACCCTGCAAATGTCGTTGGGTTTACTTCTAGGAAATCTACTACTTTAAAGAAGAAGAATAACAAAGGTATAATTGCTTTTCAATATCGAGTTTGCAATAACGAAGGTTTTAGGGCAACAAAAAAAAACTTCTTGCTCAACAAACCGTTGATGAAGAAGGAAAAGTTCGTATTACTAGGAAATGTTTAGTCACTCGAGTAGGATGCAATGCTCACATATGTCTGAGATATGATGATGGAAAGTATGTTGTTAGTCATTTCAAAGAATAATATAATCATTGTTTATCTAATCCAAGTTGGGTAAAATTTTAAAAGGATAATAGAAAAAATGCATATTATGCATAAAAAGTTGATCGTGATAATTCAAAGGTGATTTATTTTTATGTGCCAAATATTGTTTTCTTTGTTATGATTTACTATGTTCTAAAGTTGATTTTTAATCATAGTAATATATATATATATATATATATATATATATATATATATATATTGAAATAAAATTGATTCATAAATAAGTCATACGACATCTACAAAGAGATTTAGATCTAACAAATACATAACAATTGAATCAAATAAAAACATTTTGTAAGCAAAGCTACGATCGTTGTTGCAAATCGTACATTCTTCATACTCTCTTTCATATCGTTGTGATTTACAGCCTTCTTCGGTGAGGGGGCCTATCGATCTGTTGTAGCCGTGCAAAAAATTTCCGTCTGATTCGTTCGATTGTTGTCGAAATATTAATCTCTTTTTCAATACCGCACAAAATTTTACCCATGAAACAACTCTATAACAATCCATGAAATAAAAAAGCAAATCCTCCCTCAAAAGAGAGAAGAAAAACCCGGTCTTTCGAATGAGCCAAATCCTCCTAAAGATCGAGGAAGAAAAACCCTATCTTTCGAGGGAGAAATATTCCTCCTACAAGAGGAAGAATTATTATAAACCTAAAGCAAGAGAAAAGGCACAAAAGAAACAACGATTGGGGCTTTCCACCGGTAAATCCGATGGAAGCCCCATAAAAAAAATAGGGTAATATATATATATATATATAAATGTATTTTAAAAGAATTCACAACTGGACAACTATAAACCAAAAATCATATTCTTAAAATAATTTATAACCTGTTTTACAACAATGAAAATATATTGCTACGATTTTTTGCCTACTTTTGTTTTAGTTGTGTATTAGAAACTAAATAAAAAATACAAATATCAAATTAACATATCACGAGGCTTTTGTTATTCCTTCACTAATTTATTATTATAAATACTTAATTATCAATCAATAATCTATAATTATAGATCACCGTGCATGGCACGGGATCTAACCTAGTAAATACATAATAGTGAGTTGTAATTAAATTATGGAATTAATTAAAACTTGTTTAGTTGTGTATACTATATATATACTCCAATAGATTTTAATAAGTTTTGTATTTAGGCGATACTGGATTGTTGATTGAATTTAATAAATTTTTTATTTCAATTAAATGTCAAATCCTAAAATACATCATATGTAAAGGACTTAAAACTCATATGATCCCTTCTCATTTATAATGTTTTGATGGAGTAGGATATCAATTATAAAAAAAACACGACCCCGTATTGATGGAGTAGTATACCAATCATAAGAAACACGATCATAATTAGTAAGTTTAACACTTTTTTAAAAAAAAACAAAAAAACAAACAAAGGGTGTAATAAATTTGAAATATTTGTAAACTTTTTTTTTAATTTTAATTTTTTATTATTGTTGTTGTTGTTATTATTATTGTTATTAATCTGAAAGTGGAAATGTGATTGATATGATGACTTGGTTGGAGCAGTCTATGCACTATTCCACAGAAAGACTTGTGTGGATCCAAGGTCTAGACATACGCAACTGACATTAAATTGAATATAGTGACCCTTATTTTTAACATAGTAACCTTTATTAAAGCTACTACAACATTTAATAATATTGTAAACTTGAAATATGACGTTATTACCCTAATTTTAACATAGTGGCCTTTATTATTCATATTGATCAGTATATTAATCAATTAGACCTATATATTACCAAAATTTCAGAAATTTCACCAAATGCCACTGACAAATTTAAAAATTCACCAAATGCCATCGCACTTTTCATAATTCACCAAATGCCACTCAATTTTAAAATAATTCATCGAGTGCCATTAATGACTAACGGGGGCTTAATCATGACACTTGGAAATCGATTATTGGTTTCAAAAATATAAATAAAATAAAATTAAAAAAACTCTAAATCCTAACCCAACCCAACCCCACCACCATAACCACCTGCCTAAGCCAACCGACGGCCCAAAGCCAACCGCCGGAACTCCTTGACCTCCTGCCGGAACCCTCTAACCTTCCGCCGGAACCCGCCGGAACCCCTGACGTCCCGCTGGAACCCCTTGACCCCATCAAAACCGTCGACTCTTCTTAATTCCCCGAAAAACCACCCAATCACCGCAACCATTTCACGCAATGCCCAAAACTCTGCCTACTCGACTCCATCACCCACACAATGACCCACAAAACTCCGTTTACCCGATGACCTTGCGCTGATGCCCACCCCAACGCTCGCAACCACCTCACGCACCAACACGACGCATCACATAGCCACCACAACCGACCATGGAAACCCGAAATCCAGAATAGAACCGACTGTGGAAACCCATCACCCTCAAACGATCGAAATCAACCATGGAAATCTACAATGGTCGATTTCTATGGCCGATTTGATCGTTTCAAGGGTGGAGGATAGGAGGAGTGGTTTTGCGCGGTGGTTGGAAAACGCTGGGTGTTTAAATCAAAGCTCATGTTGGTGGTATTTGGGGTCGAGGCAGGTTGCGTGGGTGGTTTTGGGGGTCGGCGGTGGGTCAGGTGGAGTGCTTAAGGGTCGATCGACCGTTTTTTGTTGGTTAAGGGGGTGGCCGGCTGTTTTCCGGCGAGAAAAGGGGAGGGGCTAGGGTTTGGTGGTGGTGGGAAGGTGGCTGGGAAATTTTTGGGTTTTTTTTTTGTTTTTTTTATTTTATTTATTTATTTTCTTTTTATTTTTATGAATTAAAATAAATAGACTAATCATATCGTGACATGTGTCATGATTAGACCCTAATGACTAACGGAGTTAACGGCCGTTAGTCATTAATGGCACTCAGTGAATTATTTAAAAACTGAGTGGCATTTGGTGAATTCTGAAAATATCGATGGCATTTGGTGAATTTTTAAATTTGTCAGTGACATTTGGTGAAATAGCCGTTATTATTTTTATGGTAATAAACAAAAGGGAATAAGAGATGGTGGATTGGTGGTAAAAAGGTTGGAATGTTGGATCTTTATATGGGAAAAAGGTGAGCTAGATTGAATGATGGTAAATGGGCCTATACAAATTGCCAAAAATTTGGCTACCAATGAAAAAAGTCAAAAGTAAAGGACTATAAACGAGAATTTACCCCAGCTTCTATAAGTTATGTACTACCTCCGGTCTTAATTACTTATAACTTTAGGGTATTATTTGTAAGATATAAAATATTCCAAAGTTACGAGTAATTTGGACCGAATGTAATATTAACTTATTTAAATACGAAGGAAGTATTAACTTGTTTAAGTACCAATATAAAAATGTCCAAGCCTGGTACATTTTGGTCATCAGAGATCTTACAATGACTAACATGGTGAATTTCTTAATCCAATCCAAAGTTTAGGGAATTTTAGTCTACAAAAGAATGAACTCTAGCTTATAGAAGCATTGGAACTATCAAATTTAGGGAACTCCTAGTTTACATAAGCATCCAAATTCCAAACCATCAAGTTTAGGGAATCCATCTTATAATGTGTGGCGGCAGATGGTGTTGCTCCATTTCCCGGCACACTACATATGTTACGCGAGCTCTTAGAAATGGAAGAAACAGTGAGAGAAAGTCGGATGGGTGCTCTGCTGTTCGATCTTGAAAAGAAATTCTCCTACTCTGTACAATCTCGTGATTGTGGCATTATTATATGTTCACTATCAATCATGCTATGATCTAGACAGTATGAACTTGGATGTGAATTACCGAGTTTGAGCTTGGTTTTACAGCTATATCCACTCTCTATCCCATGGTAACTGTTACATATGCTATTGTACGTTTAATTGTTTAGAAATAGAGCCATTACATGTTTTCAATAACCAAAGAGGGTTTGGACTTTGGAGTATAGGGAGCAACATGGATCATACCTGAGTGGGAAAATCCGTACACAGTTACTGCTCTTGTAGTGTTGTTACTAAAAACTTCACGGTAATACATTTGGATGTTCCACTGGTACATTAGTACAGCAACACTGGTATAACCGTACAACAGCGTACTTCAAAACTTCACAGCTGAAACAACGATAATTCAGGTCAGAGAATTGGAGATGGTGGGCTTGGTGTTAACTGCATTCACCTGATAATTCTGATCCATTATATGCAGGACATGGAAAATATCAGATTATAATCTTTAAACAGAGGCAATGACTTGAAAAGAGGCAACACAGCACAGCTAGTTCTCAACTCACAATAGGTATAGAAACGATAGAAAGCATACATAAAGACAATCAAAGTGAAACCTCATTCCTGAGAAAGATGTTCTTAAACAAACCAATTTTTGCAATTGAATTGAGAGACTAATTTATTAAAGTACATTATATACGGAGTAATAAGCTTGACTAGCACATTTGGACAATTTTCTGCATCTTTCCTCAAAGATTGAAGGAAAGTTTGATCCATCTTTTGATTTACACATAGTACAATAAGTATGAAATTACATGCTACAATAAACTTCAGATAATGCATCTCAAAACAAGAGAGCATATCGCAGACATCAAGAGGCTCAAAGGTAGCTTTCCACCAAAAGTTGGGTATCTATTTTTGTTTGCAACATATAACGTTTCAAAAGGGTTCATTATACAGGTGCATTATACAAATTCACCAGCACAAAAGAACCACGCTCTCAAATAATATCATTGTGAACCTGGGTAATATGCTGGTATAGAGGTGGCTAATCCATATCCTGTCTTCCGAAAATCAATGGAAAATCATCAAATTGCTCGGAAGGATGGTCCTCAGTCAAGCTGTTTAGTGAATCATAAACCTGCAACATGGAACATCTATCCTTGGGACGAGAAACTATACAATTTGAGGCGATTGTGAAGACCTGAAGGATATCATTGTCATAACCTCTTCCACGTATATCTTTATCAATGGCTTCCACCATTCGCCCAGAGCTTGACAGCTGATTCACCCAATCTACCAAGTTGCCCTTGAACCCTTCCTCTACAGCACTCACTTCCAATGGTTTCACGCCTGTCAATAATTCCAAAAGAACTACACCAAATGCATAAACATCCCCTTTAAGTGACGCCACCATGGTGCTTGAGTACTCCGGTGCTATATACCCAGACTCTCCTAAATCCCCATTAACAAAACTACTCTGATTATGCGATTCTGAGGAAGAAATAAGTCTTGCTAACCCAAAATCAATGATCCTAGCATCCAAATCTTCGTCAAGAAGAATTACATGCGAGCTAATGTTTTGGTGCAAATGCGGAGGCTCCACTCCATGATGAAGCCAAGCAAGCCCTCTGGCAGCACCTAAACAAATTCTAAACCTCATTGGCCAATCCAATTCAATCGTCTTTCCATGTAGCACTGAATGCAAAGTCCCATTAGACATGTACTTATATACCAAAAGTTTCTCATCTTCCACAAGGCAATAACCCAACAATGGCACTAAATTCGGATGCCTAAGCTTTCCCAACCTATTCATCTCCGTCTTAAATAGCTTCTCACTCAGCTTACACGTATTAAGACGTTTGATTGCCAAAGTAGAACCATCCGCCAACATAGCCTTGTATGTAGTTCCCATCCTAGTCGAGATCATAACAGTCTCTACACTAAAATTATCAGTAGCAGCCAACAAATCCGACAATTTAACTTTCACAAGCGGTTTTTGAAACAAGGAAACCTGAGTTAGCTTATGAGCCCTCAACCTATCAATCCAAGTACCATCATCATCTCTCCCTAGCCCATACCCT
Source organism: Chenopodium quinoa (assembly GCF_001683475.1). Classification (NCBI taxonomy): domain Eukaryota; kingdom Viridiplantae; phylum Streptophyta; class Magnoliopsida; order Caryophyllales; family Amaranthaceae; genus Chenopodium; species Chenopodium quinoa. The sequence continues at coordinate 5,833,809 of NW_018742914.1, forward strand.
TCCTTCCTCCTTCGACTCGCCCTCGAAAAATACCACCACCACACCCCAAACCCTACTAACAACGATGCAGCCGCCCCGAAAACACCAGCAGCTATAATAATGGCCAAATTCTTCTTGCTCAATCCATTACAACTAGACCCAATTGGATCCCCACATAACCCATCATTCCCTTCAAACCCTGACTTGGAAAAATTAGCAAAAGACTCTGGAATTGGCCCCGATAATCCATTCCCAGCAACAGAAAAGTCATTTAATCGATTCAAACTAGACAATTGCACAGGAATATTTCCAGATAACTGATTATCAGACAAAATTAATTTATTCAAATACTGACATTTACCAAGATCAGGTGGAATTTGACCAGATAATTTATTACTAGACAAATCCAAAGTTACCAGAAAAGGAAGCCATGAACAGATCTTAGAAGGGATATTACCAGTAAGAGAATTACCAGAAAGATCAAGGTTTTGAATGCTAGAGCAAAGCTCAAGAGATTCTGGGATTTCCCCAGAAAGTTGAAAATCTCTAAGTTGAAGACTAATTAATCGATTTTCTTTGTCATTCCAACAAGAAGCACCCACAAATTTACAGACAAAAGCAACTTCAGCTGAAGAATTTTTGAAATTCCATGAATTAAGCTTACTTTGTGGGTCCTTCAAATTGTTTTTTACACCTTGCAGACACTTTACATCATCTTCAGCTGCAAAAGAGAGAGTTAGGAGAGAGAAAATGATGAATTGGAAAGTGGGTAGATCTGAATTTTGCTTCTTCTTCATCACTGATAATTACCCAGAAAAATTAAACACATATACAGTAGATTGAAATGAGGAAGAAGAAGAATTGGGGGGTTTAGGTTTTAGGGTTGAGGTCAACTTTTGGGCATGGTTGAGTACTATTAGCTGGAAATTTTGAATGGTAGTAAAGAAAGAAAGAAAGAAAGAAAGAAAGAAAGGAGTTTTAGAGAGTTGAATGGTCTTTGCTTTGAAAGGAATGAAAGAGCATTTGACTGTCATTTGTTTTCTGTTTTTGTTTTGTATTTTCTGGAATTGGGGTCCCACTAGATGTGGATGGAGTGGGAGGGGTGATATATGTCATATATCTATCATCTTTCAAGGGTAAAACTATCATTTTTAGGAGTGGATTGGAAGAATAATCCTCATTTATAGAACGTGAAAGACATTAATGTGAATGAGATTCAAACTTCGAAATAAATGATCTTGCCTATTACGAAGTATATAACTCGATTTGCAATAAGATATACTATATTAATATTACTCCCTCATCCCTCCGTTTACAATTTTTGTTATCATTATTTTTTTTTTTACTTCGTATCATGCTTAACTTGACATTTAATGAAGGAAAATATGACCATAATAATCTCCGTAGGATTTCATCCTACATCCTAAAGTTAATTAGTGACTTTTCCAATCTTCATCCTAAAGGACCTATGGAAGTTGAGACTCGTCCTAGAGTGACTCACCAATTTTATAAGTACATTTCCAAATATGAAGTTGCCATAGCTTTATTTACCATATTATGAATTTTTAAGGATATGTAACTTGATAATTACTTAAGTAAGCAAGTACTTCGTATTTGCTTGACAAAGTTTATCTGAAAATAGCCTTACTCATTCTCCCCCAATTATTAATAAGTATGATAATTAGTCCCAACGCACCGTTTTGATATGGCAGTTGAAAATAGATCTGGAGAGTTGCTCACTCCAACGAGCCTAGGTAGACTTTGTGCACTTCCTATCAAAGCTCCAGTCTCCGGACTTGAAGAAAAGGGTGCCTACGAGACAGCTATGGTGTTGCACAGCAAAGTCTGTTGGGCAGCAGAAAATCCGTAATTAAGATCCTGAAGCGCTTGTCTGCAAAACCCTCTGGAAAGGTAGGTTTCTTGACATACTGTGACGATGGCTCCATACGGGATCGATCTTCTTGTCATATTCGTTCCATTCTGACTTAGAAAATGTCTCTTGCTGTTTTCAAGCCAATCCTTTTCTCGCTTGGAGCTGAATGCAAGTATTTCCTTTGGCTAGAGGGAGCTGTGAGGGAAGGGGCGGATCCTTCTCTTCTATATGAGATTTAGCCCCTCGCTTCATGCTTTCTCGTGAGACCTATCTCCTTCATTCCCTGGGATCACTTCGCTTGGCTTGCTACCATTCGTTCGATCATGCGAATTAATTTCCTAAATTTTCTTCATACGAATTATATCAAAAGTTCAAACCTCATTGTTTGTATACACTAAAGATTGTAGTGGGTTATTTTGGGTCATGTCTCGTGTCGAGCTCATGTATTTTGGGGTTATCTAGGCGCGGGTGGCACATCCTACAATCCATGTGTTATGCCAAAAATTTTAAAAGGTTGGCCCATGCATGACCCAAGTCCACATGTCATCATGTCATGCTTGTGTAACTAAGCTTAACATGCCTTCATTAATTATAGCGTGTTTTTTTGTGTCAAATAAGGTTATGCTTCTCTATAATAAAGGTGGTTAACATGTTGTGTTAAAAAAAAAGTTAAATAGAGCAACAAATGCTATACGTGAAAAAATACAAATAAATGATTTTACTTGATATTATCGAAATAAAGTACTTCGATAATAATTAAGAAATAATTTTGTTTTTCTAAAATATTGGTTTTTGACTAATCTCATTTATTACATAAACCCCAAGTGTATATACTTTGTATAGCCTTTGAGGTTTAGTGGGTTTTAAAAAAAGTTGTTCATTTTAGGCAAAATTTAAATTCATAAATCCCTTTTTATGATCACACATGATTTAATGTCCACAACAATTATGCTTAGTGCTTAGGCAATCACCACCGATGCTTTGAAGGAAGCACTAGGAATAATGCTAAGTCAATCACTATCAAATATTCAAATGACGATGATCCCATCAATGATGAACAAAAAATGTTGAGTTGTAATCTTTATAATCATATAGTTTTGGTTGGTTATAAATGATTAAATGTATTATGTATAATATATTAATATATATTTTTGGTTGGAGTGTGTTACTCGTGTAAACTTCCCACTCGCGCATTTGTATTGTTAAGAGTAGATTGATTGTAATTGGGTTTATGTCCTTTATTAGAATAAATAACGTGGCTTAAGGATATCAATTGTGAAGTATTTAATTTCTAGAAGTTTCAAAATGGTTGCAATAATAATGCAACACTAAATTTCATGTGCACTCTATGCTTACACAAATTTCATGTGTTTGAAGAGAGTAGTATGCGTCTAGATATGAAGAAGCTGATTCAAACCTAAATAACTCGATTAGTTAATACGGAGTATGAATCCTATCTTGAATTGTCAAAATACTTGAACTAAGGGGCACGCTTTTCCCACTTATTTACAATTCATGCCATCAGATAACCGAATTTCGTAAATCTGGGGCATGAACTTGTATTTGCCGCTAGTAAATGAGACAAATTGTTTTTATTTTTCATTGCAGTTTTCTCATAAAAGAGATGGTTTATTTATCGAACAAGTTTAAATTATTCAACTTCATTTGTAGCTTGATTTTTTTTTTGGGGGGGTTGGTAAGGAGAAGGGCCTTTATCGAATCGGAACCTCTCATAGGTCCTCCCAACCCAGGTTAGCGGACTAGACACTTTAAGGGGTCGTTTGGTTGGGGGTAATCAACAAAGGGAATGAGAATCAACTGGCTCGATTCCCTTTGTTGTTGTTTGTTAAACACATTATTTCATTCCCTTTACCCTCCCCATTACCCTAAATCCTTCTAACTTCATTACCCACCCCTCTAGACTTTTCCATTCCCTTTCCTTAGCCACCCCTCCACCACCACACCCACACCTAGCCACCACCCTTTTACCACCCAATCGCACCTCCACAGCTCCACCGACCTTCGCCGCCCCTTCCCCGAGCCTCCACTACCATCGAAAAACCTAAAAAACCAACCCTCTTCACGGTTAATCCGTCGAACGACCCTCCCCCACCATCGAAACCCTAGGCGCTAGGGTTTCGAGGGTGGGGGAGGGCCGTTCGAAGGATTTCACGGGGAGTGGTGAGGCTTTTCAGCGGTTTTAGCGGCTTTAGGGTTTTCTGGGCTAAGGAGATTTTCGGGGGAGGGACGACCTCCGCTGGGTCGACGAGGGACGGGGGAAGGCTAGCGAAGGGAGAACGGTGGGGGAGGTGCGGCGACTGGTTTGGTGGTGGGAACGTTGGAGAGTGAATGATACTGGTGGTTGTGTGGTGGTGGGAATAGAGGGAGTGTTTCCCTTTGTTTTAAAACAAACAACATCACAAATTTTAGGTATTTTCATTCCATTCTTCTCATTTCCCTTTGTTCATTCCATTCCGATTCCCTCGTGCGAACCAAACAACCCCTAAAAGTGGAGGGAAAGGGTAAGAGAATCTCCACCTCTAAAGTATCTCTAGTAGGGTTTAATCCCCCAAACTCTTGATCGTAAAATGCAAACTTGACCAAACTATACTTGGTTAGTCCATGACAAATTGACAAGTTAGATTGGATAACATTATTACGGAATACTTGTATTATTTTTTTTTTTCCTTTTCACACAGGGATAACATTATTAATTTAAAGATTCTAATCATGGATTGGTGGGCATAGTTTAGCTTTCTTCTTTACTTTTTGGTAGAGCAGCTCAACAAACAAAGAATCATCACTCAGAAGAAAAAACCACAACATGAACAAGGAATTCAATTGATTCCCTTTCCTTTCCTTTACATCCTGCAATTTGAAACCCGGATTTCCATTCGGTTCTTCCTTAAACCCATCTTCCCTCTCAATTCAAAACCAACCCAATAATCCTGAGATTTCAACAACAACATGATCAATAATAATCTGGAGAATTCTTGATTGTATAACTTCTTAAACTTATCAGGGAAAACCCAAACCCGATTCCCCGGAAACCCGTTTTGTAAAGATGGGTTTGATCAATTAGAGTTGAGTTGAATTGATGGGGTTGTGGTTGAGCAAGATTGTTGGGTATCCCAGAAATTATGGAATTAAATCTGTAAATATGTCGCCTTCTTTAAACACTTTCTTGTTACCAGCTCCATTGCCTAAATGGCCTGAAGGTGTGTTTCTTCTACCTGTCATTTTTGTTCTTATTATTTTGTTGAAGAATGTATTTGTTGGCGTTGTTTGAATCAGTGATGTAGACGGGATTTGATCTCGGGACATGGCTTTGAGTACTTGGGTTAGGTGGTGGGTGGGTGGGTGTATCACTCATATGAGCATGTGGGTGGGTGGGTGTAGTTGAAAATGTCGAATTTGATCATGATTTTATCTCTAGGTTGCTTACTATGTTAGGTAAAATCTTTGTTTAATTGGGTTAATTGATTATGATTAATGTAGTGACAAAATCTTGCTTTAGGAGAAAATTTTATGATCATACTAATTTTATCACTATGTACATTGTCAATGTTCATATAAGCGTGTTTTACCTAGTCATATGAGACCGTGTCACACTATAATTCATAAGTAGTATAATGTAATACACTAATATGTAAAATGTTATATGTGTATAAAGGGGTAAATGGTCGACCATGTTTCACAAGAAATTGTTGTTTGGGTAAATAGTTGACTATGGGTGTCCTTAAATGAAATGTACAGCAATTGAAGAAGCTGCCAAATCAATAAATGTTGTTTTCATTTTTTTTTTCTTTCTAAATTCAATTAAACAAATTGTTCCTTTGCAAATGTCTTCAATTGTTTTGTTAATAGTACAAACTGTTGCTTTCTTTCTGTTTTTGCTCTTACCATTATATGCTTTTTGTTGCAATCATCTAGAGTAAAAGATTTCATATTCAGAAATACATCAGTCAAATTATACTAAGATATGTTAGTTAATAATTTTCTCGCCGTGCATTTATGACTATTCGAGTATTTGACTGCTTTGCATGATTTACAAAGATTGCTGCTGTTTGTGGAATAGATAATCAATCAGCATGGACTTTTAGACCCATTTTGCATATCGATACTGATTTATCATGAAGAAAATAGAACATCTTTTTCTGCCTAAACTCAGTAAAGCAAGGATAACAGGACTTGGCATGCATCGTATAGTTTCGTGGTAGTCGTAGCCTACCTGGGATGAAAATAACTCAGTATATTCTGGACATCCTAGAGCATGTTCGTATGGTTTTGACCTTAACATGTACCATAGAATCGCATAATCACAATTATCACTTGTGTTGATATTCATCAGGGCGAGGATTTGCCACTGGGGTAATAAACCTTGGAGAGATAGAAGTTGCGCAAATAAAGAGGTTCGAGTTTATTTGGGGCTCTCATCTGTCACATGACAGAAGAAAAGGAATTTCTTTCTATAAGCCTGTGGACATACCTGTAGGATTCTTCAGCCTTGGTCATTACTGCCAACCAAATGATAAGCCTTTAAATGGCTATGTTCTGGTTGCTAAGGGATTGGCGTCTCAAGATCCTAGCTTACTAGCCATTATGATGCCTGTTGATTATACTTTGGTCTGGAATTCAGATGACGGCATGGAAATCTATGATCAACATAGTTACTTCTGGCTGCCGAAACCCCCTTCAGGCTATAAAGCCTTAGGCTTTGTTGTGACAACCCAGCCTGTTAAACCTGATCTGGCTGAAGTAGGATGTGTCAGACAGGACCTTGTTGATGATTGTGAGACTTGTGATTCAATGCTTGAAATAAACTCAAAATTCCGGAATATCCCTTGCAAACTCTTTAAGACTAGGCCTCGTAACAGAGGTATGCAGGGGAGAGGTGTACCTGTTGGAACCTTCTGTTGTACTAGTCTGTGGACTGCAGAAGAAGAAATGCCTGTTACATGTTTGAAAAACAAAGACCTCGATTGGCATGCAATGCCAAACCTCGATCAGATCCATGCACTGATTCATCACTATGGTCCCACCGTTTTCCTCCATCCAGATGAGGTCTACTTTCCCTCTTCTGTTTCATGGTTCTTCATAAATGGAGCTCTTCTATATAAAGCTGGACAGTCTAATGGTGAACCTATTGATGCTGAAGGCTCTAATCTGCCTCGTGGTGGAGAAAATGACGGTGAGTTTTGGTTAGACCTTCCTGCTGATGAACGAAGGGAAGTTCTCAAGCGTGGGAACCTTGAAACAGCCAAACTTTATGTTCATGTTAAACCAGCTTTAGGTGGCACGTTCACTGATTTAGCAATGTGGCTCTTTTCACCTTTCAATGGACCAGCCACCATAAAGATTGGACCACGTAATATTGCTCTGAGCAGGACAGGTGAACATATTGGTGATTGGGAACATTTTACTCTTCGTGTAAGCAACTTCACCGGTGAACTTCACAGTGTATACTTCTCACAGCACAGTGGTGGTGTGTGGAAGAATGCTTGTGACTTGGAGTTCATAGAGGGAAACCGACCTGTCGTCTATGCATCTAAACATGGCCATGCTTGCTACCCATATCCGAGAACCTATCTTCAAGGGTCTTCAGGTCTTGGTATTGGGATAAGAAATGATTGTGCTCGAAGCAACTTCTTTGTGGATTCTAGCACCCATTATGAGATTATTGCTGCTGAATATCTTGGAGAAGATGTTACTGAGCCTTTCTGGCTGCAGTATATGAGAGAATGGGGGCCACATATTGTTTATGATTCGAGGAAAGAGCTGGATAAGGTGGTCAAACGGTTTCCATTGCTGTTACGTCGTTCAATTGCAAACTTGGTTGGCAAGCTTCCCGGAGAACTTTGTGAGCAGTCTGGACCAAGTGGTCCAAAAGAGAAGAACAACTGGTTAGGGGATGAAAGGTGGTAGAATAACTTGCCAAAAGTCATTCTGTTTAACCTGTTCTAGGATCATATTAACAGGATTTATCTTTCTAGACTTCAATTCAAGCTTGTTGGAAAAAATGGCCAAAGAAAGTGTAAAGAACATGTAAATGGAAGTGTTTTATACAATTATATGCATACATTTATGTATATGTCAAAGGATGTCATAGTCAGCTAGTAAACTTTGATCACCCTCCATACTGTAACTTCTTTTCAAACTAACAATGTGACACATGAACAATAACTTAGGGAACATTAGTTTTTGTGAAGAGGTCAAGAGGATCACATATTGATTACTAAATCTATTCACATTTCACATCTCGAGTGTGGATTTTTAATATGCATGTAAAGTACGAAGTACTATTTTGGAATCATTATTATAGAATGAATACCTCACATATTTTTCAAAAGTATCCTAATGATTAAAAATTTAAAACTGCATCAGATTTTTTAATCTGCAAATTTTATAGTATTCTATAATGTTTTTATGAGCATTGTGAGATTCGACTCATAACATTGGACTGAAAAGCTAGCCAGTTGTTCTAATCTTCTACAAGTATTTCATATCCATTGATATTATATGCTTTCGCAATTACCAGAAGTTTATCATTATACCCCTTGAATTCGCTAAAATGATTATGATTGCTTGGTATCATGTATGAATTCAAATTGGTTCATCAGTATGAACACAAATTAAAGACCCGCCGAGCTTGAACTGTGTGTCTACAATAGTACAAATAGTTAGATCCAAATAATAATATGAGGTGCAACCGTGCAAGGATATTAAATTTTAACCTTAATTGGTTGTCCTCAATGAAGATGCCTCTTTTACTTCCACAATTCGACATTGAGCAATTAAAGAAAATCGATCTAGCCTTTTGGTTAAGAATTTATATTTATATTTTAATATATCAAGAAGAATTCTAAACCGATCTAAATCGATCCAGTTCGAGTTTTAGTTCAGTTTTATTAGTTTGGTAGACCAGTTCCAGCTTAATCAATGTAGGCTTCGAGTGTTGAATTAATTTTGATTTGGTGAACATCCCTGCTTGCGTACAAAATCAATGTTTTGATGAACATAAAATTGTTTAACGAACAATTATAGGCCCGAATACGACCTTAAGTTGATTAATTCTTGACTTCAAGCAGAGCTTGCAATCTCTAACACGACACGACAACATGACCGAAACTGACACGATATGAATACAAGTTACTGATAGAAAACACAAAATCGACACAACATGACACGAAACTAACCCGCACAAAATATGTTATAAATTGGTCAAATTATGCAATTATCTAATATTCTACATAGTTTTTTGGTAGATTTTGTGGATAACACGAAAGTGACACAAGATCAAACATGAACCTGACACGACACAATCATTTTACCTTGTCAAACTTCAAGTGAAAAGAAAATTATGGCTTGAATTTAACCGAACACTCCATTTGCCACCTCCGGCCTTTGAGAGCTCGAGACACAAAACCAATCTGGGCTAAGGTGCACTACACCCAATTAATTGACAATTTGACAGAAGCAAAATAAGGAGTGTTCAAACAATCAAACCCCATTTGAGTAGGCGTGGCATGGATGGAACCACGTTGTTGCTTCGCTAGTCGATACCGAAAACCCTTTATTTGTTTTTTTAGGGTTTAACTAAAATAATTAAAATTTGAAAGAAAAATCAACCATGTTCAGAAGAAATTTACCCTCTCTTATTCGGATCTCATCAGCAAATCAATTTTCCAGGTACCAATATTTCTCAATTTTCTTCCATATATTATATAGCTTCATATTCTATTGTTTCTTTGTTTCATTGAATTCTGGGTTCTAGTTTTTCAAGTTGTATGATTGATTATTTGATGAAATTTATTGATTTCTATCTTTATTAATGAATACCCTTTTGCTAATTTTCGCATTTTAGCTTAAATTTTTGTGCTTTCTTCTTGCCCATTTTGATTTGTGCTGTAAATTGACTTTTTTTTTTCTTTGAAAATGTTCAATTTTTGTTGTCAGATGTATGTGTTAATTCTTTGGATTGGCTTTGTTATAGTTCTTCGAAGTCTGTTAATGAAGAAAAGAGCAGATCATTGGGCCGAAAAGTGGTGTCGACTGCACTGCTTTGTCTTACTGGTGGTGTTGCTTTGAGTGCCATTGATGACCTTGCTATCTACCAGGGATGTAGCAGGTATGATACAGCTCATTATTCAGTTATTCATGCCGGGTTTTTGAATTTAGAAATGAAGTGATAATGACCTGTACATAATATTGCACTATAGAACAATGTGATTCATTTATATGTTTCATTGATCCGGACATTGGTGTATCAAGACTGTTAGCTGTTAGCATTCACAATGCACAAACTCCATAGAAATTATTCTTATTGATTTACCTGATACACGAGTCAAGTTATCTTTTGTCGATTCTACATACAACAATTTTTATTTTGGTTTTGCCTCCATCTGTGTGATAATTTTATTAGACCGAACCTTCTATTTGATGGGCAGCAGTATCTGACAAAGCCGTTTATTGAAAGGCTGTCTTATGGGCTAGATTGCTAGAAATTTGTAGAACTGTTAGATTTCTGTTGCTATCTGCAACCCTTCGTGCTGAAATTATGTGCTTTCTCTGTCTGAATGTGTATATTTTTTTGTAGTGTGGTACTGTTGTGTGTCAAATGCTTACTTCTCAATGCCTATTGGTACTTCAAACATTTTTGGTGTTGAAAAAAAAAAAAAAAAAATAGGGTGGTGCCAATTGCCAAATAGGCCCAAAATTTGTTGACTAATCACTAGATAAAGTTGCCACTATAAGGAAGTGAGGAAAAGTTGCAATTATGTTTGTAATACAACAAGGCTTGTTGATGGACCTAAATTCAAAGGTTCGAGCCAGAAGGGTTGTTGAAGCAATGGAATTGACATTATTTAGTAATGAGTTTCTTAATGCTACAGAATTTGCTAGTGGCAATAACTGCTACTTGTATAATTTAAAGAAAGTGATGTGGTATATTCAGGTATGCACATGTGCATGTCTTTAAGTCCATCGGCAAAATATGTGAGAGGTGAGGGGATAGTAATAGCTATTTGAGAGTTAATCTCATATAATTGAGAATAAAACTAATCAAAGGTATCAGTATTAAGTTATTCCTAACAAAACTGTAGGGCCTATTGTTATTGTTGTGGTGGTTACCAGAATATTGCAAAGATATTGATAGTGGAGTGACCTCTTAGATTCTTAGTGTGGTTTCAGTTCCTTTGTGTCTTTTGCTCCCCTTAGATTCTCGCCACCATAGTAAGGTGATATAAGTATTTGAAATGTATATGATTGTCTGAAGTTTCCCAACAATTTACCTTCTTACTTCTTCCATGAACTCCTTGCCCCCAGAATATATTCTCTCACTTTCCATGTTAATTGGAAAACTGTGTGTTTGTCTGATTGATAATATCAGTGTAGAGAGGTTGGCTTAACTATTTTTAATATTGATAGTGATCTACTGTTTGATAAGAGGATAAAGAAAAAAGTAATTTAATGGGATGTCTTGCAAGAAGGAAGAAGAATTCCCACTGGAAGATGGATACAGGAGGAACCTGTATGATATTTGTTGATCTCAACTGAAATTTAGAATCAATTCATAACGCTGCTTCTACTTTATTTGTTCAATTTATGATGGTATGGAATCGAAAGAGATCGTCTTGACAAATTTGTACCCATAGAGAAGAATATATTTGAGGAGACTCTTTGAAAAAGTCATAAACATAAGTGCAACTATATTAGGAAAAGTTTCTTGTACATGGGATTCCCAAAATTATCAAATGAGTGGCCATCTTTAATTCTTTATAGTGCCAAGCATAGCCCTAGTGCCCTTTGTCTATGAGGATATCTATTCTGGCCCATATATAGTTTGACAACTTGTAACTGTAGTAATATATAAGCATGGGTATTTAGTGACAGACTTCGTATTTTGGATTACCGAGTCAACATATGAGACAATCAGGTAAGAAATCATAGTATCATACAATAGTATATTTTACCACAGAAAAGAAAAGCTTGTGAATTTTCTCGGAAAACAAAGGTGCATCAAAACAAAGAAGAGGTGGGTAGCTGTCTAAGTGAATTTCATGTAACAGATAACAAAGATTGATTCAGCAAGGTGCATGCAACATGGATCAAAGGTCTAAGTAATACTTCGTGTTTTGTTTGGGATTTCTAGATTTCTAGCCATTGCCAAGAGTTAGTGATTACATTTTCCTGAAATTTTTGTTGAAGTGAAGTGAACAAAGCCTGAATCTTGCTGGGAAGCTGGTGAATCGTCAATTGTAGATATGAGAAAAAGATTCTAAAAATCTCTTTAATTTTTTTCCTTGAGATATTTTACTTCTTTTCCCTTATTTTGGGTGAGGTGGGGAGGGGAGTGGTGACTGCCTGACTGGTGACAGCTGACAATATGAGCTGCATATGGATTTTTATGATCATATGATGCATTAATAAATGTAGTCATATTTTATCTTCGTCTAAAATAACAGTCTCAAAGTTCAGTCTCCATATTAAAGTACTGATTTATTGTGAATTTATCATATTATTCTATCACTCAAAATAATTTTGTCATTCCTATAGCATCTCAATCACCAAACCGAATCAATTGAGGGGGGAGGGGATTGGGAGGGGGGGGGGGTTCCTAGCAGATATGCGTGAAGTATAACTATCATTTTGCACTACTTACATGGCTACCTTGTCCTTTCCCCTATGCTTGATGCATTACATTAGTTTGCTTTGTTATTGACCCAAGTCCTAAAAATTGAAGTGAATTTTTTTTGCTTTAAGTCGATTCGTGGAATTCTCCTATTTGAAGAAAGTATTTAAATCTTTTCAGAACATCTTAGTGTAGTATACTAGTATGTGTAATTATGGCTATTTCTTGGTGGAAGGAGAATATTTACCATTAATATAGAAGTTTGAGAGATATTCTGAAGAAAGACCATCCTTAACCTCTTTAATAAAAATCTAAGTGGGTTTCTGCACAAGCCTTTGGCATATATTGTATTGCCTAGATTGACTTTTGTGAAAGGCAGGCTTGATAATATTATTTGGCTGATGCCTGGTGGCTTTACTTATCCTGCTTTTTTTTTCATACAATCAAGTGATAATAACTCAGTGCATAGTGTGGTTCGTCTTTGAAATGTCATACACATCTAGTGGTTATGCAGTAAATCCAATTTCTTGATATAATTAAATCCATCTTGAACTCAACTTTCAAACTGCTTGATATTAACTTTTGTCCTCTTTGGTTTCAGCAAGGCAATGGACAAAGCCAGCAAGAACCAGGAAGTCATAAATGCTATAGGCGAACCAGTAGTAAAAGGCCCTTGGTATAGTGCTTCACTTGCTGTAACTCACAAGAGGAAATCTGTTTCCTGCACATTTCCTATTTCTGGACCTCAAGGCGATGGAGTTCTTCGCTTGAAGGCTGTTCGCGATGGAGGTGAACATATAATTTCTCTCATCTTTTACCTGATCTTCTTGTACCCCCCTCCCCCCTTTTTGAACTTTTGTTTGAGGAGATTTGTTTAATAATCTAAGAGGCTGAAAGGGGTAAGAAAGGGGAAAGAGTAGCTTTTTACATGATAATCGTAGAAAATTGATGCAATGATTATGTAATCTTCAAGCAATATGTTGCGATAAGATTTGACCAAATCAAAATATTCCTAATTTCTATTGTCTGAAAATATTACGTCACACAGCCATTCTAGAATGTCTGGGAAAAAAAAAGTTATCACATTCCCAAAAGTAATGAGGGATCAAACACTAAATTCTTGTGACATCGTCATGCACTCTTGCAGTGAATAATATGATAACTAGTTCCCAACAGTGGGAGTAATTGTCTAAATCAACTTGGGTGGGTAGTCAGTTATCAATTGCTGCGCTGCCTATATTGTCTCTCCCTTCCTCTTTGCTGACGATTTCTCCTGCTGGTTTTGCCAGATGACTCCTGGTCATCATTCTTCCGGCCACGCAACTTCGACATCTTAATTTTGGATGCAGTGCTCTACATTCCAGGAAATGAAGAAGCGCAGAGAACCCTTAAGATTAACATCTCAGATGAGGTCCCCTCCCCTGCATGTCAAGCTTGCACTAGGTGTCCAGAGACAAAAAGTCCAGGTAAAGAATGACGACTTAGTGCAGTTTTCATGAATACGCTTAGGAAGAACTTCCTCCATAGTTTGCAGCGGAAGTGAATAATAAATTCATATATTCTTTATACATACATGAGACATTATCGCAATTTTCCTGGAGAGCGTGCAATTTTGAGCATAGATAGGTGGAGTACATGTATAATTTCCTTGGTATGTTCATGTATGAATTGAGGCTTATAAATGTTTTTTTTTTTTTCTCTAAAATCGATTTTGAAATTTTCTTTGTAGAAACAATGTACGAAATGAGGCTTACAAATGCCTGCATTCAAAATGGACACTATTAGATCTTTTAAATTTAACTTCAAGATTTCTTAAGTTCTATTATTTTCATTTGTATTTCTGTTATTTGACATTGAATCGAGATCAGTTACAGTGGTGCAATTGAGGATTTGTGCGTTTGTAATGGATAATCACAATTCCATGGGTAGTATTATGACTATTATCATATGCCTAGATAACTATATATATATATAAACTATAATTAATAAATATTATTATTTAGTACTAGTTTGCATCATATTTAAACAAGTATATCAGTATATGTTAGGAGTACTTTATTATTATAGTGATGGAAATTATTGGTCACAGTTGATAGAATTTGACCATAAATGTAAATTGTGACTAATTGGCGAAAATTTGAGTTTAATATGAGTATATGATACTATCTTGCGTGCATTCTGATAGGCGTGTCGCGTACCTAACAAAAATAAACCTAACTAAACCACTACTATGTAGACGGGCAAGCAAGGGTCGGATCCCAAGAGACTATGGTTCAACTAATTAAATAGACTCAAACAATTACTAAGCAAGTAACCAATTCAAATAAGTGAGAATCAATAACTAAAGAACTAATTAAAACGATTAAATCAAAACAATATGACAAATCAATGCTAAAAACATCCAAGATCAAGCATCACCACGAATACAATTAATGCAATAGTCGTTCTACCCTTAACACATAATTTAATTGATTAAAGAGGAAAAGTAATCCATGAACAATACCAATGGTCTCTCCCGAGTTATCAATGGCTTCTCTAATCACAATCAAGCCTACTTCCGTGGATTCATGTAAATTAAAGACCTTAAGCACATTACTCTAACTTCCTAATCATCCATTCAACTACTCCCGTGAAGAACTTCAAACCCTTAATTGATTTATTCAAATCCGTCAAAACCCAACTCCCGTTGCGATTAAAACAAAGGATTAATAACAATACCAATTATCCCTAATCTAGTATTGGCATAAGCATAATCAATTAAGTATATCAATTACAATTATTAGAGAGTTTAAAGAATTAAATCATGCATTAATTATATTCGGGATCCGCTAGATCTTGGAATAAAGAAACTACTCACACATATTAACGAAAGCAAGAACAATATTCAATGAAGAAAACATGATTAATAAGTAATAAAAAGTAAAAGAAGAAATAAAGATGAATACCAATTGCTTGAATGAAGAAAAGTACCAATTGTTGATGAACAAAGATCAAAACTTGAAAGTGCAAATTAATCTAGATCTAGAGAGAATATTAGGGTTCTAATGAAGGTTTTAAAGCTAGAAAATAATAACTAAGTATGTTAAGTCGGGGTTTACAAAGGGTATTTATATCCCTTAATTAAGAAAACCCGAAAAAAATAGGAAAACACGGTCTTCGACATTCCGCCCGGTCTGACCGGGCAAAGCCGCCCGGTCGGGCGCGACACACAATTCGTCTCCTTGCACAATACTCTGCTCGCCCAGTCTGCCAGGGCAATTCCGCCCGGTCCGGGCGGATGGGAGTTGAACTTTTCACTTTTTTTCTTCTTCGCCCTGGCTGCCAGGGCAATGTTGCCCTCCAGGGCGGACACAGGTGAAATTCTCCTCCATCTTAATAAGCTTTCGTGGCTATCCAAAACAAGTCCAAATCATCCAAAAATCTTCATATGCCTACAAAATCAATCAAATAGACCAAGCCACACTAGAGAGGAGAATATTAGCAAGAAGTAGCTCCGTAGAGCTCAAAAACCATACGGAAATAGCTATAAAATGAGGGTAAAATATGGTATAGAACGTGTACATCACATTCTTTGTAGACAATCCAATTTATAAATAGTTGAGAGGGCATTTGGGGATACACTCATACACTTGCTTAATTAAATGGTTTAAATATTTTGTAGAGTAGTTGTATTACTTGTATATACAGTTATACATTAAAAATTGTTACATGCCTTAACATTTTTTTGTACTTATTAAAAGTCAAATGCTTTGCATTTGGGCAATTGCATGTTTCACTAGGATGGCTTATCAATTGATGATATCAACAATATTTCTTTAAATTCTCCCCTTTTTTTTCAAGTGCTTAAAATCTTGTAGATTAATGATTTCTTATCAACCAAATCATCTAGCATTCTAGCTAAATAATCAATCAATCAATAACTACATTATATACTAAAAAACACATAAGTAATGACACGTGTTATCTCTTAATGTGTCTTTAGCTCTTTTTTTTTTCTTTTTTTTTTGGCTAAATAAAATTTAATCAAAGAAACAACACTTACATACAAAAATAATTTCCTAACCTTATATAATATAATTGCTTAAAATAAAAATTATTTAACATATCTTTAACACAAATATTTATATAGCTATAAATGATAATTTTATATATCATTTATATCTAACATATCTTTCGTAATCTTTTATTTTGATCAAAATTTGTCAATTGTATATTTTTAGATTTTTTTTATCATAAAAATTAGAGTAAAAAGAATTGAAGAAGGAAGGAGAAAAAACAAAGAAGAAAAAATTGTAATGAAAATTTTGATCACAAAGTTTGATGAGAATTAGGAAAGAAAGGAGAACAGAGAGAATTGGGAAAAAGAAAACCAAAATCGTAGGCGGGAAGAAACATTAGGGCAGAAAGTCATGATTGGAGATGGGTTGCATTTCAAAAAGAAAGTCATGTGTTTTACCCGTGTTGCAGCTATTCTACATGCATGAATATGCATGTAAGAATATGCGCCTTTTTCTGTCCGAAACCAAATGCGATTTTTCAAAAAAAAAAAGGGGGGGGGGGCGGGCGGGCTTGGAAAAACATTTTAATGCATTGATTGTTTGGTCTGGTCCGAAAGCCCCACACCACCTAGCCATTTTGGGCAGGTTTGGGCATAAACTTTTTGAAGTTTGGCCCTGTCCAAGAATTGGGCAGGAATTTTAGCCCTTGGGTTTGACCCACCCAATGATCATCTCTACTTAAATGTACTTTCAAGGGATTGTTTGAAAATTCTCATTTTTCACTTCTACTAGAGAAATGTCATATTTCTTTCATTCTTTTTTTACTTGATCCGCTTTGACTTTTACACTATTAATCACCCCTCTTTTGACCATCTTTTGTGAATAGTATGCAAGGAAAAACATATTCATATTCGATCTTTTTGAATTTCCTCAATAAGTACTATCTTAATATAAAACTTTAATAATTTTTACTTACGAAGAATTAAAGATATTGATCATTAAAATTTTGCATTAACAGCGTGATAAAAAAACAAATTAAGTAAAAAAGAACGGAGTAAGTATTTGCTATTACGGTTAATTTTATACACTCCTTATCATGAGCGGATGAGCACTCATTGCTAATTCCTTGAAGGATCTCGGCTTTATTTCATTAAAAAGTTTTTGCTAAGGAAAATAATATTCGGATTTAAGTTGGTTAATTAGAAAAGGAATTATGCTTTACTTTAACCTGTAGATTGTGTTCCTCTTTCTTTGGTCGTCCCCTTTCAAAGCCTATACCTTGTCTCACTAGTGGCTTCATTTTCCTACTTTAATTCTTTCTAGCCCTAATTATTCTCTATGGAATTTTTCATTTTTCAAGGGTCCAAAAGATTGCAAATTTATTCCCTTCCCCCCCCCCCCTCCCCCTTTTTTTTTCCATTTAGTACCTTTAGCATATTGTTGATTTTTAATTTTTTGGTATTTTGGATACAAGCATACAACAAAATACTTCGTATTACTCCTCAAAAAAAAAATATGTACAACGTATTTTTTTCACTTGGTAATAAAAGAAAAGGCATAAGTATTTTGAAGTGCTCGTAAGAGTCGTAGCATTTTTACAATATGAAAATACTCGTAATAATAATAATAATAATAATAATAATAATAATAATAATAATAATAATAATAATAAATACTTTGTGCTAATGTTATTATTTTATTATTATTATTATTATTATTGGTCGTCGCCTTAAGTATAACTTTTTTTTTTGAAACATCTCCTTAAGTATAACTTAGACTACACTCATATTGTGTAATGTTACTTTGTACTAGAATGGAAAGTATTCATAAAAAAAATTGATTGACAATAATAAGACTATAAAAGTATCAAAATTAATTTGGCATGTATAAACCAAAACCATTAAGCAAGTGAATCTAAACCACCCTCTTAATATTATTTTTATACTTAATTGGACCAACCGACATAAGCAGAATTACTCATACTACATTGTCTAATCCTCATCATTTTAGAGGATTTAGCATGATTTTTAAACATCTTTAAGACATGCATTGTATATACACCTATTTCATGCTCATTGTAAATGGTACTAACTACTCCGTACTAAGTACTAACTGTATCATTGCCATCAACAGTTACTAGGGTTTAATTGGTTGATATGTGATATTCCGAATCCACATTATTACCAAGAAGTCTTGTTTGTTGCCCGTTACATGATTTACAAACTGCGCCCTAAAGAATAATACTCCGTTTTGTTTAGGGATGACCTTGACCTATGTTCGATTATTCAAAATAAAGTGACTTGACATTAAGGTGGTGTTAAGAATATTATAGACAACTTATTTTATCGTTGAAGAAATTACTTGTTACATTGTCGATATTTAGGCGAGTTGCTCACACCCAGCTAGTAACCAAAAAAATATGACCAAAAGCTCGATTACATATTTACTTGAATAAAATTACACTGTTTTTTATACATCAAAATGACAAAATTGTTCCCCCAATATAAAGCATTGGAAAAAAGACACACACACACAAAAACGTTTCTTTTCATTGCAAACTTTTTGAACCACGGCAAAAACCAAGTTATGATATTGTGTTGTAGCTCGAAAATGTTGCCCACTAAATTTTGTCTCTTGAATTAATCATAAAACCTTGATAAACGGTTGAGATTATGTCCAAAGTCAAATGAGATTAGATTACTGGTCGAATCATAATTAAATTGAGGAAAACACAAAAAATTAGTCAATAAAAATAAAGAAGGGAAGATACTAACAAGATATGGCAGACAAACGAGGAGATAAAACTTTAAGTGAGTATGAAAAAAAGAGAAAGTGATGTGATAAAAGAGGATAACCATGTCATAATAAAAAAGTAAATAAATAAAAGGAAATGTTAGAATGAATACATAAGTAAATTAAAAATTAAAAAAAAAAAAAATGACTAAACTATAATAATAACAAACACAAATATAATTTATGGTCTGTTTATATTTACTGAATTGAGCTGAACTAAACTGAAATGATTGAAACTGAACTGAACTGAAATGAGCTGAAATATTGGAGCTGAATTGAATTGAACTAATTGGAGCTGAACTGAAATTAAGCTGAAGTAAACAGACCCGTATTTTTGTAATATTTCAATTTTATAATGCTTATATGCAAGCATAGGACCACGTATAACATTACTCGTAAATGAATATTATATAAGGAAAATTTTGAAAATAACACCACAAATTTTACAAAAAATGGATTATAACACCACAAAATCTCAAACTTAAAAAAAAATTAAAATAAAATAAAATAAATAAAAAATAAAAAATAAAAAAAACCCAAAAATTGGTTTTAACCACCATTTAACGGAATTTTTGGATGGAATCCGTTAGTGGGACCCACTAACCACACGTGTCATTCATTGATTGGTTAAAAAAAAGGAAAAAAAAACGTAAACCCTAACCCAGCCCCACCACCGGCAACCATGAATTGTCGTCGGCAGCCCCGAAACCCTGACCCAGCCCCACCGTCGGCGCACCCGGCCATCGAAAAATCCACCGGAGCCAACCACAAAACACCCCAGCCATCGAAAAACGCACCTAACCCATACTTGAAACACCCTAGCCATCGAAAAACACCCCAGCCACCGCTAGCAAGGAATGGGGTCGTCACAGACTAGGGTGGGGATCAGGGCGGGGGTCGTCACGCAAGTGGAGTTATATGGTTCGTCGAGCAGGCAGAATTCGATAGGTCGTCCTCTAGGTGCTGAAGTCGATACACGTGAGATAATTGCGGTGGCTAGGGTGGTTTTTGAGGAGGGGGAAGAATGGATTAGGTGGAGTCAGCGATTTTGGTGGGGTCAGGAGGTTTTGACGGGTTTCGGCGGGAGGTCAGGGTGTTCCTGCAGGAGGTCAGGGGCTGTCAACGGCTTTGGCTGGTGGTTTCGGTGGTGGGTTGCGTTGGGTTAGAATTTAGGATTTTTTAAAAATATATATATTTTTATTTTTATTTTTTTAAAAACAAATCGCCAAGTGACACGTATCCATGGTGAGCCTTAGTAATGGATTCCATCCAAGAATCCGTTAGATGGTGGTGAAATCATTTTTTTTTTTGTGGTGCTATAATAAAAGTTTGAAAAATTGTGGTGTTATAATCCATTTTTGTAAAATTTGTGGTGATATTTTCAAAATTTTCCTTTATATAAAGTACTTAATAAAATTGTGGTGTTATAATTCATTTTTTGTAAAATTTGTGGTGTTATTTTTAAAATTTTCAAAATTCAGCGTGACACAAATTTAAAGGTCATGGGTTCGAATCTCATCCACCCCTCCTTTTAAAGTGGAACTAGTATTTGGGCCCGGGCGATGCCCCGGATCATTACTTTATTTTCTTGTAATTAACTTTGTTATACATATTAAATATTTTGTATCAAAAATAACATAAATATCACATAGCTTGGTGGTAAGATGCTTAGTTCTCAGTACATTCAATATTCAATGAGAAACATATAGAAAGGAGATCCACGTGGCATTGAGTGGGTGATGACATAGCGTAATAAGATGTTGATTGGATGATGTGGCACAATGAAGGGATCCTCGTGATACATAGACTGTTTTAGTAACGTCTTTTAATATATAGTATAGATATTAAACGCTGGTATGGTAGGGTTTATGATACATTCACACTTCATCAAGCCCAACAGGCTCTCATGTGAGGGGAGTGATAGAGTATAAAACATATTTTTGGACCTCAACCATCAACTTAAGATTTTGGTAGAGTTGATCTTTTAACAGTATTATTATACTATGTTATCAGTTTATCACTTATTATTAGTATAATATACCGAGTACAAATTAATCAAGAAATGATCAATTTCATTTGTAAATGTCGTATAGTTTTTTATTAATGAATTGATTTTGTGAAAATAAGGTGGGTGGAACAGAGTTGGTAAATTACTAAATTATCTTATTTTCTTCTTTTTGATGAAGCTGGGTTTAGTTTTGGAGAAGACTAGCTAAAATCCCGTGCCACTCATGAATTTTACAAAAATTTGTAATGAAGTGTTAATTCAATCCTACAAAGTAATAATTCACCAAAAGAAAAACATATTTTAAATTTAAAAAAAAAAAAAAAAAAAAAAAAAACTAAAATCAAAATTATATTTTAGTTGAATATTTAGGATAAGTATATTACGGATAAATGGGAAGTAAAAATTATTATAATATTTTAAATATTCGTTAATGATTTGATTAAGTAAACAAAAAAGTATAAAAAAATGGAGGGAAAATAACGCCACCAGAAAATTACACGTGTCATTTTTGGTGTCTGTTTTATTATTATATTATTGATTATTGATTTATTATAATTTTATACCCTTCCTTCTCAAAAATTTAAAAGAATTAAAATAAAAATTTTAAGCTTTAGCTAAAGATTTACGCTTGAATTGTTAAATTAATATCGAGTACTAAAATGTAAAGGATCTCGTTTAATTAAATTATGATAAGGGGTGGATCCGTGTATGGGATAAGGGGGGGAAAAAGTAGGCATTTGTTCTTTAAGAAAAGTGAGCTTTGATTGTCTTTGGGAAAAAAAAATGTTTGGCATCTGTTGCCCCTTTGCCTTGCATTTTGAAAACACTTTTTATTACTTTTTTGTATTAGGGGATTTTCAAGAACAAACACAATGCAGTATCTTTTGAAAAATTTATAAATAATAATCTCGACTTTGCTCCATTTTCTTTTAACAATCCCAATTTTAGGGGTTGTTTACTTTCTTCAATCTCTTTTACCTATTACCGGTTGAAAAGGTTATGTTCTTTTTTTTTTCATAAATGTCATGTGTGTAGACCTAATTAGCCTAAAATATTATTAGTAATAATAATTAAAAAAAAATAAAAAAAAAATAGCCCCTTACCCCTTCACTGACCACCCAGGGGGAGGGGGTTGTTGGAATTGGACGGGGAAGAGAAGGGAGGCCAGAAACCAGCGGAGAAGGAGGCGAAAACGGTTGGGGATGAGGGAGCGGTGGTCGGAAATCCCACCCAGCCCCCACTACCCTTTTACGGTTGTCACAACAACCAAATCCCACCCCTCAAAATCCGGCCCTCATATCCCTCTCGTAGCTACGTCGGTTTCCCCCTCCCTCGCGCCGATGATGTAGCCCACCGCCCTCATTTCGTAACACCAGCGAATCCCCAATTTCTCCTCCAATTGATTCACCTTATTAGCTTTAAAAAATCCTCAACGAAGCCTAAAGCTGCTCAACCGAATTCTCAACCGACTCCTTCTCGATCAAAAGTGCAGCATCTTTCTCTTTCAACTTTAAATTCTCGGTCGAGATGTTTCGATGGTGGGGGAGGGGTTTCGTGGGCTTTTGGGTTTGGAGGAAAGAAAGGGGGTTTACGGGAAGGGAGGAGGTGGCAGCGGGAGGGTTAGGGTGGGTTCGCCGGTGGGGTAAGGAGGATTGAAGGAGGTTGCGGCTGATGTTTGGGATTCCGGTGGGCGGTGGTGGATGAGTGGGGGTTTCAACTTTTTAAAAAGTTTTTTTCTTTTTATTTTTTTCTTTATTTGGACCAATCACAATGTGACACATGTCACATGACTTATGATAACAGGTTATTGACTTTTGTTGACCGGTTTGGGATTGAAGAAAATAAACAGCCCCTAAAGTTGGTATTTTTAAAAGAAAATGGAGCAAAGTTGGGATTATTATTTACAAATTTTCGAATCTTTTGATACCATTACCCATTCTTCAAACACTAACTTTTTATTAGAAATAGGCTGTATAATACATCCATTGAAATAAAATTATCCTAAATAAAGTGAATAAACGTTACTCCAATACAATTACAAGTTCGTTATTTATATTTTATTGATAAAGTTACGCTTTTTAAATGACTGAAAATCAAATTTTGGTGATTGAAAATAGTTATATAACCCTTATAAAACTTATCTGGTTGACTATTTACATACATTAAAATTGTATCAAGGTTAAAGTTACCCTTACAAAAAAAAAAAAAAAAAAAAGGAACGGTAACTTAAATTGTCTAAAAGTTATCCTTATACGGTTCAATCTACACTATTGTTATTGTAAATCGGGTGTTCACAAAAACTAATATCCCCCTCCCCTCAATTTCATTTTTCACTATCTCTCTTCCCTGAAATAACCCACTAATGCTTTTTTATTCTATTTTTTAAATATTCAACCTACCCCACTTGAATAATAATTTAAATGCACTTATTTTTTTTTCTTCTAAACTCTATAAAAGTCAAAATGGAACACTTAGTAATATAATTGAAGGGAGTAACCCTTAACTTTCCCTCATTTAAGATGTGTCATATAACTCATGTTAATTTAATGTTACGCAATTCACACCTCTACTTAATTAGGCTATGTTTAATTCATCTTATTTTTACTTATTTTAGATCACATCTAAAAATAAAAATAAAAAAATAAAAATAAAAAGTTTTGATATACTTTATTGTTTTATATATGTGTGGCTTTTAATCTCTAAGTATCTTTAATTTTATGATTAAAAATATATATAAATTAAATATTAATAATACACATTATTACGAATCTAACAAAATTCAATTTGATATATTTTTTTCTTTATAAATTATCGTACACATAAGGTTGAAGTTTGGTAGACAATTAGATCATATAATACTTGATCTAGTCAGAAAAGCTCTTATTGACTATTCCCTATGTCCTAGAATAATTGTCTCAAACATTCTTTGCACACATGCCAATGCACTAGCTTAGTTTGACCTTAATTATGTTTGTATGATTAGATATTAATGAAAAATTTTATTATAAAAATATATTACGAAACTCCATATTAATACCTATCTAACAACATACTTTTTATTTTATGGTAAAATATGTTTTTATTATACTAGTAAAAAAATTATACTCAAAGTTAATATATAAATAGTGAAAAAGTCTAATTTGTTAGTTATCAGGGACGGAGGGAGTATCATACTCCGTATATGATAACTCATCTTAAGAAAATAAAATAAAATCATATCGAAAGGTTATTAGTTTTCTTTAATTCTATGCTTTTAGAATTCCAATATTTCATGATCGTTATTTATTGATATTAGAGATATTGATGATTATAAAATTTATGAATTAACACACAATGTGTATAAAAATAAGGAAAAATGGAAAAGAAAAATCCAACCTTTGGACGGTCTGACAATAAAAATCCAATATTTCATTAATCCCATAAAAGTCCAACCTTTATACCTCACCTTCTTGAGAGATCTATTTGACCTTGAACTGAAAATAGATCTCATAAAAGTCCAGCCTTTAAACTTAATCTCATAAAAAAGATCTCTCAAAAAAATAAGGTCTGAGGATGACAATGTGTGTATACATTTGGTCAAATTGAACTGAAAATAAGTTTATAAATAAACAGTACAAGGGTTTAACCTTTGCCTCTCTTGATACAAAAATGAAGAATATGGATCTAATTTTGGAGGATTCAGTGAGTTTTGAAAGAAAGATAAATAAAGATATGATCTTGGATCAAGATCTAAGAATTAGGCTAATACAATCAAACACCAAATAGAATTATCTAGCAAAATAATTGATTCACTAGTCGCTACACAATGTCTAGAGAAACAAGGGTTTCAGTCCATTAATCACAAATTTTTATAAAGATGTTTTACCACAAATAAAAAATCATAAAGAACTCAACAAGGAGAAAAACTCTCATATTTTCAATTATCAACAAAGTCTTAGTTTTACAACATAAAATAATTCTTTTAATAAGGAGGCATTAATACATGAATTAAAACCCTAAACTTCATTAAATTTAAGGGCTTGTTCTCATAGACTGAACTCAGCTGAACTGAACTGAAATGAATATTTTATAATAGAAAGAAATTAGGAACTGAGCTGAACTGAAAATAAACGTATTAGAACAGGCCCTAAATCATACAAAATAAAAGATTAGGATTAATTACAAGGTAATAATCTAAATCTTCTTTTTTAGATAGTAATTTTTTTTTTATTATTATTAATTTAGATAGGTTGGGTTGTAGTTTTTTTTTTTTGGAGGAAATTGGGTTATAGTCGGCCAATTGACCAGATTGGTAAATAAAAAAGACTTCTAACTACAATTTGATAAAAAAACTTACTCCGGCGACAGTTTGGTGAAAAAAGCTAACAATATGCGACAATTTGGTAAAAATAATAAACTCCGGCGACATTTAGAACAAAAAATCTATTTTTTCCCGACAAACACTTTAAAAATCCTATTTTAATTTATTTTTGTGTTCTTAAATTTATTTTTTCCATTTAAAATTTTGAATTTACATGTCATCCCTTTTTTATTTCCAACCTCTTTTTAAAAAAATTTCGTTAATAAGGGGTATGAAACTTAAGTGAAAATTGATACTTAACGTTTGTTTTCTTCAAATTGTTATTTCCGTAAAAAAAGGGTTGGTAAAATAACAAACTATATTAAGCAATCGCGAGTAATTTATTGGAAATTTTTGTATTTTTTGGGTTAATTGTCGCCTGAGATTATTTTATTTATCAAATTGTCGCTTAAGGTTAGTTTTTTTTTACCAAATTGTCGCCGGAGTAAGTTTTTTTATCAAATTGTCGCCGGAGTAAGTTTTTTTACCAAATTGTTGCTAAGGGTCTTTTTTATTTACCAATGTGATCAATTGGTCGATTATAGTCTTAAGAGAAGACTGAATTAACTTTTTTATCTTTTCTTTTTTTTAAAATAAAAGTTAAAAGAGTTTTTAACCTAAAAAAAACCTAGTAGAGAGCCTAGACTCTAGAGATCTAAAGCTGAAAAAGTAGGTAACAAAATACAAAAAAAGGGACAAACAGGAGAACAAATGCCAAAGATTAAGGGGCAAGAAATGGTTAAAAAAAGGAAAGCACAATCAACATAAGTGAAGTGAAGGGGTCGCAAAAAAGGCAGATTAATATTGCAGGAATAAAAGGTGCTGTTTGGCTGTCACCAACTACAACTACTGTATTTCATTTTAGTATCCATTTATTTTTAGTAGAAAAAAAAAGGGGGGTTAAGACTTAAGAGAGCGTGGGAAACATCAAGGATAATGTGAGATGATTTACTAAAATATTAGGAATTTTATTTATTTGAATAATGAAGGGTGGAGTGTGGTGTGGTGTGGTGGGGTGCGAATCTAGGGAGGTAATAATGAGCAACTTAGAAGTGAGTAAGAAGATCTAACTTGGCTTCGGCTTTCTTGATTCACTTTGTCCCCCCTTTCTCCACTACACTTTTCGCCCACCCTCCCTCCCTCTTGCCCCTCTCCTCTTTTTTTAATTTTTTTTTATATTTTTTTTTTGTTTGTTGGCTACTTTTAATTTAATCAAAGGTTTGTAGAATTTTATTGGGTTTCTTCTCTATTGCATAATCGTTTATAGGAGTATAAATTATATAGGAATGGTACACTATATATAAGAGTTAGGGCATGTTCATATTTACTGAACTGATTGGAGCTGAATTGAACTAATTGGAGCTGAATTGATAGAGCTGAAATGAATAGTTTATGAGAGAAGAAAATTAGAACCTGAAGTGAACTGAACTGATTGGAGCTGAACTGAACTGAACTGAAATTAAGCTGAAGTGAACAAGCCCTTAGTTTGGTGGGTGGCGGGTCGTTTTATAAAAAAAACTATAAAATGAGTATATAGATCAACTGTGTGATGATTTTAACAATATTTTTTTACTATATTGGGAGGGGTCTGCTTGCATAGTAAGACCACTTGTTTAGATATGAAGGACATTTCATCCCATTAAACATGATTTTGGAATTTGAATTGATAAATATGATTGAGTCGGTGACCTAAACTGACAAATCAGTAAGTCAAGCACAATCCAACCTGTTAGGCGTCTTTTGTCTCACCCACTATTGATCGTTACTACTTACAAGTAGTAATAAATGGAGATTCAATTAATTTCTATGTTGTGAATTTGTTTGTTTACGAAGTATTTCTGTAACATTCATCCCAATTTAGTTTGTCTACTGAATAAAAAGTTAGAATTTCGACCAAATTGAATGTATGACTAAACTTTTATTAGGTTTTTCATGGAACACTAAAAGTTATCAAAAGATAGTTTTTCTTCCTTTTTTCATGAGCTTGAATAAATAACACTAAATCACTCGTTATTAAAGAAGGTAGACTACTATTAGTCGTGGTCGCAAGGATATGCTCCTTGTCTACTTGTTCCCTCTTAATTTTAATTTATAGATGCTACACCAAAAAAAGGTCTTACTAGTTCAACGAATATTGTCCATTGTCCATGTGAGACTAACTGTGCCAAATTCATTCCTTAACATCCTAACCAAAGAAACAAAATCCGTGTAAATTGTATTACCTTGTAATCGAAGACCTTTAAGTAAGATAGATATTCATCTTTGTATGTAAGGCCGACTGAGCAAAGACGTGGGTCGCCTCCCCCCAACCTTCCTTAAATACCAATCTCCATGGTTTCTAGCACCACCCCATCCCGAACACTGTGTATGTTTATCACTAGACATCTATTAATATTGGCGTTGTAAAAGTACCAATCCTGCCACCATTATGGTATTATATCTTTTAGGAATGATATTATTCTTATCTTATGATTGTAGATTTGTATAATTACTATAACTATTGATGAATATCAAATAAATCATACTATTAGCTCTTTACCCTAAATATGTCAAAATATCTGTCGGTAAAATAAAGAAGTCATTGAGACAATTCTAACAAGATCGCATGTGACTATATTATGTCATATAACTATAAATATCAAAATATAGTCAAAGTAAAATTTATGAAGAGTGTTGAGTTATAAAAGTCAAAACGTGTCAACTAAAAACAAGTATAAATTTTATAGTATACCATTGTCAATTTAGTGATCATTTGGTTCATATAAGAAGTAGAAGTTCCCATGAATTTCAATTTTATGAGAATTAATAAATTCAATTCCATAATCAAAATCATGGGAATTTTCTAGATTTATTTAATTAACAATGACGGAAGTAATTTCCATTGGAATTTTAACTTACCTAAGGGGGATTAGTAAGTAAAAACCTAAATTTTGTGGAAAGTGTATATTCCTAAGAAATTCCACTTTCCCTATTTTTGTTTTTTTACACCTACTCCATCCATTTTATAATAATTGTAACATTTTTTTTTATTTGTTTCATAATAATGACAACATTTCCTTATTTGATAAGAACCCATAACCATAACTATTTTATCACTCATATTTTTCACTCCTACAACCCTACTTACACTACTTTATTTATTTATATTATTTTTCTCTCATACTAACAATCAAATATATCCATACTAACTACATTTTATTTTTTTAAAAAAATCTTCTTTTAGTCCCCACCCTATTCCTAAAACTTTGTGATAACCCTATTATTGCGATTTTTACAAAACAAAAGAAGTAATTGATATACTCTATTCGTTTTGAAATAACCATAACACTTTTCCTTTTAGATTAGTTTAATAATAATTGCAACTCTTCTTTATTTAGGGCTTGCTCTCTTCAGCTTATTTTAGTTCAGTTCAGCTCCAATCAGTCCAGCTCCTAATTTCCTTATCTCATAAACAATTCAGTTAAGTTCATTTCAGTTCAATCCAGCTCCAATTAGTTCAGTAAATCAAAACAGGCCTTTAATAAGGCCCCACTACTATTATACTCCCTCCATTTTGTAATAATCACTATAATAGGCTTTGCACAAAGTTTTAAAAAAAAGTATATGGTAATTAAAGATCGGTGAGTTTTATAATACAGAGTGTAAATTATAGGTAGTGGGGATATATTTCAATTGTTATAGAAATAATTAAAAAATAAAGTGGTATAACCGGGGTTAGCAATTAATACGAGAGAGAGAGTGGAGTATTATATTTTCCTCTCATATCAACCTTAGGCCCTGTTCTATTGAGCTTCTGGGCAGAACATAGCAGAGGTCAGTAAAGCAGAGTAGATTAGATTTCAGCATAGTAGAGCAAATTTTAGGATAGCTGAGCAGAGAAGATTTTGACATTACTATTATTATTATTATTATTATTATTATTATTATTATTATTATTATTATTATTATTATTATTATTATTATTATTATTATTATTATTATTATTATTATTATTATTATTATTATTATTATTATTATTATTATTATTATTATTATTATTATTATTATTATTTTTTATTATTATTATTATTATTATTATTATTATTATTATTATTATTATTATTAGTGCATACCATTGATTTAGGTGAGTGAAAACATAAATAAATGTGTACCATATTCAACATATGTTAATAGTAGAAACATAAAAGACAATAGTTTAACATCTTTAAATTATTACAATCGTATATCAAAATTGGAACATAATTAGATAAAAGTTTAACATCGTGGTGAGTAAAAAGGGTTGCTGGGAAGAACATATCTTTTGTTTAAAACCTTGCAGAATAGAACTGTCATGCATCTTGGTTGTAGAGTTTGGATGTATTTGGTGCAAGT
This sequence comes from Chenopodium quinoa, assembly GCF_001683475.1. Lineage (NCBI taxonomy): Eukaryota > Viridiplantae > Streptophyta > Magnoliopsida > Caryophyllales > Amaranthaceae > Chenopodium > Chenopodium quinoa. The sequence continues at coordinate 5,863,800 of NW_018742914.1, forward strand.
ATTAATCCTATTCCCTAAAAAAATATTAGGTATTACTATTATGCTTGATAAATACTAGAAATTATTATTAATTTTCTTTCAAAAAAATTGTTATTATTATTTTTATTTTTTTATGAAAGAATTGTTATTATTATTAATTATTAATTAATATTATTATTAAATAATTAATTCTTAATATTTTGAATTATTAATTATTATTATGAATAATAAATATTAATTATTATTAATATTAGTAATTATTATTATTAGTTATTATTATTATTATTATTTTAAACACATAGATCGATTATTATCATCAATACAATATTAATTATTATTATTACTAAATATTAATTATTATTTAAAAATAGAGCAGAATAGATTTGACAAGAACAGAGTAGATTTGATTTGAGCAGAGCAGAGCAGCTTTACTCTAAATAACAAGGCCTTAAAAAAAACTTATTACACTTTCCTATTAACCATTAAGTATATCTCACTAATTCTGCTCACTTTATATTATGAAAATCCTATTTAATGTTCACCCAATAATTTTCCTAATTTTTTTTTGTGTTATTTTTAGACCTTTTTTTTCTCTCTTCTTTTTTGAGCTTTTAAGCTGAGCATATTTTAACATACTCCGTAGTAGAGTAGGTGTCAACATAGAAGAGTAATGAAAGTGAGGGACAACTCAAGTGGTTAGAATTAAAACATAGCAGAGCAATGCAGTGTCAGCAGAGCGAAGTAGAAATTAATATTATTATAGCAGAGCAGCTCAAAAGAACAAGGACTAAACTGTTGCGATTATTATGTACGGATTATTCCCTCCGTCCCCAATCTTCGATCCTTTTGGCCTAATTTTAGTCTAAAAATGATCGACCCGTTTGTATTAAAATACCCATCAATTTACAACAACATTTGTTTTTTTTTTTTTTTTATGTATTTTCAATACTTTATCTCTCTACTTTATTACAAATCCATTTAAATCTATGTTTGCGATATACTTTTATTTGTTTTTATTTACGTAGTAAATTTCTTAATAACCTCAAAATCAACCCAAAAAGAACGAAGTTGTTTTGGGGACTGAGGGAGGAGGCAGTAAATGGTTTCCAAAAAGAATGAAGCAACAAATTAGAGACACCTAAATCAAGATATATAATTAGACAAGTAATTAAAGAGTATAGTGTTATTTAAAGATAATTTACTTTTACCACGTGGCACTGTATTCAACGTTATTGAGCTCTGTGACGTGCGGGTCCCACAAGCTGTCGGGTTGTCGTTTGGAGTGGAGTGTGGGGGGTCCAGTTGACATTGTGCCATTTCACTCGTGAGACTTTACTCAACACACTCCCTTCATTTTCTCGTGACATTTTCAGCCATCACAATTTCACTAAACATGCTCCTTTTTATTTATTTTTAACTTATTTTTTCAGCCATCACATATGACATGTTCTTTGTTTGAAATTATAATGTGTAAAGGAATTGTTTTTTTCTCCGATTTTGAGGGAAACTAGAATTCTAAAAGTGAGAAAATACTTGGGTATTAATGTACTTATTAGTCAATGCCAAAAAACATGAAAATTGAGCAAAGACATGGTCATAAGTCATATGTTAGAAGACTTGAATCTAATTACAATTCGTTTGAAATTAACATGATGTGCGCATTATAAGTTTAGAGAATTCAAACAGCTGAATTCAAATTGTTATGTGGTGCATTTGCATGCTAAAGGAATTTAGTTGTATACAAATATGAGTAATTTATAACTCAGACTGAAATAGTCTACCTAATTAATCTATACATTTATTTAGCTAGCTAACGCAAGATATACCGAAATTGAATACATTCTCCGTAAATTAAGGCTTGTCCTCTCCAGCTTAATTTCGATTCAATTCAATTCACCTCCAATTAGTTCAGTTCAGTACAACTCCAATCAGTTCAGTTCAACTCCAATCAGTTCAGTTCAATTCAGCTCTTAATTTTCTTCTCTCATAAACAATTCATTTCAGCTCAGCTCAACTCCAATTAGTTTTCAGTAAATCAGAACAGACCCTTAATATTTGTAATTAAATTGCTTCTAGTTTCGAATAAACTTGACATATTGGAAACATGGGCTAAGAGCATAAGACATTCTTAGACTACAATCTTATTGCTTAGAACAAGTTGAACAACAATTTATAAAAATAAAACTAAAGGTACATACTTAGTCAAAGGACAAACACAAAAGGATGGAGTAGTATATAAGCGGACTTGACACAACTCACTGCCATCCCTACAAAACTTTGCCAAAATATTAAACGATATAATCTTCAAGTAATCAAATAATTAATAGGAAATTAAATTGATAAACTCCTTCTAGAACGCAAAACTACCCGACACATACCAAACTAGAGGGCAACACTCGACACTTTAATCAACCAATAACATCTCCTCCTTTTTCCTCTTTTCTCTCTCCAAAATCCTAGCCTCCATTGTTGAATTTTGAAGGGGCTTCCATCGATTTTAATCGGTAGAAAACCCCAATCCTTGTTTCTTTATTGTTTTTTTAGGTTTATAATAATACTTCCTCCTTTTGGGAGGAACTTTTCTCCCTCGAAAGAAAGGGTTTCCGATCTCCTTCGAAAGACAAGGTTTATCTCCTCATTTCGAGAGAGAAATTTCTTAGTTTTGAATCCATGGTAGCAGATCTAATGGATTGTCGTGAAATTATTTTGTTGGTGAAAAAGTTATCAAGTTTTCGAATACAAACAGATGAATCAGAAAGAAAACATCCTCACGGCTACAAAGGATCGTTAGATTATCTCTCCAACAAGGCTGTAATTTTCAGCGATATAAGCGGGAGATGCTCCGCAGTGCAAGATCTACTCGACGATCGTAGTTTTTATGAAGGAAAATTTTATTTGATTCAATATCTTATGTATTTGTTAACGTCGAATCTTTATTGTAGATGTCGTATGACTTTTAATTAACGAAATATTTTTGCTATTCAAAAAAAAACTAGAGGGCAACAAAAATGTAAAATATCGGCGAAAAGAATGAAATAAAATGAAGGGAAATAAGAAAAATGATGGAAATGGGGTCAGATTCCCATCATTCCAAAAACCACCATGTCCACCACCATCAACCCATTCAACCCCATCTATTACCTAAACTATAACCCCAACCAAAGGTAAACCCAAATAAAGCAAACGATAGGGACTTCGGAAGGGTAAATTTGAGAAGCAAATTATATTTGGTTAAGGAAATTAATTCAAAAAATAAAAAGGTTAAGAAAATTAGAAAAGAATGCTTAATCCTGTAGGGTTATTTAGGGCCTGTTTTGATTTATTGAATTAAACTGAACTAAAATGAGTTGAACTAAACTGAAATGAACTGAATTGAACCTAACTGAGCTAAACTAAATTATTTCTGAGAGAAGAAAAGTAGAAATTGAACTGAATTGAATTGAACTTAGCAGAGGTGAATTGAAATTAAGCTAAAGAAAACATGTCTTTAGTTAGTAATACATGGTTATTTAGTTAAGTTATAGGGGTTATTTCGTCAATGTTTTAGAGGTTACTTGATCAGCATTACAGGGATATTCGACCAGTGTTATAGGAGTTACTTTGTTCTTTTACAAGCGGCTACATAATGTGATCAGACGTAATAAGACGAAATAATCAATTTATAATTTGATTATTTGAGTTATTGTTTCATGTGTAAATTACTAATTTTCAACAAGTATTTGAATACCCATATACTCCTCCTATTTTGTATAAATTGTATGTTTCGATTTCCTTTGTGTATATTCCATTCAATTTACATTTCTCCCCGTAATGTAGTTGTTAGGACTCACCATCATCACTCTATTTCCTTTATAGGTCACATGTTAAAAGACAAAGTAAAATGTCGAGAATAAGACAAATTTTCAGAGATAGAAGGAATACGAGCTCTAGATTCTCAACCAGAATTTCCGAGACTCTAATTGCTCAAGTCCTAAAGGACTCTAATAATCTTTGTTGGTATTATCATAATCCTAAAATACATCTTTAATAGTATCAACAAACGCAAAATATGTTGTTGGTATCAATAAAATTCTATGTTGGTATTAAAACAAACAGTTTTAGTATTATAATAAATATTTATTCTCTTCTGCTTATTTTAGTTCAGTTCAGTTTCAATCAGTTTAGTTCAGTTCAGCTTTTTTTTTTTTTAACGTTTTTTTCATTTGACAATTAAATGAAAAACAATTTTCAAATAAGAACATACTTCGTACTCCCTCCATTTTTAAATACTTGCTTCATTTCTCTTGGACATGCATGTCGATGCTAATCTTTGATCACTAGTATCTTTAATTATCAATAAGTATAAATTCTTACAATTGAAAATTAATAATCTATTAATTGAGATGATTCCAACAAGTACCCAAAAGACTATATTTTTTCTTATGTATAAATCACAAACATTAGTTAAAGTAAGACAAATAAATAGTGCAAAAAATAGAAATGGAGCAAGTATTTAAAAATGGAGGGAGTAATACTTATGAATGTATGGATGATTTACGAAAGTATGGTTATTTTAAAACTTATTTATACTTTTGCGTCGGAGTGAAACTTAATTACGAAATTATTGTCCACGTAGGCTCGGATAAGTTTTTATTTTATTTTTTTATTTTTCAAAGTAAAACCGCTACCTCAAGTAGCGGTTTATGTACTAAAACCGCTACTTGAGGTAGCGGTTTTACCCTTCATAAATTGATTAAATGTATCTTTACTTAGAGTACTAATGACAAACCGCTACCTCAAGTAGCGGTTTTAGACTATAACCACTACTTAAGGTAGCGGTTTGTCTCTAAAGAAAAAAATTACCCCCAAATGTATCTCCAAGCTTACGTGGATTATATTTTCATAAATAAGTTTCATTCCAATGCAAAATCGTAAATAAGTTTCTTAAAAGCTATATTTTTGTAAATCATCCGAAAGATATACCATATCCGATTGTATATAACAATCTCTCGTACGGGTTGTTAGACTGTTAGAGTAACGTATAGCAAAACCCGGGAAAGGGCAAAAAAATGGGCAAGAATGAGCATCATATATGTTGATGAAAAGTGAAGAGAGAGAAAGAGGAAAAGAAGGGAAATACAAAGAAAAATAAAAACGACCCATAGCACAATACCAGACAGGTAGGTACCCACCCTTCATCACTATCTCCACCCACACCTTTCTCTCTCTCTATTTCTTCCTTTTTTACCTACCCTTTTTCTCCTTCTTCAATTCTCCCTTCTTCTTCTTCAATCATCTCTCAATATCAAACAAATTTCCCCAAAATTTCACTGAATTTTCAATGGAAGCTGTAATGGGTGGCTGTAATGGCGGCGGAGATGCTTCTAGTGGTGGTGGTTCATCAGAATCAACGGTTGTTTCAAAGGAAGAAGTTGTGGATGAGCAGCAAAACCTAAACCACCATAATCGACATCATACCCACCTCCATAATCATCATCAGAATGTTAATTTTGAGGTTTCTGATGATTCTGAGCTTGAATTAGGACTTGGGTTAAGTCTTGGTTCGAAGAATCATAAGCAAATTCCAAGGATTTTCACTGCTAAAGATTTTGCTAATAATAGTAATAATAATAATAACAGTAATAATAATAATGGGTCTTCTCCTTCTTCTGCTTCTTCTTGTTCTTCTCTGGGTTTAAGGCCTCCTTCTTCTGTTAAGAATTCTGCTCCTGTTAACAATCACAATGCTTCTTCTGGTACTAAGCGAGCTGTTTCTCCTACTGCTGTTAGGTATCTTTCTCTCTTCTATATTTTTTCCATTAATTTCTGTTTTTGGGAATTTTTTATTTGCTGATTATTTTGTTTTTCCCCCATTTTTTTTTGCATGATTTTGGTTTATTTTTTGGTGGGGTGATTGTTTATTTGGGTGTATAATTTGTTGGTTTATTCGGGGTGTATGATTTGTTGGTTATTTGGGTGTATAATTTGTTGGTTTTTTTTGGTTGTATGATATTTGTGTTTGATTATTAGAGATTGTGTGTTTGGGTTGAATTTGGGTGTGTTATTTGTTGGTTTATTTGGGGTGTATGATTTGTTGGTTATTTGGGTGTATAATTTGTTGGTTTTTTTTTTTGGTTGTATGATATTTGTGTTTGATTATTGGTGGTATTTTCATAGATTAGAGATTATGTGTTTGGGTTGAATTTGGGTGTGTAATTTGTTGGTTTATTTGGATGTATGACATTTGTTCTTGATTATTGGTGGTTTTTTCATAGATTAGAGATTAGTTGAATTTGGGTGTCTAGTGTTGGTTCTGTTTGTTTTAGTCATTTTATTATGTGGAAAGTTTTTTTGATGATGAATTTTTGTTGGGATGTTGTTTATTGTTGTGTGGAAGCAGTCAAGTTGTGGGATGGCCTCCTATAAGGGCATACAGAATGAACAGCATGGCTAACCAATCGAAATCGGTTTTGAATGGAGAGAATGAGGCAGAGTTTGATGAAATGAAACAGAAAGATGTGATGTATGGTTCTGATGAGAAGGGTAATGCCAAGGAGACAGTTCCTAAGAAAAGTTGCTTGTTTGTGAAAGTGAATATGGATGGTGTTGCTATTGGTAGGAAGGTTGATCTCAATGCGCACGCCAGCTACGAGTCATTAGGGCGAATGTTGGAGGAGATGTTCACCAATCGAGCTGTTGAGAGTATGATCCTGCAACTTTGCTCCTTTTCCAGTCTTCATTGTGTTTTGCTGATGATATAAATGATATGCTTGATGGATTAATATAAGATGATTAATTTAAGTGATGAAACATGAGGATCCTTTCTTAATATGCTAATTTGATTTGATATGAATATTTTTGTTGCTTTCTTTAATGGTTTACATATTACTATATTAGTGGTGGCTTTGTGTTTTCTTGTTAAAAGGATAATGTCATGAAAGGGTATAAATGCTTAACTATCAAGGGAGAAAAAGAACAAAAAGGTTTAATGTCGTAAACTTTAAAGCAACTTTATGATCAGAACAAATAGTTGTATGGACAAGAGTAACTCAAAATTCAAGTTAAGGATGAAAAGCATGAGGTCTTAGTGCTGTCCTGCTAGGCGGCTGCGGTATTGCAATAGTTAAAACATGTGAAATGATGAAACATATTTCTGTGTAGTGATTGATTGTCACTTATTTTTACTGTTCCTCAGAATCAAGCGGAGAGGAGCTTATGTTGATGCCCAAAACAACGAGACCCTCCAAGTTGTTAGATGGATCATCGGATTTTGTGCTTACATACGAAGACAAAGACGGAGACTGGATGCTTGTTGGAGATGTTCCATGGGGGTATGTAATATCCACTTGATTCAGAATTTCAGATTATGCTTAGATTTGTTACGCTTCAAACTCTTATTTTGGTTCTTCATTTTCTTTTGGCCAATACTCTGTCATGTTAATTTGGCACTCAGAAATTTAGGTATTGTTGTGCCATGCATTTATCTAAGAGAATTCATAAACCTACAAGTTAAAGCAAGTAGCAAAAACTACATGTTGCATGACTTTGCTATAGCGTGGTGTTCTCACTTTGTTATTTTTCACCTGAAAATCTTAAATTTCTCGGAGCTGAATTTAACTTAATTGAGCGTGCTTGAATTTATTTGGACGCTTAAGCCTTAATGAGATTTTATTAGCCCTAATTGATCTTTATTTGGATTTTATGAGCTTTGAACTGAACATAGTAATGGACTAAACTTATAAGCCCTGACTTAAATCTCTATGATCCTTGAAAGCATATTTGTAAGGTAAAAAGTACAGGGCCATAGTGACAACGAGTTTTTATTTTTTTATTTTTTATTATTTTTTTATTTATTTATTTATTTATTATTATTATTATTTTTATTTATAACTTCTGTTGCCAATTTGACATTTTAATTAACTGAAGCTAGCATTACCATATTGAAGTTGGATAGTTGTAATGTTGGATACATTGTGCTATCTGATTTAAGCCGTAAAATAGCGAGGCGGTGGTCCTGTTAACTTTAAAACACATTTAAATTCTGGCCAACTCTGAAGACACACAGTTATAGATGATTTGGAATATATACCTCCACAATCATTAGCATAAGATATGACAAAATGTCATTATCTAAGAGTACAAGTTGTGTTGTGCTGCTCCATTTCCCCCCTATTGCTGGTTTTCTTAAATTACTATAGAAATCAGTGGATTCACATGGAAAAGACATGTTCAAATTACATGGTGTCCGGAACACTATAATTAATTTTGTTTTGTTTAATTTGGATTGTAATCGTGTTCCAAGGGTAGAGTCTTTCTTATTTTGGAAACTCTGCATGGAATGGTCGATGTTATTTTGTGTTCATTGTTAACCTTTAGTTGCCTGAGAAATTTCCTGCTTGGGGCCATTTATTATATGGGAAGTTTTTCACTGTGGTAGACTCCGTATTTAATTGGATAATTGAAGCTTGATTACCTTTCTTAATCACAGCTCTGGAATTACTTGTAATAGTGACTGTTACTTCCCATTGAACTTCATTAAGTCAATTCCTTACTCTTCATTTTCACAAGACTGATGCACTACATCCGCCTTTGGTTGTTACCATTACAGGATGTTCCTCAGCTCTGTGAAGCGGCTTAGAATCATGAGGACATCTGAAGCTAATGGACTTGGTAAGCTGACACCTTTTCAAGTTTGCTGTAAAATCTCTCCTGTTTCTGTATAGTCTAATACTCAAATAATTTTTAGTTTCTTGTCATTCAGCTCCAAGATCAGAAGAGAGAAGTGCCAAGCAAAGAAGCAGGCCTATATAGTCCATTTCTTCGTCATGTTTTAATATACAGAGAAAAAAAAAAGCTGAAGCTAAATACTGAAAAGAGAGTACAATGATGCTGCATACTCGTACAACGCATACGTTGCCTAGTAACAACTGATCCTCTGCTTCTCATATATTTGTTTCTCATCAAAATCTCCTTTTGATTTTCCCCCTTATTCTACCACAAGTTTTTGGTTTTTGGGTTTTTTTAGTACACTACTTTGTCAGGGTTGGCTTTCTGTTAGTGTAAATACATATATGGGGTGCTAGGTTGTAACTTGTAAGGCTTCTTTGGTGTTTCGAAATACTGAATGAACTTGGATTTTGCCTTTGTAATGGAAATGGGTTTAAATTTATATGGCTTCTGCTCTATGAAGCCTTGCTTTTACCTTCTACATCGCTGAGTCTATGACATTCTATATTAAAAAACAAAATCTGGTTTTTGCTGTAATTTTTGCCTTGTCCTAGGTGCTATATTTCGACTTGTACTCGACAATGCGCAATAGTTGCAATTGCCTGTACTGCTCTGTTTCATTTTTGTTATTTGAGGCTGGCATATAATAGTATAATACCTATTCTTATTTTAGTCTTTATTCTGTAATTTCTTTGTAGTGTAGATGTGAAATTGTATGAAAATATAACTTTTGAGCTTTCGCCTCGACTGGTACTACCACTACCGTATTAATCTTGTAGGCAATCTAGCCGTGCCCAATGGTGTATCTAATGGTCAGTTGTTGAACATTTTGCAGCTTACAATACTGTATTTGTTGGTGGGTTTTATCTATCTCAAAAAATTGAACTTCATTGTACTTGACTTCATCTGTTTTCCCATATTTTGCGAAGTACTCGGACTAGATTTTGATGTATTTATATCAATTGCAAATTTTTGGTTTCAAGTTCAATCTTGTATTTTTTAACGAACGACCACATATTATACGTTTACTCCGTTTATATTTTTTTTGTACGTCCAATGTGCCTGAATTTTAAGGGGAATTTTATTTACTGGTATTTACCTTACAAAAACTTTTATTTTTGGTAAACATATTTACCTTACAAAAACTTTTGTATACATATATTTTTTTTGAACGTAGCTTTTGTGTACATTTGATATATATAGTAATATTAACACTTTTTTGGGTAACTTTTTTTAATAAAGCATAAGTAGCTTTTATTTATGTCAGGATAAATGGGTAACTGTCATTCATTAAAGGGTAACTTTTGATCATTTTAAGGTAACTTTATAGCGAATGTAAAATATTTATTGTACATCCGATTTTTTTAATGTTTGTCTTTACCTTATACAACGTTTAAAAAAATATCAATTTATCATTCCCTCTTGTTTTAATCACATTTTCCTTGACTTGGATCTATCTTTCAACTACAGTTTTCTTATATTATCAACTGTTTTTAACATGAATAACATCCCTACATTAACGAGAAACATAGGCTACTGAAACTAAACGAGGAAGTATAATTCTTTGCAGACTTCATCTTCCGAGCAAAATATGAATGAAGGCTAATGTTGTAAAAGGACCGAAACAACCATCTGAAACTATAAATTGACATATTTTTTATTTTTATTTTTAATTTTGGAACTTAATTTTTTTAAAGATGAAGATTTCTTTAATTGATAACCAAGTTAATTAAAGACAATTAAGTCTACACGTTGAGATGGCCGAGTTGGTCTAAGGCGCCAGATTAAGGTTCTGGTCCGAAAGGGCGTGGGTTCAAATCCCACTCTCAACAATTTTATACAAATTTTTTTTTTCTTAGTAAATTTTATTATCTCCAGTCTACACATTTAGATTTCAAACTCACATTATCCATAACGTGAAATCCTTAGATTATTCGTTCAAATTACACTATCAACATAAAGTCGTGATTATTAATTCCGGACATTATATCTATCCTCCTTATCTTCATCATTCATAACTGCAGCCCTGTTTGCTATAATGGGCTGCTGACTATTGCATATAAAGATTAAAACTGGTCCAATCATCAATTATTTTTGTTCCCAATACTCTGCCACTCTATTGATTTTCATAATTTGGTCCAACGCCTCTTTCTTTTCCTGACAAAATGGTCCAATATCTAACTCTAATTAGCATTTATATTCCTCTTGAAAATTTTGTGCTGATTCAATGGCAATGGTCCTTATGCTGCTGCAATTTTGGCATTTTGTCAGCTGCAATTATCTATGTTTATTATATAGTACACCCTTTTAATTGTTAATTGTATATTTTTTCCATCTTTTGTTTAGATTTACAACAAGATTATGAAGTAAGTTAAGGAGCACACAAGTTAACACTCGGGGTAATCCTATAAGTAGGGAGGCAAAGGATTACCCCGAGTGTTAACTTAAACTTCCAAGGTCAGACTCCTTGTGTGTCAAGGTTGTACTCAATTACTGTTGTACACTGATATAACAGTAGGACTCGGTGTTTAAATTAGAGGAACACGTTGATTGGGCTTGAGCAGACCAGCAACATACTCCAAAGTCTTTACTAGTCTTATATGTACCTGTTACTCGATCTATCAGTAGTCAGTAGTCCTTTACGACTATTATTTTGCAAATACTTTCTAGCAAAACAACCATATCCCTGCGTCTGATATGCAAAAATTAGTATTGAATTTGTATTAACATATAGAAGACACCTAGTAAATGTCATTGGACTAACTTAATACAGCTTGATCTAGTGGTATGGTTTGTATCTTGTGATATCACGAGTTTAAATTATTGTTATACCATGTTACAGGTTTTTAGAAATGAAATTTTCTCTTCATGTCTGTCATTTCCATGTACAAAAAAGGCTATACTGATCTGAGTGCTGCATTGTTGATCATGCTTAGGTGGACTTGAGCTCTGATAGAGTATATAACATATTCCTAGGACTCAACCATCAGCTTAAGCCCGATATTTCAAGCTTGGGTTGTTTAGGAAATTATAGCGTTTGTGAATGACTAGTTTTTTGTACACTTGAACTTTGAAAATCTTAAAATAAAGCATATTAATTGAGTCCTAAATATAAAATAACCATAAATCCTAGTATTGTTATTTGATGAATCAACTATTTTAACTAGTTTGTTCATAATCATAATTCATAATAACGAGTTTTTTATTTTTATTTTTTTATTTAACAAATAGAAATTATCAAGTTGCATTGTTTTAGACTTTATATGAACCAGTATAATTATATTCATATTTAGGCTTATTTATTGACGAGTTTTAAAACTATTTTAAAACAATTTTTTTTTTTAAAAAAAAAAATTAGGAACTTGCCTCGTTTACAATTTTAGATCAGACCGAAGCTCACAATCTGGATTTACCATAAATGATTTCCAAAATAAATAAAATTATGCAATTGTAACATGTTAAAGAAACTCAAATTATTAATACTTCCTCCGTTTATCTTTTATTGCACCATAAGGACTTTTACACAATTCACTTAATTTCTTTGACCATCATTTGTGATTTATTCATTAGGAAAAACATAGTCATGTGGGATTTAGTTAGATTCGTCTCGAAATTTACTTTTCAAATATCAAATTTTTATAATTTTTACAAAAGTAAAATTGAAGATATTAATAACTAAAGTAATACATTGGAAAATGTGAAATCCCTCATGGTGCAATAAAAAAAGAACGGAGGAAGTAATAAAATTTACTAAATAATAACAGTAAGTTGAGATGGCCGAGTTGGTCTAAGGCGCCAGATTAAGGTTCTGGTCCGAAAGGGCGTGGGTTCAAATCCCACTCTCAACAATTTATATTTTCATGTCGTTTTTTTTAAAATAAATTTTTCCGTTCAGCAATTACTGGGATTGGGCCTTCAGTATAATTGGCTTTTGGTCCTCTGATTTTTGGGATTGGGCCTTCAGTCCTGTTGCAAATTTTGCATAATTTTCGCTTTGCGTCCATGTTTATTTATAGGTGTACTCGGGTACAAGATAAATTTTACAACGTGCAATAATGCTGCAACCTGCAAGTCTGCACTTAGCCACTTACCTATACGCTCACTTTGTTGTAAAACAACAGTTAAATTGACCATATTGGTATAAAAGTTAACACCCTTATGACAGATTGGTATAAAAGTTATTGCCGGCGACATATTGGTATAAAAATTAACAGGTGGCGACATATTGGTATATAAGTCAACAAATTGCGACATTTACCCCTATTTTCTCGTCGGAGGATATGCGTATGATACATGCGCTTAATTTTAGTGCTAATAACTTTTATTTGACATTTTGTTTTTTTTGTACTTTTCTCTACTTTTTATATTAATTTAAAAAAATTATGAAGTAAAAATCCCAAAAAAAAAAAAAGAGTTGAAAGCCCAAAAGTAATGAGAAAGAAGCTAGGGGAAAACGAATAGGAAAGCTTGAGCAAAGGGATATAAGCTTGAATGTATTGAGGGCGTTGGTCATTGAAGCATCACAAGGGTAGATTCTTCTTCTTTTTTTTTTTAAAAAAAACACTCATATATATATTTTTTCTTATTATATTGTTGATTTACAAAGTTGTGGGTATAATACAAATGAAGTAATAATGAAAGTTAGCGTCTACTAGTAATTGGTTTTGAAATTAAATAACTAATGTTGAGATTTTGTTTATTGTTTATTAGTTCTTTTGGGTTTTATCGTTTGATTGATTTATCAAAGTTATTGTATTGGAAGGGAAGAGGGAAAAATTATTATTTGGTGCTGAATAAGTATATTATGATGATAAATAAGATTGCAAAAGTAATTAAAACAAAATTTTGAAGTATACAACACGCTCTTTCATCCGAAGAAAAAATAGGGGTAAATGTCACAATTTGTTAATTTATATACCAATATGTCGCCACATGTTAATTTTTATACCAATATATCGCCGGCATAATTTATATACCAATATGTCATAAGGGTGTTAACTTATATACCAATATGGTCAATTGGCCAAATAAGTTATGTAGACCAAAGCTTATCACATCAAGTTCTTAAGCAATTATATAAAGATTTGAATTATTTTCCAAGAAGTATCGAGGCTTCCTTTGTAATAATCTACAATAAAGGATACAATTTTGAAGGAGAATTCTATCTTTTGAAGAAATTTAATCTATACCCCCTTCTTTTGATTTTGATCTATTGAACACCAATTTCAATCTGATTACAAAATATAACAAGAAACTAAAATACTCCGTATAATTTAAAGTGGACAAAAAAAATTGCTACATACAAAGTTACAACTAAGAATATGCAGGATAACTTAGTTAATCCTAGAGAGACAAGATTTCGGTCTCATTCGGGTTTAGGCTATATGCTGCCATTTACAGGAGAAGCAGTAAAAACAGGTTTATCCTTGTCTATGTTAGCTGTAGTTAAACTATTACTGCTGCTTTTCCTCCTAGGCTTTGCTTCACCTAGCATTGTGATCACATCTCTCATTGAGGGACGGTCTTTAGGTACCTTTGTGGTGCAAAGGAGCGCGATTCTAAGCACTAGCAGCATCTCTTCTTGTACATGTTTACAGTTTCCTGCTAGGGTAGGATCTAGCACTTCCTCTAATGACCTGTTGTTTCTTGGTTTGTTTCTTATCCACTCTACTACATCTATTGAATCTCCGAATTCTTTGTCTATCGGCCTCCTCCCGGTTATGAGCTCTAATAGTACCACCCCATAGCTGTAGATATCACTCTTCTCATCTACTTTTAATGAGTATCCATACTCTGCATCACAACAAAAGATCAGAAAAAACCACTAGTTTAGCAAAGAATTAAAGAGTATTGATCCTACATTATTATATGGGTGCAACATCCATGTTAATACCACATCTGTTACATATTATTTGCAATGATTAGACGTTTTCTACTCACACTTTATGCCAAATCGTTGCAAATGATATGAAATGGAGGTACTAATTCAGATAAGATATCATTAACATTGTAGAAAATAAACAGAATTAGGGACTTACCAGGGGCTATGTAACCATGAGAACCAGCAATCATAGAGACAGTTTCGTCGTTTTTGATCATCATCTTAGCCAATCCAAAATCAGCAATCCTTGCATCAAGGTTGACATCAAGCAATATATTGTTGGACTTAACATCTCGGTGTATGACTGGTGGATGACAGTCATGGTGAAGATAGGCAAGTCCTTGAGCAACTCCAACTGCAATGTTATATCTTGACACCCAATCTACTAACAACCCCCCTGCTTGTTTATTATGTAAAGCATCTCCAAGGTTTCCATTATGCATGTACTCATATAAAATCATAGCATCTTTATCAGTATGAAGAAATCCTAACAATCTGACAATGTTCCTGTGTCTTAACTTCCCTAGAAGGTTCACTTCTCCTACAAGATCATCACCCGCGCTCCCTGCCTCAATGTCTGTCTTTGCTTTCCACAGCTTCTTGACTGCCACAACCATGTTGAGTCGCGGTACCTCAGCCTTGTAGACTACACCAGCAGCTCCCATTCCGATAACATTGGACTCTTTGATGCAGGAGAGTATGTCATTGCTGGTGAACCCGAGTCTTTGGAAGGCCATTAGCCTCCAAGGCCATGCCCCATTGCCTGAATCATCATATCTTTCAAAGCATGTTCCATTCGCGTACCACCTTTTGTACATAATGTTGCCCCCTAAGATTGCAATTCCTACTGCTAAAACAGCTGCAACCCCTATTGCCCAACCTGTAAGGACACGTTTGGTTCGAAGATTTTGATCATCTTCTCTAAAGGGTGAGGCTGCAGAGCAAGGTGGAAGGATCCCTCCACAAAGACCTTTATTTCCTGCTAGATCAGCCGGGTTGATAGCCCTAAGTATACCATTTGATGGAATTGGACCAACAAGCTGGTTATGTGACACATTGAACATCTCTAAAGCTGGTGAACTACCAAAATGTTCCGGGATTTTGCCTGTTAAGGTGTTGTTGGAGAGGTCTAGAACTGCTAATGAAGGCATCATCGCGATAGACTCAGGAATGTCACCACTTAATTGGTTGTTTTTTAAGCTTAGAGTGACTAATTTCTGACAAGAAGCAATGCTTGTTGGGATCATACCAGTAAAGTGATTCGAAGACAGATCAAGAACAGAAAGTGAAGGGCAGTCCTGAAACTGATCTGGAATTTTACCTCCTATATTGTTTCTTGAGACCATCAGAGTTTGGAGATTAGGAAGAGACAGAATTGTGGAGGGCAGAGAAGAATGTAGGAGGTTTCCTGATAAATCGATGAACGATAGAGAAGGCGAAGAAGCAAGATCATTAGGAATGCTACCAGTCAGACTGTTATTTGCCAATTCTAATCTCTGAAGCTTAGGTAACTTCCCAAGACCCAAAGGTATAGAACCAGAAAGGCGGTTATTATGGACTCGAACACGAACTAATGAGTTACATTTAGACAAACTAGCTGGTATAGAACTATCAAATGCATTATTGAACAGAATGAGCTTAGTGAGATTACCTTGATCACAAAGGCCATTTGGAATTTCACCCGAAAATGAATTGGATGAAATGTCCAGCCACTGTAAGGGGCAATTTTTACCAAGATCACTCGGTAAAGGACCGGAAATCGAGTTATTCCAAAGCTCAAGAATCTGCAACTGAGGCAATTTACCAATCCCAGAAGGGACTGAACCTGATAGCTTGTTAAACATCAGGTTTATCAGCTGTAAGTTCTTCAGTTCACCTATTTCAGCAGGAATTTCCCCTGATAATAAATTATCAGACAAATCAAGGGAAACTAAGGATGAAAGATTACCAATTGTAGAAGGAATTTTTCCTTCCAAATTGTTTTTATACAAGTAAAGTGTATCCAGCTGAATTAACCTACCTAATTCAGCTGGGATTTCGCCGCCAAGATTAGCAATTGCCAAATCCAGGTACTTCAGATTGGTAAGATTACCAAATTCTCTAGGAATTTTCCCTTCAAACAAATTATACCCAAGAATCATGGTCTCTAAAGATGACAGATGCCCGAGCTGAGGCGGTATTTTGCCTGTCAAATTGTTTCCTGACAGGCCTAAAAACTTCAGATTCTGCAAGTTCATGTAAGAAGCAGGAATTGATCCAGCAAAGTAACTTCCTCGAAGATCAAGAGTCTCGAGGAGAGTTGCATTGCTTAAATCAGTAGGAAGATCACCCTCAAAGTTATTCCCAGAACAATTCAAATAAGTCAGAGCATCAAACTTACCAAATCCCACAGGAAAAACCCCTGAAAACAGATTCTGACTCACATCTAAGGACTTCAAAGAAGTGATATTTGTGACAGAATTCGGCAACAATGTTGTAAACCCATTACAGCATAAATTCAGATATGACAGAGAATTCAGCTGTTGAAAATCATCAGAAATCTTCCCACTCAAGTTCATGTGTGAAACATCAAGCTTTTCGACGAATCCTAGCTCATTGCAGTAGACACCAGTCCAACTGCAATGAGCTGAATCATTTACATCAGATGACAACTTCCAGTCATGAAGCCGGTCCAATGGATCGACTAAGCTTGATTTAATCGATAACAGGACAGAGGCTTCATCACTGTGATTCGCGGCACTTACAGTGTAACAACAACCAATGTAACAGTAAAAGAGGATGAACAACAAGAATGACAACTCAAGTTTAAGCTGCATTATTGTTATTAAGTGATCTTCTACTAATTACTTGCACTAATTTTAGTGTAACTACTTTTTCATGATTGCTGAATGAATAACATGAGGTGGGCTCTTGTGGGTCAGGGGAGTTTGATTGAAAAAAAATGTGGAAGAACAAAGAAGAAGAAGAAGGAAGATAAATGAAATAAGATTGGTTAATAAATAAGCACCATAATATTAAGTACATAATAGTATACTATATAATATAAAAGTTTAGATAAATATTTTGTGTAATTATTTAATCAAATTGGATTATATAAAATAAGATGTTAAATCTATAAAGAAGAGAAATGAAGATGTAAAAAAATTTGGAATTATTGGGAGTATCTCCGACAATAAACATGGAGAGAATGTGTTTCTCTAAGCTAAGTTTCTTACTTGCTTCTATTACTGTTAATATAAATTTAGTCAACTATAATATTAAGTAAATATGATTGTAAATTAAGATTAACTTTGGGTGTTTAGTGTTTAATTAATTAGAGGACATCTGTCTGATTATCAGTTGTTTATTAAAGCATAATGCAGCACTACATCTTTAATTAGGCTCTTGCATTTCTTAAAAGACAATTAATACTTTAATTATAATCCCCTATAAGTTTGGCAGGTGAAATTTTAGAGTTCAATTCTTTGTGAAAGTAGTTTCCCATGTTTAGAACATCCTCTTCTTCCTAGATCTGTTATTTATTCGTAATTTTTTTTACAAAAAATATGTCTTATTTTATCTTAATATGTAAAAATGAAAAAAAAACCCTTCTTCTAATTATTTTATAGGGTGGTTCATCTGGAGGCGTTAGTAATTCAAAATGTGCTTATACCAAAATTTGTTCTAGGAAATCTTTATTTATTTTTTTCAGCTCAATTTTCTAGAGGAGAAAATATAAGGGATTGAGTCAATTGCCGTCTCATTTTAAGTTCACGTACTAATTGTGATATTAGTGTGTCTATAACAATTAAGGACCTGATCTTTTCAGTTTAATTTCAGTTTAGTTCCTAATTTCCCGCTCTCATAAACAATTCAGCCCAGTTCATCAGAACATGCCCTAAATAATTAAGAAAGGATTGAGGGACTATAAATGAAATTGGTTGTTTGATGTTAATTAAAAAATAAGGAAAAGAGAGTAATGAGTGTGAATCCCGAAGGTGCATGGCCAAAATGATAAAGAACATTGTCCTAAGTTTGATCAAAATGGGAGAAGAGTAACTTTCAAGTATGACAAAGATTCTTGAAACAAAGTGTCACTATTACTCAACTACAAGTCAAGTTTATGTCTTAAAGTCTATAAAGCTCTCAACTTTATCCAAAAACATATCGACTAATTTACAAAAGGTGTAGGCTACAACAATCTCCACATAAGTTTTAGTACGATGTAATAATGACTAATTGCTCACCAAAAAAAAATAATGACTAATTAAGCTGGCAAGTGTCTTTAATTAGTTATTAAGAAATATTAACTAATAAGGTGTAATTATTTTTATGTCATCAAAGAAGTTTAACTTGTATGAAATTATTTTCTTTCTCAAGGCGATGTATGAGACGGTTTTATAATAAATTATATTTATTTATAAAATATTATTACAAAATCTATATACAGTATAACAAATTTTAGACCGCATAAGTTTTGATAGATTGAGGTTTTTCATTTCAATCAACTTCTCATAAAACTACTTTTATTTAGATGATTTCATGCACAAATAAAACAATTATTGAGAAAATAAATTGAATATCATTACTTTAAAAACAAATTTTAAAAAAATTCCAGACGATTTCTTATAAAAATAACTTTTATTAAGATGGTTTCACGCACAAGTAAAACAATGACTAGATAAATGAATCATACATATAATCAAGTTTTGATACAATGAGTTTATTTTTATTCTTGTCAATTTCTTATAAAAATAAATTTAATTAAACAATTTTACATATAAATAAAACACTTTTTGAATTAAAAGTCAAGATAAATTAGACCATCTCACCGAATACTGAATTGTTTTTACATCTATTAGCTTTCAATATTCTTAATGTCTTATAAAAAAAATGTTGGAAATAAAATTTGAAGAGATTTATAAAAGAAAATAATTTTAGATCTTATTGGGGGGAAAATGAACTTTAGTAGTAGTGATTATTCATTAATTATCTGTTTAATTATCTGTATAAGAAGGAATACTTATTAGTTGGGTTAGTTGCATGATGAAATGGATGATTGAGTTGGACAAGAGGAATCTTTTACATGTTATGGGAATAACCAGACACTGCAACAAAACAAATTCACTTCCATGCAATGTTTTCTAATATTATTAAAATATCCAAAAAGGTGATGTCACTACTAATAACCCTGAAATTATTAGTGAAATTATTACAATTACATACCTTTTACTTCATATAATCTTCATAATATATATTATATAATATTAAATGTTTTTGTCAAAAGAGAATTTTACTGAATAGCATTTGTAAAAATAAAAATAAAAGCTAATGAGAAAAATGTCTGTAAATTTTCCTTCAAATACTTTTTAAGCCCTTCAATCAGAAACTTTATGCTTCTTGCTTCTTTCCTTTTGCTTTCCTTGTTTTCTTTTTAATTTCCTCCTTTTTTTTCTTTGCAATTTATGCTAGCAACTGTCTTTAAGCCTTTATCTTTCTTTTAAAGGTTTCTTAGGAATTTCTATTCAAAAAAGGTTTCTTTAGGAATTTTTTTCCTTCTATTGAATTAAATCACTATAGTTTGCATTATTATCCCTTAATTAACGAGAGAGAGAGGCACTAAGGAAAATGTTGTTGACTTGAGTATTACCCCTTAATTAAGACTTTAACTAACTAAGCTAGTTGGCCTGGTTATCCACATCCAAATGTTTAATCAGATGTCTACACAATCCAGTGAAACTTTAACAAACGTGGAGCAGTTTGCTGGTTCGTTACAAGTAAGAATCGATGTTAAGTTTAATTTCAATTCAACGCATGATTTCAAATAGATATCATATGTTTATGTTCATAATAATGCAAATTCATATCATGGCTATGTATATGCACATACTTTTTGACTAATTTTCATCAGACTCGCAATTTAACTCATGGCAATTGTTCAGAGATGTTGTAACAAAATAAAACTGCTACCTCTGTTTATTTTTAATTGCAATAAGGGATATTATTTGTAAGACATAAAAAATTCATTTGTTACAACTAAAAAGAAATGGTAGTATTAAGAAATAAAACAAAAACACTGTATTAATTCATGGAAATATTTTCCTATATGTTCCTAATAAAAATCAATGTAGAAAACATAAAATTGGAGCAAAGATGCATTATCAATCACGAACCTTTACAAGAAAATTTTTGTACCATGTGTCAATTTACAACAATCTTATTATCATTTAAGTAGAATGCACCCATGCTAGTGTACGAATTATGTAATTCATACTAATGTAGTTAATAACTTAATGGAAATGATATATATTTTGGAGGCTATTAGGATTTTTTTTTGAATAAAATAAATAAATGTATTTAAGATGGAATTTATAAAGTTTGAAGAAAAAAAATGCATTAAAAGCTAGTTGTGGTTAAACAATAGAAAAATGACATTTTTGTTTTAAGAATTATGATAAATAACCTTTGTTAATATCACTATATCAGTGTACAAGATCAATAAGTAATATGAAAATGTTCCCAAAAAAATGCATTTTATTAAGGAAAATGCTATACATAACCCTTAGGGCTACATATAAGCATTAAAAATACACTTGAAAATTGTTTAAATTTAGAAAATCATGAATTAATTTCTTCAAAAATAGCTCATGTTTATTCATCACATGACATAAAATTCTTTTTGAATTACTTTATACATAAAATGACACTAGCTAGTTCCTTGGGGAAAAAACATGTAATAGGTTCTTAAGCAAAATAAATTCAACATAAATAATTTAATTTATTTAAGTAGAAATAAGTTAAATTCAGCAACAATATGAAGTGCATATAAAATGCAACTTTAAAATTAAGCTAGTTTAAGTTCAGCAAAAATATTACAAATTTAATTCACAAACATTTTAATTGGGAGAGAAAAAGATCAGCAAGAGTGTTAAGTATGGGTTTAAGCTGCATCCACCATTCAAATAGAGAATTCACTTGATAAATCCTAATAAGGTTACCAAAAAAACCATAAAATTATACGATAATAAAAGAATAGCTTATTAGCTTAATAAAGTGGTTAACCCTCTAGTTATTTTTTAACCAATGTATAATACATACTCACATAGTATATATATTGTGCATGTGAAGCCTCCGCTTTTTTTTTTGTGCCTCCTATGTGATATTTCACAAAACCAATCGCGCTTTAAACAAAACATTATCAAATTCATATAAAATCAATCATATATTATAAAGAAAAATTTGAAGAATAAATTCAAACAAACTTGTACTAATTAAAATGAATCTTGAAATATGGGACTAGGGAAGTATGAGCAAGGCTATGATATGGAGAAGTACAAGGATGCATGTAGTGAAGAGTTCTGAATACGGTGGAATATTTATAAGAGACATTATATCATATAAATGGATGAAAAAAACATGCAATTCAATAATTCAAATTAAAGGAATTAATTCGAAACAGAAAAAAATAACGGGAGATAAGTAGTGATGAACATGTTAGTATCAATAATATTATGGACCCACCAAACCGTCATTCTTCCCACTAATAAAATTAAACAGTTTAATTTAATTAGAGTTAATTAAAAATAATTAGTCTAAATTTCACATGCACACGCATGTGGCCCAGCTCATACACATACCAAATTAGTGGTAGTTTGGTACTACTATCTTTTTTATGAGTAATAGATTATTATATGAATAATAATAATAATAATAATAATAATAATAATAATAATAATAATAATAATAATAATAATAATGTTTTGTGTTTAAGAATTGATGAAAGTGATGCTAATTGCTGGATAATTGACAAAGTGATGAGGTACATTATTTGCATGGGTGCCATGTGAGTTCACAACTCCTTGATTCCATTATTGAGTGAGAGATCAAATGAGTTGGTTTAGGAGGACTTTTGGATGCATGGCTAGCTTGAGTCAATTTTGTTGAAACCTATTATATCCCACTTGTGAGTGTCCCACATTGGAAAAGAGGAGAGATGATTCCACTTTATAAGGTTGAGGAGTTACTCCTACTATTGCCAGTTGGTTTTAGTATGCAAGCTCCAAAGCCTTGTTTGTGAACCAAACTCTCCTCCTCCTTGTTTGGGTTGCCTAGGCCCATTTCATATTATTTCAAAATTTAACAAATTTGGTTTAATAGGGCTATTTTGAGGAAGGTTACATGAACATTCATGGTTGTGTGAGGGGATGGGTTCAACATGAGCAAGCACCAATGATTAATAAATTACGTACCCAAATGGTTGTAATTGAAAACAATTTTTATGGTTGATTATCAATGTCTGGTTATGGACACATGTGCACGATACTTATTGTGCATTAATAAAGTTATAGAGCACAATCGCATATGTAATGATGACTGAAAAAACTTCCTTAAATATTGAATGATGACTGAAAAAAAAAAATTCCTTAAATATTGAATGATGACTGAAGGAATTTCATCTATGCAAATTATTGATCACAAGTTTTTTTTTTTTTTTTTTTTTTTTTTTTTGAAAGAGCAAAATAAAATTTTAAAAACACAATCTTTGCGCCGTCTGTGGGGATCGAACCCACGGCCACGTGGTTAAAAGCCACGCGCTCTACCACTGAGCTAAGAAGGCTTCATGTTTCTAATCTTGTGAGTAATTGCTTAAGAACTCATAAATTCACCTTATCCATAATAACAATACTTTAAAATGGGCCAACATAGATTAGTTCAAAGCCCAATTTCTAAGTCACATCCAGCCCATAAAAGATGTGACCTCTATCAAGGTTAGCAGACTGTTTCCAAAGTTCCAAATTCCAATAGTCCCATTCAATTGAGTTAATTCATTAACTTTTAATTTTTTGCATAATTTATTAAGTTGCAATGTTTTAAAATTTTATCCTTATCATTAAAGAGAAAAATTGAGGATTGTAACAAAACTAACAAACTTTAATAATTCATGCTTTTTTCACTTCATCTTCATCTTATGTTAAGGTGTTTTGATCTAAATATTTAAATATTTGGTCTAAATCTTTGATTTGATTCAATCTGAATTGTTGTGCCTAATAGTTTGGTACAATATATTCTAATCTAACCAGAATAAATAACACATGTTCTCTCTATTTTCTTTTGATGTACTGGTTTACTAATGACTCTTGAGAAAGTTTAGTGAATGTAGGAATAATGTAGATAAACTCAAATGCTAAAAAGTGCAAGAAAAAAAAGTATGGAACTTCATATATTAGCAACTACTTATGATGCATTTTCTTTACCTTATTTCTTTTAACCTTTGTAAATTTATTTGATCTTATTGTAACAAATTGAACCTACGGAGTAATTGCTAAAGAGTACTCCCTCCATTCTAAGTGTCCAATTAGGGGTTTTGACACTATTCATTACATCTACTTTGACCCATGTTTGCAAATTATTCATAAGAAAAATATAATATGAAAAATATAATATTGTGAATACTTGTTGGAATCGTCTCAATGAGTGGATTACTAATAGCCAAACTGTTATAATTTATAGTAAAGGAAAATATCAGTTGTTTTTAAAAGAAAATTGTAAAAAAAAAAAAGAAAAAAAGAAGGTACAACTAGCCAATTACAAAGTGGCATGTGTCACACTAACCTATTTAAGGTTACTAATCGATTACGTCCTATTTATAAAAGTTCGGTTGTTTTATTGCGAAATTATTAAAAAAAGTACTCCGTATTATTCATGACGGAGTCAGCGTAGACTCTTTTCTGTACACCCTATTTTCATTTAATTATGGATTAAGTTAATGAAGGTGAAAAATTGGAGTAATTAGGATTTGCACTTTGCAAGGAACCCCAAGTGAATGGCTGATATTGTAACACACCAAACGACTGGATTGTACATGACCCCTATCATCTTCTTCATCATCTCTTTCCTCAGAAATTCCACTGAAAATTTATAAACTTTTTCTGCCACTAATTTAATCCCAGTATCAAACTCCATGGCAGCATCTCTTCAATCTCTTACTTGTTCTTCTCCACTTTCCCACTGCTCCTCTCACAAATCTTCCTCCAACCCAGGTATTTTTTTTTTTCTTTCTTTGAATTTTTTTCCTAGAAATTTGCAGCATTATATTATGTACTTATGCATTGCATTGCATTTTAATTTCTATTTTTAAATTGTTTGAAATGGGAAATTTCCCAATTTTATGAGGTTGGTTGTTTTTGTTTAGCATGATTGGAGGTGGGAATTATGTATAATTGTATTTCATTGAATTTAACACAGGAACAGTAGTTTGTAGATAATTTCTTTTTTTACACACTATTAATTAATTTAATTAGTTGGAATACAAAAATGCAATTGGAATACAAAAATGCAATTCAAATTCATGATTCTGTACTTATGGCATTGGTAATTATGGGTTTAGCTAAGTGATTAAGGTTTCACTAAATGGTTATTAAATTTTCATCTAAAACAAGTTATATGATGGAAATTTTGTTGAGAACTGAGGAAAGAAAGGTTTTAATTTTAATGTTGAAGTCCCATAGGTTCAATTTTATGTGAATCTATTGTAATGGGATGATGGCTGATAAGTTCATGTGAATATTGAGGAAAATTGAGGGATTTAAATGTGCAAGTTCAGTTTGTTTGTGAGGTTGTTCTTTCTTTTGGAGGGTTTTGGATTAATGGGTTTCTTGTATACAACACGCTTAGTCACCCCGAATCATGTAAATTTCGTAATTGCACAAGGATGACTTTAATATGTTTTGGGGTGGATAAGTTTGATGTATATAGTGTACGGATACACCTTTTGTATACTAGACCTACTATTTTTGTAATGTGGAGGTGGGTGGTTTGGGCCTTTGGGGTGCAGTGGGAGGTTTGAAATTCTTGTTTTGTTAAATGTTGTAGACTCTTGAGTCATTTTACTGACAAGGCAACTATGACATAAGCGTAAAATCTCATTTCTTAATTAGTTCTTGCTGGTTGTTCTTCTGATTAAGGTTTAGAAAAATTAAAAATCTTGGCAGTGACTTTAAATCTTTTTTGAATAACAATGCTCTAGAGTATATGAATTTTAAGCTAGTGTTCTATCTCAATTTAATGATTAAAATTGATTTAGTTTTCTCATCTTTTAGGAATTTGTGTATTCTCTTTGGCTACTCCCCAGCGTGTACACTCTTCATTCAATGGACTTCAGTTGAGGTTTCGTCCAATGAGATGGGTATCACAAAGGTCATTTTCTGCACCGGTTGGTCAGATAGTGATGATGGTTCAACCAAAAATTCAGTTCATCCAAGGCACCGATGAACTTACAATACCAGATGTGAAATTAACCAAATCAAAGGATGGGACTAATGGTGCGGCTATATTTAGATTTGATCAGCCCTCTGTCTTTGACTCATCAAAGGAAGTTGGTGATATAACTGGGTTTTACATGATCGACGAGGAAGGTGTTCTTTCTTCCACCAGTGTGAATGCAAGGTTCGTGAATGGGAAGCCAGCAGGGATTGAAGCAAGGTACATCATGCGCACCCCCCGAGACTGGGACAGGTTCATGAGATTCATGGAACGCTATGCCAACGCTAACGGTTTGCAATTCGTCAAAAGTTAAGGCAATGTACATCCTTTTTTTTTCTTCCCATAAACCCGATTTTAGCATAATTGTGTGAGTTGAGCATATCTCAAAAGCTTGAATCTTTACATTAAGATAAATGCTGCTTTGTTGGTGCTCCAAGTGTTTGATTCTGTGTCTTCTCTGACCATATTTGTGATTCTTTGAATAGATCTGATAAGGCTGGGTGAGTGACATGATTATTCTCTGTAGCTCTCTGTAAGGCATGAATTTTGAAATAATACATAATATATTTTTTAAACTCTGCATTCATTAATATAGTACCAGAATAAAGTACCAACATAAATGAAGTAACCTTGTACTTCAAAGAAATTCTATCATAAATTTGCGGCCAAAGCTCAGATAACATAAAGAACATGTTAGATTTCCTTCTGAATCAGTAGCAAGTCAGAGGAATGTACTGTGTACCCTAGAAACTGTGACATAGTAGCTTCTGCAATAAAATCATCAATGAAAAACACATTGGTTTGTCTCTGCTAGGCGATCAAGCTGGAGAAACATCCTTCAATTATGAATTCTTGCTTGCCCAAGACACTGTAATTGGGCTTCTAACCTTGTAAAGGTTTCGATGTGAGTGTACCCATATCAGTTCTCCTTGAGAAAAGCTAATCGGCTTTGCTCCTTTCTTGGATATAACATAGACTTTATAGCCTAATGTTTGATTAATTCTTCGAAATACTAATCGCTTTGGCTTGACTACAACTCTGACTCCTTCTGGAGCTCTGACTTCCACTGAGTAAATGGAATTTGGTCTGCCCACATTAGTTACACTTCTGCTGATCACCTTAACTGTCTCCCTGCCTTTGAAAACAGGAGTAATTGAAGGGTAATTTAATCCGAACCCCCTGCTTTTCTGCAGTATCTCTTTGCAGCTTATGTTCCTGCGACTGATTGTGAAAATTTCAGATCTTGTGTATCCAAGGCTGCACAGATGTGTGATGTAATCCGTTGGTCTGACATCATAGATTAATCCTGGATCAACTGCTTTGGCAGGGTTGATATGTCCAGAGCCGATTGCAAAGTGGTCTGCAGGAATATTTCCATCCATAATTGGCTTCCCAAAATGGTCAGTTACATCTGCTGTTGTCATCATTGCAGACTTAACTGCAGCAGGGGACCAATTTGGGTAAGCAGAGTGGATAAGAGCAGCAATGCCACTGACATGAGGACAAGCCATGGAAGTTCCCGACATGACAGTAAAATTCACTCTTCTAGAATCTCCTAGAAGACCAGAAGGGCCCAAGTTTTGGGGCCAGGCAGCTATGATGTTTACGCCTGGTGCGATCACATCTGGCTTGAGGATTGAAGGGTTGTTCAAACTTGGCCCCCTGGATGAAAAACGTGCCACGGCTGGTGCTCTTGATCTTCCTATAACAGTCCCTACAAAGTGGATCTTTGCAGTTGGTCGTTTTGTAGAGTTGATGTAACTCTTTAGTTGAGCTGCTTCTGAAAAGCCAATCAAAGTAGCTGGCAAGACATGAGCATCGACTGAATCTTCCTCGAGATTTATCTCTGTGTTTGTTAGAACCATTGCAGCTCCTCCAGCTCTTTTCACAACCTCACCTTTCTCTGCTCTTCCATTTACACCTCTATCACATACCACCATTTTCCCTGCAACTTTTTCACGAGGGAGGGACCCTTCTAGACAATATTCACTTCCCATATCGCCACCTGTTATGTAAACTACTTCAAGCTCTCTTGCAGCCCCTGGGAAATGATTTCCCGGGAACAGGGACTCCCCATAGAGGTATCTCCCAGTTCCCATTCTGACATAAGCAGGAAATCTCCTATCAAGGGTACTTGCTCCCACAGTAGTGACCCAAGGAGCCTCATTGGCAACTGAGTTTCTGGTAGGACCGTTGTTTCCTGCTGCACAGATGACAGAAATGCCTTTTTCTGCGGCGTGGAAGCTACCAATTGCAACAGTGTCATCATAGAAAGGGATTGGAAATCCTCCTAAAGAAAGAGAGAGGACGTCGACACCATCTCTTATTGCCACATCCATTGCAGCCAGTATGTCAGAGCTGTAGCACCCATTAAACCAGCACACCTTGTATATGGCAATGTGGGCTCCTGGGGCCATCCCTTGTGCAATCCCTTCCCCATTGCCAAGCAAATTCGCCATTGGGACCGGTGATCCCCCAGCCGTGGATGATGTGTGGGTCCCATGCCCAGAAGAATCACGGGCAGACACATACTCAGGGTTTATCTCTGGTGATAATGGTGAATTAGCCACATGATGACCTTTGATAAAGAACCGAGCACCAATGAGTTTCCTGTTGCAACTCGAAGCATTGAAGTTCTGCCCTTCTTGACAAACCCCTCTCCATTTCCTAGGAGGTGCCGGCATCCCATGATCACTGAAGCTCGGGCTCTCAGGCCAAACACCAGTATCCAATACACCAATGATCGACCCCCTCCCAAACTCGGTCCTAGACCAAGCCCCAATTCTAGGAGCATCAAGCTTTAGAAACTTGTAGGAGTAAGTAGTATGAAGCTCAAGCCTCCTATCAGGTCTAACCGCAATGACATCACGCATTCTCCTTAAGGACTCTACCTCAGAATCCGAGAGAAGAGCTGCAAAACCTTCTATTGCTGACCGATAAGAGTAAAGAAGACGAGAAGAATGATCAGCCTCTTCCTCTACAGACACCGTTCCCTCGAGGAAAGAGAGGTGCCAATCAAGCTTAGAAGTATAATAAGAAGCAGCAGTTTCACTTTGTGGGTGTAGTTGTACAATGTAGGTTTGGAGGGGTAAAAGGGCACTAAGAGAAACCAAACAAAGTAAAAGGGTTGATAGAAAAAGCAGAGTTTTTGGTGGTGATGCCATTTTCGAGTATGTTTATTGTTAAAACTCGTGTTGGGGTTGTGGTTCATGGTGCTTAATGGTGGGATTCCGGGGGTATTTAAAGGGCCGGGGTGCGTCGAGAATTCGAAAATGCTCAGAGAAGAATATGAAACTCGTGAAAGTACAAGGAAGAGCAGAGCTCTACCTCACGAGGATCTTTGGGAGGGAGCTGAGGTAATAATCTAGGAATTTTGCTAAGGACTTTCACGAGATATTATGGTTTGTTTTAATATCTACATGCATAAATTTGTGTTTGAAATGTTATGATAAAAATGCTTCACATTAATTAATGTTGAATATACCTGGTTTTGAATTATTGGTTGGTTTGACATGAAAGAATTCATATTGATAGAGGAAGAAGATTTAGCTTATTTATTTGGAAAATTTGCAAATTGCAGCCATTTAAAGTTCATATTTTGCAA
Organism: Chenopodium quinoa; assembly: GCF_001683475.1. Taxonomy (NCBI): domain Eukaryota; kingdom Viridiplantae; phylum Streptophyta; class Magnoliopsida; order Caryophyllales; family Amaranthaceae; genus Chenopodium; species Chenopodium quinoa. Next base: position 5,893,211 of record NW_018742914.1, read on the forward strand.
ATTGCAGCCATTTAAATTTTTTTTTGCAAATTGCAGCCCAAAAGTTTGTATAAATTGTAAATTGCAGCCTGATTCAATTTTTTCATCGGTTTATATGTTGAAAAATCTCCGGTTAAGGTTTTAGGGGTCATTTTAGTTCTTAGGGGCCCGAATTGAGCTCGGAATTAACAAAAAAATAACGTAAGTATCTCGTTTTGCGTAACAAAAATGTATCGATTTGTGGGAAACTGTAAATATGAGACACTTACGTTATTTTTTTGCTAATTCCGAGCTCAATTTCGGTCCCCTAAGCCCTAAAATGACCTTTGAAACCTTAAATGAAGATTTTTCAACATGTAAACCGATGAAAAAAATGAATTGGGCTGCAATTTACAATTTATACGAACTTTTTGGCTGCAATTTGCAAAAAAAAATTTAAATGACCGCAATTTGCAAAATACGTAGTTTAAATGGCTGCAATTTGCAAATTTTCCTATTTATTTATTATTTATTTTAAAGTTTTTTATTATTATGCATTTATTTTGCACGCTCTTGGAACTTTGGAAAACATTTGCATGGCTCCTTCGGCACGTGCGGCTTGTGCCTTTACTTGGGGGAAGGTAATTGATTCATACTCTTATGGGCCGTTGAGCCCTTTTAATAAAATTCTTGATTTGGTACTTTTTGACATTTTTTGAAAAGAGGTTCATGAATCATGGGTTTGAAGAATAAGATGGCTCCAATTTTTAATTTCCTATGCAACAAGATGGCGCATGGTAAGCCCAAATTTTAATATTTTTTTTTTTAAAAAAAAAATATTAATTATATCTAACAAATAAAGTTTAATAAAATATAGTACATGTCATTAGAGCTGTCATATCGCAAATTTTAAGCTGGTCTCGAGATCAGTCATAGCTAGCTTGTCCTCCCCAACAAAAATGAGCATTTATTAGAAAAAAAAATGAACATTTATAATATACCAATAAAAGAGATTATGAAACTAAATGTTGTTGTTTATTCATCAATATTTTTTAAAACTTCAAGTGAAATATCTTAATTTATTCAATTTCTTAAATGGATATTTTGCAATTCGCTAAACTATATGATTTAATACCAATTAAATAAATCAACAATATGCTTTTTTTTTTTAATAATGAACAAAATGCTAATGTTTTTTGAACATCCTTTACTATAAAAACGAACATTTTATTTAACTAAACAATTACAAAAATTTGTATTAATTATAAAAGAAAATGAACATTTATTTTATACAATTATTTGTCATATGGTAGATTTTTTATCTTAATTGCATGGCCATTGAGGAGAGAATTATTTATCATTAAATGAGTATTAACAAAAACAAAAAACAAAAAAATCAAAAATTAAAACCAAAATAATAATTAAGCACTTACTCCAACAAAAAAAGGGTAAAATGTCACATTTGTAAATTTTTATACCAATTTGTCATTGTTTGTTAGCTTTTATACCAATTTATCGCTGGCGTTAATTTTTATATCAATATGCCACCTAGGTACTTGATAAGTCGTATATTGAGCGTGTTTTTAGAGTTCATTTAGGTAGTTTTCAAGCTTAGATTAATTGTTCATAGCTTATTTTAGCTTGTTTTGATTTGGTTGTGATCATGTTGTGTTTTTATGGGTAGTTTCGTTGTTTTTGATGTATTTCAGGATGAACGAGACTAATTTGGATGGTCACGACAGTTTGTTAAGATGGAAGAGTGATGATACCCGTGTCCGCCCTGGCAGGGCAACATTGCCCTGGCAGCCAGGGCGGAAGAAAGAGAAGAGACAAACGAAGATTACTACGAAGCATCTTCTTCTCATCGCCCTGGCAAGGCAATATGTTGCCCTGGCAGCCAGGGCGGAGAAGATTTGTATTGATTACAAGCTTCGAAGGTCAGTCGTGGAGTGTGTATTGTGCGCTCGACCGGGCAGCATTGCTCCGGCAGACCGGGCGGACAAAAGCGCTGCATATGAAGGAATTCTTGAAGGCGTAAGCTCAATGTTGCTTCGCGCGCCCGACCGGGCTTCTCTTCTTCACCCTATTCTTTTATTTCCGCTTAAGCTTCTCCGGTTTGGGGGATTAATTGATTAGATACCCGAGAACCATAATCTTTCCTAGAAACAGCTTCCACGACGATAAATGGTTGTGTAGCCGATGCTTTACCGGCCCTTTCAGAACCAACTCACGAATCAACTAAAAGCCCCTCCGAGAACAGCTACCTATTTCAAAGCGCTCGGTTCACGAGGTTCTACCACCGCAGGACCCAAGCATCCTCAAAAGAGGAGTCTCCTTCGGTATAGCTATAGAATAGGAAACCGCAAGCAATAGCTGTCCCATTCCGCGGAGTGTCGATGACCGCATTTTCCTATTTTTTCGGGTTTTCTTAATTAAAGGATATAAATACCCTTTGTAAAACCCGACTAAAACATACTTAGTTATTATATTCTAGCTTTTAAACCTTCATTAGAACCCTAATATTCTCTCTAGATCTAGATTACATTTCACTTTCAAGTTTTAATCTTTATTCATCAACAATTGATACTTTTCTTCATTCAAGCAATTGGTATTCATATTTATTTCTTCTTTTACTTTTAATTACTTATTAATCATGTTTTCTTCATTGATTATTATTTTTGTTTTCGTTAATATGTGTGAGTAGTTTTCTTATTCCAAGATCTAGCGGAACCCGAATATAATTAATGCATGATTTAATTCTTTAAATTCTCTAATAATAATTGTAATTGATATGCTTAATTGATTATGCTTATGCCAATACTAGATTAGGGATAATTGGTGTTGTTATTAATCCTTTGTTTTAATCGCAACGGGAGTTGGGTTTTGACGGATTTGAATAAATCAATTAAGGGTTTGAAGTTCATCACGGGAGTAGTTGAATGGATGATTAGGAAGTTAGAGTAATGTACTTAAGGTCTTTAATTTACATGATTCCACGAAAGTAGGCTTGATTGTGATTAGAGAAGCCATTGATAACTCGGGAGAGACCGATGGTATTATTCATGGATTACTTTTCCTCTTTAATCAATTGAATTATGTATTAGGGGTAGAACGACTATTGCATTAATTGTATTCGTGGTGATGCTTAATCTTGGATGTTTTTAGCATTGATTTGTCATATTGTTTTGATTTAATCGTTTTAATTAGTTCTTTAGTTATTGATTCTCATTCATTTGATTTGGTTACTTGCTTAGTAATTGCTTGAGTCTATTTCATTAGTTGAACCATAGTCTCTTGGGATCCGACCCTTGCTTGCCCGTCTACATAGTAGTGGTCTAGTTAGGTTTATTTTTGTTAGGTACGCGACACGCCTATCAGTGCTAAGGCTGCTAACTTTTATACCAATGTGGTCAGTTATACTAAATGTGGGTAACATTTTGCCTAATTGTTTTTAATTTATACCCATTTCACTTTATTATTTACCGTCTAATTTGCAAACATATTTAACCTTTCGTCCTGTTTCATATATAATTTTATACGGATTCTGGACAATGATATATAGCACTATGACCAATTTTTTAAGGTAGGTATATTATTGCTATAGTTTTTTTCCCCGTAAAATCTAATTTATGGATGAACAATTGAACAAATCAAATTTCCAACTTATACAGGACACTTACCAGTCTTCCATTAAAATCACCATGAATGGTTGTATAAAAAGGGGTTGAGGACAGTTGCTGACGGTTATTATTGGGTGTTCATGAAGGGTACCATGATACTTTTTCTGGGGCTAATATAGTCTATCATGTCATATTTTCGGGGCCTAATACAAGCAACCGGGTCATAGTTTTGAGGGCCTAATACTAGGTACCAGATCAGATCGGGGCCTAATATAGGGTACCATATTAGAGTTTTGGAGCCTAATACAAGGTATCAGATCAGATTTCTGGAGCCTAATACTAGGTACCAGATCAAATTTCTAGGCCCTAATACAAGGTACCTGATCAGATTTCTGGGGCCTAATACATGGTACCAGATTAGATTTCTTGGGCTTAATACAAGGTACCACCATTTCGTATTTCGGGGGCCTAACAATAGCTTCCAGATTTTATTTCCAAAATATCAATTTTAGATTCTATTTTTTGTATTTGTTAATAAATTTCTTATCGTTAAACAAATTTTTGAATAGTTTGCCTTGAAAATTTAGGAATTTCATGGAATGGGAGAGGTAGATTTAGAGAATTGTTGGGTTGATTTTGGGGAAAACGTTATTGAAAGTGAAGTATAATATTGCATATGAGGTAAATGGAATATTGGGATTTTAAAGTTATACAAGAGTGTTTTAGTCTTTTATTATTTTTATATTAATAATAAATTTCTGCATTTAGGTTATTTTGTACTTCATTTAGTACTTAACACCGCCTTAAAAGTTTATATGTAGATATTTACCAAAAATAAATAAATTAAGGGTGCATCAAGAGATGTCACTTGTCAATATATCATGTGTCTATTTTAGTATATATCTCAATCAAGTATCATATCAATGTTAAAAAGTAAAGTAACGCAGCAAAAGACAATATATTTTTATGTGTATTATTTACTCAAATATTAATGTATGATTTTGGTAGTTGTCGAACATAAATATTGTTTTATAATCATATTCAATACACTCTATATCCTTGATTTTCGACATAAAACTCGAATTATAGTGTATATAAAATTTGTTTAGATGTAATAGAAACAAATTTAGTTAACACAAAATATTGAATTGAAAGTCTCACCTGACAATTGGCGAGTTAGTAAAATAATCATGTTGTTATCAATCGTTTTGATATGGTTTTCACTCGATGTGACACGGTTATTTTTGGAAAATTGACCGCGGATAAATTTCATCAATTACAAATAACAATAAAATCTTGGAGAGAAAAATAAAAAAAAAAAGTGTAAAATATTACCTTAAAATGATGACAATAAAATGACAATGATGATATTGATATACTCTTCTATAATAGAGAAGGAAATTAATGTAATTATTTATAAATTAGAAAAGAAGAAAAAAGTGTCGCAGGAAAACAAATCACAATTTTCTGAAACAAACATTGCTGCAGTGAAACCCACACCAAATATGCCCACGTATGCCGCGAAAGTTGAAACAAATAATTTTTAATTCATATTTTAATAAAATATAATATATATCGTAGATCTTAAAATTAAAAAGTTTACCTGAAACAGTCGTGTAGCCTACGACAAGTGAAAGGATGAAGTGTTGGAGCCGGGGACGGCGTCAGAGGCAGGGACGACGGTGTCTAAGGCGGGGATGACGGTGTCGGAGGCGAGGACATTTATTTTATAAAAATTATTTGTCATACCGGAGATTTTCGTTTGAGTTTACAATTTTTTTTAGTTATCATTTGTCATACCGGAGATAATCTTAGTTGCATGACATTTGAATAGAAAATAATTAAATGAATATTAACAAATAAATAAAAAATTCAAAAATTAAAACCAAAATAATAATTAAGCACTTGTTTTAACAAAAAAAAAAATTAAAAAAATTAAATGTCACATTTGTTAATTTTTATACCAATTTGTCATTGTTTGTTAATTTTTATACCAATTTATCGCCGGTGTTAATTTTTATATCAATATGTCACCTGGGTGCTAACTTTTATACCAATGTGGTCAGTTATACTAAAATTATGGTACTAAATGTGCGTAACATTTTGCCTAATTGTTTTAATTTAAACCCATTTCACTTTATTATTTACCATCTAATTTGCAAACATATTTAACCTTTCATCCTGTTTCACATATAATTTTATACGGATTCATGGACAATGATATATAGCACTACGACCAATTTTTTAAGGTAGGTATATTATTGCTATAGTTTTTTTTCCCCGTAAAATCTAACTTATGGATGAACAATTGAACAAATCAAATTTCCAACTTATACAGGACATGTAACACCCCCAAATCTCTCTCTACGGAAATACCAGAATAATACGTATAATTATACCGTAGAGATAGAGTTGGGCGTATTACCGCCACGTGATTACGTAAGGTTACTCAAAATACTTAGCCCAATAACAAAACTTGCAGCGGAAACTCAACTTTCTTTTATTAATACTTATGAAAATAGTAACATTGTTATAAGTACTCAAAATAAAGACAAGACCATCATTCCTAAACTAGGTGAAGCAAATCCCAGGACTCTCATATGCTCATTCACGAATCCACCTGAAAATAGTCAACACTGCTTACCATTACGATATACAGGGCGAACCAAAACAAATAAGAAATACTCGTACGGATGAACAAATTATTCTAAGTACGATAAGTGCAAGATAATGTAAACTCAATTTATTTGCAAACATACTTTTAAAATCAATTCCAATAATTAATCATATAATTCCAAACTCGTTATTCAAAACCAATTCTCAATATTCTTAAACAAATTCCAATAATTCAATAAATATGATTTATAAAACCAATTCTAATAAATAAGAGTTAATAAAACCACTTTCTTTAAAAACCAATTCCTTTATTAAGAACCAATTTCCTTTAATCCAATTCCTCACCCAAGTGTGCACATCTCCTAAGCTAGTCTCCTTATATTACACGACTATTCTTGAGAAAAAAACCGGTCATACAAAGTCCAAGGCCTTATCAATAAACCAAATCCGCATAGTGGGATTACAAACATATTTATAAAGGATTAATAATAATAATAATAATTCAATTGTTCAATAAATCCTTTTAATATCCAATAATTCCAATATAATTCATACTCCTTTTTAATAATTCCACATACTTTCAAAATCAAAACCTTTTAAATAAATAATTGAGAATAAAATCTCATATTAATAATTTTTCAAAATCAATAATTCTTCCTTGAAAAACCTTTTATTTAATTCAACAAACCTTTTAAAATCAAATCCTTTATTTAAACATGATAACTAATTCAAACCCTTCAAAACATGATTTAAAAATCAATCATTCAAAATACTTTTATTAAAATCAATACCTTCAAACATAATTTATTTCAAAATCATAATTCAAATCAATTTAATTCAATCACCAATCAAATCATGTAAAACATGTTATTCAAACCAATCACTTTCAAAGGTATCTAGCCACCTAAACGTACCTTGATCCTTGATAGCAAAACCACACAAAAAGAACCTCAAGAACCTTGATTCCGAAAATCAATCAACGCTTCGCACTTTCCAATCACAAATACACATTGCAAATAACATAATAATAAGGTTATCACAACATAAACTCAAATCTAATATGCATGGACTATAAAAATCTTTTTAAATATACTTTAATATAAAATTATAGCTTTGAAATGGGTATTTCTATTTTAGAATACTAACCATGAAGAAGATAAAGGAATATGATTAAAGAGAATTGAATTTTCGTTGGAAAGAATAGGCAGAACGTGCAGAGGTCATAATTCCTTTAATATAACTCCGAATTGGGTGATTCTTGAACCTAACCTCAAGTATTTTTCGAGAGAAAAAATCTTTTGTGAAACATATGTACCTCAAAAACTGACCAGAAGTGCCCGAAAAGTGGCTTCAAAGGTATACGAGCTGATTTGTAAGAAAAGTATGAAAAGGTTTAGGGAAAAGAAGAATAAGAGAGAAGAAGAGAATTGGGTTTTGGTGTGAAGAATACGAGAGGTATAAAGGGGTATTTATAGGCTCATGAATGAAAGAATTATGGTAGGAGAATGTAGGAAGAATTATGGTAAAAAGAATTAAGGAAATTACTTGGAGAAGAGAGTTAAAGAATTATGGAAAGTTTAATATTAAGGTAATTAAGAATAATAGAATTAAGGAAAATGTGTTGTCATGAGAAATAATATGGCAAAAGAGATTACTTGGAGAATAATCAAGGAATATATAAGGTAGGAAAATAAGATGATCAAATCTTTGTGAGATGGAAAATAGGAATTTGAGGAAGATAATTAAAATACAAAACTAACAAAATAATTAATCCACAATTAGCCTATGCTCATATTTTCGGACCTCCACTTATAGATTTAGGTAAATATTTGCTAGATTTTAAGGATCAAATATGATTGCGTAAATAATATATTTTGTATAAATAATTAATTAGGAAAATACCAATTATTCACTAAATAAAATAACTAAGAAAATCAGATTTTCTACACTTAGAAAATCCAAAATCATAGTTAATAATTTAGGAATTTTCGGCCCTTTTAAATAAATTATAAAATATAATTTTGTTTAATTAAAATATCCGAAATATATATAAATAATCCAGTTTTTAAAATAAAATAAAATAAATGGATGATAAATCTTATCCAAAAATAATAATTAAGTTTTAAAATACTTTAGGCGTCAAAATTCAAATATCATTTTGGCTCCAAAATTCAAATAGTAAAATAAATTACTAAAATACCCCTTTTAAGAGAATACTAATTAGAAAATACGTTTAAAAAAAATATGGGGTGTTACAGGACACTTACCAGTCTTCCATTAAAATCACCATGAATGGTTGTATAAAAAGGGGTTGAGGACAGTTGCTGACGGTTATTATTGGGTGTTCATGAAGGGTACTATGATACTTTTTCCGGGGCTAATATAGTTTTGCCAGGTCATATTTTCGCTGGGACCTAAAACAAGGTACCGGGTCATAGTTTCGAGGGCCTAATACTAGGTACCAGATCAGATCGAGGCCTAATACAGGGTTCCAGATTAGAGTTTCGGAGCCTTATATAAGGTATCAAATCAGATTTCTGGAGCCTAATACAAAGTACTGGATCAAATTTCTAGGCCCTAATAAAAGGTACCTGATCAGACTTCTGGGGCCTAATACATGGTACCAGATTAGATTTCTTGGGCTTAATACAAGGTACTACCATTTCGTATTTTGGGGGCCTAACAATAGCTTCTAGATTTTATTTCCGAAATATCTTTTTTAGATTCTACTTTTTGTACTTGTTAATAAATTTCTTATCGTTGAACAAAATTTTGAATAGTTTTCCTTGAAAATTAGGAGAATTTCATGGAATATGAGAGGTATTTTGGGGAAAACATTATTGAAAGTGAAGTTTACCAATTTTTCTCATAACAAATTAGGAGTGAACAAGGTCAACCTGTTTTCCAATTTCCATAGCTCTGCTTGTTTAATCTTGAATGATAACCTTTTAGATAATCTCTGAAAGTATGTTTTAAGGATGGTGTAATTGAAAATATATAGGAAATGATAAGGGGTTACATAGCTAAAATCTTATTATATGAAAAGGATTGGATAATTCTTTATTGGCCATGTTTGGTTAAAAATTGAAAACTTAAAAGATGAAACGAATCATGTTAGCTAATTTTGACTAACAAATTGTATTAACTGATTATATTAGTTGATTGTATAAAAGTAATTCATTTCAATTTCTAACTTCCTTCTTTCATAAACAATTCAATTCATCCCAGTTCGGTTCAGTTCAATTCAGCTCCAATCAGTTCAACTCGGTAAATCAGAACATATCCTTAATAAACCTCAAAATACAAAAGATGGAATTATATCCTGAGTATTAAAAATTTAGGTAATGTAGTAGTGTTAATTTTGTTTATTTCAATAGAAATAGTGATTTAAAAAAAAAATTCACCAAAAAAAAAATTGAAAATTTTGTTTTCTCTTGTTTAGTCGACATTGAGGCAGCTCTCACACTCACACGACGACCTCTTTTCGTTCGTCTGACTTTTGGACCACGACGGTTAGGCATACTATGATCCAAACAGACGTCAGGCAGACTCCGACAGACTCCGGGCATACCCCGACGCAACATTTTCCAATCGTCTTTTACGACTTGGTTTCACCTTTTTTGGGACCTGGATGGTTAGCTATACCACGGTGGTAGACACTAGCATAGACACGTCTGGCCTCGATAGCGACACAGTCTTTTCTCGATCGTTTGTTGCGACCGAGATACACTTTTTTGGGACTCTGCGGTACCTCTACCAGTATATCAATATTATCATCGCCATTTAATTGTCATCACATTAAAGTATATTTTTATATTTTTTTTATATTTTTTCTCTCTTAGATTTTATTTTGATTTGTAATTGATAAACTTTAACGGCAATCAATTTTTCCAGAAATTTGAATAATTGGTAATTATTGAATTGAGAAAGCGTGAATAATTTAGTTATTGCAACCATGACGGTTATTGAAATCGGCGTCACACCGAGTGAAAATCATTTTAAAACGATTAATAACAACATGATAATTTTAGTGTCTTACCAATTGTTGGGGTGAGGCTTTCAATTCAATACTTTGTGTTAACTAATATAAAACATCATTTTAAATTTAATACGGAGTATTGAATATGATTATAAAACAATATTTATGTTTGACAACTACCAAAATCATAAATTAATATTTGAGTAAATAATACACATAAAATATATTGTCTTTTGCTGCGGTACTTTATTTTTCAACATTGATGTGATACTTGATTGAGATATATACTAAAATAGACACATGATATATTGACAAGTGGCATCTCTTGATGCACCCTTAATTTATTTATTTTTGGTAAATATCTACATATAAACTTTTTAGGTGGTGTTAAGTACTAAATGAAGTACAAAATAACCTAAATGCAGAAATTTATTAGAAAAATCGTCAAAAATAATACAAACTTTGAGCGATACGCTAAAAACAAGTCAAACTTTTAATTATTTCTAAATAATGCAAGCTTTAAGGGACATCTGCTTTAAACAAGTTATTTTACCTACAACTTATTTAACCGGTTATTTTTTTATTTATCTTATAAAGTTGTTTAATAGTTTTAATAAAATAACACAATGTCACGTGTTCCATATAACCTATTCATCAGGTAACTAATCGGTTTCAACTTGTTTAAAGCGGATAACCCTCAAAGTTTGTATTATTCAAAAATAATTATAAGTTTGACTTGTTTTTGGCGGATTACTCAAAGTTTGTATTATTTTTGACAACTTTTTCAATTTACTTTTAATATAAAAATAATCAAAGACTAAAACACCCTTGTATAACTTTAAAATCCCAATATTCCATTTACCTAATATTATATCAGATGAGTATGTATGACAAATTGACAATTGACAAATGCTGGTCTCATGATGCGAATATTTATGACCTGTCTGATATCCAAGGGACCAAGATGGTTTAAACTTCAAAGTATGGTCGTTTTCGCTTTAACGTTGGCCTATTCATATTTTAATTTGTGGCTAACTCATAATCCGGATTTGGCTTTACCCACAAATTAAATATTGGCTTGGTTGATGGCATGCGGGCATGCATGCTGCTGATTTTGTAGTTTGTTGAGTTGTCAATTTGTCCTAGTAACTAAATATAACTTTTTTTTTTTTTAATTTTATAAAAGGTATAGTAGGTAAGATGAAAGGGAAAAGGGCTGAAGCTTTTCTTGTTTTCTTGAATAATCTGACCAAATAATATTGTGCTTGAGCCTCTAGACTAGCCTAGCTCATGTAATCCATCTTTATTTAGGACTTTTTTTTTTTTTTTTTTTTTTTTTAACAGTTTAAATAAATATAAAAGTATTACAAACTAGAAGCTTTACTAGCTCTCCTAATACAAGGATACATTAAACTAAAGTACTTTCCTATTTAGGACTTTAGGTTTGTGTTTGAATATTAATCGCTTATAAGTAGTAATCTAATTTGATTGATACAAATTTAATTTTAATTATTACTTTTATTAGATATACTACTAAAAGCATTTTCATTATCTTTCACAGTCATAATCAGTATACATTAATCCACCTTGGCCGTTGCAATGATTTTGGAGGCCTTGTTCTAAAATGAAAAAAATGGACCCCTTAATAATTTAAAAACATACAAAAATTTAATTTTAACCTATTATTTACGCCATACACATTTAGATAACCCTTATATATTGGGAAGATATTTAGCAGCTTGATAAGAATAATTATGAAAAATTAAAATTAATTGCTTAAATGTTTGCCGTTGTTACGGAATACGAATCGTTTAATTTTAATTTGGATGAAATTAGCTTTTTTATGTTGATATTAAATTCTGGAATGTAGAAATATACTTTATAATTTCATGGAATGGAATTGATGTAATTGTGAAAATACTAATTTGAATTGGTTGAAGAATATGAAAAGTCTTAGAAATTAATACGGGAGCTTGGATTAATAGAGGGAATATGTTGTGCATTACAAATAAGGAGGTTCTTGAGAGTTTTAGTATTAAAAAAATAATAATAATAAATAAATAAATAAGAATTGAAAAAAAAAAAATTAGGCCCTCTAATAATCGGGGCCTAGGGAGCACTTCCTATTCAACGCCCTTGTTGGCTTTATATGCAATAATACGTATTTTTTTGTTTTATAATGGTAGTACCATTTAAAAAAAATTACTAACATTATGAAATCTGTTGTACTTTAATGTTAGATCCCAAATATATTTGTTTTCTTATTTTATTTGATTGATTCCATATGGGGACTAACATTATGAAACGGAGGAAGTATTAAAAATGAGAGGATAACTTGATCTTGGGATCGATTTTCATCATCCACCCTCGTGACTCTCTAAACTTAAAAAAAAAAAAAAAAAAAAAAAAAGAGGAAAACACAATCATATGAGATCTTAGCTTGTTTAATTTGTCTTGATGAGACATTATTAATATCTAATTTTTATAATTTTTGTTGGTGGAAGAATAAAGGTAATTGCAATTAAAAATTACATAGATATACATAAAGGAGACTAACATTATGAAACAAAGGGGATATCATTTTTAAATACTTGATACTCCCAATTCATATTTGGTACCTCAACCGAATGTATCAGTCGATAAATACAGATAGAAAAAGAGAGATCCTAATTAGAAATATAAAAATGCTAGTGTCCATGTAAATGCAACACAAAGAGACATAAATGGTATGTAATGGCACTCCCATTGCTAAGTCCACAACAAGGGCTGGTCTACGCGGTTTTGTGAGCAGTTAGTTTGTTACATCTGCTCTATTAAATTCATGCATCCATCGTTACAAACATTATTCTTAAGTTAAATTAAACATTATTGGGTAGTCTTTCTATAAAATAATCACACTATATGACCTTCCACTTCTTTTCATGGTCGTGCACAAATGCACAATGCACATTCATCGTGCTATAATGTAGTAAACTAATATTATATGCATATCAAATTTCTCAGTCCATACTCGTATAGTCGTATATATAAGATTCTCCACCGCACATATATAACCAAGTTGGTCAAATTATAATCTGCGTAATACTTTAAAGTAAGGGTCTATTCTCTTATGTTGAAATTCAGTTCAGTTCAGTTCAGTTCAGCTCAGCTCAGTTCAGTTCAACTCCTAATTTCCTTCTCTTATAAAATATTCAATTCAGTTCAGTTCAATTCAGTTAATGAGAACAGGCCATAATATTGTGTGTAACAGTATAACATTTTTTAAAACACTAAGGGATTATTATATTTAAGGACGATTAAAAATACGAAATTAATTTGCCACTTGTAATGATTATGTAAGTTTGTAAGAAATAACTATAGACGAAGACAAAATGTTGGTAAGTAAGAACTAAAATGTAGTAAGCCTAAAACTTTTGGCAACCCAGCTGTGAAACTCAATTTACAACTATCAAATTAACACCAAAAATTATGGGTCAATTATAACACGTAAAGAATTAAGTTTGAATATTATGTTTAATTGTGTATGTATAATTGTATAAAGATGGTCCAATCATTGACCAGATTTTAGGGAAGAAAAAGGCAGAAAGCATAGTTATGTTGATGATTGAAATGCCTTAAGTTCCGCTGAAAAGGCTGAAAAGTCCCACCTAACTCACTTTCATACAAGATTCCTTATTTGCTCAAAATTGCAACATTTATTTTCACATGTCCAAATCTTCATGCACTAAAATGCACTTTCTTTGCACAAATATTTTAACATCACATAGCTAATCAAGATGTTAGTACATGATCAATGGTACGAAAGAAGGCAATATGTACGTATCCATTCACAACCAAGTAAACCAACCAAGAAAATACTCGTATTTTTTTTTATACCAATATGACAATAATGTTGCACTGTAATGATTAGAGGCATATCAATCTATACAGAGTATTTCATAATCAACAATGACAAGATTATTGAAGAAAATGCATATAAGTGCCAATGCTCTGAACCATTAAATGAAAATATAGTTCTGGCTAAGTAAAATGCATTACATAGGAATGTATGTATCATACTACATTTTATGTATCACTACGCAAAATCGTGCAGTAGAATGTAAGTATCCTATCGAACAACAAAATATGATGTTTGAACAATTTGAACAAGATGATATGCCTGATAATCCTAAGCGAAAAGTTCTGATGTGAAGCCACTTTTACCTCAGCTAATTGAAGCTTGTTCATTTCTTCAGGGCTCCACAGTGTCAGTTGTATGAATCTAGCCATTAATTAGAAAAAACTATAAGGAGCTTCTCTTTCTCGTTTGACTTCTTTGCTCGTTCTTCCATGAACTCTTTGCAGCTTCCGCAGAAGCACCATTTGAGTCCCCTTCACCTTCTTTAGGCTTAGAGAAGAAAGGATCCCACTCGTGATATCCAACTTCTCTTTGGCCTTCGTCTAGAAGGGCATATTTCCAACTATTTTCCTCGATAAAGTAATCATATTCTGTCCTCCCTTGAATGATGTTCTTTCTCAACCTTGTAACCTTGTTTATAACTGCCTGCACAGATACGTCAAAGGCATCTGAAAGGGTCTCTAACTTGGAGCGAGGATCAGCATATATCAAACTGGGTATGAGCTTGATGACTGCCTCTCTCATTATCTCCACCTGTTGAGGAGGTATTTTCCGTAAAGTTTCCTCAATGCTGAGATTATTCTTATGAACTTCATTCTCGGAAATGAACACAGAATAACTTGAGAAATTCTTAGGGAGATGCCATGTATATTGGGTGTATGCTGAACCAGGATGGAAAAACACAGGTATACAACCTGCCAACATTGAGTCAAAAGCTGATCTCCGAGTATATGAATCCCCTTGAGGTTGTAGGCAGAATAGGGAACTCTGAAACATCTTCATAATGCTACTTGGAGAATGACACTTACTCTCTCCAAAATCACATTCCAAAAGCTTGCACGCCTTTGTGCTCCTGCATTGATCAATTAATTGACCTCTAATTGATTTCGGATTCCCAGGTCTAGGCGCCCCAGCAAAAGAGAAAAGATATTTTCTATCTAGCTTCCTCATCCGATCTTGCCAATCAAACACATCAGCATCCTTTGCAGGATGGAAGTAGGTAGGATATGGTATAGCAAAATCATTTGCATTCCAGGGGCTAGATTCTACCACCAACATTGACATGTTCTTAGCAGCAGGCAAAAATAGAAGCTTGCTACCCCAATCATTTTCATCTTCCGATAATCGTCTGAAGTCCCAAGTGATTCTTCCTGCAACTAGAAAATGATCCCTTCCATCCATTATTTTCCACTCTGGCCTTTTCATCAGCCAATCAACCAATTCCAGTGAAGCAGCATCCCTTCTCGATATATTGTAGCCCCAAAGATACCTGGCAATATCAAACCCAGCATAGAAGGGTACAAATATTGCTGCAGCAATTGAAGAATCCTTTGTAATGCACTCATACTGCTTCATCCGATTATTGAAGATCACATCCACCGCAAACTGATTCGTTGCATACCACCCAGTTTCCGAGAACACCCCCTCTATATTCTCAAGTGGAGGACCAAGACCAGCATTGGTGGTATACTTGCACATATTAGTCCAAAGACTCAAGCTCCTACACTCCTTAAGCATATCATCATTGAACTTCGGGGGAAGATCATGAACATAAATGTACCTCCCACCACAAGGATCACTCGTATTCTCAGCCGTCTTCAATGCACTCATAAATGGAAACTCTGGAGGAGATTCAACCTTAGGGACTACCTCATCCTTAGGAGTAGGATCACTAGTCTTCGATCCAACATCTATTTTACGATTACTCACAGACGAAACCTCCTCACGCTCAACCTCAACCTCATCATTACCCCCCTCATTTGCACCACCATTGCCACTCCCCTCAGACGGCTCAGACTCATCCGGTAATGGCACCTTGGAGGGATCATCAATCACCTCATTCTCATTACCATCACTAGTTGACTTTACAACATTACTCGAAACCGGAACATGGGTAGGTTCAATAGGTACAGGATGAAACGATTCGATTCTAATCGGATTCGATTGCAACGAATTTGACTCATTCACAGTACTACCTCCTAAAACAACAAAATGAAAATACAACAACAAACTCCAAAACAACACACACAATGAACTCAATACACAAAGCCTTTTACTATGATTCTTTACATTCCCTTTCTCCATTTGATACGGAAATGATCCAACCGTCCAACGCCGTCTCATCACACACCCCAACACCACCTTTCACCACCAGATCCCAATCCCAAAACCCTAACTTCCCCTTTAATCAATTTACTAACACAATCCATAAAACAACGATAAACCCACTAAAATTCACTACCTAATCATCAAAACCCAGATGGGATTTCTTCACAATCAGTATAAAATTGATTTACAAACTCAAATGAAGTACAAATTTGAGCAAATCAAGCAGAAATTACACAAATTAATCACAGTTTTTCAAAGGGTATCTTAAAAATTTGAAATATTTACACTATCAATGCAAGAACTTGATCAAATTCAAGCAATCAAGGTGATAGGAAGTAAGCAGATTGAAGATAAGAGAAGAGAGAGAAAAACTTACAAATGTTCATGCAATGAAGTAAATGAAGATGATATAAAGTAGTAGAAATCTAAATGAGGAAGAAAATTCCAGAAATGGCGGAGGAGAGAGAGACAAAGAGAAAGAGGGAAGAAAATGGGAGAAGAGGAAGTGGAGAAGAGAGTATAAATATGGCGGAAGGGCGGCTCACGTTAGATTTGTGCGCCGTATGAGATGGGAATTTGTCGGTAGCCGGTTGGTTCGTGGACACGTGGCAGATGACGTCAGCTCTGTTGTTATTTAAGTTTTTTTTTTTTTTTTTTTTTTTTTTTTTTTTTTTTTTTTTTTGAGGTTGGATATGGAAGTGTGAGGAATCGTGGGAGATGAATTAGTGGGAGCATGCAATTTAATTTTGCTTTACCTAATTGACTTATTCTTATTACTACTCTCTCCGTCCTTTTATTAGACTCTCATTTCTCATTTTTCATAAGAATTAAGGTTTTTGTATATTCCTTAAACCAAGCTATTGGAAGTATCAAATTATATTAAGTGCATTGCATAACATGTGAGAAAAAAGAGGTTAACCAATACTAAAAAGAAAAAGAAGTACCTATAAAGAAGAAGAAGAATGAGTAGAGTGAAGATATGTTGGTGGATTAATAAATACCAAAAATATTTGACACAAAAAATCATTAAAAAATGAGAATAATTTGGGGATTAAGTAAAGAGCGAGAATGAGGTTAAAATTGTAAAAAAAACCACTTACTAAAAAGGGGAAAGATTCTAATAATGGGACTTTGATTTTGATTTGCGTGCCAAAAAAGAAATAGTAGAATCTAATAAAAGGACGAATGGAGTATTATGATTAAAATCAAATCAAATGAAGCAGATAGGATGATTCTTACTACGACATTGTTATGAAGATAATAAGTTTGATAACAAAATTACTTTTTAGACCAACTAAGGCTTAAAAGATTTAGATAAGATTTTAACCTTATGAAATTCATCAATTAAGAAGGTTAGTTAAGAGAATATATAGCAATGGTTCACATAAAATTAAGGGTGGTAGTATTGTATGTAATAATCTTCTAATACGAAGTATTAAGGATATATGTATGTATGTATTTCAAGAGAAAACTAACAAGTGAAGTGATTACCGTAAATAAGTGAATATTAGGTGAATAGAATGCAGTCATGCACTATAAGTAGTGGTAAATGTATCGGTAACAAAGGGGGGCATGATCCACAACCTAAGGAACACTCACTAATTACTAGATTAGCATATATTAATCTAAATCTAAACCTTAATGCATTTTCTTCTTTTGAGAGCTAGCTACCAGATTTGCATGCATATTTTAATTTAAATCTAACCTCTAATTTCCCTATGTTTTGAGAGCTAGCTAGCCTCAAAAGTTGATATTATTATGAGATGATTCAGAATTTGGGATTATGTAATGACTAAGGGCCTGTTCTGATTGACTAAACTCAGCTGAATTGAACTGAACTTATTAATTAGTGATTTTTAACTACGGATTAGTGATCTTTGATTATTTATTGATTATTTATTACTATACATATGTGTATATACAAATGTACATATTAAAATATTTACGAAAAATATACTATATAATTATAATTATAAAATGTATGGAAAATATATTAAAAACTTGAAACCTCTAAACATTTTAAACACATATACTATTTAATTTAAAAATAAAATAGTATTAGGACAAAAGAATACAAAACACTTACATGTATCTAACCCATTTAAACAAATTTTTAAAAAAATAATATATATAAAAAAAAAAAAACAAACCAACAAGAAAAGCTAAAATTTGCTACGGCCCAACACCCTAACCCACTCTCTTTTCCTTTAATTAATAACAAATCTTACAAATAAAGAATTAAAGATGCTCTAACCCCAAATAAAGAGAAAGAAAAAACCTAAAAACCTATCTCCTTCCTCCTCCAGTCACCAGCTATGGATATTGTACGACAAGAAATAACCGATCAGATATGGGAGTCAGTTCAGAGGAATGCCGAGGTAATGGAGGAGTTTGGTGGACAAGAAGAAGACGAAGAACTAACTGACTATGAAAATTAGTTTAAGTTGTGTAGTACTCTAATTTTCTCAATGAGATTAACATTAGAAATATGTATCAAAAAAATAGAACCATTTGAACAATGAATTGTATCAATATTATTATTGTTATTATTATTATTAATTATTGATGATTATTATTATTATTATTAGTATTATTATTATTGTTATTATTATTATTATTATTTATTGATGATTATTATTATTATTTATTGATTATTATTATTAGTATTATTATTTCAATTATTATTGTTATTATTATTATTATTATTATTATTATTATTATTATTATTATTATTATTGTTGTTGTTGTCGTTGTAATAAGAGCTTAAAAGAATGAAATTTGGCTTTATATCATTAGCAATATCATTAGACATAAATTAAGAGCTGAGTTGAACTGAACTGAACTGAACTGAACTGAGCTGAGCTGAACTGAACTGAACTGAATTTCAACGGAACAAAACAGGCCCTAAATGAGTACATTAGATTTAGGATTAATTTATATTCTATCAATTCTTCCTAAACATATAATTAGTGAATTAAACAATTTTCCTTTGACAAAATTATTTAAAAACAACATATATATTAACCTTGCATGCAAATAAGTGTCGGCGCGTTTGTCTTAGATCTCAAAAATAACGTAAGTAGTAATTTTGTTTGCTTCCATTAAAGAATGATGTACCACAAGCTGTAGCCTTATTCACTATGTTGGAATCTACTCCGAAACACTACAATACTACTATGCACCGATTGATTTTTTTTTTTAATAAGGTCAAATTTCATGTAATTGACCATATATTTTTTAATTATGGAGTATTATATAGGATCAAATATTAGTATTAAAATTATCATCTTGAATCTTGTTTGAATTTTTTTTATGTATGTATATATTATCCATATAACTATCTTTATTAGTTCATTCCGTTCAAAATATTTTTGACGACAAACATGTAAAATGACGCAATGGTAAGTGGTGCAAGATAGAGAAGCTAGAAAATAGGTTTTCGAACAAGGGAATAGATTGAAAAACTATAAACTTAGCAAATTTGGAGCAGATTAAGGGCCTGTTTAGATTTATTGAAGTGAGCTGAACTGAACGAAACTGAATTGAACTGAGCTGATTGGAGCTAAATTGAACTAAACTAAGCTGAACTTAATTATTTATGAAAGAAGGAAATTAGGAACATAACTGAAATGAACTGATTGGAGCTAAACTAAACTGAAATTAAGCTGAAGAGAACAGACCCTACGTTAAACCAACTACCTTAATGATAATGTGAATTTAGATTATGATGAAATTATAATAGTAATTTAAGTGGTATCAAATTAAAGTCATGTGTGCATTTACTTACAAAATTAATAAAACTATAAAAACAAATAATGTTTCTAAATTTCAATAACAAGTCAAGCCAATTGGTCCATTAAGCTTAGCCACAAAGTCATTCCACCAATGTCAAATTGTATCAATATATGATGTATTTTAAATAAATTTAATTCATCTACTCCCTCCGTTTTTAAATACTTGCTCCACTTTTCTTTTTCGGCCGTTTTTAAATACTTGCTCCATTTCCTTATTTGAAATACTTTTACAATATTTAATTCATTTCTCTCACCTAATGGACCCAAAATAAATCAAATTTTATTAATTTCATATTTTCTCCTCCTCTAATTCTCTTCATTACTTTTGCTTTTTACAATTTTTTTTTATTCCACTTACCCCACTACCTTCAATTCATATTTTATTACTTTCTCCAATTTCTTCTAAAAACTCAGCGTAAGGAGAAATGAAGCAAGTATTTAAAAACGGAGGGAGTAGAAAGTAAAAAGTAAAATCGCTTGACATTACACATACATGTCGCAATGTTACGGATTAAATTCTCATCCACCTTATAAAAGCGTGGTGTATAGCGTAGTAAGGAATATGGTAATTTTGTTGTCCAATGAGAAAAAGTATCATATTGTTGTATAAGTCATTCAATGTTCATTGTGAGAAGCTAGCATACAAACATAGACCATGCATCACCATGAAATTCCCAAAGATGATGCATAAAATAACCTAGAGGAAGTGGCACGTCGCTTCCTAAGTTGCCCATCATATGAATTGAGAGAATCAAGGACCTCAACCCCAACAACTGGCATTTCTCTGCATTTATAAATAAATAAAAATAAAAAATAAATAGAAAATGAAAAGTTCATTGTTCATAGACCCTTGTACTATAATTAATTAACTATACATGTATTTATTTACACAATAATAATACAAATGTAAAACTATTCTAGTAAGCTCTCAATTACTCCGTAGTAGCTAAATCATTGACTTTTGAATGTTCAACTTTCTTCCCACAATCTTATAAAGCAATAATTTTTTGATTTAAAATTATGTTTTAGAATAAATTTATTTTTGCAAGATATTTTTAGAAGTCTAGAATTGGAAATGATTTGTTCATTTAAAGAATTATGAGGTTGTTTTGGCCAATAGGGATGCCCTAATAAAGTTGGAGCAATCTTTATAAATTGAATATGTTGATATGTGTCTATGCCTCTATTGCACGCAATAATAATACAAATTCAGAAATTTTATATCAATTATTAGGTGAAGAGTGCATGACATATTTAAGTGAGCAAGTAGATTATTGATTATGTTATTATTAAACAAATGGAGAAGAAAGAATGGCACATACTAATGTGATAGTTTGACATTTTAACTTATAAACATGTATCTTTAATTTGAAATAAAGTTATAAAAATACATTTAAACTCATTAAGCCTAACATAGTATTAATATTTGCCACCTACCAAACATGTCATTAATGTTGGAGATATCGGAAAATATATGTGTGATATATTTTCCGTAAATATCATTTAAGAGAATAATATATTTAATTAGGATATTTATGTTAAGATATTATTTTGAGAATATATTTTTAGGGTTTATGATTAGACATATATCTTTTAGGAAGATTATTTCCTATCTTATGAGCTTAGGTTTTGTATAAATACTCAACCTATTGATTAATAATAATCAAGCAATACAAAAGCTATTCATTCTCTCTTCTCCCTAATTTGTCATGGTATCAAGAGCAAGTTAAATCACAAAAATTTCTCCCCTGCCGGTGGGTTAGAAAGTTAAACCCACCGGTGGGATTCAAAATTTTCCTTCCGCTATGTAATATTAATACTCTTTAAATTTTTATTTTTTTTGGGTTGGTACACGTTAATCATATGTGTATGTGAATTTTTTTTTTTTTGGGAGAATTTTTTTTTTTGTGGGAGTATGTGAGTGGACTTTCTCCACTATAACACATATTTGGAGATGAAGACATTAAATAACGTTATGCTTGACGCAATATTTAAAAATAATAATAAAAAAAACGGCTCTCTTGTGTCGTGAGACAAGATATATTTGGTTCTCCTTGTGCCGTGAGAAGAGGTTTGTGAGTTGATTCGAGCAGAATTTTGCTCCTTTGGATTTGAATGTGGTTTACTCTGAAAGACCAATAAGAAATTTGAGTGTGGTTTACTCTGAAAGACCAATAAGAAATTTGAGTGTGGTTTACTCTGAAAGACTAATAAGAAATTTGAGTGTGGTTTACTCTGACAAACCAATATTTGATGCAGGTTCGAAAAGATTGACGTTCCTGCTTGATTGATTGATGACTGATGAGTTCGAAAAGATTAACGTTCTCATCATTGAAAAAGAAGAAAAAAAAATTGAAGGCGACATCACAAGAGTGTGCATCTCGGCTTCAAAAAAAGTGAAGAATTTCCAATCGCAATGTTCGTGTTACTGCCGTTACGATTGCGGGAGGGTGTTAGAGATATCGGAAAATATATGTGTGATATATTTTCCGTAAATATCATTTAAGAGAATAATATATTTAATTAGGATATTTATGTTAAGATATTATTTTGAGAATATATCTTTAGGGTTTATGATTAGACATATATCTTTTAGGAAGATTATTTCCTATCTTATGAGCTTAGGTTTTGTATAAATACTCAACCTATTGATTAATAATAATCAAGCAATACAAAAGCTATTCATTCTTTCTTCTCCCTAATTTGTCAGTTAATATTCCCCATGATAAATAATTAGATCTTATCAAAGATCTACTTTTCATCTACAATGATAAAATTTTCTCGATCTTCTTTTCTGAAAAATGTTAGTTTTGACTAGAGAAGGTTTTGCGTAAAACGGACACACGTGAGATCGGGCTCAACAACAAAAAGGTGTGAGTCTGAGAAACCCGATGATAAAATTATTTTATTCCTGACTAAAATAGTCTTATTCCTGACTAACATCTTTATTCTGGTCAAGGCCGAGGTGGGTATTTGTGAGTTGGTGTCGAGGTGTGAGTTTCTGGGTTAAGGTCGGGGTTGGCTGGCTGCAGGAGATCGTGGTGGCGGCGGACTCACGGTGAGTCCGTCTCACCCAAAACTTTACCTTTTTTTTATTAAGTTGAAAAATGACTCATTCACATTACATATTTTTAGGTATTGCCCTTACATATAAATTAAAATTTGGTTAAGTTAGATCAGATCGAATAATCCCATCAACTTAATAGCCATAAAATTGTAAGGTGATCAGTTTGAGTATTTTCAATTTCAAACCAAATCAATCTTAGATTCTTAGGTACATATATATAGGTAGGATTGCTTATAAAATTCGAAACCAAATTAGAGCGGAATGATTATAAAAAATAATATGAAAAATAAAAAAAAGTAAATACAAGAGCCCTATTTCTACTATGCATGCATTATTTATACAAGTACATGAAGAATTTAAGCCTAATCAACCAAACAAATCAAGTAGTCTCAAACATGGGGCCAAAGTATACATGAGCATGAAACTACTCTTGCCTCAATTATTGAGTACATATCACACAAAGCACTGACATATTTAATGCTTACTGTTTCACCTTTAATTAATATGGAAACCACTTTGATTAGGCAATGTATTGATTGGGTATATATTTACGAGTATTTTCTTTTTCTTGTCTAGGAGCTTAAGTGGCATCCCTCAGGATGAGCAATCACAACCCCTTATTAACAAATTTGGAAAGATTTCATAAAAGAACGAAGTTATGAGGGTAAACTTTATTGGATCCAACTCTATTATTTTGAATGAGGAAGCTGACGCATTAAAAAGTGTTAAAAAATGCTCTTTCTCCAGATTAAACATTCTATAATTGAAGATGACAATCTTTACGTCATCTACACTATCAAACGACTATGGAAGATCCCTCGGATATTTTACAACACAAATGTTGATGTTGAGAAAGATATTAAGAACTTTGAGTAACACATTGTTTGAGAAGCAAATTAAACAATAGATTTCATGACTAATTATGGCCATTTTCACTCCTCATTTCCTCAATCCCAACCAAATTGGAATTATAAATAGGCAAAAGCTAACAAACTTCAAATGTAAATGAAGACCATCAAAAATGGTTATATAAACCCAGAAAATCATAATCATACATAAATTCTAACCCAACAGTTCATATTGAGGCATAGAAGTATAGAACAATAAACAAACAAACAAAAATGAACTGCTATTTTCGCCGTAATATCACCTTTCTCTTCCTCTCTTCGCAATGATATGATCAAAATACTAGAAACCTATGTCTCAAAAGCCCGAAGTTCACAAGCTTGAACGCGATTGGAGGCGTTCTCATGATTTTCCCCCATTAAGCAGAGGGAGAAGAAGGGAGACAAGAAGAAGAAAAGCACAAAGAAACACAGCACTGAACCCAAACCTGTGGAAAATTGTATTCATGTCCATCTTGCTGCGCTTAACTCTCTCCCACGCGACATCCCCGAATGAAATGCCAAGCCCAGGGTCACCCATCTTCACCTCACTCCCAACCAAAATGGAGTTATTCACTCCCTGAACATTGTTGTTTACATATACATTGATACAACTGTCAGGCAGCTCCTTCGGTTTGCTCTGACGCACATTCATCACTGCACCAACATTGCTTCCTTCCACATTAACGCGATCAAAGCTGACATGACTATCCTCTTCTCGACTCATTATATTCCTAAGCAGTTTCAGTATGTCTTCGTTCAATTTGCCATCTATTTCCTTACAATGTTTGAAGCTCTTCATAGTGTGTTTTTCTTTCCTTGTTTCGTTTGGCATTTTTTTTTATACAAAATGGGAATTCTAGCTTATCCTTAGCATAAATCAAAGGCTCCATTTTCCACTTTATTGCCACTACAAGTAAGCCAACATTCCCTAAGAATGACTTGATCAACACTCAATACAAAAAGATTGAAATTTGGAAGGCTAGTTACACTCCTACAGACTATTATACTTCACATTACTACTATAAGTAAAATTCTGTATCCACTCCCTTAAGATTGTATCAGTTTTGCTACAATGATTTGCTTCGGTAGTATCTCTGGTCTCTAGCCGTTCATTGCCAATGCATTTCTAAAGGTCGAAGCAGTTTCATTACATATCTAGACTTCAAGCGACCTCCTTTGTAGAAATCAAGATCGCGTATGATTCAATCTCCTTAGTCATTAAGGCGTATTTCAAATTTTCAATGAATAAATTAGTATGAAACGAGTTAAGGGACCATTTTCGCTTGTTTTAAAATGGAATGGGGTGAAAGGATGGAAAGAAAGTTGAAGAGACCCAATTATCTTCTAGTAACCACATCTTCACCATGTTCAAAAGATTGAGAAGAAAATAAAGCAACCCCCTCCGTCCTTCCCATCCCTCAGTTAGCTTCTGCTAATTAAACTCGTTGTAAGCTTGGTTGACAACAATTAAGGAAAAGCTATGCAAGGGAAAAGAAAAGAAGGGGAATCAAGAAGAAAGTACTGAAAGATTGTACTCTATTTTATTGTCGAATCTGACATTAGAAAGATGTTCTGTAATTGAATAAACAGGCATGGAAAGGAAATCAGAGAAATTACACGAAAAAGAGAAGAAAAGAATTGTACTTGTTCACAAAACTATTATTCATTTCGTACAAAGGCTTTATTTAGGGCAAAGCTGGTTCTTTTCGCTGGCCATGATGGACCCTGAACACTCTGACATAGGTATAGAACAGGACACTCTTCATTTTGGATCAGAAGCATGGAAATTTAATGAGTTCCCAGATCTGAGTCACATACAGGAGCTGCATTTACAAGCGAGTGAGCGGCCACAAATCCAGTGAGTTTTTCAACCAAAAGCTGCCATTTGTTATAGTGTCAAACACTCGAAAATAAAAGGTAAAGAACAAGGACAATGTAAAGCAGAGAGAACATCGGGCACAGGATTTTCTGAATCAAAAGACAAAACTGTTCACCCGATATAAATCAGCCTCAGCAATTCAAACTAGCAAAGGCTTCAAAAAATACAGATGATGAGAACATTTCTCAAGATTATACAACCCTGAATGACAGAATAATCACGTTTATTATTTCTTCTTTGTTTCTTGACAGCAGGCATTTCAACCTTGATTAGACCTATAATGGCAACACTAAAGATGATCAGCACTCAAAATTTGTACTGTCCCGCCGCCCACTATAACTAACGGAAGATCACATGAGAAGAAATGTTGACAAAGTAATGCCTGCATTACTCATTCAGCATACATGAAAATGTGAATGCATCACATACCTATTACAAAGATACCCAGTAAGAACAAGAACTTCCAGCAAGATTAATGAACTTGATCAGAAATATCATTGCCAAGGATCAGGAGTAACTTTTTCACTGATTGTAGACCCAAATTGTGGCCCACCCTTCCGGTAACATGCCAGATACTCAACAGGATATCCTCTGAGCTTGTGTGGGGCAATATCAAGATCCGCAAATGTTAAAGCTGTGAAATCATTCAGACCAAATTTTAATATTGTGAACTTTGTGGTCACTAAAAATAACTTAAGGAGAATTGCTAGACCCTACACTTAAATTGAATATACTAACCCTTATCTGATACAACTGTATCTCCAGATTGGGCATGGATCTGATCCAGATTAAATATTGCTGGAGATGGTAAGGGGAATGGAACTTTGTTGATCAAGAGATCTCGAGGAGAGGAAATGGCCTGCATTACAAAAAATTTGTCACTACCACAAAAGGCACAAGCAAATATTATACTTCTATCCTGGGGAATTTTGCTAGGCCAGACATTAGATATCTTTTACTTCTTTTCTCAAAAAGAAACAACCATCTCATACAAGTAAAAACTAAGATAAGTAAGATGCATTAATACTCCTCCGAGTTTCATTCAAGACATACAGCACACTCAAAATTTAAAAGAAACTCCTAATCCAGTATATGTGGCAATGATGTATTATCCTCCACAAAACTATCAATAGGTAGATATAGTCCATTCACTAGTACTTTAAATGGGCCAAGATTCTGAGTACTATGGATTACTGATCAATTAGCATCACAACCATGACTAACCTACACAGCCAACAAGGAAGCAAACATGCCATGGAGTAATTGTTTACCTTTGCAATTGGCACCGGCAATTTCACATACCGGGGCCATTCACGAATTGTTTCAAACATAAGTTCTGCCTGTAAGAGACAAGACTTCAGTTAGAATCCAAGCAGTTGAACTTATTAAGCACTACAAAGCTTCAATGTATTACCAATTCATGCACAGTATAGACATCTGGCCCTCCAAGTTCATAAGTGTTTCCCATGCTAGAGCCATCATCTTTCAAAGATGCAACAATTGCACCAGCAACATCGATCACATAAACAGGTTGTATTCTGGAGAGCAACACGGTTAAAGCATCTAAAGGAAGCAAACAAATACATGTAATACAATTATTCAAGAGCCAAAAAAAAAAAAAAAAAAAAAAAACATGGCCAAATACCCCTCTAACCCCCCCCCCCTCTCTCTCTCTAAACCAAAAAAGAAAAAAGGGGGAGGAGAGAATATTGCAACAAAACAAGTTCAAGATCAATTCCAGACATACTTATTTGATCCATCCCCAATAAGGGGAAGAAAGCTATACTTCTTCACAAACTGTGCCCAGGTATTAAGAATCCGATCCTCTGTACCAATCATAGTAGCAGGCCTTAATATAGTTGCCTGCAGATTATGTAAACACATGTTAATCCTGTTATTATGCAAAATGCTTACTACATATAGTTTGCCATTCACCAATATGCAAATCCATGCCATTAATTGCAAGATGTGCAAGAACACAGAAACTAGTGCCATAAGCATGAAAAAAAAATTACATCAAAACATAATTGATGTAGGATCTAGAAACTTTGTTAGTATGACCTTTTTGCATATTTGTTACATGAAAGAGTGAATCAAGACAAGACAATCTACAGCCCAGGATAAGTTTCGCACGAGTAACCCAGCACTTTAACAAGACTCGTCACCAGAATTCAAAAAATTTTGCAAAATAGATAAGCTTCATTGACAGTTAATTCTACATTCAAAACCACCGACCCAAAAGGCCTTAATTCAACATTGAAAGAGATAAAACAGACTTACTCCTGGCAGTTCTCTCAAAACAGCTTCCTCTGCTGCAGCCTTAGCTTTTAGCATCCTGGATTCTGAAGTTGGAGATGCCCCAAGGCAAGAAACTTGAATAAATCTCGTAATGCCACCATGTTCCTTAGCAATCTACAGAACAAATTATCTATTAGCACAAACAGGAGAGAAGCCATTGAATTCTTCATTTCTTAAGTACTTACTAAACTTACCTTAGGAGACATACTGACATAAAGAACAGTTCTCATACATGTAAACATAAAGTTTTGTCCTTGGGAGCGTAGTAAAATGTCAAAACATACAGCTTATGCATTTGAGTATATGAGTTAACATAAGACCTTAAGAGGGACACACTGGAATAAAATCATGAGGAAGCTCAGTAATAGAGCTCCCAGCCACAGGGTTAGGACTGAAGTTTAATTGGCGTCATCCGAACACAATAACTAAAAAGGCACATTGTGTTTTATTTCAAACTTGTTTCCAATTTACAGCCTGGGTTTCCCACTAGGTTCTTATTCCCCTCAAAGGGCAGATCCACAAAGCCCATTGACTTCCTAATTAAAAGGGCGGGGATGGACCGAGTACAATGGCTTTAGTAATCACTATCATATTTGTAATTTATTTTTTTGGGATATGATTTATTAATTACTGTTAAAGTTTAATCTGTATAATTCAATCAAACGTGATTATCTCAGCACGCTAAATTCAGGCAAGACAGGCTTACGAACATATTCCACATAATTTGATTATTTTGTCAATCCTTGAAAGAATGGGTTTATTTGTAAATGAAGGGGGTTCATTTTGTTGTTAGTCAACAAGCAGCCAACAGGTCTCTTTACAAGATCTTATGGGTTGCGCTGGAGCCAAGGTGCTCCTCTTCTTTTCATTCCTGAGACGGAGTTTTATGGTTGAAATAGGTAAAATGGATATATATGCATTATAAAATATAATTCTTGACAGCTCATTTTTATCCATCGATTCACTAATGATACTCAAATATGTAGCTACTTGACTAGAACGACTTGAATCTCTCGAGATGCTGTCCCCTGATTCATTTAGCAATGCTAAGCTTGGTCAATTTACAAAAGTGTAAAATCTAATAACTGATGTTCCAAAATATAGAATTGTTAGCAGTTTTCTTGGTGTAGGCTGGAGGTATTTTCATCAACTTATTTAGTCTTTTGCCAGCTGCTTTTTCCGAGTGCAGAATCCAATTATTAGGAGTCACTGAAGACTTCCCAGTTTTGTATACATAAACAAATTCTCAAGTCATGCAAGTGTTAATATCCCTGATAATATACAGTATGTCTGTTTACTTAATGATCATGTTCATCATCCGACTAGTGTAGCTTCGAAGCTAGAAATAAATATGATTTCTACAAGGATTTAATTGGATTAACTACTTAACTGGTACAGAGTGTGTATCCCAAGCATGCTATTGGCCTCAGTCTTGAAATTTGTATATGCTCAAGTAAGTTTTTCATATATTATTTCATAGTATCAACCCAAAGGTACATATATTTACAATATTCACCATCATGATCAGCTTTTAAATAAATATATAAGTTTAACTTGTGAATTATTCAGTGAAGTTCACAAATTAAACAGCTATGTGCAAGTGTAACAAGTTCAAAGTCTGGACATTATATAGAATCACTTTACACTAAATGAACAAGTCAGCCTAAGCCAAAGTTTAGCCAGAATTTTAATGTAAAAAATAAAGCTCATCCAGCAAATTTTGAAATTCAACTTGAAACATCTTGATTAAGATTTAAAATTCAACTTGAAACACCTTGATTAAGATAGGTAGTTCATATGAAACAACCAAAGTTAATGATTTGAAGAACAATCAGTTGTCATTCCTATTTTAAGCTGGAGGGCCTTATTGACCTCAATGCTTACTACGCCCTCGAGGATGAGGGTATATTCTTCTTGTCCTTAGTCCTCTGTTGTAAATGGATCATCCGACCATAGGCCTTTCGTGTCACTCTATTATGTACTTATTACTTTTCTCCCCTCCCCCCCCCCTTCCTTCTCAAACCCCCAAAAATAAGCCAATAAACTGTACATAGTGCAGAATTCGCAAAAAGATAACCAACCTGAGCAAGATGTTCAGCCATGTGGTGATTGACTTCCTCAAAGCTGTAATTTCTTGTTTCATATTCCCTCCCTGCCATATTTTATGTAATTAGAATACGAAAAAGCAACATTTCAAAATATCATTAAAAAGTAAAGAAAAGAACATTACCAATAAGATTGATCACAACATTGGCCTTTGCCATCACTGCTTTGATTGAGCTTTCATCTCTTGGATCATACTTCATAGGTACAATCTGAAAGGAATAGCATGCATCAGGGGCCAACTTTAAATTGCAATTGCAACAAATACTCAAACCTCAATATAGAAACTTACCTGCCCAAGATCACCCATCAATTTGAGATGACGAGGAGAATCCTCAGAACCTCGAAAAGGAACCAAAACTTGACTCCCCATTTTAGCTGCAGTAAACTAGGATGTTGTCAGAACATGAACTGTATACTAAAAGGGAAACAGGAGAGAGAGGATCCTTTCTAAAGTTCAAAAGAAGGTAAAAAAGCTAGGACAAACAACCCTTGTATAAATTACTAAAAGAGATATGTGTTTTGAATCTCCCAGAAAACGGTGAATGCAGTTAGATAAATAAATGCAGCAGATGGGACTCATGGGAGGGAAGCAAGGAAAAAAATTATAACCAAAACTTGTTAGCCGCAAAGATTTGTTCAATTTGACATTGCGAATAAATCAAAAGATATGTCAAAAAATAATGAGCGAGTCTACATAGCATTGACCATTCAGAGGGAGGAGTGAGTAACTTAACAAAGAGAGGGGGTGAAAATAAGTGAGAACTTGAAATTCGTTTTACACCACCATCTTTATTTTCCTTATATACGTGTGACAGACTTTATAATCCCATAGTATTAAAATTACCCCTCCACGATACACATAAAAACTTCTAAGTAGAATCCTTAATTAATTGTTCCTGGAGGTGCCTCCAAGCCCTCCATGCGCTTCTACTAAAGCCTGTTCAAATCTAATCCTAAGGCTTTTAATTTTCCATTGATGAGTAAGTTGCCTTCTAACATATGTCCTACCCTCTACAACATGATCTCCAAGTAAGCCAGCCAATACCCTGTATAATCCATCTAATAAGTTAGCACCCTGCCCCTTGGGTGTTTAAATGACAGTCCACATAGAAGTTTTTAGAACTTATTTTGTCATGAGAGTAAAAAGCTTTATACTCTCATGATGCTAACACCCATGTGAGTATAAAGCTGAAAATTTTTAGAACTTATTTTGTATTTCCAAGGTGAGGTTAACCCTCATCACCTGTGATACCATACCCATCAAATTAATTAGGTGGCTCATAACCCATAGTGAGGATATTAAACTCAATAGCCATATCACCAAAATCAATTCAAAAGTTTGACACTTTTAACCATGCCTCCTTATCGTTAGGTTAATCATTTTTCATATTTGATGCTCCTACAAATCTAAAGCCCATATTTGACTTGAAGCATCATAGTTCAAAAATGTATATGACATATATAAAAAGAAACTGAAAATGATACCACTAGAACAATTAAAACCAATAGTTTGTGAAAGTTTTGTAACTTGACTCACCAAGTTGCTGTACAACGTAGCGTCCTAGAAACCCAGTCGATCCAAAAACTGTTGCAACAATGCCACTGCAAGACACCAACATGAACAATTTTACAAAAATATCCTAACTTGCTTAGCTAAACTGAACATTTTAAACTTCTTGATATATGGCAACTAATAAGAGCATATACCTTGGTAACTTCCACAGTATTGGAAAATTGAGCCATTTAAATAAGCAGCTTCGGTTTCAAGAATGTAGAAAGCAGAAAAACAAAATACTGGGGCTTGTTTGGCATCGTTTTTTATTTTTAGTTTTCGGCTTTTTTGAAAACAATAAACCAAAAACAGGAAACAAAAAAAGTGTTTCCACTTTTTTGTTATTAGTGTTCAAAATTATCATAATTTTATTAAGTTTGACTAATTTTTGATTAATTATATAATATACTTCCTCCGTTTTTATTTTATTGCACCATTAGGACTTTTACACTATTCACTTAATCTTCTTTGACCACTATTTATGATTTATACATTAGGAAAAATATAGTCATGTGGGATCTAGTTAGATTCGTATCGAACTCTACTTTTCAAACATCAAATTTTTATAATTTTTACAAATGTATAATTGAAGATATTGATAGCCAAGGATGCACGGGTACGGCAGTCTTTGGCCGTTCCCCGTATCGGGGACATATCGGGGACGGGTACGGTACGAGTACGGCTCAGATACGTCCCCAAGGTGTCCCCTTAGTTTTGGGTACGGCGTGGCTTTTTGGATACGGCTGATGGTAGTTTTGGGGACGTTTCAGGGACGTTTGGTCAAGTTTTTGATGTCCCCAACCCAAATCAAGCCCAGCCCATTAGAAAAAAAACCCTTTAAACTTACCTGATTCATGATTAAACTGTACCCTAAAATTGAAGGAGGGTAGAAGGAAACAGATTCAGCTGACACCGGTGGCCGGAGACCACCTGCGACCCACTCCGACACCAGAGACCGGTGAAGCTTCCCATTTAGCTGAAAGTTCTACCTACTACTTGTACTTCTACTGTTCATGTGTTTTTTTTTACTTCTCACTTTCTCTGACTTTAATTCTTGAGCTGTAAAGCCCTTTTCTTTTTGTTTTTAGTTTAATTTTCTCTATTCTACAGTTTTCTCCGCTTGCCTTCGACACTTCGAGATGCTGATTAGTGATTTACATTTTTTTCGTTTTGTTTGTTTCTTTATAATGTGATGCGATAGTCATGGAGTATTTAAGTTATTTTTTTAATTTTCACTTTCGACACAGACCACACAGTAGCGATCTGGAACTTTGGGCAATAGGGTATTTTGTTTTTACTTTTTTTATTTCATTTTTTTTAAAACAATTTTTTTTTTTCGGTTTCGTTTTCCGTTTTAAATGGTTATGTGTTTTATCATTTTATGAAATTATTTTCTTTCAATTTGCGTTGTACAGATTTTTTTTGTAGAAATTTTATGAATTTATATTTTACAAAATTTTTTTTGCCGTATCTATGCCGTACCCGTTTCTTGAAATATTTATTTTTCCGTATCCCGTCCCCGTCCCCGTACCCGTTCCCGTTTTTGTACCCGTATCCGAATCTGTGCAACCTAGTTGATAGCTAAAGTAATGCATTGGCAAGCGTGAAATCCCTTATGGTGCAATAAAAAAAGAACAGAGAAAGTATAACATATGATTTTTTTTTTTTTTAAAAAAGAAAACTACAACAATGCCAAACAAACCCTAAAGCTTTCAGTGAAGCGCCTATAAGCATCCATGCGACCCTTAAAAAGGTGAGATCTGCGCATTTTGCATAGCCTTTTAAATATTCTTCTACATTCCATACATTAGTTTCTTGTGTTGTCATCAACCCATTTCTCTCTTTTAATAAAAGAAACTTAATGCATAATAAGTGAACAAGGAGCTATGTAAACCGAAATCATGGCAAAGATAGAAATATCGAGCATGTAGCTTATGGATATTCTCATTTCGTAGAGACCTTTAAATCTATAGCAAAAAGAGGAACTATCCTGAAATACTCACATAAACCCATTAGTTCCAGTCTTCTTGTAGGAGATACATACCGAGAGAGTGATGGACTCGTAAAACTGTAAGCAAAATATTTATCATAGATGCATAGGTCAAAAGGTTTCCTAGTCAGACTATTAGTCAAAACAGTGCATCAGCTCAATTACTTCAATATCTAATGAGATTCAAGAGCAGCACATGTCTGGTAGTATTTAAAAAAAAAATACATTCCAAAACTTCAATTATACCCTAATGGATGTCCTAGTGATTAAACTTCTTTATTTCACTTTCTCGAAACCCCTTTCATTTAGTTCCCGTTTGGTTTGATATAAAACACTTTTAATGAAAAATCAGTTCTCAAGGAAAACATATTTTCAACGAAAACCACAATTGCAAATTAGTTTTCTTTTGTTTGGTTTCATAAAAAAGTCATCACAAAATTAAAGATAGTAGTGGAAATGGGGACGAGAGGAAAGTAAAAAAGGAGGGAAGGAAAATGAGGATTCCCTTGTTTTATAAAGAAAAATGTTTTCTACCATTAAGGATATAATTTTTCACCATTGGGAAAAACTGTTTTCCACCCCTTCACAAATCAAACAAAGGAAAATGAGAAAAATATGGAAAAATCACTTTGGGAGGAAAACATTTTACATCAAACCAAACACGGCCTTAAATAGAAGAATAAACTTGAAGTTGAATGATTAATGAACAAGAAACTGAAATTTGATAAATTCCATTAAGCAAGCATAAAGCACGAACATTCATGCAAGGCAAGTCTACAAACCCAAAGATCTCACAATGTCACAAAGCATAAATCCAAAAAGTTATGCTCCACAGCTCCATAACTCCCACTCAGCAATAGTACTAAGTTCATTATTTAATAAACTAGTTGACACCAAGCAGCTGAAGACAAGTTACTAATGGCCAAATGCTTGATCTTAGTTCAGCAAAAAGGCATTAAAAACACTTAAAAGTTATTCTTTATTAATAACCAATACCTCATTGAGCTCAAAAATCACCACCCATCCTTAAAGTTACAACAAGACTTTCTAGTTCTTTCTCTTAAACATCATATCCAGAAACATTCACCTCAAAATCTCCATAGCACTCCGAAACTCAGCTTAAAGATATTAGTCTGGAGGGACCAAACTACTAAACTTAAGGGAAAGAATAAAACAAAATATACCACCTTTTACTCACTGTCTCGCCTTGTCATTTGAAATTAGCACCTACATTAATTTACTAATGCTACAAAACTTCAGAATAGTCATTTTTCCAGCTTTACACCATAATCAATCATGAAATAGTAATCGCTTTTTCTTCTTATTAGACCCCGAGAGCAAAAGCAGGTTCAGGGGCGGACCCACATATGGTCATAGTGTGTCACGTGACACAGTTTTTTTTTTGAAAAAAATTACAACTCAAGTTGCAGTAACTTTAAAATAGTACTCTCACACTCAACATTTTTGGTATTTCATCTTTCGGTCTTGATCCCACAACAATCATAAAAGCCAAAAATATTTTCAATTCCCCAAACACTCTTTCTCTTTCTAATCAATACCCCTCTTTTGCTCTCTCTCTCTCTCTCTCTCTCTCCTTTCACCAAGTCAGTAAAACC
The DNA here is from genome assembly GCF_001683475.1 of Chenopodium quinoa. NCBI lineage: Eukaryota > Viridiplantae > Streptophyta > Magnoliopsida > Caryophyllales > Amaranthaceae > Chenopodium > Chenopodium quinoa. The sequence goes on from NW_018742914.1 coordinate 5,928,799, forward strand.
ATTCTGTTTTTTTGACATGCCAGTAAAACCATTCTTAATAATTTATAATGAAATAAATAGACCCATTTTTTCTTATTTCATACGGAGTACTTCTATAAGCTAAAAATTCATTTGAAGATATAAAAGTTTCTAAAAGGGAATAAAACAAATTAAAAGAGAAGATATGAAAAATATAGTACTTTGTAAAACGAAGAATAAAATTCAGATGGATGTGTGGCGGTTGCAATGGCGGTGTTGTGAATGGGGTCGCAGACTCGTGGTGGTGCAGATTGGGAGAAGAGGCTAAGAGGGGTATTCCTTCTTTCCTCTTCTTTCAAATTAAATAGTCAATCTAATTGCTATTGTTACTGAATTATTATTTGTTGTTAACTATGCTTTTCATTCAGATAATTTAAAGTGTTGTTTTGGGTTGATGATTTGAGTTGATGATATTATTAATTATAAATTTCTCAATTATTAATTTACAATTGGTATGAAAAAATTTGATTGGCATTGAAATTTTTTGTTGTACTTACAGTAAATATTTTTTAGTATTTACCTAAAAAATCACTTCCCATTAATTCACTACCTCCGAAACCCCGATTAAACTCTCAACTCAAACAGGTTCTTCCTTAAGGCATTAATTTCTATAAGTTCAGAATACAAAATGAAATGCTTACAAATTATAAATTGGGGAAGCTACATTTTCAACAGATGAATTCATACAAATAGCAGCTTCAATTACTCGATAAATTCAATAAATTAAAGATAACGATAAAATAAATTTACCTAACAGATGATCTTCCACCAGTTCCCTTTCTGACTAGGGGCCCTCCACCTTTAGTGGCGACAGTAGATCCATACCTTGATTGATCAGCACCATAACCTAAATCCCAAACAATCATCAATCATAATTTCAAAAACAAACAATGCGAAATTGAAAAAAAACCCTAGAAATGTCAAAAATTTGCAATACCCAGAAAAATTGGAATTGAAAAAAATGTAAGAGGAGAGACAAAGAGAGATTACGAGGATCAGAAAGAGGGTAAAGAGACTTGAGAGATGAAATTGAAGGAGAAGTCTTGAAAGATTGGTGGGATAATCGCCTGGAAATCGACTGCATTTTGTCAAGAGAAAGAGGAAGAGGAAGAGGAAGAGGAAGATGAAGAGGGTTTGCAGCTGATGCAATTAACTGGGCGCAGTGCGGAGGAATAGAGGTGGAGAGAGAGAGAGAGGGGGTCTTTGCTCGTTTGAGTGGATTTTGGAGCCTGGGGGATCCGATCATGGGAACGAACTTGAGCCCATATTGGGTTTGGGTTCGAGTTGGCAAATGAATCGTTTGAATCGGGATTAAGTTGGATTAGACCTTTTGTATACGTATGAGGTTGAATTGAGATAAATAGGATTTGGCCAATTTGAGGGTTACATATAATCTTTTAAAATGTAGAGAGTCATAAAAGACAATGATGTAGACGGGATTTAATCTCATGTTTTGAGCAATATCTTAAGAGTTTTAACCCATTTAGATAGTTGGCATCCATGGATTAAGTATGATATGGGTGGGGGTGAATGTAGAGTAATAAGAACATTCAAAATCTACTTTATTTTGAGATTGTATTAATTTGGATTTTAATTTTTTTGTTTAAGTTGGGTACAAGTTGCATTGATTCCTAACTTGGAAGAAGTTGACTTAACTTGTCTTGACATATAAAATGATTTGAACCCGATTCAATTAAAAATTTGAAAGCCGTCGGGAATTTCATCCTAAAATGCAATTCAAATCTGAAAAATCGAGATTGATTTAGGTCAATTTGCGTAGTTATTAACTTATTATTATCTTTCTGATGAACTTCCAAGGAATAATCCTTAACTCCTCACTATTCTACTCATTAATATCAAGTTATCAACTTCTAAAGCTTCATTAAATTCAGTTGTAAATTGAATTCAGCAGTCTATATTAAAGCTTATACTTGTAATATTTTACCTTACAATCTTAAATTATTTTGACTTTTAAGCTAAGCTTCAATAAGCTTAGATGAATACCAATAGGTTTAAAATTGAGACAATTTGGAGCATTAGACCAATCCGACCCTTGGTTCTTTTGGATTGAATGAATGAAATTGTAGGGAAAATTTATTGGACTAAACTAAAGAAACAAGTCTAAACAGCAGGGCTTAGTCTCTCTTCGAAAAAGATATTCTCCAGGTGCTTGGCCATGATATTTGTAATCCAACAAGCTAAAACTGCAAAACCAGCAAGAGGATGAAATACTATAGTGCAAAATGCTTTATCATTAAAAAGAACTGATCTTTACAAATCATGAGGTTGTCTTATTTTTACAGGAAGTGGAAGCGTGGGATCAGCAATGATAGTCTGTTTGAGGCTCTACATATTTATAGACAAAAAGGAATAACGCAGCTGCTTCTTCATCAGCATGGGTTATGATTTCTTGTAATCCGAATCGTTTATTCATCTCTGGCTTCAGATAGTTATTATCTCTGAACCCTGTTCAACCCCATCTTCCATCAACTCTTAATTGGGCAGAAAATCCCAAGTCACGCCCTTGTAAAAACACAGGGCAATCTTGTTCTTCAAAACTGGAGGATAGCTTAGCCCAGAAATGGGATTGAGAATTATGGAGTTCTGACCTCCTTTCTCACTTGTCCATTGGCCGAGGGGCTGCAGCTCGGTAGGCACAGAAACAATCAGTTTCTTTCAAGGCTGGCCTGAAACAGAACAGGTTTCATCTTGGCCTGAAATCGGCTTCTACTCATGAAAGTTATATACTGCTTGACCTTGATGTATATTCTCCTACCAACATAGAAAACACAGATGACTTGTTTTCCATCAAACGTGCAGGACTGTCAAACTCAGCCACCCGACCTGCAATGATTTGCAACAGTAGATGAGCCTACAGTGGACATTCAAACGTTCCAATTGCGAGTAATTATGGTACCATCACAATTAATGAAAGTATAAAATTTGCTGGGGCACAAAAATAGAATATTGTCTATTATTATCCTCTGAAAGTAAACTTTTTAAGAGCAAATTCTCAATGTACACTTCATGCTCCTGATGTCAGCAGAGTGTATGAGGCCAAACAAAACCTATACTTTAAATTAAAGCACCAGCACAAAATGAGTGTTTACACACCTACACTCACTCAACTAAACATCAATCACCCTGACACTCCAGCTGTTTAGCCCTATCATTCCACAATATTAACTTAAGAATATGAAAGGTATTCTGAATTTACGACAATTACGATTTACTAACATGCAAGCAAATGTAAGAAAAATAACAGTAGAAAAGCCTTTGTTAGGTAAGGGGGAGGATTGTATGTGGAAATTATTCGTTAGGGTTGGGAAAAAAAAAATATATAATGCACGCAATCACAAAATCCCCCTGAATCGCATTTTTGAGAGACAAAGAAGGGGTCAACAATAGGGACAAAAATAAAAAAAAATAAAATAAAAAAGATCTGAAACAAATAGTAATTGTACACAGAAGATTCCAGACTCACCGTCACTGAGGACCAACACAAAATCACTGTCCATGACTGTTGGTATTCTGTGCGCTATGGTCACAACTGTGCAGTCCTTAAACTCTGCTCTTATCAAACTCTGGATAAGATTGTCTGTCGCTGTATCAACAGAAGCAGTGGCTTCATCAAGAACAAGTATCCTAGCTTGCTTAAGCAAAGCACGGCCCAAAGAAACAAGTTGTCGTTGCCCAACACTCCAATTTTCTCCATTTTCAAGCACTACATGTATAGCAAAACCAAATTTGGTTAAAAAAAAAAGCCAATAATAATTATAGGCATTCTCATGTATGCGACAACAGACCTGGTGAATCAAGCTTTTCGCCTCTTAGACGAATAAGGGCTCCAAGCTGCGATTTATCAAGCGCCTGCATCAAAATAAGATGCAAGTAATTAGTACAGCAGACAAGTATAGACAAAACCAGGAAGTTTCAGATTGCTGCTCTCAAATCTACATAATAATATGAAGCAACCAGGGAAGATATTAACTATGGTCCTAGAATGAAATTGAACTGGGAGCTGGGAAAAAACAAAATTATCTATATAAAAGAGGATCTATTCAAGAGCACCACATGAGAGAGAGAGAGTGCCATTTAAAATACATACAAGTATTTAGAAAATTAAAATTAGAGTTTGATACATATAAGAGAGAGAGAGAGAGAGAGAGAGAGGGGGGGGGGGTTGTGACTTCAGACAATTACCTCCCAAATTTCCTGATCAGAGTGTTCTTCAAGAGGATCAAGATTGCCCCTGATGGTACCTTCAAATAAGGATGGGTCTTGTGGAATGATACTCAAACGGCTTCGGAGATCATGAAGCCCAATTGTGCTGATATCAATATTGTCAATAATAATCTTTCCAGCAACAGGTTCAACCATTCGGAAAAGTGACTGAATTAATGTTGACTTTCCACTTCCAGTACGGCCAACAATGCCAATTCTCTTCCCACCAGGAAATGTGCAAGTCAAATCGTGAAGAACAGAAGGAAGGTTCTCTTTATATCGCACCTGTCAGAAGAAGAATCAACAGAAAGGTCTCATAAAACTTATTATTGACCTCCTTAACACATATACAATATGTAATAGTGATAAGGAAGCAACTTTAGAGTGGTATTCTGTAAGCAAGTAAAGATAAACTGCAAACCTTCAGGTCTATCAGTTCAATAGTCCCAATTTCTGGCCATGCAGCTGGAGGTCGACAGTTCTCAATAACTGGTGGAGCTTCACTTGGGATTTCAGAATATTGATTAATCCTTTCTATGGAAATTATTTTGTTTTCAAGTTTGCAGAAGCTAAGTATCCATCGTGATAGACGTGCGTTCAAATTTAAGCCATAGGTCACAGCAAGGCCTGCCATACCTATCAGAAAAAAGAAAACAAATTAGCATTGCAGATATTATGTCATCTCACTAAGGGGGCAAGAAGTCCAAGTCTAGAGCCAAAGTCAATCAGCCAGGGACCAAATGGTGAGCTCTCAATCTTTACAAGTCATAATAGGGACTATAGAAGTAGGCGTTATTCTGGTAGTATATTTGTTATAAAAATTGCTTAGTTAATTTAGCTAGCTTCTGTTCCCTAAAGTTAATCTCGGATTATGTGCCCTAACTTATCCACCAGAATCAAATTCTAAGTCGAACAAAAGGACTGATGAAGATGCAGTAGTATTCTCCAGTGCTATAACAACTTGCAGAAATGAATAGGTGTCCTAATCCTATAGTACATCCAAATTCCACACTACAAAGAAAATTCCAAACTACATGAAAAATAATACTAGAATTGCAAAAGGAAAACACATTTGTGTTGCAAGAACTGAACTATAAGTTGAAGAACTTGGAGCAAAGAATGCACAGGTATTATAATGAGGTTTGGAGACCTAGACCCAATTTTTTATTACTGAATACAATATACAGAGTAAATGGTAAGCCGTGATTCTTTTGTTTAGTCTACCATATTATGTTACCAATAAAAATATTGGAATTATTGATTAAGTATTCCTTAACTTTTTATAGAACCATTATGAAGATTCATAAAGTAAAATAATATGGAGTCTTTTTAAAATCTATTCTCTATCCCCATTTGGAAATTCAGTGAGTTCTAGCAAACCTGATTCTGAAATGTGAAATTACGTACTTGGATCAATGGTTCCCCTTGGGAAGCTCACGAGCAGAACCATGCAGAAAGCAAAGACAAATGTGGAAAGCAACTCCATACGCAGGCATAGCCATTCGATAGCAGAAATGCTGCAGAAAAATGGCCTGGAAAAACAATCAAGAAGATAAAGATTCTTCTTCATAAAGCGTTTTTCCTGCCCAAATCCTCTTATAGTGGCAGCTCCAGCAATTGACTCGCCAAAAAGATGGATAACTGGAGATTTTTGGATGCTTACAATGCGAACCAATTCCCGTGATGAAGCCATGTAGTATTTCTGCAGTTAGATCTAGTATAAGAACATATACTCCAAAAAAAAAAAAAAAATTGTACCATATATGAATTCAGCATATGGTTAGTCTCCGAATCAAAAAAAATAAACATAATTTTAAGTGTGATGATCGGGATCGAAAACTATGTATTAGTGTCACTCTATCTTGGGATCTGTTACAGCACATGTTAGACTCTTCAAATAAGTGTCTTAAACTAGTTAATTGTCCTTAAAATTACTCCTTCACCTCCAATCACCCCCCCACAATGACACTAATATCCCCCAACACAGACAGGATGAGAAAGACTCGTAATCATGGAGATTCCAGACAGCTTGAAATTTCAATTTCTTACGCCAAATTTAGACACAATGCATACCTGCAACCACAAGCAAATAATAGCCATTGGAACAACAAGAAGCAACACTTGCCAGGTAACTTTCATCATTACACCAACTATGCCAAGAAGTTGTATCGTTGTTGAAGCAAATCCACCAAGCCTGAAAGGAATATCCAGATCTACAACACTTTGATCAACGGAAACCTGACAAGTCACAAAAAACTTGTAAGACTAAATGCAACAAAAAGGAAACAAGATTAAGTTAGAAGTACAAAAGGAAACATCCAAAGTTAAAATACTTAGTAAAAAAAATTTGAGGGGGAGAAAGGGGGGAAGGGGGGAGGGGTTAGGCACTGGTAGAGAGCTTACACGATTAAGTATCCGTCCAGCTGGAGTAGAGTCGAAAAATGACATAGGTGCTCGAAAAATACACCTAAGCATCTTTATGAACAACTTCTGAGCAGCTTCCAGCCCAAAGGTTGCCACTAAAAGAGCCCTCACAAATACAAACCAAGAGCTTCCGAATGCAAGTGCCATGTAAACAACAAGAAGAGTTACATTACTCGTCTTAGGAGTATCCCCTACTGTTTGTGGGTTTGCCCAGGCCATCCACCAACTGCTGGCTATTTGCAAAACTTGAAATAGTGTTTGTGCAAGGATGATGAGTGGAATTAACAATCCTTTATAGGCTGCTGCCATATATGACAAATACACCTTCATACTGACTTTACCTCTTTCCCTCTCCTCATCTTGAACAAGCTGTTTTTTCCTTGCTCGTTTTGCTTTCTTTTTCTCTTTAATTGCTTTTAGGTCAGGAGAAGACATGCTTGCCTGTACTTCCTTCACTAAACTACTTTTACAACTACTAGTGTCATGATCAATATCACCACAGTCATTCTGTGGGCTAGAACCCTCATCTGAATCTTCAGATGAGTGATGACCTAAGTCCATTGCTTCAATAGCCTCATTGTGAGCAAACACCAGGGAGTTAAAATCCGTGCCAGCTTGCAAAAGATCATCATATTTCCCTGCCTGTACTATTCGTCCTTCTCTAAGTACCTACAATATAAATCATGATAACATAAACCACAAAAATCTTTTTACTCTTCATATATACATTCTTAAACACAGAATAAATGCAAAGTATTAGATAATGAAAGTGGGTCAAGAGCCCAACATGCAAAGAAAAATATGGAAAGAATAGGCATATAATAAATAGGAAAGCCCGCAAACTATTACAAAGAACAATACTAGAAATGCAGTGTCAAAAGGTAGCAGTTTTGCATATGCAAGTTGCTATGCAAATTGCAAAGACAATATTAGAACCACAATGAAGGCAGCTGTAGAAAAATATATATTGACATAAACATAAACCAATATGAATGTCATACCAATATCAGATCAACAGAGGGCAAAAAATCAACTTGATGTGTCACAAAAATCACAGTCTTCGAAGCCAGAGCTGTCAGTATAAATTCCTGCAATGAAATTTTTCTGTCAGAAAATCTCATTAAATAGAAGTTCAAAGCAAAATTACTACAAAGTATCTACAACCTTGTACAAAAAAGATGCAGTCTGTGCATCTACAGCGCTAAAGGGATCGTCAAGCAAATAGATATCAGCATCCTGATATAGGGCCCTGGCAAGCTGCACCCTCTGTTTCTGGCCACCACTTAGGTTTATACCTCTGTCTCCAATAATGGTTTGATCTCCATGTGAAAGATTTTCTAGATCCTTCTTCAATGCACAGGAATTAATAACACTCTTATACTTTGGTTTATCCATCGGGCTTCCGAAAAGGATATTATCTTCTATAGTTCCAGATTGTATCCATGCTGATTGAGATACATAAGCTGCAGAACCACATACTCTGACCTGGGTAACAATCATGTAAGCACAGTTAGAGAAGAGTCATTACTAATCATATATAAGAACTTCATTAACTAACTACTCAAATGATTATACTTTTATTTTAGATCAAAGTCAAATATTGGACTCACTTCACCAGAGATTCTAGGTATCTCTCCAAGGATGCAAGACAGAAAACTTGATTTTCCTGCTCCAACAATTCCACAAACAGCCACAAGCATCCCTTTTTCAACTTTCATTTCAATCCCTGACAAAGTCGTTCTCGTAGAAGAAGGATCCCAGCAGAACTTTCCATCCTTAATCTCAATGGCAGTATCAGAAGATCCCCTTGGTAGTACAGTGGTTGCATCTCCTTGTATTTCTTCGTCCAGAAGAAATTTAGAAAGACGATCAAGAGAAACTTTTGTCTGGGCCATCATTGACACAAGATCTGGGAAATTTCTCAGTGGCTCTTGGAGAATCCTAAAAGTGGCAAGAGCAGAAAGAACACTTCCTGCAGTCAGCTCACCACCCAACAAAATGCAAGTAGCAAAAGTAACAACAGCCACAAAAATGGGAGAGCCCCAAAACATAAATGTGATAAAGGCTTGAGAATAAAGTGCTTTCCTTAGCCACTTGAACTCAACATTTCTCATCTCCTCTAGTATATGTTCGTACTTGTCCTCCCAAACATGCAACTTCAAAATCCTCATGTTCTTTAAACACTCTGAGGTTGCCCTCATTCTTTCATCCTTGGCAGACATTAGCTTGTCTTGATATTCTTCTTGCACTCGTGCTACAGGTACCGTAACAACAATGGATACTATTGTGGCTACCAATGTTGCCAAAGAAGCTATTCCTACATTCTTGTAGAGAATTGCCAAAGCAAGGATAATTTGCATTGGTAGCATCCATATGTCATGAAGATACCAGGAATAATCCCCCACTCTCTGGACATCAACTGCCATGTAATTCACAATCTCTCCACTAGTATGACTTTGCCGGGCCGAGTTTGACAGCTTGAGCCCTTTTCTGTACACCATAGCAGTCAGAGCTGACCTCACATGCATACCTAAAATGTCAACTCCAATGTACCATTGACGAGTAGAAAAAGTCTCTACCAACTTTGCTGAAAAGAATATCCCAGCAAGAATATAACCCTCATGGGGAAAGGTCTCTATCCCTCCCAAGTAATCAACAAAATAGCTGATCATGTACGGACCAACGTACGAAACCAGTGTTGTCAATCCAGCAAATACAGCATTGCAAGCTGCCTCCCTCCAAAATGACTTAAGGATTGCCCAAGCCAATGAAGGCTGCTTCCCTCCAAAACAACTTTCAGACTTCAATTTCTCCCATTTCGAGTTCAAAATTTTGTAATTCGCCTTAGAACGGTCTTTAGAGGCGAGAAGAGGAATGTCTTTCAAATCAAGAGGCCTCTTGGCACCAAGGGAAAGAAGTGAATTCAACCATGAAATAGTTGCTAAGCTAAAAATCCCAGCCCCACTATAAGAAGTAACCCTCAAACACCCTGCTTCTTCTTCGAGCAACGGCTCTTGAAGATCAGAGTTCCCAACAATCTGAATCCCACTACAACCCCTAATTGCTAAAAAGCAAAGGAACCCAAGTGCAGGGGTTGCAACAAAATTCCCCACAACATGGGCAGACAAACGATTCGACCCCTCTTCAACCAAACCTCGGCCATCAAAGTACAAATTACACACACAAACAACAAATGATGCAAACCACCAAACCCTAAGCAACACAGGAAAACTCTCAGAAGGCCTAAATTTACAATGAAGTGTCATAAGGCACATCACTAACCAAGCTAAAACCTGAGTTGCAGGCCAACATATATCCACCCAACTGCCTACATTCCCATGAGATGCCTCTCTAATAACTTCTACCCCATCAAATCCTAACAAAACTACTTGTACTAGCAACACATAGAAGCAACTCAACACAGTCAATTTATACCCAATACCCACTACAATCTCACTCAATTCATAGTCTAACCCTCGAACCGGGGTCAAATTCGAGTTCGAATCATTCTTAATCAACCTGAAACTGCCAATACAAGTATTGAATTGCCTTGCAGACACCATTAACAGAAAAACAAGCAACAAGGCCAAATTTATGCAGATTGACAGCAGTTCTAGTATAGGAATACCCAGAACATCACTAAAACTATTAGTTGCCATGAATAACATTGCTAATTGGGGATTTAACAATGAATATGATTGAACAACTGGGTTTTATTATTAATATTATTGTTATGATTATACTAATACCCAGAACTAGGAACTTTGATCAATCAATATAGAAGTCGGTGAAAAAGGAGAGAGACTGAGAAACAAGAAATTATTCAAATTTTAAGGGCATTTCGCCATCTGGGTATTGAGCTCAGAAATGAAGACAGCTCATAGAAGAACACAACAACACGGACCACAAGAAAACAAACAGATTGTCTATCATACCCAGAAATGTGAAGAGAGAGAAAAAATAATAATAACCCCACCAAATTTCAAAAACCCAGAAATTTGTACTTAACTTGGATTGAAAATCAGAAGAATACCCATCAAAATTAACCCAAAAATATGATCTGGGTATATCTTCAATCAATTATTCACTGACTCAAAACAACTTTAATTTGTGTCACTCTGCAAAATTGCTACTCTGTAACAAACTTTCTGGCACAAAAAAGCGACGAAAGAAGAAGAAAAGAGATCTCTTTCAATTTTTCTTCCCTTATTTTGAAGTGGGTCTGGGTTTTTTTAGCAGTCCCACCTAATTTTGTTGTTGTTTTTATGTGAAAATCGTTGGTTTCACCGCCGTTGCTGCCGTGTGATGATCGAACTTTGCATTTGTATTGTGCACAAGGTATTTTTTTGGGTGTTTTCTCAGTGTTAGCATGTGCTTTTATTTTGTCCAGTTTTGTTGTAGTTTTATAGAGGTTTGCCCCCACTTCAATTAGCTTGATAATAATGTCCAAAAATATGATTTTTAAATACTATGGTGAAGGATCCCATTAGATTTTACGATCTTTCTCGCATGTTAGTTAGTCCAACTTTATAGTTTAGGTTCTACGTCTTATAATGTTTTGTTTCATAATGTTTCAAACATGAACTAATTGTACACGAATTAAGGCAAAAGAAAGAGGGGGTAAAAAATGTGAGTTTGAGAAGAAAAAATAGTAAAAGGGTAACAGGAGGGTGAATATAAAATGTAAGATTGCAAGGTAAGTCAAATAATGTAGTAAAATAAATTTGTCAAAAATGATATCTACATATTATATTATATTATGAAACACATAAAAAAAATGTGTTAATTACATTTCAAAACAAAAGAGGTGGAGTAGTTAAAAAGGATTGAACTTGTAAGCTTAATTCTAATAGGTGTAATTCTTATTACCTAAGTCAAAATACGTTGTAACTTATTTTACAATAATACTTTTATATTATGAGACTATCCTATATATAGAGACTTTAAGGAACATTTGTTTTAAACATGTTTAAATTACTATCTTTATTACAAGGCATTTTACTAAGACCTTGAGTTGAATGTGGGCAATAAACTTAAAAGATAAAGGTGATTCTCATTGTTTTTCTCTCATCGCATTTACTATTCACTCTCGCCCCAATCATTCAACCGCCACCGTTGTTCTTTTCTCATCACCACTACGGCATTACGTCATTGTTACTTACTATACATTTTTCATCGTTCTTCTCTCGCCACACCAACATTTTAATGATCAAAATTGACCATCAAAATTTCATATACTTATATATAGCTTTAATAAAACCACAACATTTCTTGTGTTGGTGGTTAGTATGTCTCCTCAATCTATTTTTTCTCTCAAAACTTGTCTTTCTTTTTCATTGGTGGTTGACAATTTGACATGGTTGTGGTTGATTTTACTTAATGATGATTATTGAGGGTATTGAGGAAAATATTTTCATTGTAATCAAAATAATTAGATTAAAGGCCATATCACTTCAACTTAATTTCAGTTCATTTCAGTTCAACTCCAATCAGTTCAGTTTTGCTTCTAATATCCTTCTCTCATAAAATATTCAGTTCAGTTCAATTCAGCTCCAAACAGTTCAGTTCAGTAAATGTGAACAGGCCTTAAAGTTATCATCATTATGTCAGTAGCAGATTAATCATTAATAGACCCCTTTGTTAAAAATAATTTGTTATACACAATGATTATGTAAATAGAACATGAACAATAATGTTTAATATGCAACAGTCATAACTTTTTTTAAAGGAAATTTTAATTTGATTCATTTATCATGTATTTATTAACTTAAAATCACTTATAAATTTTACTCTGTATGTTTAAAATATTTTATTCATGAACATCGACTTTTCGGACGGTACAAAATTGTTGCCATGTTCCTAAGTTTCCAATCCATAGGATCGGAGTGCTATTGTGCTAAGCTATATGTGCGTGGTAAAGGCCTTCTCTCCATAATGGTCCCATATTACGATTGCTTTTTTAGGTCTTTCGCCATTTTGAATTAAAAGTATTAAGTGTTGTCATTATTATTTGACGTCTACGATTCTTAAATTCTCATACATAGTTATAATATCTTTCTATTGGTTTCTGACCATGAATAAGTTAATTCGAAAGCTACATTATGGTCGTGTAATGGGCTCATATCTTTTTCGAAAGTAAAGGCATAAAGCTAGGCGTCACTTTTGCGTCTTAAAAAGCAAGATCTCGATCATGTAAACCTCATTAGCAAATAGCAATAGCTGATTTGGTGATTTTATATGAGGAGGATTGTAATCCCTCTACACATGTGGAATAATTGTAGGGGCCTAATAAGGTTGAGGAGGTGACAACTTTGTAATTTACGTTATACAAAGTATTGAGTGAGACCGTTTTACCATAAGTCTACCTATTCAAAACTATTATATGTAGTACTACCTTCGGTTTGTATTATATGCAACTTTAGAATTTTTTATATCTCACAAATAATATATCAAAATTGCATATAATAAGAACCAGAGGGCAGAGGTTGTACATAATCTGTATGAAATATTTTAAAACTAAAGTTTAAAAGTTGAGATTTTTAATCCCTCTATATATTTGTGTAACACTCCGTAGCAGGGTACTTAGGTCGGTTGAGGAGTTGACAACAAGTTTGTAATTTATATCAAGACGAATATGGAGGAACAATATACTTCTATCAAGAATAATTGTTTTGACTACGGATCATATTATTTGGTGAATATTTGCCATAAGGAAAAAAAAAACATGTGAATTGTTTGATTGTTTTAAGTAAAGTAATTGAATAATAACGTTTAACATACAAATTTAGTTGGCTAGTTTATTAGTCTACTCAGGGCCAGTTCATTTCAGTTTAATTTTAGTTCAATTCAGTTCGGCTCCTAATTTCCTTCTCTCATATAATATTTATTTCATCTCAGCTTAGTTCAGTTCAGTTTAGTTCAGCTCAGCTCAGTTCAGTTCAGTTTAGTTTAGTTCAGTTCAGTTCAGTTTAGTTTAGTTCAGTTAAGCTCAATTCATTAAACATGAACAAACCCTTCATGTCTCAATATAGTTTTTTTTCCGTAAAGTAGCATTACACATTCATAGTTTACACACCAATAAAGGACAATTACCTCTTTTATTCTTTTTAATTGTTCCATTTTCTTTTTATGGTGTCTCAGATCTCAATTTGCACTACTACGGGTCTGTTCTCATACGTTGAAATTCAGTTCAGTTCAGTTCAGCTTATGTCTAATGATATTGCTAATGATATAAAGCCAAATTTCATTCTTTTAAGCTTTTATTACAACGACCATAATAATAATAATAATAATAAAATAATACGAAGTAATAATAATAATAATAATAATAATAATAATAATAATAATAATAATAATAATAATAATAATAATAATAATAATAATAATAATAATGATACAATTCATTGTTCAAATGGTTCTATTTTTTTGATACACATTTCTACTGTTAAACTCATTGAGAAAATTAGAGTACTACACAACTTAAACTAATTTTCATAATCAGTTAGTTCTTCTTCTTCTTCTTGTCCACCAAGCTCCTCCATTACCTCAGCATTCCTCTGAACTGACTCCCATATCTGATTAGTTATTTCTTGTCGTACAATTTCCGATCCATAGTTGCTTTTCTGTTAGGATCGTACATAGTATGATCTTCTCTTCGCTCCATGACTTCAACTTGGTGCGTGAATAGAATTTCTAGTTCGTGTAAACGAATAAAATTGTGTAGAGTACAATAAGCAACGATTATTTGCAACTGAAAACGTAATTTAATATTTTTTTTATTTTTTTTAAAAAAAATTTAAACAACAAAGTGTTTTGTGTTCTTTTGTCATAATACTATTTTATTTTTAAATTATATAGTATATGTGTTTAAAATGTTTTGGGGTTTCATGTTTATAATATATTTTCCATAAATTATTTATAAAGTATATTTTTCATAAATATTTTAATTTGTACATATGTACATACACATATGTATAGTAATAAATAATCAAAGATCACTAATCCGTAGTTAAAAATCACTAATTACTTAGTTCAGTTCAGTTCAGTTCAGCTCAGTTCAATTCAGCTGATTTCAGTCAATGAGAATAGACCCTACTTACTACTTCTATTTCAAGTTAATGTAATAATTTAAATTTTAAATTTTACGCTATTTACACTTTGACCATAATATTTTACTACTATATAGTCATATACGTACAAATATGTCAATAAAAAAAGGTTTTTGATTAATTTCAATGTATTTTTTTTTTCTTTTCAATATATCAACTTTTCATTTTCACTAATGCTCCATACTACTTTTTGTGGTCAAAGTTGTATTTTGGAAAAAATAAAACTTTTTCATTTACCTAAGGCAAGTGGAGTTGTAAAATTTTCTCTCTTTAGTTTTATTTTCTCTTGAATCATTTGTTTTCCGTGTTTATCAATGCATAACTTCAATAGTTAATATTTCTTTAACAAAAGACTTAAGTAGTTATAATATCTTTGATTACATATTTGTGAAAATTATTAAAACTAAATTATGATAAAGTAAATGTTAAAAAAATTTGCGTGTCACTTTTGGGTGCTGTTTTTTCCCTCCAACACTCCCCCTCCCCTTTTAGCATAAAATCTTTTATTTTTAAAATATTTGTATAATACAACTAGAATAATATAATTTTCGTGTTCTTAGTTTCAATTAATATAGAAAAAAGTGAGCCACTAGTTTAAGTACAATAATTTTATAAAAATTAAAAGTGTCTTTTCTATGGCCAAAAATAAAACTTTTGCATTTACCCTGAAAATTCCCTTTAAATGGATCCTCTTCCTTTGGAAATTGGTCAACAATGGTATTTCAGTTAGGAAGAATCTTGCTGATAGAACAATGTATACTACAAGAGGGAGGGTGAATTGTAGTGTATGTAGACTATGGTAAATTTTGCGGAATTAAATTTACTACTAAGAGAAAAGACACTGAGATAGGCAATGAATAAATTCACTATGTAAAAATGATTTACAATCACTAATACGTTGCCTAGACTCAAGTTCCGTGAGGAACTCAAGTTACCCAACTGTGATCCCTCAATCACAGTTTCTCACACTTTGTGATTCTACTCCATATCACTTGTACAGCGTAAACAACTCTCTCAAGTCTCACACTTTACAACTCTCACAACCCAAACCCAATTACACAATGATTACAAGTATTTCCTAAAGAACTTAAGAGACTAAGGATGGAAGGAACTTCTCTTTTAAACACTTTGAAACTCTATGCTCAGAATACTTAAGATTGTTTTTCCACGCTTTCAAAACTTAACGTTGATCTGTTTTTATAAGGAGAATATTCAAGCTTCCATCAAATTCCCACTTCCCCCTTAATCCCACGTTCTCTTTGACTGAGAAGTTGGGATGTAGGCAGAGGAAATTTAGGAACATTATTTCCTTAGCTTGACTCCCAAGTTCAACGTTCTCCTTAATACTAGGAGCCAGTATTTACCAAGTCAAAAAAATCAGTTATTCAAAAAGATAATTATTTAATAAAAAAGATAATTATTTATTTATTAATTAAAAGATAAATAATTAATTAATTTAAAACTTATCTTTTAAATCTTTTTCAAAACTGATTTTTATCACTTACTTAAATTAAGGGATATGAAAACTGTTTTAAAACTTTCGTTTAAAACTTTCTGAGTCAATCGTCAAGTTCCTTCGGGAACTTCAGGTTCCTTCAGGAAATTTGAGTTTCTTCTTAATTCCTTCCATTCCTTCCAACACTTTTGTTTCTTAAGCTCGTACACTGAGTAACTAAGTATATAGAGTTGTGAGGACATCTTGAAAGCTTGCATTCATCATCAAGTCTTCCAAACTCTGTTGTTCCTACTCCGGAACATGTATTTGTGTACCTGAATCTTTCTGTTCAACCAAGACTCATAAACATCATTAGTCAGAGTTTGTTTTACGTAAGTCAATCATCAAAATATTAAGGTAGTCAATTCAACAATATTCCCCCTTTTTGATGATGTCAAACAAAAACAAACTCGGTTAAACAAAACAAACATCCAAGGAATCAGAGTAACCAATACTTAAAACAATTAAATTATTTAAAGCGATAAAATAAACTAAGGATAAAGAAGTCTGCATCATTCATGAAATTAATAAATTGTGAAATTTATACCTTTACTTAAATGATGAAGACTTGAAGGGAATCGGTTTGAGTCCAGCTTTCTGAGTTTGTTCTTCTCTTCCCCCTTTTGACATTATCAAAATGATAGAAAGAGCATGCTATATATAGTACTAAACTACGGAGGGAGTAGTAAATCTGAATTCATGAACGATTAAGCATGCTCACACAGTTCGTATGCAACCAGAATGAGAATATCAAATTCAAAGATAAACTTAGCCAGTTTAACACAAACCGAGTCAAAACAAAACGAAATGTGTAAAACAACCAAAAAATCCAAAATAAACTAAAGAAAACTAAACAATAAGAACATTGTTCATAAATCACAAGAAACAGTGGGGTAGGTGTGTTTGGCAAAGGCTAGGAAATGGTAGTAGCTTCATGGTAAGGGAACATCCTTGATCGCATCAAGAATGGTCTTGTAACAACTTTGCTTCACCTTAGCTTTGAATTCCTGAGTCGAGGAGTCCATATGAGCGTTTACTTTATCTTCCAGAGAAAGCATCTGAGTTTGCAACCCCTCAACTTTAGTAGCCAGGTTATCCACTTTAGAAGAAAGGTTAGTTATACTCTGTGTAAGTGTAGTGGACAAAAGCTGAAGTTCCTCCTGGATTTGCAAGGAACTTGGACCAGAGCTAAAAGCACTGAAGCCGAGACCAGAAGTACGAGGCTGTGAAGCAGGTGGAGAAGGTGTGGTTTGGTGAGCAGGGGATGGAATTGGAGGTGGTGATGGAGTTTCTTCTGGAACAGATGAGGAGGGACCCTGAGGAACTTGGATGGAAGTTCCTTCAGAAACTTTGGTTGAATCATCATCCAACTCAACAATAACAGGCTCAGATTGCAGGGTTCTTGGTTTAGATGTAGCAAGTCTGATACTTCTCCTTCTTCTTCCTGTTACAGGGGTGTGTTTGACAGAGCCCCCAATTTCCTGAAGCAACTCTTTCATTAATTTCTCTTGATCATCCTCTTCCTCCTTCTCACTCTCACTCTCTTTTTCTATTATATCACTCTCACTCTCTTTTTCTATTGTATCTTTCTCTTTTTCTTTTTCTCCTGCTTCCTCTAATTCACCTTCTGTTTTCTCTCCTTTGCTACTCTTCTTTTCTACTGCCCCATCACTCTTGTCTTCTTTGACCTCTTTGTCACTATCTTTTTCTGTTTCTTTCTCACCAATTTCTTCTGTATTTTTCTCACTATCTTCCTCTTTCTTTTCTCCTTCCCCCTCACTGTGTTCCCCCTCAGACTCACTTTGCACATCAGATGCAAAACAAACATTCTCATTCACCACTTTTAAATTCAGCTTTAACAATGATTTTTCTTGAAGGATGTGTTCAGGCTTGAGAATGTAATTCTCGATAAATGATGGTTGAGAGTTTAGTGGGGTAAGGTAAAGGATTTTGTGATTTACTTACAATGATTAAGATAAAATAAGAATTAAAGATAAAGATAAAAAACAAGATAAAATCTAATTGAGAAAATAAAAAAATCTTTTTGTTGTTTTGAAATTTATAAGATAAAATTAATAAAAAGATAAAAATTGAAAGATAAAGAAAATTAAAAATTACGAAAGAAAAAAAAATTCCAGTAAGTTACTTCAAAGTAAAATACTGGTTGACCTGTACAGAGCTTTTCACAAAGGAACTTGGAAAATAATATGGCTTAATTTGTCTTCTTCATCAACATAATCACATGATCACACACTCATTAGAATTACACACTCTTTCATTGCAAGATTCGAGATTATGTTTTTCACACCAAGGTTATATATAGCAATGCTCAGTCGTTTCACTAAGACATACCTTGGGGTTCCAAGAAGAACTGCTCAATTCAGCTTTATCATTCCGAGTTCCAATCGCATCTTTTCGAATTTTTCTCTACTCAAAGGCTTTGTTAGAATGTCAGCAATTTGATATTCAGTTTGTACAAATTCTGGTTTAATAGAGCCTTTTTCCACATTGTCTTTTAGAAAATGATGCCTAACATGAATATGCTTTACACGTGAATGATGTACTGGATCTTTTGATATGCAAATAGCACTTGTATTATCACAGTATATTGGAACACATTCAAGAACTATGCCAAAATCACGTAATTGTTGTTTTATCCACAACAGTTGTGAGCAACATGCAACAGCTGCTACGTATTCTGCTTCTGCTGTGGATAGAGCAACTGTATTCTGTTTCTTGGAACTCCAAGAAACTAAACAAGATCCTAGGAATTGGACCATACCTGATGTACTTTTTCTATTCACCAAATCCCCAGCATAGTCGGCATCGGCAAATCTAGTAAGATCATATGTGTCACTTCTTAGGTAGAATAAACTCAAGTCGTCAGTTCCTTTGAGATATCTCAGTATTCTCTTGACGGATGTTAGATGCGATTCTTTGGGGTTTGATTGGAACCTAGCACACAGACCAACACTAAAAGAAATGTCAGGTCTACTTGCAGTTAAGTATAGTAAGGAACCAATCATACCTCTGTACTTTGTCTGGTCCACACAAGTTTCCGAGGGATCTTCGTCTAACCTAGAGTTAGTTCCCATAGGAGTGTGGTTAGTCTTTGCGCTGTCAAGGTTATACTTTTTCAAGAGTTCCTTGACATATTTTTGCTGATGTATAAATATTCCTGATTTTGTTTGTTTGATCTGCAGTCCTAAAAAGAAATTGAGTTCCCCCAGCATGCTCATTTGGAACTCACTGCACATCAAGTCAGCAAAGTACTTGCACAAAGATTCGTTAGTTGCACCAAATACAATATCATCAACATAGATCTGCACAACTAAGAGATGAGTTCCTTTAGAATTTAAAAACAAAGTTTTATCAATTTTTCTTCGTTTTAAAATCATTTTCCAAAAGGAACTTGGACAGTCTTTCGTACCATGCTCTTGGAGCCTGTTTTAGCCCGTAGAGAGCCTTATCAAGTTTAAAAACATGGTTTGGAAAGTTTGGATTCTCGAATCCAGGGGGTTGATCGACGTAAACTATTTCTTTTAATAAACCATTCAAAAACGCACACTTTACGTCCATCTGATACAGTTTAAAACCCATAAAAGCAGTAAAAGATATTAAAATTCTAATAGCCTCAAGTCTAGCAACAGGAGCAAATGTTTCCTCAAAATCAATACCTTCCTGTTGGTTATATCCCTTTACAACCAACCTAGCCTTATTTCTTACAATTGTACCATATTCATCAAGTTTGTTTCGAAAGACCCATTTTAAACCTATGACCTTTTTATCTAGTGGCTTAGGTTCAAGATGCCATACCTGATTTCTTTTGAATTCATTAAGTTCCTCTTGCATGGCTATAATCCAGTCAGGGTCTTCTAAGGCTTCTTTATGGTTGCGAGGTTCCAAAGTAGATAGAAAAGCATTGAAGGCACAAAAGTTCCTCATTTGCGATCTAGTCTGAGTTCCTTTGCATAAGTCACTAATAATTTTGTCCAGTGGGTGTGACTTTTGGTGCTTCCAAGGTTTGGGCTGGAAGGTTTGGATAGTAACTCGACTATTCTTATTTTCTGAGCCAGTTGCTTCTTCTTCAGTGATTTCCTCTTGTGTTATTGGTTCCTCGGCAGGTTCTTCATTCTGAGGTTGTTCTATCGAAGGAACTTCAGTCAGTATGTCGAGTTCCTTCTCCGGATTTTCATGATTTTCATTTACTCGAGTTGGCTGCTTATTTGGAATTACTGCATCTTCTTCTTGTTCTTGAGAACGTACTAGACCAATTTCAAAGTCATAGTCCTCATGTTCCTGTGTACATGGAAGTGGATTAGTTTCATCAAATATAACATGCACACTTTCCTCAACACACATAGTACGTTTATTGTAAACTCTATACGCTTTACTGTTAGTAGCATATCCAAGAAATACGGCTTCATCACTTCTTTCATCAAATTTCCCTATGTTTCTTTTACCATTATTATGCACAAAACATTTACAACCGAATGCTCTAAGATGAGATATGTTCGGTTTTCTGCCTTTCATCAGTTCATAGGGTGTCTTATTTAATATAGGCCTTAGCATGACACGATTTATAATATAACAGGCTGTATTCACGGCTTCTGCCCAGAAGTTCCTTGGAAGATCGCTGGCTATTAACATGGTTCGAGCCATGTCTTCTAAGGTTCTGTTCTTCCTTTCCACAACTCCATTTTGCTGTGGAGTTCTTGGAGCTGAGAAATTATGACTTAAGCCTTGTTCCCTACATAAATCATCAAATTTAAAATTCTCAAATTCACTGCCATGATCTGATCTAAGGTGTATCAGTTGATGACCTGTGGACTTTTGAATTCTCCTAGAAAATGTAACAAATCGTAAAAAGTCTCATCCTTACTAGACATAAAAATAACCCATGTAAATCTAGAATAATCATCAACAATTACTAAGACGTACTTCTTTCCACTTCTACTTTGAATTCTCATAGGACCACATAAATCCATATGAATTAACTCTAAGGGTTTCGTGGAACTCACCATCTTCTTGGATTTAAAGGATATCCTGACCTGCTTTCCTTTCACACAAGCGTCACAAATTTTGTCACATAGGAACTTGATTGAAGGAAGTCCCTCTACCAAGTTCCTTTTTCTAAACTTATCAATCAAAGAGAAACTTGCATGACCAAAACGTTTATGCCACAGTAAAGGATCATCCTCAATGACACTGAGGCAAGTTAAGTTGTTCCTCGGAACTGTATTGAGATCCACTGTATAGGTGTTTCCTTTCCGAGTTCCTTCCAGCAAAACTTTCCCAGTGTCGTTCTGAATGATGCTACATTTTTCAGAATCAAAACTTACAGAGTTTCCTTTATCACAAAATTGTGATATGCTTAATAAGCTGTGTTTGAGGCCCTCGACTAAAAAAACATTATCAATATCTTGGGAACTTGACCTTCCAACTTTTCCTACGGCAACAATGTTGCCTTTCTTGTTATCACCAAAGGTCACTGTTCCTCCTGTATAGGCCGTCAGTGAGAGAAATCTTGATTTATCTCCTGTCATGTGCTTGGAACAACCACTATCGAGGTACCATTGGTTGTTCCCCCTCACTTCGACCTGCAAAAGAAACTAAGGGTTAGATTCAGGAACCCCATCTTTCATGGGTTCCTTTGTTGATACAGCAAACTCATTTTTCTTTTGCCATACATAAGCTATATTTTTAGTGGACTTAAGTTCCTTTCTTTTGCAATCAGTATCTTTGTGTCCTGACTTGCCACAAAAGGAACACACAGTCTCACTAGGGAGTTCCACGTACTTTTTCTTTTTACCACTGTTCTTCTTTTTGTGGTTGAAACCCAAACCCTCTATCCTTCTGGTTTGAGCTTCAGATATCCACTTTGGAACTCCCATGTGGATTGCACTTTTGTTGTTTCTAGCTCTTTCTAAATCCTTTTCAAGGGATTCATTTTTGTCTTTAGTAACCTGCAATTCTTTTTTCAAATTTTCAAGATCATCATTAAAGGTTACTAAAGGCAATTGAAGAGCATTATTAGAATCAATGTTAGTGCATAACAATTTATACTGAGTCAATTCAACATTTAACATGATATTTTCATTTTTGACTCTTTCCAATGTTTCCTTTAGCATAGAGTTTCTATCTAGCAAATCAAAGAATCTTCCCTGAACATCTGTTCTTGAACTATTCAAATATTTCATATGATCCTTATAGATTTCTAGAGCTTTTTCATTTTGTCCAAGTTTAAGACATATTTCTTTATATTCATCCAAAGTTTCTATGAGCAAAGAAATTAATTTGTCTTTTGACAGGGATTTCAGAAATTTAGGTTTGAGATTTACCTCCTCTGACTTTTTAGCAGACTCACTGTGTTTAGCCATCAAACACAGGTTTGTCGTCTCTTCTTCCATGGATTCTTCTTCATCCTCGGAACTTGTGTCTCCCCACGCAGCTATCATGGTTTTCCTGTAATCAGATTTTGAAAAGTTTGGAGTATTAGATTTTCCGTGTTCCTTCATTTTGCCTTTTCCTTTTTCTGATTCCCAGAGAGGGCATTCCTTGATGAAGTGATTTGTGTTCCCACATTTGTGGCATCCTCCAGTTTCCTTGGAATATTGGTTTTTCTTGAAGTTCCTTTTCTTTTGGTCACCAAACCTTTTGTTGCGGTACAACTTTTTTAGCTTCCTGACTAGCATGGCAGCTTCTTCCTCTCCAGATTCGGAATCCTCTTCACTTGGTTGGACAACCTTTAGAGCAATTCCTCGGCTCTTTGAACTTTCTTGGGTTTTGTTTGATAGGTGAAGCTCATGAGTTATTAAGGAACCTGCAAGTTGTTCAAGGTTGAAAGTTGTAAAGTCCTTTGATTCCTGCAAAGCTGCCACTTTGGATCTCCACCGTTCATCTTCAGGAAGACTCAAAATTTTGCGTACCTGTTCATCCATAGGAATAACTCTACCAAGAGAAACTAATTCATTAGTAATATTTTTAAAACGAGTAAACATTTCTTAAATAGTTTCTTTTGAACCCAGTTCAAAACGTTCATATTTAGAAAGCAGTATATCAATTTTAAAACGTTTAACTTTATGAGTTCCTTCGTGGGTTATTTCTAGTAAATCCCATATTTCTTTTGCTGTTTTACATCCCATAACACGAGTGTGTTCATCTGGCCCTAAACCCCAAACTAGGAGTTTTTTAGCAGTAGCATTAATCTCTTTCTTCTCAAAGTCGCTTCTACCGTATTCAGAAATAGGTTTAGGAATTACCTCGTTTTTTGCATTGGTCTTTGTTACCTCGTAATCTCCTACCTCGATAGCTCGCCAAACTTGATAATTCTCGGACTGTATGAACATCTCCATCCTCGTCTTCCAATAGGCGTAGTACTTCCCATTGAAGAGTGGAGGTCTTTGTGTAGAATAACCTTCAGCTAGTCTCTCGTCCTTCGACATTGTTCCTCCAGGAACTTGACTCGATAGGGCTTCCTGCTTTTCCGAGTTCCTTGCTCTGATACCAATTGATAGAACAATGTATACTACAAGAGGGGGGGTGAATTGTAGTGTATGTAGACTATGGTAAATTTTGCGAAATTAAATCTACTACTAAGAGAAAAGACACTGAGATAGGCAATGAATAAATTCACTATGTAAAAATGATTTACAATCACTAATACGTTGCCTAGACTCAAGTTCCGTGAGGAACTCAAGTTACCCAACTGTGATCCCTCAATCACAGTTTCTCACACTTTGTGATTCTACTCCGAATCACTTGTACAGTGTAAACAACTCTCTCAAGTCTCACACTTTACAACTCTCACAACCCAAACCCAATTACACAATGATTACAAGTATTTCCTAAAGAACTTAAGAGACTAAGGATGGAAGGAACTTCTCTTTTAAACACTTTGAAACTCTATGCTTAGAATACTTAAGATTGTTTTTCCACGCTTTCAAAACTTAACGTTGATCTGTTTTTATAAGGAGAATATTCAAGCTTTCCATCAAATTCCCACTTCCCCCTTAATCCCACGTTCTCTTTGACTGAGAAGTTGGGATGTAGGCAGAGGAAATTTAGGAACATTATTTCCTTAGATTGACTCCCAAGTTCAACGTTCTCCTTAATACTAGGAGCCAGTATTTACCAAGTCAAAAAAATCAGTTATTCAAAAAGATAATTATTTAATAAAAAAGATAATTATTTATTTATTAATTAAAAGATAAATAATTAATTAATTTAAAACTTATCTTTTTAAATTAATGAATTATTTATTTATTTATAAAATCTTTTTAAATCTTTTTCAAAACTGATTTTTATCACTTACTTAAATTAAGGGATATGAAAACTGTTTTAAAACTTTCGTTTAAAACTTTCTGAGTCAATCGTCAAGTTCCTTCGGGAACTTCAGGTTCCTTCAGGAAATTCGAGTTTCTTCTTAATTCCTTCCATTCCTTCCAACACTTTTGTTTCTTAAGCTCGTACACTGAGTAACTAAGTATATAGAGTTGTGAGGACATCTTGAAAGCTTGCATTCATCATCAAGTCTTCCAAACTCTGTTGTTCCTACTCCGGAACATGTATTTGTGTACCTGAATCTTTCTGTTCAACCAAGACTCATAAACATCATTAGTCAGAGTTTGTTTTACGTAAGTCAATCATCAAAAATATTAAGGTAGTCAATTCAACACTTGCAATTCGAGGATTGTTCCAGCATGTATTATGTGACTACTGTGGTTCGGAAGAGGTAGATACTTAATTTACATCTTTTTCGTAATTTTTCTATAGCGAGGTATGTTTGGCCTAACTGCCAAATATCGAGCTATCAAAATCTACTTCGTTCAAATTCTTTTAAGGATTGGATCCAAAGCAATATCCTGCAATTTTATAGTCAGGATGGTTCTCAAAGTTGGCGTGTCCAACATTTTATTGCGAATCTTTGGTTGTTATGGGCCACAAGAAACAAGCGTATTTTTGAGAGAGATAATGGATATTTGCGCTCTTTCTTCATTAATCTTAACCTAGCTCTTACACTACTTGTCCAAGATTTTATGTCTACTGACACTAGGAACTTGCGAAGTGAGTCGACTGTTGATCAAGATGTGCATCCCCCACCAAGTTTCCTTCAAGTTAATCTGGGCATGGTTTCCCGCCTTCTTTGTTACGAGACCTCAACACAACCCTATACTATTCGAGTAGATGGTTCCTGGCAAAAATCGACAAAGTTATATGGTCCAGGTTGGACGATCACTCTTTCTGATCAAAGGGAGAGAGATGCGGGAGGAACCTCTGATATTGCTTCCTTGGCTCTTCAGGGCGAAGGTCTGGCTTGTCTGTCAGCTATGGGCTGGGCCCGAGATAATGGATATGCATCCATTAAAATATATACAGACTCTACTATGATTATCCTCTCGCTGGGCAAAGAAGGGATTTTATCCATGTACCTCTTTTGGATAGTTAAGGAAATCCGAAGGCTAAGAAAACTCTTTCAACAATCGTTCTCATCAGCTTGCAAATCAATGCCGTCAAACTGTTTCAACTTTTGCTACCTCTATTCCCTTTGATGTTTTTTAAGTTTTTTCTTTTCTGATTTTTATTTTTTGTATTTTCTGCTATTGTCAAAAAAAAAAAAAAAAAGTTTAGGTACAATATACTATCATTACCGCATGAATATATATATCATTTTTTATAATGATCCGAGTAGTATTTACTTTCATTGAAATTATTTTATTGGATTTAAAGTTGATATATTATTTGTAATTTATATATTTACATCATTACATGTATGTTGTGCTAATAGTTTTACTGTTGTTTGATTAACATTAAAAGACATTTATAAATAAGTGACCTTTAGTCACCGACGAAGTCACTAGATTGTACAAATTTATATATGTATTGGGAATAATATGCATCGATCATTACTGCAATACAATCTACTATTTTAAATATTTTGAACATAGCTAATAAACAATAAAAAAAAATTCCCTCAATTGTAGTTTTAATAATTTTTGCCTTATTATTTTAATATTTTATATGCATTGCATTTGTTGATTTCACATGAGTTGCCTCATTTAATTTTTATATTGTATCCTAATTAAGTGTGGAAAAAAAATATATTACTACTATACATTGCACGAACACTAATCAAGTATAAATCATAAATTGTAATTAAAGTGGAGTAAATGAATATTATACACTATTAAAAAATGTTGCAATTAAGTATTCAACAACTTTTCGGTGTGTCTTTTCCTCAAAAAAAAAAAAAAAAAAAAAAAACTTTTCGGTGTGTCTAGCTACACTGTATGTCAGAGGTTACTTATTCGGGGGTTATTTGTATGAGTTACTTATTCATGAGTTATTTGCCCAGTCGCTTAGCACATTTTCTATGTGAGAGTAAGCCCTGAACGACTCAGTAACCCTTGAATAAGTAACTCCTATAATTTACACTTGACCAAACGAGTAATCTCTGAATAAGTAACCCTTGACCAAATTAAATGAGTAACCCCTGATCAAATGAGTAACCACTATCACACGATGTGGCCAACCACATAAAAAAATTATAGTATATGAAATTATATAGGGAAATAGTATATGAAATTATATAGTACTTGTATTATACAGTGAAATAGTGAATACATAAAAGTTGTTCCATGATATGGAGTATTCCCGTATTGTACTATTGTATATGATAATGTTTGTTTACTCCCAAGTCCCAAACATTTCTTTAAGACAAGAAAGAAAGTCACAAACTTTTTTCACATTCCTTGATATTGGCCTCTAGGCCTTCACTATATTCTAAAATTTGACCATAAAAAGGAGAGTATATAATCTAAAAAGCCTTTCATCACTATGCTGTGATTTTTTAACATTGTCTACATGATATTGTTGATTAATCAGAATCTTAGAATCTTTTTATTTTTAACATTACTTTTATGATATCAAAATTTATTAGTTAAACGTGTTGATATTGTTAGAAAAAAAAATGTGGACAGTGAATATAGATCAAAAGAACAATTAGAGAGATTGGCTGAGAACCATTGATTGGTGATTAGGATCTTGTACTTTCAAAAAATGGAACAAATAACTTTTAAATTCAGGGAACAAATTGTATGATAAGCAAAATTATTGGATGCTTTATGATATGAAAATCATGATTATGTTATAATACTCCACATGGCTCCAATCAATAATTGTATAATTTAAAAGTTTATAGTAGTATTAGATATTACGAATATTTTTTACAAATTAATCAATCTTTTAAGATGCAATTTAAAATTAGATTATTGAGTGTATTTGTCTATTTGATTCTCGTGTTTGGGGTCATATTCTTTGAAAAATTAAAGGAACCAAATTACCCATTTCATACTTCTTTATCTTCTTAAAGATGCTATTACTTTTTTAAAAAATGATGAATATAAAGATGCTATTGTTGTAATATAAGAAGTATTTTCAAGGTTATATTCTAAAATAAGAAGATCGAAAAGATGATCTTGAGGCAATGAAAGAGTATGGTGTGTCGTGATGCAAATCACTGACTTGAAAACGAAATTCCGGCGCAACCGGGGTGCACTATTGTATTCGCCGGCATGTTCCCTAAGGTTAACACACCACTTCCACACAAAGACACTTTTGGGTGGAAGGTTGAAGCCAAGTAACTTATGCCCAATATAGAGTATGTGTTTAAGCAAGCTTGTGTTTGATATGTATTTCTTGTGTCTATCAAAATAAAAAAACATCCTCCAATTTATAGAAATGAATGATGGAAGAAGATGAAAGATCATGGAGGAATCTTCTATGAACAAAGAAAATAAATCAGAAATATTATGGTTATTGAAAACACTATAATCAACCTCTTAAATGGGGGGTTATAAGACATCAAACAAGAAGAGGAACCCAAGGGAACCGTTGGAGTCTAACGGACAAACACGCGCCCGATCGGGCGGACACTCCCTTTTTCCAGGCGTCTTCTCGCGCCCGGTCGGGCGGAGCTTGCCCGATCGGGCGGCGGAACTTCAGAATTTTACGACGCTTCTCGCGCCCGATCGGGCGCCCATATCTGACCCTTTAAATTTCCTTTCTTTATTTCCAACAGTTATTACTTGAGTATCGATGACTGTGCAATAGTGTGATGCCTATGCATGGACATTGTATTATATTGAATGATTTATGTGTTTCTTGATTAAAATAATATTGTTTCTCGAACATTTGTCCAATAAAAAAAATAAAGTTAAACAAGATTTATACCACCAATACCTGCGATTGGAATTATGTCTTAATAAGTTAAAAGAACAAAATTAAATCAATAAAAGCATCGTTAAAAATGACTTATAAATCTCTTCTCCTCAGTTGAGTTTGTCATATTTATAGAGAAGAAAATAGAGCAGCAAATTGTGTTTGTTTTGAATCCCTGGATCACTTCATGGCACATCAGAATATTGATCTTGCTTTATTATACCATAAATTTTGCTTTTATATTCATGCTGATAAGTTAGGTTGTAATTTTGAGAGAAGAATTTTCTTTCTTTTTATATCTTTTTTTAATTTAAAAAAAAATATAAAAATAAAGAAGAATGAGATATAATCATGGTATATATATATATATATATATATATATATATATATATATATATATATATATATATATATATATATATATATATATATATATATATATATATATATATATATATATATATATATATATATATATATATATATATATATATATATATATATATATATGTTGGGTATGGCCCAAATTTTATAAGCCCATTATATTGATGGAGTATAATCTAGAAGCTTCCTGAAAAATCAAGAGAAGATTACACTTGATTTTTCTAGAGTTATCTACAACTTTAATATCTCCTAGAATATTCTAGAGAATATTAAAAGTAGAAGCCTCTAGATTAAGAGCCATAATTATGGAGAAATTCCCATAAAAATCTAGAAGCCTCCATCCTCACCTATAAATATGGGTCAAGGGCATAACAATAACAACAACAACACAACACAAAAACACAAGAAGCCATACCAAATACAAGCCTTTCTACAAAATATTCTCTCTCCTTGTAATATTCCACTACTATCATAATACTCCTTTGTGAGTTTCTTATAGTAAGAGTTCTCTTGTAATAATCACCCTCTCAAGGGTTCTTGTACTCTCATACTTTCAAATAGTGGAATAAAAGTGCTCGTTGTTGTATAAAATCCTGTGTTCATTTATATTAATTATCTTGTCAATTATCAATTTAGTTTATATTTCTCAATCAAACACATCTTCGCTTCCGCTGTGCACTCACCAACCCTAACAATATATATATATATATATATATATATATATATATATATATATATATATATATATATATATATATATATATATATATATATATTATCGTGAAGAATATGGATGATAGAGCATTTTTTTAGGTTCAAACATCATTCTTGAACAAGAAGCATTTGCCACATATTAATATATTATACATAGTGACTTAAACTCTTGTCAGGTTGCGTTGGCTAATAAGTTTCACCGATAAGGATAAATAAAAGGAAAATTTGTAATTATTAATCCCAACTTTCAGCGATTTCCTTTCATTAATCTCAATTTTGGGGGGCATTTTCTTTTATCAGGTCATGACCGGTCAATAAAAGTCAATGACCTATTATAACAGGTAACTTGACACGTGTCAAGCCCTGATTGGTCAAAAAAATTAAAAATTACAAAAATTGAAAAAAAAAATCCAACCACTCCCTTCCGTTCACCAGACCACCGTGAAACCTAAACCCCCACCCTAACATCGTCGGCCACCGCCATTTGGGCCACCAAAACCAACCGGTCGGCGAACCCCGACCCCCAAAATTACCAGCCTCACCACCACCACGCAACCTCGGCCCCCATTACCACCATTAGCGTGAATCCCTATCTCCCTAATCACCAGCCCAGCAAACGTTACCCCCAGAACCACCATCCCGCGCGAACCTTGACCCCCATTCCACCAGCAGCGCTAATCCCGACCCCCAAAATCACCAGCCCAGCAACCACGACCCCTAAAACCACCTTCTCGCGTGAACCTCGACCCCCAAAACAAACAACCGCGCGAATCTAACCCCGACCCCAAAATCACAAGCCGCGCAACTGCGGCCCTTGAAACCACCGTCCCCCGCGAACATCGACCCCCAAAACAACCAGCAAGTGAATTTCGACCCCTAAAACGGTGAATTGAAGGGTGGAGGTGCTCTTGGGCACCAGAGAAGGGCAGAGGTATGGTGGTCGGCCGTTGGGGGCAGAATGGTTCGTCTGGTGGTTGTGTGTTTTTTTTTTCTGATTTTTTTTTAATTTTTTGTTTTTCTTTCCAATAATTTTTTAACCAATAATAATAAGACATGGGCATTTAATAAAAATTAAAAAACAAAAATTACCCCTTCATCAAGTTACCGGTCATTTGGCCTAATTAAAAAAAATGCCCCCCAAAGTTGGGATTATTCAATAATAATGGAAAGTTAAGATTAGTGAAAGTAAATTGCTTAAAGTTGGGATTAATAATTACAAATTTTCCTAAATTAAATAGCAACACAAAAGTATTTGCACTAATAACAAAGGAGGGATACCCAGTTGATTCCCCAAAATTTGTTTATCTGGGGATATAATTGTCTTTTCAAGTATTAGTGGAGGGGTATATGCGTCTTTTCATGTACTAGTTGAGGGGTACATGTGTAATTTCCTCACCAAACAATAAAAGCAAAAAGCAAACAGTAATTAGACAGCTCACCAAAAGTACTGAATAAATGACCTTGCTTTTTCAATATATTTACAAAAATGTCATCAGATTAACAAAAATTCGTTTATCTGGCAGATTAACTTGTATTTTCCGATAACAAAGTGTAGATTTGTTGAAATAGTATGTGCTATGTAGAAGATTTGATTCCATGATGTGGCTCTATCTGACAACGAGAAATGGTTCGGTTTTAGCTGTTAACTATTTGTATGAACTAGTTTGACTAGCTGATTGTGATGGTATGAAATTGTTTGATCAATTTCTTATAATTAATTGTTTGTGTAAATATGTTTGGTTGTTAGTTGATAATTATTTTTATTGTGTATGTAAAATGACAATGACAAGATAAGCGTAATAACTAATATGTAATTTACTTCAGGAGTTCAGGATATACCAAAAAAAAATCAACTTCAATTTAGGATCGGAAATATATTTCCTCTCAAATACCACAAACCTCTCTAAAAAAAAAAAAAAACCAAAAAAAATTGTCACATTGATACATTTTCATTAAAATAAGACTAAGAAAATACGAACGTATTATTTAGGGGAAGTTTCGTGTCAAAAGATAGCTACAATAAAGAGCATGCAACCTATTTTCGAAATTAGTCGTCTCCTCAGCGTCCTAGCTTAGCTCAACTAACAATAGTAACCTCGATTAGTTCTTGTGGTGGATCTCCGGGTGGGATTGTGGGCGGCAATATCATCCGAACCTAATGGATTCCTTCCACCCAATCCAGATATATGGATTAATCTAAATGTATACGGATGTTAATTAAACAAATTATCAATGGATCCGAGAAACGAATTAGGTTAGATTTGGGTGGATATCCATCCAGTCTATCACCCAACCCATCCTCCCGTCCGTTAAATATCTAAAAAAAAAAATATAATAATTACTCCCTCCGTTCCTTTTGTTGATTAAGGTTTTACCATTTCTCTCACAATAGGAATAGAGGGAATAATTTTTTTAAAAAATAATCTTATGTCTATTTGCATTATTGTTAAGGATTGAATTGTGTTTTATTTTCGTAAAAAGCATCAAATAATATTAGAATGATTTATCAAAGTTTTAATTTAATTATTACTTCATTCTCAAAACTTAATTTTCATTTTACAAGTGTATAAATACATTTATATACTTTTGTTCACATGATCCATACATAGATGATGAGTGAATCAAATACTACGTATAAACAAATTGATGAAAAGTAAATTTAATGATGGGTACTTGGATCAGGCGGCGGATAAATCATTAATGACCGAAGGGCTAAAACATGAGCCGACTCATTTTCGATTCATTGCCACCCCTGGATTGGAGCAAATCGAACAATTATGAAATTCTGATATGATGGACCACTACCTGAGGGCCTGTTCACTTCAGCTTAATTTCATTTTAGCTCCAACCAGTTCAACTCCAATCAGTTCAGTTCAGTTCAGGTCCAATCAGTTCAGTTCAGTTCGGTTCAATTCAGCTCCTAATTTTTGTCTCTCATAAAATATTTATTTCAGTTCTATTCAGCTCCAATTAGTTCAATTCAATTCAATTCATCTTATTTCATTAGATGTGA
The DNA here is from genome assembly GCF_001683475.1 of Chenopodium quinoa. Lineage (NCBI taxonomy): Eukaryota > Viridiplantae > Streptophyta > Magnoliopsida > Caryophyllales > Amaranthaceae > Chenopodium > Chenopodium quinoa. Next base: position 5,961,398 of record NW_018742914.1, read on the forward strand.
ACATGCCCTGGGAGTAGCCATAATGCCAAATGTAAACATACATCAAGAATATTGTAGTGAAAAGTAGACTTTTAGGCACCTTTTCCTCCCTTTTTAGAGTTTTTGCAACCATTGGGTCCTTTTAATTTTGACATTTTTTATTATGACATACCACGCACACATGCCACATTGATGAATATACGATCGATGTGATAAGAGAAAATAAACTTTATGATATAATATGATGTCATAGCTACTTTTTATAAACATAATCTTTAATAATTTAACATAATTAGGTACATACTCCCACAACAATATAACACTATAAGATCCTGTGCACCTTACCTTATAAAAATAATACTCATATTATGTAAAATTAATTTCAATTCAGTAAAATTAAGTTTAATTTAGCAAAACATAATTTTAATTCACTAAAAAATAAGTTTAGTTTAGTAAAAATCAGTAACTTTAAGGAATAAATAAATATAATAGATAATAGTCTAAATAATTTCAATACAGTAAAATCAATTTAAAAAAAACAATTCATTCAACAAAAGTAATTTCAGTTCAGCAAGTAAGGTGAAGTAAACAGAGTCTAATTGTTAATGCATAAGTTTAACCATTATAGTAAAACATTACCTCGGTATTGTATTATTTGTGACATTTTCGAAAATACTTGTTTTATATTATTTGCAACAATTATTTATTTATTTTTTTTATAATTTGTCATTTCTCTTAATCACTCTTCTCATCACATGCATCTCTATCTTTCTCTCCTTAGTAGAACACTCACAAACAAATTTTACCTAACAATCTGTACAACCATACATCTAAAGTTGCAAATAATACAAAACAGAGTTCGTATATGATACTCAGTAAAATATTTGTAAAAATTAGTAAAATTTGATATTATGAAAGTATATATTAATGCCTACGCTATTTAAGTAATATTTTATTGTACATGAAAACATTTAATTCAATTGATAAATTTCAAAAAAAATAAACTTAAAATGAGTAAATTAATAGTGTAAAAAGTTAAAAAAATATCAACAATTCAGAAACGAAATAAATATTAGTAAAAATTATAAAAATTATTTTTATTGTTGAAAATAGGATGTTTTTACAGCGGTGTTTGAAGACTACCATATTATTTAATAATACATAATATGATCAGTTTATTTTTTCACATTATAAAGTGGACACAATTAGTCTTCTTATATCTACAATGCAAATATATTTTTTAAAAATTTTAATCCGACATAAATTAAATATTTTTCGAGAATCTATAAATTAAGAATAAAAATTATATAAATGAAACTAAAAATTTGATAAATTAAAAAACTATTGATAATACTATTTTATACCAATAATAAATTATTACAATTAATTACATGGAAAAAAATTGTGTTAATTATGAATTACGTAATCATAAAACATTATGGTAGTCATATTTCAAACGACTATTAAACTTTTTAGTGAATATATGTATTATTACTAATTTAATAACATCTTACATGCTAATACTTGTGTTTTATGTATTATTTTGTAGTAAAAACAAAATAATAATAATAATAATAATAATAATTAAATATACAATTTATTACATAAAATATACTATTATTATTTAATGTATATTAATAATGTACGTTAAAGAATAATAGTAAAATAAAAAGAATAGACATTAAATATACAATTTATTATACCAATTTATTCGTGAATTGTCGATAAATTCTCAATTTAATACTAAAAAAGGAATATATTAAATGTCAATATTGCAGCCCTAAGGGCAGCATTGCCGCTGGCCCTACATATAGCATTACCCTAATACTTAATAATAATAATAATAATAATAATAATAATAATAATAATAATAATAATAATAATAATAATAATAATAATAAACAGTCAAAGTTAATACTTATCAACACATGAACTTGATATGAAAAGTCAAGAAATAAAAAATCAATAAAGGCAATATTGAGTAGGATCAAGAGAATGCAGGTAAAGAATTGTGAGCTCCAATCTATGATGACAAACATTGCAATCATACTCACACCCAAATATGAAATCCACTAGATTAATTAATTAACTACGTAATCCATCATCTTTAACAACTTCAAATTAACTGTAAAGCACATTCTTTGTTTCTTTCTTTTTTCTCTGATCTCTTTTTACAGGCTCTCTAAAATCTGACCTCATATATTATATAGTCATCTACAACTAATACTAGATTACAAGTATCTTGATTCTTAATGCTAAAAATTTGTTTGTTTTTTTCTTTTTAGCATTAAGTATTATGTAGTATTCTAAAATTTTTAAGAGACGATTCAAAGTATATCCCTTTGCCCCTTTTTTGAATTTTGTACTTTGTACATAATGTAGTGGTGTCTGTGGTGATGTAATTCATTACTCTATTCTCTTAAACAATTTAATTGGTTGACATATGCGCGAGTGCACAAAAAAAAAAAAAAAAAAGAAAAGAAAAGAAAAGACTTGTAAAATAAAGCTATCAAAAGACTGTATTTATCATATTCATGTTCATATAAAATAATATACATACATGTTGATTGATGAAAAAAATTTGACATTGACACAACCAACTTAATTGAACTTGTCAAAATCTGATCACTAATCTTAAATGTTTAATTAATTAGTTAGTTACATTGTCTATCTAATTTGTTATATCTTTGTATCAATTCAAGTCAAGGGGTATAGCCAATGTTCTTTTGAGGTTTTGGCAGAGCTGAGCTGAGTAGAGTAGAGCAGGGCAAAGCAGAGCATAGTAGATTTAAGCATTCTTCAGATTTCAGCAGAGTAGAGCATGGCAAAACAGAGCATAGTAGATTTAAGCATTCTTCTTCTTCTTCTTCATCATCATCTTCTTCTTCTTCTTCTTCTTCTTCTTCTTCTTCTTCTTCTTCTTCTTCTTCTTCTTCTTCTTCTTCTTCTTCTTCTTCTTCTTCTTATTATTATTATTATTATTATTATTATTATTATTATTATTATTATTATTATTATTATTATTATCGAATAATTATTATTTATTATTATTATTATTATTATTATTATTATTATTATTATTATTATTCGATTTTAAAAATATTTTTCTTACTCTTTTTATAACATTAGAAAATTTGTTAAACAAAATAAAATATTAATTATTATCATTAAATATTAGTTATTATTAGCAATTAATATTATTATTATTATCATCATCATCATCATCAATAAATATTACTTATTATTAATAAATATTAATAATTTTTATTTTTATTTTAATTAAATATTAATTATTATTTTTAAGCAGAGTAATTAAGCAGAGCAGATTTTAGCAGAATAGAGCAAAGCAACTCTAAAGAACAGGGCCTAAGTTTGCTAACTAAACTACGAAGTATCTGTAAAAGTCCCTCGCCTAGGGATTGTACGTCCCTCGCCTAGGGTTTGTACGAACATTGATAATCTTTCTCGAATTTCTCAATTTTATTGCGTACAATCCCATTGATCAATCCTGCAATCATTGAACAATATGGCTGACGACTTACTGAACGATTTTGAGAAATTCAAACTGACAGAAGAGGAATCGAAAGTCATAGGTGAGAATGCGAATAGTGTTGATGATGATGGAACAAAAAATCAAATTGCTCTTTCACTGGTAGGGAAATTACTCACGACAAAGCCCTTTAATGTAGAAGCGATGAAACACACTCTTACTTCAGTATGGAAGCTTCAGGGTAATGTGATTATCAAGATGGTTGAAATGAACCTTTTTGTCTTCCAGTTTTTTAACGAGGCGGATAAAGAGAAAGTAATTGACGGCTGCCCATGGTTCTTTGATGGTAAATTGCTTGTACTTAAGGAGATTAAGGGAGAAGAACAACCATCGGAGGTGGAATTTAAATTTGCTCCAATGTGGGTAAGACTACTCGATGTACCTTTTAACAAGCGAAACAAGAAAACAATGACAGAAATTGGAGATTTTTTGGGGTGTTTTTTAGAGGCAGATGATTCAGATCCTCTTGGATGGGGGGAATTTCTGCGAATTAAGGTCATGATCGATATAGCAAAGCCACTTCGAAGGGGGCTCTTTCTTGCTACTGGCCCGTCCTCCTCGAAATGGGTTGCTCTGAAGTATGAGCGGTTGGATGAATTTTGCTTCTTTTGTGGTCGTTTAGATCATACGGAGATGGGGTGCTCTTTCAAGGATGAAGCAAAGGAGGTTAATGCTGATATTGTTTATCAATATGGCCCTTGGTTACGGGCTTCCCCAAGAAAGCAAATACGAAAATCAGAGGCTGAGATTGAAAAAGAGAAGAAGTTGAGGGAAGGGTTGTACACAATGAAGAAACTCCGAATTCCAAGCTACTATGACTCTGATGTTGTGAAGTTGGGACCTCCGGGAGTAGCTCGTAGGTTGAAGTTCCCACCCCCTCGTGCAAAGGAAGCTGCTCTTGTCAAGGTTGTTGATGCTGCAAGCTCCAAAACTGTTCTAAGAATTCAAAGTTTGGCTGGGGAAGAGGTCTTCGATGAGTGTGCCCTGTGAGTGTCAAACAAGTCGAGTAATGATGGGGGAAAGGGGAATGCTAATATTTGTGCTGATATTATGATGAGTGGGACTAGTATTGTTGCGGTGGAGGCTGTGTTAGAAGGGGGTAAGGGAAACAATTCTATTGAGGCAGGGGAAATAAGAAAGGGTGGGGATATTGTACAAACAGAGATAGGGGTATGGGATGTGTGTGGCCGTGGGAAGGAAAAAGCAGGGGGCAAGACATGGAAGAGGCATGATCGGATGATAGAGGGATATGGTGGTATGTCAGGGGGTAATGTCGTAGAAACAGAAAAAGGTGAAAAAAGAAAGAGGCTTATGAATGATGATGAGGGGTGTGGGATTGCTGATATTGGCAGGGGTATAGAAAAAAGAGGGAGGGGTGATGTTTCATATATTACTGGAGACAGTCAAAATCAAGTAGAGGGTGTTGGTGTTGACCAAACCCTCGAACAGCAATGAAACTTCTAAGCTGGAACGTCCAGGGGGTTGGCAACCCCGGGACGGAACGCACTCTCCGTGACTGGTGTTGGAGAGAGAGGCCAGAGGTAGTCTTTTTGATGGAAACCATGATTGATTCGGGGGTGTTGGAGAGGATAAAAAGAAGATGCGGGTTTGTAAATGGTATGTGCATTAGTAGTAATGGGAGGTCGGGTGGTATGGGATTTTGGTGGAGGAACATTGATGTATCGATAGTGTCTTTTTCCCCTCACCATTTTGCTGTGGATATTCTTAGTAGTGATGGATCCCCGAGTTGGAGGGCCATTGGGGTGTATGGTTGGCCGGAAACTGAAAATAAATACAAAAGTTGGGAAATGATGAAAACGCTTAAGAATGAGTGCTCCATCCCTTGCATTATGTTTGGGGATTTCAATGAGATCGTTAGTATGGAGGAAAAAGATGGGGGAGTGGTAAGACGGGAAGGTCTAATGGATGATTTTAGGGAAGCTATTGATGCGTGTGCCATTCGGGACTTGGGCTTTAAGGGGAATATTTTTACATGGCAAAGGGGAAGAACGGCACAAATAGTAGTCTGGGAGCGACTGGATCGTTTTATGGCTGACAATGAGTGGTGTATGATGTTCCCGAATTACAGTGTTCGACATTTACCCAGGCTTGACTCAGACCATGTACCCATTTTTTTGGATAATCTAAACTACTATGAGAGGGGCATGAAGGACAAATTATTTCGATTTGAGGCTTTATGGCTCTCTAGAGATGAATGTGCTTCGGTGGTTTCAAGGGCGTGGAATGAGGGAAGAGGGTATGCTCCGCATATGCGTGTGGCTCTGTGTGCTGAAAAACTCAAGAAGTGGGCATCGAAAACTTTCGGTGATGTGAAGAAGAAAATCCGCAGCTTGGAGAGTGAATTGCAAGAGGCTCAAAGTGGCAGTGTTGATGCAAATATGCTACAAAATTGTGAGCGGATTTCGAGTGAACTTGGGGAATTGCATCGTATTGAGGAATCATATTGGTATGCTAGGTCGAGAGCAAACGAAATGAGGGATGGGGATAAAAATACATCATACTTTCATCGAAAGGCAAGTCAACGCAACAAGAAAAATATGATCAATGGGATTTTCGATAAAAATGGTGTATGGCGTGAAGGGGAAGATGATATTTGCTCTATTGTCGAAGAGTATTTTTCAGAGCTATTTACTACTGGTACACTGACGGGTATGGAGGAAGTAGTTGTAGGTTTGGAGCACAGTGTTACGGAGTTTATGAACGACATTTTAAATGCTGAGCCGACTGGAGAGGAGATAAGAAATGCTTTGTTCCAAATGCACCCAAACAAAGCCCCTGGTATCGATGGTATGCATGCGTTATTTTTTCAAAAATTCTGGCATATTGTTGGTCCTGATATTATTGTGTTGGTGAAAAATTGGTGGAATGGGAATGTGGACTTATTTGAGATCAATAGAACTTGCATTGTCTTAATTCCGAAATGTAATGACCCTAAGATGATGACAGAGTTTAGGCTAATAAGTTGTTGTAATGTCATATATAAAATAATATCTAAAGTAATGGCAAACAAATTGAAGTCATTCCTGGATGATATTATCTCTGTAAATCAGAGTGCTTTTGTACCGGGTCGTTTAATTACGGATAATGCTCTTATTGCGTTCGAAATTTTCCATTCCATGAAGAGGGGGGGAGAAGGGAGACATGGTTCTGTAGCTCTGAAACTAGATATGAGCAAAGCATATGATAGAGTGGAGTGGTCGTTTCTGGAGAAGGTAATGAGAAAGATGGGATTCTGTGATGCCTGGATTAATAGGGTGCTAGACTGCTTGCGAAGTGTGTCTTTCTCTTTCAAGGTGAATGGTGAGATTGCAGGTTCTGTGTTGCCTAGTCGAGGTCTGCGTCAAGGTGACCCTATTTCTCCGTATTTATTTCTTCTATGTGCTGATGCTTTTTCGTCGCTTCTTTCAAAGGCTGCTTCGGAAAAATGTATTAGTGGGGCTAAAATCTGTAATGGGGCGCAAAGGGTTTCACATTTGTTTTTTGCCGATGATAGTATCCTTTTTGCAAAAGCTACTCTGCGGGAATGTTCGAAAATTGCTGAAATTATCAGTTTATATGAAAGAGCATCTGGTCAGAAAGTCAATTTGAGTAAGACAGAGGTAGCTTTTAGCAAAAATGTGACAGGAGATAGGAGGCAAGAAATTATCGAGGCTCTTGGTGTTTGTGAAGTTGATAGACACGAGAAGTACTTGGGCTCCCGACTATTATTGGTAAATCGAAAAAAGCTGTCTTTGCGGTTCTCAAGGAGAGGATATGGAAGAAGCTAAATGGGTGGAAAGAGCGTTTGTTATCAAAACCGGGGAAGGAGGTCCTAATTAAGGTAGTTGCTCAAGCTATCCCGACTTATATGATGAGTATCTTTAAGGTGCCGGAGGGCCTTATTGATGAAATTCACTCTTTACTTAGCCGGTTTTGGTGGGGGTCAAGAGAGAACGAAAGGAAAATGCATTGGCAAAGTTGGGATAAATTATGTCAACCAAAGTCTAGAGGGGGAATGGGTTTCCGTGATCTTAAATGCTTCAATCTAGCTTTTCTGGCTAAGCAATATTGGAGGCTACATACAACAAAAAATACGTTGCTTCATAAAATTCTCAAGGCAAGATATTTTAAGCACTCGGATGTATTGGATGCTAATAGAGGTCATGACCCTAGCTTCTCATGGAGGAGTATGTGGGGTGCAAAATCTTTGCTTAGAGACGGCTTATTATGGAGAGTGGGCAACGGTGCAAATATCAGAATATGGGCGGATAATTGGTTAGTCAAGGAGGGAAATGTTGTAACCCCCCCCCCCCCCCAAGACCGAATGTAGCTGATGAAAACATGCTTGTTTGCAACATTATACAGGATGATTGCAGGGAGTGGGATAAGCAGTTGGTGGGGAGCTTGGTTGATGAAGAGGTTATGAGTGTCATTTTAGCAGTACCATTGGCTCAAAGACAGCAGAATGATGTTCAATTTTGGCGATTTACAAAGAATGGCATCTACACAGTTCGATCTGGATATTGGCTAGCAAAGTTAGGCTCTGCTAGTGTGAGTGATGTTGTTGCAGAGGAGGAAGTATGGCGTGCTGTGTGGAACATTAAGGGCTCCCCAAAATTAAAGCATTTCATTTGGAATGCAGTAAAGGGTAATATGGCAGTGAAGGAAAGGCTTATGCAGCGCCATATCACAAATGATGTTGTATGCCAACTTTGTGGAGGGTATGAGTCCATTGACCATGCGCTTTTTTACTGTGTGATCGCAAGAGAAATATGGCAGCACAGTGATCTCAAAGCCCACCTGGATGATGCCCCTAGGGAGACTTTTGCTGAACTATGGCTGTGGCTCTGCAAAAAATACGATGCAGGGGTCGTGAGTACTATGGCTGCTCTTATGTGGGCTGCGTGGAGAGGGAAGAAACCTAGTCAAGGATGGATTAAGATTAATTCAGATGCTCATGTGCTTGAGGGAAGAAAGGTGGGTCTTGGTGTTGTAATTCGCAATGAGGAGGGTCGAATTCTTGCTGCTGCTGCGAGGGTATCACATTATACTTCCTCAGAGGTGGCTGAAGCTATGGCAATAAGGTACGCGCTGCAGGTGGCTAGAAGGTTTGGGTATGATCGAATTGAGGTAGAAAGTGATGCTCTGAATGCCATTCATGCTGTGAAGTCTGCTGCTGGTGGGATGTCTCCTATTCACTTGGTCTATGATGATATTAGAAAAGATAGCTTACTGTTTGTTGGATGTAATTTTGCTCACATAAAAAGATCTTGTAATTCGGTTGCTCACCTAGTTGCAAGGTGGGATACCGGTAATAACTCTAAGCTTGTTTGTTTAGGTCCGTTCCCTCAAAGTATTCTTACTTTGGCGGAGTTGGATCTTGGTTAGTATTCAATACATGGCTATCTTTTCTTTCAAAAAAAAAAAACTAAACTCATATGAAATATATAACTTTATTTTTTATAAAATTCTTGACATTAGTAAAGTAAGTGGGTAAAGCCATTTGTGTTAATTCGGACAAAAAACTTAACACTAACCCACACTAACCCAATTATTAGAACACTAAAACTCAAGTTGGAAAACACATCACTAACCCACTTATTTTGTATCCAGTTTCCGAACATTGGAATTATGGGGAATTGGGGACAATAGCAACCGAGGAGACTTAACAAGTATTCCCTTCATGTTTTAATAAATGTTACATTTTGACTAAATACGCATGGTGAGACATGTGACTATAGATTTATCTAATTACAAGTATATGTTAGTAAAATTATACTCGTATGAAAATTAATACTTCCTCCGGTTTTTTTTTTTTTTTTTTTATTGCACCATAGGAGTTTAACACAAAATTTTTGGTAGTAGGAAAAAGGATGAGAGAGAAAGGTAAAAAATACAAGATTGCCTATGTAATAGTATAGATAAACTAAAAAATCAAGTGTGAAAAAGTAAGGGTATATTTGGTATTTGTAGTGTGAATACAAATATTTCTTTTCCTAATATAGAAATGGTGCAATATTTGTGATATTTCCTTAAAAGGTAAGTGGTGCAACATATATATATATATATATATGTAAATTAATCAAATCAAAATCATTATATGAATAGTGAAAAAAGTCAAACTGTAACACTTATTAAAACGACATAGCTAGGAGGTGTCGTTTAATGTTTTCTAGTCTGCTTTAGTTGTGTTTTCCTTAGCTCTTGTAAAAAAAAACACTTATTGAAACAGGAGTAGGAGGGTTGTTTGCCTTGTAAGAAAAACCCACCAGTTTAACACCCCCGATTTACTAACTAATAATAAATAATAAATAAAGGAAAAATAGACAACCTTTAAATAAAATTGCGGAAGCATACACCTAAATCGGAAGTATTACCGCCACACTCAACAACCTGTCAAGTGTTAAGGCTTACAAAATCCCAATAATTACAACCCAATAAATTAGGTGAGCTATTTATACAACTTTTCAAACTCGATATAAAAATACTAATCGATCACTTGAGCTCCTTTAGCTACGATCACTTGATCAACCTGCTTAAACAATCTTGACTGCTCACCATTAAGGACAAATTCCAAAATAGATCGTCGCAGGGCCACTATAAGAAAGAGACATGGCCGCAAACACAAGTAGCACAACAAAATAACACACACACACATCAGCAAAAGCTGAGTAATCACCACATATCAGAATACAAAGAATAATATAATAATTAACATTACTAGATCAATTAAACAATGTAGTTCAAAACTACATTACACATTGTACTATGAAAATAACCTTTATCAACTCAACCTCGAATAATAATACGAACTTTAACTCAATTAACTCATATAACCCATAAGTGTGCCATGCTCATTGTTCTATATATACCTAGCCTTGGACATGGGTAATTCGAATAAAACCAACAAGTATAAAAACTTGAATACTCCCAATAACCAGAAAACACCTTAAACTAGACCACATACGGGTCAATTTCCACTGTAGGGGACCATAGAAAAACAAATAATAAAGATTGTACCTCATTCTTAACTCATGATCATTATCTCATTACCAACATGCCAAGGACTAAGGTCTATAACACCGAGCCTCAAACCAATAACAAAATAATAATTCTGAACCTTTTGATCTCATACTTTGATCTTTGATCAAATAATCATTTACAAACTAATAAGCAATATCGATCTCAATAATGGCACATGATCCCAAAAATAAATAAAAAAATGACAATCTGATTCATAAAACGTCTCAACCCTTATAGGGAAATAATTCTAATACCCGAATATAATCAATTCTCAACCCAATATTAATACTCTGCATTAATAGCCCTGAACCTCAAAACAATACTCCCTAGAACAACTACATTAAAACCTTCAAATTATAACAAAATCAATATAATCAATAATACAACAAAATAATACGATAATTAAATCATATATCACAACATATTAACAATATATACAATAATTGATCATATGAATAAAAATTGTATAAACCTACACATAATAAGACGAATTATAACAAAGCCAACTCCAAGAAAATTTCGTGTGGTTACATAAAATAAATATATAATACAATCAAATTATAAACAAACGATCTAAGGGTTGATAGTGTGATTACCTTCCGAAAATAATTAAGCAAATATAAGAACAAGATACTCCACGATTAACAACAACTCACGCAAGGTACTCCACCAATTCACAAATCAAAAAACTTGTAATTTTGGGGAAAAGTAATGATAATGGGTTTGATCAAGAGTTTTATGAAGATAAATACTTATCATATGAATTCATGGCAATATGGCTACTGCTAGCTAGCTATAACCCACGAGAAGGGAATTTTAATACCAAAACTTACAGCCGCACAAATAGTAATAGGGTTAAAATAGTTTATATACTCTTAGAAAAATAAAGAGTCATATTTAAATTAAAATAGGGTTTTAAACCTTTTCGAACTCTAAAATAAAAATATAAGATTAAAAAAGTTATATAATAAATAAAATAAACTATATTTTTATAAAATATATTGTATAAAATCATAAAATATTCGGGTATTACACCAGTACAATAATGACTTCAATAAGTCTATTGTAGACCCTGTTCTATCTAGAATAGATGGACCACTGGCTCATATACACTACATACCCCAAATCTTGCGGCTCAAACAGTCTCAAAATTTCTTCAGTTTATTTCTTTTTGTTATTTTGCTCCAACAAACATATCTCTCTCCTCTGTAATTGACGAATCGCCATGAAAGAAAACAAGAAAAAGGTCTAGAAAGGTAATTAAATATTTGAACAACTTAAAATTTCTTTAGATTTCTTTAAATTCGTTAATTGATTTCCTTTGAACTTGTTGTAATTTGTTAAAATTAATTAAATTTTGGTAATTTGTGTATAATTTCTAAACATTTTTCTCATTTTTTTGACAAATATTCTACAAGTAGTGATGAAGATGAATTGTTGAAGCTAATCCGATCGATTTCAAGGCGTGCAATGGTACATTGCGATTGTTCGGATATTTTTACTAAATGTTCAAAATTTGCGATGTTCAGATTTTTTTTACTAAAAGTTCAAATTAAAATTTGAAATTGTTTAGGTTTTTTTTACTAAATGTTCAAAAGTAAAGGCGTGATATATTGCGATTGTTCATATACTTTTAATAAATGTTCAAAATTTTCAATGTTCAGTTCGTATTTTTTTTTACTAAATGTTCAAAATTCGCAATCGTTTAGATTTTTTTTTACCAAATGTACAAAAGTATAGGCGTAGTACATTGCAATTTTTTTAGATATTTTTACTAAATGTTCAAAAATTTCGATGTTCAGTTTAGATTTTTTTTTTTTACCAAATGTTTAAAATTTGCAATCGTTCATATTTTTTTACTAAATTTTCAAAAGTATAGGTGTGGTACAATGCGATTGTTCAGATACTTTTACTAAATGTTCAAAAATTTTGATGTTCAGTTCAGATTTTTTTTTACTAAATGTTCAAAATTTGCAATCCTTTAGATTTTTATAGTAAATATTCAAAAGTATAGGCGTGTTACATTGTGATTGTTCAGATTCTTTTACTAAATGTTCAAAAATTTTAATGTTCAGTTCGGATTTTTTTTTTACTAAATGTTCAAAATTTGTAATCGTTCAGATTTTTTTAATAAATGTTCAAAAGTACCGACGTAGTACATTGCGATTGTTTAGATATTTTTACTAAATGTTCAAAATTTTCGATGTTCAGTTCAGTTTTTTTTTTCTAAATGTTCAAAATTTGCAATCGTTTTTTTTTTATTTTTATTTTTGTTTACTAAATGTTCAAAAGTATAGACGTGGTACATTATAATTGTTCATATATTTTTATTAAATGTTCAAAATTTTCGATGTTCAGTTCGGATTTTTTTTTACTAAATGTTCAAAATTTGCAATGTCCAATTTTTTTTTACAAAATTAATCGATCAAATTAATGACAACAATAAAAAAAATATCAATTAATCGACCATAATGGATTACGATTGAAATCGATCAGATTAAGTGCAACAAATTCAATTGATATTAAACAATAATTTCATCCACAAATTCATCGTAAAATCAAAAAATTAATTAATATTGATCACAATGACTTCATAATAACTAATCTAGATTGATCTCTTCAAGAATATCGACAATTTTCATCACGTTAAATGTAGAAAATTAATGGAAAAAAAAATCAAGGGAATAGAGGAGAGAGAAAATAAGAATTTGAAAAAAAAGGAATGAATTAAAATCGAGAAAGAAATAAAAAGAGATCAGATTTTGTTTTTTTTTAAAAAAAAAAAAAAGAGAGAGAGAGATTTTGTATAGAAGGAACAAAAAATTAACAAAAAAAAAAAAGGAAGAAGAAGATGTAAAGGTGCAGGAAGAAGAATGAGTTGATAGAGTAGAGTTGTATTTTATTTGTATAGAGGTGTCTTTTAGGTGGTGGTCCATCTATTTTAGATGAACCAATGTTGCGCATATTCTTAGGTGTAACCTCTTGCACCTAGAAAGTTTCTTGGTTTCCTTTTTCAAATTTTCTGGTTTCCTCTTTTCCAATTCTTTCTCTTCTCCTATCTTTCCTAATTCTCATCAAAGTTTTCCATTAAAATTTTCATTACTATATTTTGTTCTCTGTTTTTTTTTTTTTTTTTTTTTTTTTTTTTTTTTTTTTTTTTCTGGACAAATTATTCTATGATTTCTCTCCTTTGTTTTTTTTCCTCTTTTGTTTCAATTTTTTCGATTCAATTTTTCAATTGAATTTATTATGTGGTGAATTTGTGCTTAATTTTGATTGATTAAGTTTATCTATTTTTTGAATTCATATGAATTGATTTTTTTTTTTTGAACTTCGATCAATTTCATTTATGTATGAATTTTATCTAACCTTTTGCATTTTTTTTATCAATGAACATAATTATGCAAAATATGAACATATGCATAGGTTCCCTTAAATATGAACATTAGCTTTTCATAAAGAGAACATAGGCATAAAAAATTTGAACATATGCATTGTAGAAAGTAAATATAACAATTCAAAATATGAACGTAAGCATTAGTTTCCTTAAAGTGAATATAAGCATTTAAAAGGTGAACATATGCGTAAAAAATATGAACATATGCATTCAAGAAAGAGAACATATGCATAAATAGGCTTAATGAGAATATTTCATGAACAACAAATATTTACTATGAATATTTGCATTATGAACATATGCATAGGTTCCTTTAAATGTGAACATTACCTTTTTAGAAAGTGAACATAGACATAAAAAATATGAACTTATGCCTTTCAGAAAGTGAACATAACATTTCAAATATGAACGTAAGCATTGGTTTTCGATCTTAAAGTGAATATAAACATTTAAAATGTGAACATATACCTAAAAAAATATGAACATAAACATTTAAGAAAGACAACATATGCATAAATAGATTTAATTAATATTTCATGAACAACACATATTTACATTATGAATATTTGAAATTATATATGAACATATAAAATATTATTATGAATATAATGCATTTAATTATGAACGTAAATATCTGAAGAAATAAAAAATAATATGATTATGAAACATATGCATTATAAGTATTAAATGTTCATTTTTTTACGTGATCATTTTTTATTATTAAATGTTCATTTTTTTTCATGATCATATTTTTTAACTAAATGTTCATTTTGTAGAGCGTAGTGTTGATTTTGGCGGATCGCGGATATGTTGTATGGGTTAATTGCCAAGGTTCACACAAGAATTAGTTTGGCACCAATAAATTTTGAGCCCAAAATAAATTCAACAGGCCCATGCAATTATTGGCAATTAACGACTACTGTACTTGGTGTTTGACACTCTTTTAGTCTTTCACAAGAGTAGTGTTATAGTGATAATCTATCTTTGGGATTGGGTAAATATCATTTTCTCTAGAATTATTGGGTCTAATAAATTGTGTTTTACAAGTTTGTCATTATGTTATTAACTGGAAATACACTATTAACAAATAATAGAAGATAGAAGACTATATTTTGTATCACACTGCACAACTAAACAATGTATGTCTAAGCAATACTCATCACACATAGCCGCATAGGTGCGAAGTAATTGTGTAAATTCAACAGGCAGACCCATGCCACAATTTTTGTTTGACATAATAATTGAACAAAAATTACAAACTATTAGTGCGAAGTTGCACCTGTTGTCACCAAGAAAGAATCACTTTATAAGATCAAAAGAGATTCTATCCCAAAATCATATAAGAATACGAGGAGAAATCCTTTAGCTCTATAAAATGTTTAAATTTCTCTTAATTTTTTTTCTTTTTAATACGAGGAGAAATACACTTATATATGTTGTATGGAAATTTTATACTTCAACGGTTCATTTGTTCAACATCCATCTACAGGGACTACATGCATCTCAACCTAAATATTTTTCCGTTCTATCTTGATGTAAAGGAAGATGTAGAAAATTCATTTCCCGAAGTATTATAAAAGGAGTCATCACTCTTGCACAACACATACACAACATCTACCATACTTGGCCGCTTTGAGGGATCCTTATTAACACAAGCAACAGCCACATCCATCATAGTAATCAAGGCCTCAACTGAGCAAGATTCCGTTTGAAGGAAGTTGTCTATCCACTCCATCAACTTCTTCACCTTTTTGGTCTCATCATCAGTGTAGTCCCAAGTTTCATGGGCACTAGCCCAAAGTGCTTTTCCCTCCTGGTCGATGGCCTCCCTACCCGATAGCAACTCGAGCAAGACTACTCCAAATGAGAAGACATCCATCTTTGGAGAGACTATACCATCAGTTAAATATTCAGGTGCAATATATCCTTGGGTGCCTACAATGTGCATTGTAATAGCGTTACACCCAGACCGTGCTAACCCGAAATTGGCAATCTTAGCTCTCATATTGGTGTCGAGGAGAATGTTGCTGCTCTTAATGTCTTTGTGAACAACTTGTGGTCTAGTATGCTCATGAAAGTATTGAAGACCATTTGCAATATCGATTGAAATTCTTAGTCTAGCTTTCCAGTTTAATTTGCTCTTGTTTTCGTGTAGCCAAAAATGAAGAGATCCGTTTTCAATGTACTCATAAACTAGGTAGCACGTAGCATCTTCAGGGCAAATGGAAAATCCTTCCAATCGGACCAAGTTTCCATGATTCACCTGTAAATGACAAGAGGAAATGGTAATACAAGTTAATTACTTAATTTATATTCCTTCCATCCGAATTCAGTTGCTACTTTTTTTTTTTTTTTTTTAGAGCGCCACAAGAGCAGGGTGAGATTCAGTTGTCACATTATTACGTTAAGTTAAACAATTTTCAGTGATTCTTGCTCCCCAAGATTAAACCCAAGTCCAGGATACAATAAAATGAAATAAGTAATTATCAGAAAATTTTAAACTAAATTGAACTAGTTCATTAGCTCATTGTATACTACTACATATCAAAATTAGCATTATAAATACAGCTATTTAGCAGAAAAAAAATTCCAAAATTTACATGTTAAAAGTTATGCTACCAAGACAAACTAATGATTCCAAGATGTTCAATGATACAAAAATCAGTAGTGTTTTACATTTGATTAATTTAGTCTCATCCACTGTTCACTTATACTAGTTGCTAATTTGTACGAGGATGTCCCAATTTATCACGTATGTTTATCAAGTGTCAATTTGTAAATAAATCAACAAAAATAAGATTTTTGTATATCATTAAGTGTGACGTTTAATGAAAAGTTAATGATTTATTTACAATTTTACCACTTAATATAATAAACTTGTATTTTTCTATTACTCAACCAACCATATACGTAGTGAACAATCTTTAAGCAAAACTTCAATAATAAATTCTCAATTTCAAATAGATTAAAGTCAATATTGAGTCAACAATACACACCTATCATCCTTGGATATTCATATCTCATTCACTCTCATCCACTCATCACGGTTTACCATCTAATTTTATTCCAAAGGACACTTGTTTTTCCCCTTGTTTGAATTAATTTGAATACAAATTAAAAAGTCAATTCAAGCTCAGAGCATCTCCAATTAATTCAAATACTCATGGCGGCGGCCGCCGTGTACATATAGCTCGATTGTTGTATAGTGGTTCTAGTGGTATTTTAGAGAAATATAACAAATTAACAATGGGATTGTTTGGCAATCGGCGGTTGGTTATTGGCTTGTTTACTTGATTTGTTTGACTAGTTGGAACTATTAGTTGTATGTATTGGCCTTTTAAGTTAATTATCTAAGCCACTTGTTTACAAAAGTATTTGGTAAAATTATTTATAGTTGTTAGCAGTTTATTAGTGATAAAGTGAACCAACAAGTCAAAAACCAATCGAAAAACTACTCTTATTAGCTTTTGACTTTTGGCGGAAAAACCAGCTTAAAAGCCAATTAGGCAATTACCAAACAATTTTTTTTTTTTTTTTTCACATTAAATTTAGCTCTTTCTCTCATTCCCTCTCTAACATCATATCCTTTATTGTTAAATTTTTAAGGGGCTATGAGTTTTATAAGTGGTAATCACAATCTTTATTTCTTGTATAAAAAATTTATAAACTCTTCCATAATAATTTTTTCTTTGGAAAGTTAGGGTTTTTCATCACCTCTTTTGAGAGAGGATTAACTTATAAACACAAATATACGGCTTAACATTTGTTCTAATATATGTGAAATTGTTTCATTATAGAAGAATTGGATGGAAAAATTCATTAATTTCGTAAATATAATATAATAAATTAGATAAAATTATTATGAGGGTTACAACAAATCCTTAGATTGTTTTTCCAAAAAGAATGTAGATGAGCGAAAATGTTCCACAAAATAAGATTTAATCGACAAACGTAGTTTATACTTTATAGAAAGGAAATTTATTTATTTGATTCAATATGATATTATGAAAAACTTTAGTAGTTTTCGTATGTCTTTATATCAACGAATCGATCTTATTGTATTAAAAACTTAAACCTAAATACTGATTCATCAAAGAATATCAAAATTCACATAATCAACGGAATAATAATATTAAAACAAGTATGGAGTACAAAAATGAGAATACTATACCTTTTGCAAGATCTTTAACTCTTCATAAGCATTCCACTTCATCTTCTTCATAGCATAAAAAATCCCATCAATGCAACCTTTATAAACAGAACCATGTATCACCTTCCTCTCATCAAATCCATCAGTAGCCTTTCTCAATTCGTCGATTTCGAAAATCTTATACTTATCCAAAGTATCAGAAACATCAGCCAACAGCAAGTTCTGTTCTAATTGCTTCAAAATCCTCCTCTCATGACCTACATTCTCCTGCCGAATAATTTCCTCAAAATCTCTCTCCTTTGACTTTTTCCTCAAGTCAACTTCCCAATAAACTAATAACAACCCTGAAACCAAAACAAGCAATAAAACACTAACTCCTAATCCAACACCTAAACCAACAACAACCCCTTTATGATCACTCTTACTGTTCACCACAATTGTTTGATTACTGCCACTATTATTAGTCTGATTAGTAGGAACTCGAGGAGCAGGGGCCGGTTGAATCGGCTGAATGGGTTGATTAAGCTTAACAAGTTTCGTAACCGGAACGAAAATCGTTTCATAAACTTCAGGATCATCCCCATTTAAATCAGCAATAGATTGCCTAGTTACTCCAAACAAAGATGCAATAATATCCAAATCATCATCAGGCTGAAAAACATAAGTAACCAAGAAATTAACATTATTCCTCAACTGGGTATTATTAGGACACTTACAGAAAATAGGAAAATAATAATCAACCCCAACAGAAAGATTAAGAGGTTTAGCATCAGGGTTAATAATTTCAGTAGAGTTGTAACTAGTTAGATAACCAAAAATTCCAGTAGAAACTATATAAAAATTGTCATTTGGTTTAAAAGTATAGGACATTTTATCAAAAGAAAGGGATTTAAGGGTTTGATTTTGAACAGGGTGACACCCACATGAAATGGGGATGAAAAGGGGTTGATTTGGGAGAAGAGATGAAGATGGGTTTGAAATATTACTGGGTTTTGCGATCGAAAGTCTGCTGACATTGAAGATATCACCAATTGAAGCAAGGTCTAAGAAATCAGGGGATTTAGCTCTGTATAATACATAGGTTTGACAGGGGTAATTGGTGGTTGTGCTGTTGATTGTGCAAGTGTAGCCATTTGTAGTTGGTTCAGATTTTGAATTAGATTTAAGGTGGATATATATTCAAATTTTTAGAGCTAAAATATTAATAATTACAATTGAACTTGTGTATAATTTCTGTAAAAAAAAATGAACACGAAGTACTTTAAAATTGAACAATTTTGTACAAAATGAACATTAAGTAGACTAAAAATGAACATATTTTAACGATTTATTTTAGCTTTATTTTTCGTAAATTTATTATATACAACGAATTTGAACTTATATAAATGTATGAAATCATGTTCATTTTAATATTATATTAAATGTTCATAATATTATTTGACGTGTTAATTTTTTCACGTTTTTAATACTAAATCATCAAATATTTAATGTGCTCATATATTTTTACGAAATCTTCATTGTATTTGGTATGGTCTAGCTATTTTATGATTGTATGATAAATGTTCATGTCTAATATACTAAAAGTTCATTTCTTTTTTTTAATATGTTCACTTTTTATTACTAAATGTTCGTTTTTTTAGGCTTTCATTTCTTATTACTGAATATTCCTTTTTTTACGTGTTCATTTTTTACTAAATGTTCGTTTTTAAGGTCGTGGTCTAGCAAATATATGATTATATGATAACAAATGATCATTTTTTTTATAACATGTTCACTTTTTAGTATTACATGTTCATTTTTATTATTAGATGTTCACTTTTTTGAACTAAATGTTCCTTTTATAGAGCGTGGAGTTGATTTGGGCCGCACTGGGCTTCAGCTATAATAGCTACATTAGTATGTAGCCAATACCCATTGCTTGAAATTCTGCCCAAAACTGACACTTTTCGGGCCGAGATAACTTTGATAAGATCTACACGAGTCCAATTGCCCAAGCCCGACCATGCCCAATGTGTGCCAGCTTGCATTCCTTAGGCCGGGTAAGTTTATTGCAAGTTTTGAGCAAAGTCTCAACATAGTCTTGCATAGAGTTTGGAAAAGCAAAACTCATGTTAAGACTTTGCATGGGGAACAAATGCTGCAATATTTGGTTGTTTGCCAATCAAAACTTGCCACCTCACCAACCAAGATGGAAATTCAATCCCAATGGCTAGTTTGCATGTAAAGATACTTAACAAAAAACGAATATATTTTGAAAAGGTTAAGTGAGTTGGAGTGAGTCTAGGGATAATTCGTGAATTTGGAGAAAAACTTGTATGAATTTGAATAATATAAATGTATTTAAAAGTTAGTGGAAAACTTATGTGGTAAAGTCTAGAGAACAAGTTTCGATCTGGGGATAAACTCATCAAAATTACTTTATTTATCCGAGCTTTGTTTTATCAGGTTGTTCCTTATTATATGTATACATATATATGTATATATGCTGACCCATGACTCATACTTCTTTTGCAGAAAGAGTCCATTCCACAAGAACACAGGAGGTTCCTGATAAAACCATATGATAATAGAGGGATCAACCCTTTAGCCTAATAAAGTATTGGGTTTTTCTACACAATACCCCTAAGGTATTCACTTTTCCAAGCTGTGTCCATGTCCACCCATTTTCAAAATTCCACACTGTAACCCTAAGGTACCAAATTCTTTGATTTGAAAATCAAATTGGGGGAAAAA
The DNA here is from genome assembly GCF_001683475.1 of Chenopodium quinoa. Classification (NCBI taxonomy): domain Eukaryota; kingdom Viridiplantae; phylum Streptophyta; class Magnoliopsida; order Caryophyllales; family Amaranthaceae; genus Chenopodium; species Chenopodium quinoa. Next base: position 5,982,230 of record NW_018742914.1, read on the forward strand.
TTAGGGTTTTCAATTGTTTTGAACCAAATTCCTTGATTTGAAAACGAAAACAACAATTAACAACTTTTTGTAATTTGAATTCTATGAAACAAAAGCCCTAAACCAATTTTCAAAATTTCAATTCGAATTAAACTCCTCCATTGCATTGGAACTCTTTCTTTGGTGGTGCACTAGGTGGTGGTGGGCCTCCGATGGGTAGTGGTGGGGCTGTGATGGGTGATGGTAGGGGTCGCTGGCGAGGTTCGGCTCGCAGGTGGGGTTCGACGAGTGGCTTAGCTGGGGTGTGTTGGTGGGTGGTGGGTCGTGAGGGTTAGGATTTGGTGGTGAGGAAATTAAAACTAACGGCAATAGTTAACGGCAACTTAACGACAGGGGTACATCTATCTTACACATTAAAGGTGCCTTGGGGTTACAGTGTGGAATTTTGATTTGGGTGGATACGACTTGGAAAAGTGAATACCGTAGGGGTACCGTGTAGAAAAACCCTAAAGTACTTAATTCTCTTTTTTTTTTCCTTAATGTGAGACACTTACATGTGTTGTTTGGGAATTTTATACATCAAGAGTTCATTTGTTCAACAGCCATCTACAGGGACTATATACATGCATCTCAACCTAAATATTTTTTGGATCTACCATGATGTAATGGAAGATGTAGAAAACTCAGTTCCCGACGTATCATAGAAGGGGTCATCACTCTTGCACAACACGTACACAACATCTACCATACTTGGCCGCTTTGAGGGATCCTTGTTAACACAAGCAACAGCCACATCCATCATATTTGTTAAGGCCTCAACTGAGCAAGATTCTGTTAGAAGGAAGTTGTCTATCCACTCCATCAACTTCTTCACCTTTTCGGTACCATCATCAACATAGTCCCAAGTTTCATGGGCACTAGCCCAAAGTGCTTTTCCCTCCTGGTCGATGGCCTCCCTACCTGATAGCAACTCGAGCAAGACTACTCCAAATGAGAAGACGTCCATTTTTGGAGAGACTATACCATCAGTTAAATATTCAGGTGCAATATATCCTTGGGTGCCTACAATGTGCATTGTAATAGCGTTACACCCAGACCTTGCTAACCCGACATTGGCAATCTTAGCTCTCATATTGTTGTCAAGGAGAATGTTGCTGCTCTTAATGTCTTTGTGAACAACTTGTGGTCTAGTATGCTCATGAAAGTATTGAAGACCATTTGCAATATCGATTGAAATTCTTAGTCTAGCTTTCCAGTTTAATTTTGTCTTGTTTTCATGTAGCCAAAAATGAAGAGACCCATTTTCAATGAACTCATAGACTAGGTAGCAAGTAGCATCTTAAGGGTCAATGGAAAATCCTTCCAATCTGACCAAGTTTCCATGATTCACCTGCAAATGACAGGAGGAAATTAAATTGCATCATGAGCTAATTACTTCATGACATATTACTACATGCACTCTGATCATATAACAATCCAATTATATATCTTAGTAATCACCCAAAAATGTACTAGAAGTATATTTTACATGCTCTAGGGGAAACAATTCACCTAACTACGGAAATTTAGCTCTTCCCCTCTCAGCTCTCCGATCTATAACACCCTAGACTCCATTACTGAATTCTAAGCTAGAGGGACTTTTATCGGATTTTATTTTATAAAAACTCTTCCTTTTCTAAAGTAAATGTATTTTCTCCCTTAAAAGATAAGTTCTTTTACTTTTTTCTACAGCACGCAAGAACTTTTATTTTATATTGCATTGTGTACTTGTATTAATTGTAAAATTTGAAAACCTATATATGTTGTCTACTAAGTATTAAGTAATTTTTTTTATTAATGAATTGATTTTTCTATTAAAATTAAAAAAAAATAAAAAAATACTCCGTACTAAATAACTAATATTATAGAACATGTTAAAAATGAGATATACCTTCTGCAGGATCTTTAATTCTTCATAAGCATTCCATTCCATCTTTTTTATAGCATAAAATTTCCCATTAATACAACCTTTAAAAACAGAACCATAAATCACACTCTTTTCATCAAACCCATCAGTAGCTTTTCACAATTCATCAATTTCATAAATTTTATACTTATCCAAAGTATCAGAAACATCAGCCAACAGCAAATTATGTTCTAATTGATTCAAAACCCTCCTCTCACTACCTTTCCTTGCATTCTCCTGCCTATTAATCACCTCAAAATCTCTCTCCTTTGACTTTTTCCTGTAGTCAATTTCCGTATAAATTGACACCCCAGAAACCAATACAAGCAACAAAATACTAACACCCATTCCAACACCTAAACCAACAGCAGCCCCTTTATGATCACTCTTAGAGCAAGTTTAGCCCCAAGTCTTAAGACTTGGGTGACATCATCATTTTGAGTTTTAAGATTTGTACTTAAGACTTTTCGTATTTTTCTTTAAAAATCTCAAGCAAGTCTCAAGTTGAGTCTTGAAATTTCAAGACTCAACTTAAGACTTGAGATTGGGACCCACTTCACCCACTTCATTTTTATTTTTATTATCCCTTTTTTTCTTTTACACTATTCTACATATAATATGTCAAATATTTAAATCTTAGGGCTAAAGTGATAAATTTGTGTAAATCTTAGTGAGTCTTAACAAGAATTTGATGACATCATTTTCAATGAGGACCACAAAAAATGATGTCACATCCAAGTCTTAAGACTTGGGGCTAAACTTGCTCTTACTATTCACCACAATAGTCTGATTACTCCCACTATTAGTCTGATTATTAGGAGCACCAGGAGGTTGAATTGGTTGATTAAGCTTAACAAGTTTCGAAACCGGAACGAAAATTGTATCAAAAACTTTAGGATTATCCCCATTTACATCAACAATAGACTGCCTAGTTACTCCAAACAAAGATGCAATACTACTCAAATTATCATCAGGCTGAAAAACATAAGAAACTAACATTATTCCTCAACTGGGTATTATTAGGACACTTACAAAAGATAGGAAAAATATATTCACCCCCAACAGGAAGACTATGAACATCAAGATTTGGGTTAACAATTTCAGTAGATTGGTAAGTGGTAAGATAACCATAAATTTCAGTGGAAACATAATAAAAATTGTCATTTGGTTTGAAAGTATAGGTCATATTAGCAAAAGAGATTGATTTAAGGGTTTGATTTTGAATAGGGTGACACCCACATGAAATGGGGATGAAAAGGGGTTGATTTGGGAGAAGAGATGAAGATGGGTTTGAAATATTACTGGGTTTTGCGATCGAAAGTCTGCTGACATTGAAGATATCACCAATTGAAGCAAGGTCTAAGAAATCAGGGGATTTAGCTCTGTCTCTGTATAATACATAGGTTTGACAGGGGTAATTGGTGGTTGTGCTGTTGATTGTGCAAGTGTAGCCATTTGTAGTTGGTTCAGATTTTGAATGGTGGATTATAATGAGGAAAAGTAGCAGAATTAGACAGTTGAAATTACTCAAATGAGAGATTTTTGGCAACACTTTTTTTGGGATTCTTTGTATATATTTTTTTAATGTGTTATTTATAGGTGAATTGGTGAATGTGAATTGAAGGAATGAAGGTATAATCTGTATTAAGTTTAGTGAATTCTCAATAGTAGAATTGTCAAAAATTGGTTACCCTGCTTGGCTGCTATTCCTATTATAAGTTTGAATGTTAGTTGCAGAAGTACTAGTCATGGGAGTTTGTTATTTATGGGGCTCTTTCTAATGAGGAGAATGTGTCTTTATTCTTGAGATAAGGATGTGTTAAGACATTGAAAGTGGTTAATCAATTGCACAAATTGAATGGAACTCTGCAGAAGAATTTTCTTCTTGTATTATCTCTCTCTCTCTTGTTTCTCTCATGTTTTTATGATTGCCTCTCAAATCTAAATACAATATTAAGTCTTGCTCTTAAAGATGGTTTTGGACGGTGTCATGTATTAGGCTCGCATGCGTGCTTTGGAATTGGTTAGCTCACCACTGTTTACTTGCTATGTTGAAATTCTCAAAAGGGCGGTTTAGATAATCGTCTAGACGTGATCATGGGCCAGACTTTGCCCAAAAAATTGGTCTATTTCAGGCTGAAAAAACCATGCCCAAACATGCTATTTCGAGCCAAAATTTTGAATAAAATTGATTTTTTAGTAACTCAAAATCCATTATCTAAAAATGGCCTGGGGTAGTTTCGAAATTCTGCTCAAATTGGCATTTTTTAGGCCGAGTTAGCTTTGATCAGGTCTACACCAGTCCAATTTACCCATCTCCATGTCCCATTATGTGTTTATGCCAATATTATTTTATTTATGCGTGCTTTGATCCATCATGCTGTTTCTTATCGTATTTTTCCAAATATACATACGTAGTATGACCTAAGCCTATCACACATAGTGAGATGTCAAGTTGTGTCATTCGTATTTTTTCATATTAGGTTACATAGAGCCGCAAGATGGCCTAACCCATTATCATTTTTCTATATTTTGTCCACCTTATCTTAATAGAGGTTAATAAGTTTTGAATTATTTTTAAAAAGGCCCCGATAAGAGAAAAAAGGACAAATTAAGTTTAAATTACAACTAAAAAAAAGAAGTTTAATAAGGTCAATTAAATTCAAATAAGTGAAAACTGGGAGCATAAGAATGCACCCAACCCTCACTATGTAAGACTATAAGAGTATTACTACATTCATCCCAAGATAATTGATACCCTCATTGTGGTCTTCAGTACTTTCATATGTATGTTTGGTAGCTTTAGGAACAATTTATTTATTTATTTTAATTTTTTCCACACATCTATAATTAACACCCTTTGGCCAAGAAAAAACAAATGTAGTAGTACATATTATTTGGACAGAGTACATAAAAAGCCACCAAAATATGAGACTATCACAAATTTCTCTATATATAATCTATCATCCCGCTAACAGCCTAACACATGCTTTTTCTTCGCCTATAATACATTATTATTTGCATTTGTTTCTTTTATACCACTAAATAACTAAATAAGTTTAAGGTAAACAACTAAAATTCATCTATAAAGCAAGCAATCACATATTTATACCATCTACAGATCAAAGACTACACCACTACAGGCAGTATCTCAACCTAAATATACCTTTTTTGTTCTACCTTGCTGTAATGGGAGATGTAGAAAACTCATTTCCTGATATGTCATAGAAGAGGTCATCGCTCTTGCACAATGCGTACACAACATCTACCATACTTGGCCGTTTTGAGGGATCCTTATTGACACAAGCAACAGCGACATTCATTATGTTTGTCAAGGCATCAACCGAACAAGATTCCTTTACAAGGAACTTGTCTATCCACTCCATCAACTTCTTCACCTTTTCTGCTTCATCAGTGCAGTCCCATATTTCATGGGCACTAGCCCAAAGTACTTTTCCCTCCTCGTCGATGGCCTCTCTACCTGATAGCAACTCGAGCAAAATTACTCCAAATGAGAAGACGTCCATTTTTGGAGAGACTATACCATCAGTCAAGTATTCAGGCGCAATATACCCTTGGGTTCCTACAATGTGCATTGTAATAGCATTACACCCGGATCTTGCTAGCCCGAAATTGGCAATCTTAGCTCTCATTTTGGCATCGAGGAGAATGTTGCTGCTCTTAATGTCTTTGTGAACCACTTGAGGTCTTGTATGCTCATGGATGTACTGAAGACCATTTGCAATATCAATAGAAATTCTTAGTCTAGTTTTCCAGTTTAATTTTCCCTTGTTCTCATGTAGCCATGAATGAAGAGACCCATTTTCGATGAACTCATATACTAGATAGCAAGTAGCATCTTCAGGGTCTATGGAAAATCCTTCCAATCTGACCAAATTTCCATGATTCACCTGCAACCAACAGGAGGAAATTGTATCAAGATTAAAGATATAAATCATTCTATTTCCACCCGAATTCAATTCACATTATCAGTTTAAATTTAAGGATTTTCAGCAATCCCCCCTCCTTCCCAAAAAAAGCTATAAAGAAGGTAAACCCAAGTCAAAGAGACAATGAAATTAAGTAGCTAGTCTAAAATAAACTTGCAGACTGATTTGAACTAGTTCATTGTATACTGCACATCACATTAAGTTCATGATAAGAAAATTTAAAACAAACATTTGGCAGAGAAAAAAAAAATTCTCAAATTCATCAAATATTAACAAGTGATGCTTCCAAGACAAACTAATGATTCCAAGAAGTTCAATAATATAAATCATCAGTGTTTTATTTTAATTCAATCTAAAACGCTGTCCACTGACATTAGTTGCTAAATTATTCAACCAGCCATATAAAAAATTCTTTAAGCAAACCTCCAATAATAAATTCACAATTTCAAATAGATTATAGTCAATAATGAGTCAACAATTAACACCTAACCCCTAGTTTTAATATTGGTATACTTGTATTATTTAGTCTCAGCTAAGCTAAGAAAACCGCCTTTCTATGTCTTAGACTCTAATCCACATCACGGTTTTCCTCTATAATTCCACAGGACACTTGTTTTTTCCCCTGTTTGAATCACACTTCAAAGACTTTTCTACTACCTTTTTTGGTCCCCCTAATAAATCATACTCGAGGTACTTGAAATCACATCAAAGAGCTAATTCAATTTATAGTTTGTTTGGGAATTAGGATACAGCAAGCTCCTGACTCGTGAGCTCGGACATGAATGAAGTAATTAATGGATGAGTGTGGCCTGGTGCATAAAGCACAATTTCGGAGGTAAATTCTTATATCTAAATCCAATGGCTCTAGTGATATTTTAAGGACTTGTGTGCTTCTTGCTGATCCAAAGATCAACCTATCAACTCTCGAATATACATCATCTAAACAAAACCTATTAATATCATATCCAACATGACAGAATACTATATGAATTCATATAACAAATCAATAAATTATCCAAGAACACACTAGACAAATTATTTACAAACTCCGGGGACAATGATTCTTGTGTAAACAAGGCTGCAAATTAGCATATGCTCCACATATAGAAATACTTTATAGCTGAACTTCAACATACTAAATACATACATAAAAATCATCACAAAATACACAAAAGTAACAGAAAATAGTAAGATTGAAACAAGGAAAATAAATAGATATACCTTTTGCAAGATCTTTAATTCTTCATAAGCATTCCACTTCATCTTCTTAATAGCATAAAATTTCCCTTCAATACAACCTTTATAAACAGAACCTTGTATTATCTTCCTCTCATCAAACCCATCAGTAGCTTTCCTCAACTCGTCGATTTCGTAAATCTTATACTTATCCAAAGTTTCAGAAACATCAGCTAACAACATATTCTGTTCTAATTGCTTCAAAATTCTCCTCTCACTACCCTTTCCTACATTCTCCTGCCTACTAATTACCTCAAAATCTCTCTCCTTTAACTTTTTCTTATACTCATTTTCCCTATAAACTAACAACCCAGAAACCAAAACAAGCAACAAAACACTAACACCCAATCCAACACCTAAACCAACAACAGCCCCTTTATGATCATTGTTTCTATTAACAACAATTGTTGATTACTTCCACTATTAGTCTGATTAGTAGGAACACCAGGGGGTTGATTAAGCTTAACAAGTTTCGAAATCGGAACGAAAACTGTATCCATAGGCTTGAAATTATTCCCATTTAAATCAACAATAGACTGCCTACTTACTCCAAACAAAGATGCAATACTACTCAAACATCATTAGGCTGAAAAACATAAGTAACCAAGAAATTAACATTATTCCTCAACTGGGTACTATTAGGACACTTACAAAAAATAGGAAAATTATAATCAACCCCAATAGTAAGATTATAAACATCAACAGTAGGGTTAATAATTACAGTAGATTCCCAAGTAGTAAGATTACCATAAACATGACTAGAAACATAATAAAAAGTGTCACCTGATTTGATTGTGTAAGTCATATTAGCAAAAGAGATGGATTTAAGGGTTTGATTTTGAACAGGGTGACACCCACATGAAATAGGGATGAAAAGGGGTTGATCTGGGAGAAGAGATGAAGATGGGTTTGAAATATTACTGGGTTTTGAGATTGTTAATCTGCTGACATTGAAGACATCAGCAATTGAAGCAAGGTCTAAGAAATCTGGGGATTTAGCTCTGTATAATACATAAGTTTGGCAGGGGAAATTGGTGGTTGTGCTGTTGATTGTGCAAGTGTAGCCATTTGTGGGTAGTTGAGCTTTAGAATGGTGGATTATGTTGAGGAAAAGTAGCAGAATTAGACAGTAGAATTCACTCAAATGAAGAGTTTTTGGTAACATTTTTTTGGGATTTTTGTGAAATTTTTTCAAAACTCAAAATTTGGCTGTCATATTTATGAGTTTGGATGTGAACTGCATTAGTAATGGTCATGGGAGTCTGTCATTTTGGGGCCCTTTTAAGTTGAACAATTGTGTTTTCACTCTTTTCAGATAAGGATGTGGAAGACTGAAAGTGGTTAGTCAATTGTACAAAGTTAACAGAACTGTGCAATAGAATTTTCTATTCTTCTTTTTCTTTCTCATCTTAAATACAAGTATGAGAGTTGCCTCTCAATACAGCCATACAGGTCCTGTTCTTAAAAATATTCTTAGATCCAACAACAAATTACTAGTATATAGCTATTGAAGACATAATATGGATATTACCAAGCTAATCTTGGTTTAGTAAGGCATATTGTACTTTCTAATTTTGAATTTAGGGATTCATTCCTTACTAGAGACACTTTGAGAGTAGGAATCCCTTATTTTTAAAGTAACTAACTTATATATATTACATAAAAAAATCGTAAGGATTGAGGTCATTTCAAAGTTATTCTCCTTAACATTTAAAATAACACAAATTTTTATATGCGGTCTGTTGTACCGTGCGCTATGCGACAGAGGTTACTTGAGTTTCTTGGTCATGGGTTACTTGAGTTTCTCAGTCAGGGGTTACTTGAGTTTCTCGGTCAAGGGTTACTCGAGTTTCCGGGGTTACTTGTTTCTCGGTCAGGGGTTACTCGAGTTTTCGGGGTTACTTGAGTTTCTCGGTCTGGGGGTTACTCGAGTTTCCGAGGTTACTTGAGTTTCTCGGTCATGGGTCATTCGAGTTTCCGGAGTTACTTGTTTCTCTGTCAGGGGTTACTCGAATTTCTTGGTCAGGGATTATTCGAGTTTTTCGGTCAGGGGTTACTTGAGTTACAATTTTTTGTATGCGGCTTGACCAAGAAACTCGAGTAACCCTAACTTAGTAACCCTTAACCGAGTGAACTCCTAATAACCCTTGACTGAAAAACTCTAGTAACTCATAGTAAAAAAAAACTCAGATAACCCCTGTCGCATGATGTAGCCTACTACATCAAAAAGTTGCTGTTAAAATAATAAAAAAAATTAAGGATATTCATGTGTGTAATAGCTCTAATTTCTTATTACAAATTTGTTTTTTTTTTTGTTTTTTTATTTTTTTTTTTATTTTTTTTTATTTTAATTTATGGAGTTAATTAGTCAAAACAATACTACTTCCGTTTCATATTTTTTGCAACGTTAGGAATATTTTATGTCTTATAAATAATACCCTAAAGTTACAAAAAAAAAATATAAAACGGAGATACTATAATAAAAAAAAAGGTAATAGGATGATTTCTAACAAATTTTGCATTGATGAGAGGGGTATTAGATCACCTGTGACCTGTTGCCCAACTCATGTGGCTGGCTTTTCATGTGGTGTAGAATTATCAAAGGCGGCGTTCAAAAGAGGGCATTGAATTTATATGCTTCTATTTCAACTTTGTCTTGCGTGTCTTTTGGGGTAGCATTAGTTGGTCTTTTAATTTCGAGATGTCATCCCAATTCCCAAACAAACACTCCTATGTTTCAAAGGTGTACAAGATTTTTTTATTTTTTATTTATATCTCTCTAAAATAAATATCCATTTTTATCGGCACGTTTATCAATATAGCTTATTAATATTGTATTATATTTAATTATCATTAACCATAGATTAACACAAAAAATTGAGAGGAGAAATAAGCCACAATCATACAATCTACTCGCATTATTTTAACTTATAACTTATGCTCTATCTTGCTCTAATAGGAGATGTACTAAAGTCATTTCCTGAAATATCATAGAAGAGGTCATCACTCTTGCACAATGCATACACAACATCTACCATACTCGGCCGCTTTGAGGGATCCTTATTAACACAAGCAATAGCCACATTCATCATGTTTGTCAAGGCATCAACCGAGCATGACTCCTTTTGAAGGAACTTGTCTATCCACTCCATCAACTTCTTCACCTTTTCGGTATCCTCAGTGTAGCCCCAAATTTCATGGGCACTAGCCCAAAGTACTTTTCCATCATCGTCGATGGCCTCCCTACCCGATAGCAACTCGAGCAAGACTACTCCAAATGAGAAGACATCCATCTTTGGAGAAACTATACCATCAGTCAAGTATTCGGGTGCAATGTATCCTTGGGTGCCTACAATGTGCATTGTAATAGCGTTGCACCCGGACCTTGCTAGCCCGAAATTGGCAATCTTGGCTCTCATATTGGCGTCTAGAAGAATGTTGCTGCTCTTAATGTCTTTGTGAACCACTTGTGGTCTAGTATGCTCATGGATGTATTGAAGACCATTTGCAATGTCGATTGAAATCCTTAGTCTAGCTTTCCAATTTAATTTTCCCTTGTTTTCGTGTAGCCACGAAGAAAGAGATCCATTTTCGATGTACTCGTAGACAAGGTAGCAACTAGCATCCTCAGGGTCTATGGAAAACCCTTCCAACCTAACAAGGTTTCCATGATTCACCTGCAAAAAATAGGAAGATATTGTCGTAAATATAAAAAATAGGGGGATATTGTCTTAAATATACTGTTTTTATAATGCTAAATTGATGACTAATATTGAAAATTATTGTGCGTGACACAAGATCTAACAGCCTATAGCACCTATTTGAGTATGAGTCAAGATGACATTTGCAAAGAATCATACACTTATCACTAGTTGTTGCCATAGAAATGATTAATAACCACAATCATAGACTCATAGCAATATAATACTCCTATTATATTAATAGTGCCACCAATAATTTTAATAAACTCACAATTTCTTAATGGAATCTATAGTCAATAATTAGTCAACAATTACCACCTAACCACTATGTTTACTAATGATATCTTCACTAACCTCGTTTAATTTAAAAAGACTACCTTTTTAAGTCGTATTAGTCTCTCATCCACTCATATTACAAGGGTTTGTTTTATTACTATTTTTATTCCACAATACACATGCAAGTTTTATCCCATTGGCAATTTGGCATCATTATTCTTCAAGGAGTTTAATTTTTATTCAAAAGAAATTATAACTAATTGGGGATCTTATTTTCAAAAGAACATCTTGCATAAGCGGTTAGTCAACAAGCTTATTATTATGCATTTATACATAGTGTTCAAAGTTCGTATTTTTTTTTTAAGTGATCACTCTAAGTTAACTAACATGTTGAATGTAATTATCCTTAATCCTTTTTTGTGTTTGAGTAATTATGTAAAAATGGCTAACTCAAATTACACATATTCTAACATTGGCCTGGCTAACTCAAACTACGCATATATATGTAGCTTTGACAAAAACGAGCTCGACTCTACATTAAAGGCCTGTTGACATTTAATGAACTGAATTGAACTAAACTAAACTAAACTGAATTGAATTGAGCTTAAATGAATATTTTATGTGAGAGGGAAATTAAGAGCTGAACAAAACTGAACGACAGAGCTAAACTGAACCGATTGAAGCTGAAATGAACTGAACTGAAATTAAGTAAATGTGAACAGACCCTAAATATGAATGTATAGTAATATGCTGGATCGGATTTATTCAAATACGAAGTAATTTATGAGGTTTTCAATTGTATGTTATAGGCACAATAATATATACTTATATAAATTATTCTAACAAATAATATAAAAGAACCTTTTTACATCAAATTAGACTAAGGTGTCAGTTTGGTTCACAAGGGAATTAGAATTTCCCATGAATTGCAAATATATGGGAATTTAATTCCTATAATCAAATTCATGGGATTTTCCAAAAATTGTTTGGTTAACAATGAGGGAAGTTACTTCCCAAGGGAACTTCTACTTACCTAGGGGGGGGTTAGGTAAGTGAATTCCTACATTTTGTGGGAACTCAAAATTCCTAGGAAGTTCCACTTCCCCCATATCACCAAATTTTTGCCAACCAAACAACATACAGTGCAAAATTTGTAATTCCTAGAAAGTTTCAATTCCCATGTTTTATTATGTCAACCAAACAAGCCTAACAATACGAAGTACAAAGATGAGTGAGCTTATAAACTTTCCTTTAACAATTTATATTATTCATCATTTAATTTCACCAATAAAAATAATTTATTCTTGTAAATTAACATGTACAACAAATCAATAAATATAGATTAAAATACCTTTCAAAATAAATAAATTAATTAAAATAAGGTTATAAGTTCAAATTACTAACCTTTTGCAAAATCTTCAATTCTTCACAAGCATTCCACTTCATCTTCTTAATCACATGAAACTTTCCATCAATAAAACCTTTATAAACAGAACCTTGAATCACATTTTTCTCATCAAATCCATTAGTAGCTTTTCTCAATTCATCAATTTCATAAATCTTATATTTATCCAAAGTATCAGAAACATCAGCCAACAACAAATTCTGTTCTAATTGCTTCACAATCCTTCTTTCACTACCCTGTTTTCCAAATTTCCCCTGTTTTATCCCTTCAAAATCTCTCTCCTTTGACTTTTTCCTGTTGTCAACTTCCCTATAAACCAACAACCCTGAAACCAAAACAAGCAACAAAACACAAACACCTAAACCAACACTTAAACCAACAACAACCCCTTTATGATCATGATCAATAGTAGTAGAAACCACCACAGTTTGATTTGTGGGAACTCCAGGAGGTTGATTGAGCTTAACAAGTTTCGAAACCGGAACGAAAATCGTGTCGTAAGGGTTAATATCATCCCCATTTACATCAACAATAGACTGTCTTGTTACTCGAAACAAGGACGCAATACTACTCAAACTATCATTAGGTTGAAAAACATAAGTAACTAAGAAATTTACACGATTTCGAAGCTGAGTAGTGTTAGGACACTTACAAAAGATGGGAAAATAAGCATTACTACCAATAGTAAGGTTAAAAATATCAAGAGTAGGGTTAACAATCATAGTAGTTTCATAAGTAGTAAGGTTACCAAAATGATTAGATGAAACATAATAGAAAGTATCAGCTGGTTTTATGTTGTAAGTCATGTTAGCAAAGGAAATGGACTTAAGGGTTTGGTTACGAACCGGGTTGCACCCGCATGAGATGGGGATGAAAAGGGGTTGGTCCGGGTTGAGACCGAAAGACGGGTTGGCTATGTTGCTTGGTTCAGAGATGGTTAGCCGACTCACGTTGAAGAGGTCAGCAATGGAGGCTAGGTCAAGGTAATCAGGGGGTTTGGGTCTGTATAATACATAGGTTTGACATGGGTATTGGCTAGTGTTGGTGTTACAAGTGTAGCCAAATGTGTGTTTTTTGTTAATGGTTGGTTGGGAGTTTGAGTGGTGGATTTTGTTGAGGATAAGGAGGAGAATTAGATAGGAAAAATGGAGGATTTTTGGTAACATTTTTTTGTGGGATTGATTGGTTTAAGGGTTTAGTGTGTTTTAGGTTTTTTGGGTGGTGAAATGAGGATGCATATATAAGAGAGTGTTGTAACTATTGTTGGTTGAGGAACAAGTTGAAAAAGTTTTGTTTACTAGTATTTGGTCAAGAAATTTGGATTACTAGAGTATTGGTCAAGTGCTCATGGGGTCATGGTATGTACTACGTAGAGTTTCATTGATTTGAGGGGCCTTTTTGTTGAATAAATATTCTAGTGTTGGAGTTGATAGGCATTTGGAAACGTATTTGTTATGGCATTATTTTTTATATGCTTATGCATAATATACAAGAGTCAAATTTGTATACTACGTATGTAGATAGAAAAAGTATTATAATATATACTTCGTATAAGTTATTGCAATCTATATATAAATCAAGACTTTTATTTAAGTTAGAATTATCGATCTCTTATTAGCTATTTTGGAGATAGTAGTTGAAATATATTTATTTATTTATTATTTATTTTTTCCTTTTTAAGAAAGTTGGAGCAAATGAACAACATTTACAATAGTTGTGACTTGTGAGTTTAGGAGTTGAGGAACATTATGATCCATCTTGGAAAGAGTCAAAAACTTCGTACTCCCTTTATGTTGCATTAATTAACAACTTTTATGATGAGATGGTATGTAGACAATGTAGTAATTAGATAAGATGTAATAAATCACCTCTGACGTGTGCCAACTCATGAGGCTTGTCGTATAGTATGGTGTTGAATTATCAAAAGTTCAAAAGTGGCTTCTTTCAATAGGAACTTAAGGGTAAAAGTGCCAAATATTGTTCCAACCAATCCGATTTGAAAAGTTTTAATTTAGATTTCGACTTGTATAGAGAAATAATTTAGTACTCGTATAACTTAAATTTAAAATAAATTCGACCTAATCGAACTTGATCCAAATACACGAATTGAATTGACACCTCTAGTAGTATTGGCTATGTAGATGCACTTCAATTATCTACATACTAAAAAAATGTGGACTAAGGTCATGTTATATACAAAATACTCCATAGTAGAAGAGGGGAGATAAAGGAATCCCTACCCCAAACACCTTTATTTGATTGGATTTGAACCCCAAATCTGTAGGATATCATGTAAGAAACAATGAATTAACATTTTGTTCGTTGGTTGTATATAGCTTTCAATGGAGTTTTATAATTTTTGATTGTTTGTCCCACATGGTACTAGTAGGAAGATGTTTTTTTAATAAATCAAAAGTGCTAATAATACATTTATAGATTTAATACTACATGAATTGGATTGAGCCCTTTAATTGGGCTAGCTTGGGTGTGTGCTAGCATTTTGGGCTGTAGAAGTGATGTTTGCTTGTATGTTTTTGCCGCGAAAAAAAAATGTATACAACTTGAAAAGCATCAGTCTAATAGGGATACAATTAGTTATCCTAAAGAGCTATTTACCAAATTAAAGTGGTAACCATCAATCTTTTAAAAATTCGGGTACATTATACACCATTTGAGTAAATTTGGATGCCATTTTTATATGGCTTCAACAAGGCGGTGGCCTTTTCTTGCAAGACCTCCCATGCTATATCGATATGCCTCTCTTCCGTTAGTGGAGCTCCCACAGCCAAGCGTAATACATACTTGCCTGACAGAACCTATATGTTTGAAGAGCAGTATGATTAGGAGCTTTGCCAATGCTACCATTACATCTGGCTAATTATGCAACTTAATAAATTTCCTAAATAATCTTAACAAGTTATTTGTAGAATAAAGTATGGCATATACATACTGTATGAGAAATGAACATCTTTCCAGTAGAGTTGACAGCTTCCAAGAGCTCACGATTGAGCTTATCACACTGGTTTTCGTCTTTGCCAGGAGGCAGCAACCGGAAACACAGTAATGCAAACTTTCTAGGAGTAATCACCTGCCCAACCGAGTTTTTAAGTTATGTCGAAAAGCATATGCTGTAAACTATGCTCAGTGATCAAAATATTGAACAGAATAGAGAAGGCACAAAATCAATAATGTAACAAAAGGATCTGTAGTTGATACAAAACACCGCTATAAATTAACTGACAAGCATGCAGAAGCACACATGATATTGAGGTGAAACTATGAAAACAGGAGAAATTTCAATTAGTCAAAATATGATTATCATCAAGCCCTGCTCTACAATGCCACAACCAGCATCACAGAAAGAAAGAAAAGCGAGCCACTTGGTGTAAAAGATTACCTCAAATCTCAAATCTTGACGAACAAGCTCTTCAAACCGTTTTGCCAATGCTATATGATTTCTAATATATGATTGCAGACCCTCTTGGCCATATAACCGCATTACCATCCAAAGTTTTAAGGATCTGCAAGATACTAATCATTACTGTTATGAAGCAAAGTGAATCAGACATCAATTGAAGTGCTTAACTGCAGATTATGATGCAATTATTCTTGTAGAGACGAGATGCCAGAAATAGTAATTAGAGTAAAGCATAATTGATTTATGTAAACTCTATTACCTGACATACATACCTCATACAAGAATTTACTATAGCTATGTCTCATAAATGAATGTTTTAGGCTAACCTGAATCGACGACCAAGAGGAATTTGCCAGTCTTTGTAATCCACAACTGTATTTGCTTCTGAAGCCTGGTAACCAGTTAGTATTTGTCAGAGAAAGAAAATCATATGCAAAGGAGATCCTCAGTTGAGATTTCTAGTTAATTATAAGCCAGAAATTTAAACAACTAATGCCCCAAAATGAAGGTGAACATCAAACTTTCAGAAAAATCTTGCTGACACTTTCATGCAGCAGAACAGCCCCATCATACAGCTATGACATAATTGACATACTCCGATACAGAGTCAAGCAGATAAACATGCAACGCGAGAGCTTACTTTGTTTCTCAAATACTCTGGATACGTGGACAAGGATTCAATCAGAGCGCTTCTGTCCTGTAAACATGAAACATTGTAAGACCAAAAGAGTTGAAAAGATACATACAGTGTCAAATTTAATGAGTTGAGCAGATAAATATGCAAATAATGTGAAGTAGCATACTCTAATCCAAAGAGCTGAGCAATCAAAGTTTGTAAGGAGCCATTTATGTGCATTCATGCAAAATGAGTCAGCTTCTTCAACGCCATCAAGATAGTGGCGAAATTCAGGACATATACAAGCACTTCCAGCGTATGCACCATCAATATGAAACCAAATTCCATTACTCTGCCGACATTTTAAACAAGAAAATCTTCTTAAGATACTAAAGATTAGAACAAGCCTAGTAAATTGTTATTATTATGAACTCCTGTACCCATTTCAAACTCTGAGAATTACTGGTTAGTCATTAGTATTTAGCTGATTACATACCTTAGCAATCTTTCCTAGAGCAAGCAATGGATCAACTGCAGTTGACGAGGTTGTCCCAATCTGCAAGCAATCTTAATGCTTATTAGTCTTGTTAGATTTCAAAATTACCTTTGGTATCACTCCCGGTATTCCAATGATCATTACAGCACACGAAATACTTGCAGAAACGGGTCAGTTGCTTAAGGTAAGTCCACCAGTAGTGATACAAACATTATTCAAATTTCTTTGTCAATCTGGTGAAACTTTAGGGTCCTACTCATTTGGTTACTGTTTTGATGCCAACCTTGGTATGGATTTTAAGAACCATTATTCTGGCCTAGATCTCATGCCGCCCTGGATATATGAGCTTACAGTATTTTACTGGTCTTAAAATTAACATTTGCTGTGCAAGTATTTTAAAGATTATACTTTGTAGTTGTTTAAGCAATTCTAGGTAATAGTCGGACTAAATCACTTAGAAAAGAGTTGGAAACTAGAAGAAAAGTGGAATTCCCGCGTCTCACTAAAACAGCAAACAAAATCAGGATTGATATGAGGTATCAGAGTAATAAGGATTGTTATTCTTACAGTAGCACATAAGAAAAGAGGTATGAGACCAGAAGCAACATCATGTGATACTGCTTCAGAAAGTACTTCAGGACTAAGAGCATATTCACTTGATGAATCCGTCTTCAAAATTCTGATGTTCTCAGGATATATTCCTGCAATCTTATGTTACACAGAAAAGACAGAACATCAGAATCAAGAATCAAACAAGTCTTACAAACGCAAAACTTTTAGTTATATTTTTTTTCGCCGGTGATTACTTTTAGCTACATTGTCAACTTTCTTCTTCACCATACTCGAACATGGGTACTTGTGTTACATTAGGCAAATAGGCAAGACTTGTGTATTTCATGTGAAGGATCCAAGTAACATAGCTATGTATTCAACTATTCTATAAACATAATCTTATGTTAGCTGTTAGCATTCCGTGATTGCAACATTGACCCTTAAGACCCCGAAAGACAAAATTCAAAATGTATTGGCAATTCAAAGCATTCTTATTGCTAAGTAAATTTGTTTCATAAGTTCTGATAATTAATCTCATTCTAAAAGGTTCATCTTTTCACCTGCTTCCTCTGTTTTTTATTCTCCAAGTAGAATATATTGACTGATCACATGTAGAAACAATTCGAAACCCTGAGCATATGACTTCAGACTAAATGACAGAAAGATGAGGATAAGAAAGAGTCAGTTACCAAATACCTGAGAACCTTTCTTTACAGAAGCATGAGTTTGATCAGCAGTATAAACAACTAGTTTCCCCAAAGAATCTTTTCCTACTTTCTTCAACATCCGATCACGCGCAGCCACTAATGAAACCAGAACTGCTTCACTGGCAGTACCCTGTATGACACCACCACCTTTTCCTGCAATATCATTGGAAGCATCAGTTTTCATTGCACCCCACTTTCATGTACAATATTGATGTCACGTTCTTTAGATGGCCGTGTCTGACACTTGAACACGTATCTGAGTTCAACACCTCTAGACGCGTCTCAGTTACATAGCATGTAACAGCACTGCATCAGTCAGACTTACCTGAAGAAAGGAAGGCATCAGGTAGCTTAAGCAATTTAGCAAGCCAATCTAGAACAATCACTTCGAGTTCTGTTGCTGCAGGACAGGTAACCCAGCTAAAGCCAACAATGTTGACACCAGCACTAAGCATTTCCCCCAGGAATCCGGCGATACTGCTGTTAGAAGGGAAGTACGCGAAATAGCCAGGGCTTTGCCAATGTGTTACCCCTTGAAATATCTTTGATTTTATATCTGCAGGATATATATGTCTCAAAATTTGTCGATTATGATTTAAAAAACATAAGACAGTCTAAAAATGGAGCTGAAATAATGGCCTAACCATTGAGAACATCTTGTAAGGATTCCGGATGAACAGGTGGAGACTCCGGTACAAGCTCACGAAGATACCCTGGCTGCATTTCACAGAGAATGCCATGTTGACGAGTTATATATTGATTGGATACGTGGGATATTATGTACAAAAATCCATTAGTCTAGCTGAATCGTGCAAGGTCACAATAATCATCTACTACGACATGATACGAGGACTAAAATGAAGACGAAGATGAACAGATAAGATATCACCAACATTCCAAGAACAAATTGGCTTAAAATTTCTCGTTTCATATTATCCTAAGTATTTCTTAGGAAAAATGCACTACAATTTGTTGGTTTTATATACGTCAATTCATTATTACTTGTTAGTTTTATAAATTAATGCAATAACAACAATGACTAACACCTAAACCTGTAACCTCATTGATGTCCTTGAATATAGTTGATAAAAATTTAGGGAGTATCATTTTACTATTGTTTTAATTCGAAAATATTCAATCTTGAAATCCACTATAGATTTCAACTTTTAGGAACATGAGACTAGCTAGAACAGGTTAAATTTTAATATCAAATATGTTACATTCATTTTGCTCATGACATATGACTGGCCTTGCCATGAACTCATAGGTAAGATAAGATAGTACATAAATTTTACGTTCATGTGATTAAGTACTAATTATGCTAAAACCACAAAAAAATTCGAACAAAAAATGCACATAAGGCCATGTTGACTTACTTTAGATACATCCGAGTATACGATAGAAGTTTTATAAAGTCTTAGGGTCTGTTCTCTTACGTTGAAATTCAGTTCAGTTCAGTTTAGTTTAGTTCAGCTCAGTTCAGTTCAGTTCAGTTCAGTTCAGCTGAGTTCAGTCAATGAGAACAAGCCCTTAGTTGAATCTATGCAAGAAATTTGAAAAATGCTACATCACCAATAGTGGTAATTAAGTACTAAGTAGTGGAATAGTGGGGACTAGGGAGTAGTAGTTTCAGTGATGAAGCCGTAACCAGGCCACTTAAACTGAATAAAGCTGTACTGTGAGTCTGTGACATTTAATTAGAGCAATCATAAAATTTTCAAGTCATGATTTATGACTACCTTTCATTTCTGATTAATTGCAACATTGTTTTTCCTTTATAAAGTATTGTACTCGTATTTGTTTGTTATTAATTGCAACCATTCTTTATTTGATAGAGCCCATTGTCGTGTAACTCGTGTTAGCTCAACCCAACTATCTAAGTTATAGTGCCCCCTCTCCCTATCCAAACTCCGTACAATAATTCATACCCACGATAAAATATGGGACCACTGCCCACCTGAGCTCTACCACTTAAGATCACACATGAAATTCTTAGTTTATCTTGCACAAAGTATATACTACTTCCATTAAATGTTATGTGCAACTTTTGGGTATTATTTGTGAGATATAAAATATTCCCAAGTTACACATAACATTTAACGGAGGTAGTATTTCTAAATAGGCAAAAACTAATGAAGGTCTAGGGGAATTGGTAAGATGCTAAAAAAAAAAAAAACTACTATATTAAAATAAATATTAATAACACCGATCGACGCGTAATTATGACATATATTTCCAAATTAATACTCCGTATTACCTCCGTCCCCGAAAAAACGACTCATTTGGCTTAAAATTTTAGTCCTAAAAAGAATGACCCATTTGCATTAAAATTCCCACCAGTTTGCAATAATATTTGTGCAAAGTTAGGTTTTCCATTTATAATTTTGTTTCCCTATGCACTTTTATTACTTTATCTCTCTACTGGTACTTTTTTACAAAGGGAATACTATTTTTAGAAATATTTTTAATGTTTGGTGTTCGTTAGCAAAATTCTATATTTAATGCACATATTACAAAAGACAGTTATAAGATTGCCCATTAATAATGTAAATATTCAAATGTTGCAATTGAAAGAAATCAAAGAATGGAGAATGTAAATGTCATATGGATGATAATAGAAGACAATTCAACGGATTGTGTAGCATTTACATCATCAATCTAACTAAATTTAGGAGGTCATTTATTACTCACCAATCACTTGAAATGCAACATGTCAAGTAGATCAAGTTTTAAACAAAATTGGCATTCTCTATCTATCTTAATGCTCCACCTTCCAACAACTTCATCCCAAAATATGTGACATTTCCCTTCGATGGCAAAGCTTACATATCACAACTTATTACACCAAAAAGGAATATGAAGGAAATTATGAACATTGTTTTTTTTTTTTTTTTTGACAAGAACTTATGAACATTGTTCTAGAAACGTTACTTTCATAAATTATATTATACAAGTACATTCTGTCTAATACTACAAATATGGAATGAATTATATTATCCATCATCAAACTACAAAAGAATATCTTTTTCACCATTATGTTTCCCATTTTCACAATTATGTTTACTAATGGATTTTTTTTTATTATTATTATTATTATTTTTAATCAAAATAAACGGAGTCTAACTGTTCACATAGAGCGAGAAAAATAATCAAAGTGCAATTTTTTAGCCACCCAATCACCTATCCCTCTCTTATTGTTACCTTTTTTTTTTTTAAGGAATCTAATATTTTTACTTAATCACCCTTCAATTCAAAAGAATCATTAATTAGCCTTTATATATTTTTAATAATTTCGCTACATTTCAATATTAAACATGCATCCTATAGTCAAAATGGCGATACTACCTATAAAAAATAATAATAATAATAAATTATGAAGGAATAAATTTGTAACTTGGAAGTTACTGATTTATTGTTGCATGTATATAAAACCTATTTTCACTTAAATAAAACTATTTTTTTTTATACAATTATAGAAACACTTTCAATGTGAAGTCTAACTACTCCACTCACTATCCCCCTCCAAAAAAAATTAAAAAAATAAAAAATAAATAAAATAAAATAAAAAAATAAATAAAAAAGCAGATGAAGGCTTAATTAATTTGTGTATCCTTACCTTAAAAAAAAAAAGTAATTTAAAAAATTGAAGTCCCCATAAATTAAATACATACGAGTAAGTGAAAATGACCGAAGAGGAAGAAATAAACCTGAACTTGGCTAAGCACGGGAAAGTTTTCAATGGTCTTGTAGTAATCAGCTACAAAATCCACCATTTGATGTCCATATTCTCTCAATTGCTCTGCATCCATGGCCTTCAACTTTTCTCCCTCCCTATTATTTATTTTCGTATCCATCACCAAAATCGCGCAATCAACAAAACCATATATGTCGTATTACACATTAATATACTAGTATTTCCGTAGATCAATGGCAAGAGATGATCAATGGTATTCTTTACAAATTTTACAAACGGGTTATGCAAGATATAAGCACTGTAACGATTAATACTAGCTAGTAGCTACCTCCGTTCTTTTTTAATTGACAGGTCGGATTTTAACAAAGTATGCAGAGAAAGGTATAGTAGGACTTACATTTTAAATTGGTGGTGGACGCCTGGTTTTTTTTACTTGTGATGGAATCGAAATTGATTGTGAGCGTTCTGACGCAGGAATACACTCACACCCTTGACACTTTATATAGCAAGATTTTTTTTTTTAATTATTTTTTAAAATTCTTTTTATACAGTATTTATTTTTATGAAAACGATTAAATAGCAACTTAACATCTAAAGTACCAACTAATCCGTTACATGGTGTAACCAAGTCAACATGAATAAATAGTACGGAGTAATTATAATTATAATTGACAACCATAGCATATTTTTATAAGATCATCAAATACTTCTTTGATCCTCATCAATTGATCGCGAAAATTGAATAATACTTCGTAGTTTTTTTTTTTTTTTGAAAGGATAATTATGTACTATGAAATACATGATATTAATTACACTATATCAATAATATTATAACTTGGGAGAATGAACTATTGAAGATACAAAAAATGAGAAAGTGGGAAAAGGAAAAAGAGAGAAGAAAAATAAAAGGTCTCCAGTTGCTCGTGGGAAAAGAAGATTAAAAAGTGAGAAATGAAAGGCAAAAAATTACCAATACTCCGTATTTGTGAAGATATATAATTACTCCGTATGAAATTGTCGTTAATGACATGAGAAACAAAATTATGCCTATAATTTACTGACTCTGTTTTTTTTCATTATTTGTAATAAAAGGGTATAAATTATTTGTAAGAGATACAATATTTCTTTATTATAAATAATTAAAGGCAGAGGTAGTATTTGCGTGTTTGATTGATGAAGCGCACAGCCACACAGGTGCATTCTAATTTCTAATTGAAAAATAAATAAAAATGAACGAACAGTGTATAAATTGTAACCCGACTTCTGCCGTTATGTCTCGTATCTTTCCATGGATGGATCGAATCGTTGACTTTTCTCATTGACTAATTATGATATTTGTAAATAACAGGACTAAAAGCTATCATGTCATGTCATCCTTAATATAGTATTTGACAATCCTTTAATGTATTTAACTATTTATGTACTCTCTTTGCTCCTTTATATTGTGGCTACTATGACGTACAACCTACAACTAACCATACCATTAATTAACTCCAAAAAGGCTTGATTATCTTCTAGTAGTTTGGATGAGTCATAAGGACTTAAAAGACATTTCAAATGCCTAATGGTGAGCCGCAAAGAATATATCTCTCGAGTAAGTTTAGCCCCAAATCTTAAGATTTGGGGGTGACATCATCATTTTGAATCTTAAGACTTATGTTTAAAACTTTTCTCATTTTTTTTTCTTAAATCTCAAGCAAGTCTCAAGTTGAGTCTTGAAATTTCAAAACTCAACTTAAGACTTGAGATTGGATCCACCTTATTGTTATTGTTATTGTTATTATTATTGTTATTGTTATTATTATTATTATTATTATTATTATTATTATTATTATTATTATTATTATTATTATATCTCGAAAACAAAAGTCATACAACCTACAATAAATTAGTGGGAAGCCGAGATACAATCTGGGTCCCCACTCCTCTAGGTATAGCAAAGCCTACCCTAGTGAATATATGAGTTGCAGCACGAGCCCCAATATCTTGCATCATCGAGAACCTTTGAATCCTCTTTAGCAACGCAACAGCCTCCCTCTCTAAATCCCAAGCGAAGAAAAGGAGAAGAGAATGAAACCATATCCAATCGCTAGACAACAAGCTTCATACTCAACCCGCTTCCGATGAGCCGCATCAGCCACAACCAGTCCCGAAACAAAGTAACACATCGACAGGTCTGAGGGCCCCGTCATTCCCTCCAGACAATCCTATGTCAACCTCCTTTCTTGTTGAAATCTCAGATCTGTAGCAAATATCAACAAATGTATCTCAAACAACATTGTGCCGATGTTTAATACCTACAATGCCAGCACACGACACCGCATGGTCGCCGAATATATCCCCAGTAAAAACCCGAGAGCAAGTAGAGCACGGTGTCGAGATAGAGAACAATGGAACACCCATCCAATAACACATCACACATCGGTATGTCTTAGCGTTCATCGTCTGACCCAATCCAGAAATAGGGACTGCCCAAAGCCAAGTAGAGGTGTGATCACTCTGCTGCAACTTCCATAATTCCGATTGCCGAGGAGACAAAGAAAAGGTGGATTCTGCAGATGCGGTAACCTTTGTGAAATATATATCTACCAATTTCTTCATGAGTATAGGGGCAGCGACCTCACAAGGATTACCTAAAATGTCAGACTCAACCATTCTAGTAAACAGACTCAACACATCCTTAAAAGCTTGACCAAGACCCACAATACCAGTACGACGCAGAAGTTGCGTCTGCAACCCAGCAGACTGCAACCGAGAAGCAAGAAAAGCATAATGACGAACATCACTCGCGGAATAAACACCAAGCCCTCCAAACGCAAATGGTAATGTGGCAAGCCGCCACTGGCAATCACCAAACCCAGGCCCCGAAGCAGTAACAATACACTTCAAGGAAGATCGAAGAGCCTCGTCGAAAACGTGCTGAGCTGCCTCGAATGCACCTGGAGGACAAGTGCGCAAGGCAAAGTAAAGTTTAGAAACTCCAGTACATGCCCTAAGTAATAACAGCTCACATTGAGGATCATCTAGCATAACAACCTTATCCATAAGCGCAATGGTCTTGGTCACCCTCTGCATCACAAGCTCGCCACTAAACCTAGAATCAGAACTAACGGGACCACCAAGCAGCTTAACACCATGCAATGGTCGAGCAATAGAAGGGGGAAAAACACCCACAAGCCTGCTTTGAGGGTCTTCTGTAGGCTAGAAAACTTCAGTTTTTTCCACATTGAGATGCAACCCAAAACGAGGTCCTTCCTCCATAATAAATTGTAGAACCTTCCCTACCACCAAAGTGTCTCCAATAATAGTGTCGTCATCTAAATACCACGTACGCTTGAAGACATACCTCAAAAGCATCTTTGATTTTACACACAAGAGGTTGTAAAACCAAAGAAAAAAGGAGAGGACCAAGGGGATCACCCTGCTGCACCCCCTGAGACGACCATAAGGTGTGGTCCCCATAATACAATCTGGCTGGATTAGAGTAGCAGAAATCAACCCACCGCGAAATACCCGAACAACGACGACGGAATTCACGTAACATGACCGCACAATCAACTAGATTGAAGGCATTTTGAAAATCCACCAACAACATAGAAAGACCAACGTCTAAACCACGATCCTTAATCAACCGATTAACAGCATGAAGAATAGCCTCACCCCCTGAAAAAATCCCAACGCCAAATTGAAGATCATCAAAGTAACTGCCCAAAGACTGGCCAACAATAACAGCATTGTCCTTCGAAACCAAACGTCGCCAAACAGTACCTACAACTATAGGACGTATACCACCACCGGGCTTGATAAGTGGTGTGAGCACTAGCAATATACTCTCCTAGTTCCATAGGACATCTGCCAGCAAGAAAGAGATTAACCAGGCGGTCACACATAAAATGCACTAAACTTCATTGTTGAAAATTAGTAAAAATTGAAAGAAAGGAAAAAAAATGATAATATTATTGTTGGAATCTTGGATAATATTATTATTTTAATAATTACTTAAACTGTATGTTCATTTTTTAAAAATAAATACTTCATATGTGTTTCAATTATATAAATACTTTATCTACCACTACTAGAAAACAGGCCGTTTTCGACGGAAGTTTTCCGTCGGAAACACCCTGAATTTCGTCGAAAAACCCGTTTCCGACGGAATTTCGTAAAAAACGGTGGTCGGAAAAAAGGTTGTAGGAAATTCGAACTTTTCCGAAGGAAATTCCGTCAGAATCACTTTTCCGACGAAATTTCTGACGGAAAATCTGTCGTTGCCAAGTTATCTGGATTTGGAAAAATCCGTCGTAAATCTCCAACGGAAACAAAGTCCGTCGAAACTTTCCGTCAGAAATTTTGTTTACAAAAATAAAGAAAAACATCGCACCACCACCGGTGTGGCGTATCACCACGCTAACCACCACCATTGTCCCCTACCGTTCTACCTCCAAGATCGACCACCACCACCGAACCCAACCCAGACCAACCAAACCCACAAACCCAAACCCAGACCCACCACTGTGAATTCACCCCACCACCACCGAACTTTCCCACAACCTTAACTTCAAAGACCCCCCACCACAACCCACAACCAACTAACCCAGATCCACCCATAATCCAAACCCTAACCCGAATCCACCCGCCCAAACCTCTACCCGGATCCACCCAACCAAACTCAAACATAAAAAATTTTGACAGAAAAAAACATAAAAAAAAAATCCAACTAAAACCCAGATTTATCAACCATCAACACAAATTTGTTTAAAAAATCCGAAAAAAATAAATATAATGAATATTTTTTAAAAAAGAGAGATACATACCTTAATTTAACCACAAAAAACCACGAAATTGGGTTTAAAAGGCCAAATTCGAACATGAAAACTACAGATCTAGAGTTTTCATGTTTGAATTCGACCTAACAAACCTTCGTTTGCACTGTTGACGAATTTTAGGGTTTGGGAAAAACCTGTTTTTGATGTTGTGGTGAAAGAGAAAGAGGAGTGAGTGGTGAACAAGAAGTAGAAGAAGGGTAAGAAGGAGAGCAGGGGATGAAGAAGAGGGAAAAGGAAAGAGAAGAGGGGACGAAGAAGGAGAACAGGGGACGAATAAGAGGGGAAAGGAAAGAGAAGAGGGGACGAAGAAGGGGGAACAGGAAAGAGAAGGTGCAGAGATGAGGACAAAGGAGAGAAGAGGACGAAGGAAAGAGAGGCGGAATTAAGTGAGTGGGGAAATAAAAGAAAGAGAGAAGGTGTAGGGAATAATTTCAAGCATTAACCCCTAGCTTGAACCCCACTGTGATCATACACTAAAGTACGGAATAATTTCAAGCGTTAATTTCAAGTGTTCATGTTAACATTAAAGCATAATAAAAATAGCAAGATCCTAGGCATGATACTAACAAGATTAATAACAAACCCTAACATGTCACTAAGCAATAAAAATCAAATCTTTAACCCTAACATGATACTAACAATCATAAATATTAGGAAGAAAATAAAAGGCATCATAGCAATCATATTTAATATTTAAAATTACCTTAGACATGTTACTAGGAATATCATAATAACAATTTAAACATGATTTCTACATCATAATATCAATAAAAACCATTAAAGCACTTACTTTGATGCCTCGTACCTCTTTCTAATAA
This sequence comes from Chenopodium quinoa, assembly GCF_001683475.1. Classification (NCBI taxonomy): domain Eukaryota; kingdom Viridiplantae; phylum Streptophyta; class Magnoliopsida; order Caryophyllales; family Amaranthaceae; genus Chenopodium; species Chenopodium quinoa. The sequence goes on from NW_018742914.1 coordinate 6,009,846, forward strand.
CAAAATACACACGTTAGTAACTTCAAGGAAAATAATAATCAAAACAATTAAATTAAATAATTGAAATAGAGATTTGGGACCAAACCCTCAGAAATTAAACCTTTCACGTCTAGGGCGAAGACAACTTCGAATATGGCTAGGTGTTTTCTAGATCTTGCGAATGCGGAATTTTGTATGCAAAAGAGCAATTTTAGAAAAGAGAGAGATGGTGAATGATTAGAGAATAGAATGAGAGAATTAATTGAATGAAAACTAATTGTAGGTGACTGTTGATGAGAACTGGTGAATGAAAACGGAGTTTTTAATACGTTATTTATAGAAAAAATCAGCCAAAAAGATAAAATAAACAAAACAGAGGCTGACGCACGAAAAACAGAGTTGGCGCCAACCCTGGCTAACAAGCGCCAAGCATAGGGGTGTTCATAAATCGGTATGGACCGAAAAAATGGCCCGAACCACCCCGGACTGGACCGGACCAGACCGAATTAATCGGTCCGGTCTTCGGGTCTTGAAATTCATTTTCCCGGTCTTCGGTCCGGTCCGGTCCAAAACCCTATAAAAACCGGTTTTGGACCGGACCGATTTTTTTATAAAAAATATGTGTACAACCTTAAATAACGTTTAAAATTATCCTTAATAAGCTTTGAATACTTTAACTTTATAAGTTTTTTTGCACTAACATACAAAAAAAGACGCAAAAATGACGTTACAATATCGTTTTTCCAATATTTTTTTTGTGTTTTCCTTGACTTTATAAAAAATTAATATTCTTTTTAAAAAAATTCTTAAATCGGTCCAAAACGGCCCGGTTCGGGTTTTGGACCGATTCTCTCGGTCCGGTCCGGGTTCGATCCTAACTTAATCGGTCCGGTCTTCGGTTCTTAAAATTCTAATTTTCGGTTTTCGGTCTTATCCGGGTTGGTCCGGTCCGGTCTGGTCTTGGACCAATGAACAACCCTAGCCAAGCACCAACACTAGCGCCAGGCGCCAGACCTGGTTCCAGGCGCCAATGCCTGGAGTAAGGCGCCAAGCCTGTTTTTAACGCGTTTTCGAAATCAGATAAGTTTGCCGTACTGGAGGATAAAATCATATATTTTCCTCGAAAATGCTATTTGATTCTAATTAAAACTCTAAAAAGTTAACAAAAGTCAATTTATCAATGCTAATTGAATTAGGAATGAGAAGAACCTTCTAGAAGAATCTAGAAGATTAAAACCATTCATAATTGCATTAGGAATGATAAATCATATTAGGCCCTCCCCTAGATCATTGGGCCGCATATAAGGTTCAAACCGGGCCCAGTTTGGTAAATTGGCCATAACTTCCTCAATATTCATCGGAATTGGGCTTATAATATATCGTTGGAAAGCTCTTGTCAAGCCCCATCCAACTATACTACTATTGGACCCATATCATGGACCAACCAAACTGGATTGGCTGTTTTCTTAAAATAAGTTTTCAAAAACAAAGAGAAGAGAAAAGAAATAAAACTATCCGCAACACTAGACTTTCCACAATTTCACTTCATTCGATTATGATTCGACGCGAAAGGTACTCATCACCGGGTTTGGTTTTGGGGAGACACAAATGGGTGTCTACAGAAGGGCTGACTCTTTTAGGGTTTGGGAAAAACATTTTTAATTTTTTTTTATTATTATTTTCCGACGGAAAATTCCGCCGGAAATTTCCGACGAACTATAAATCCGTCGGAAAAGGTAATTTACAACGGAAAATTCTGTCGGAAAGCACATGTATCCGACGGAGCAAAAAATCCGTCGGAAATTTTGCTTTTTCCGACGGAATTTCGGGTCCATCGTAACCAATCCATCGGAATTTGCCTGTTTTCTTGTAGTATACAATTTTTTGTATGCGACTTGATATACCGTGCGGCATGGGTTACTCGTGTTTCTCGTTTAGGGGTTATTCGACTTGTCGAGGTTACTCGAGTTTCTCGGTCAGGGGCTGCTCAAGTTGCTAGAATTACTGGAGTTTCTTGGTCAAGGTTACTCGAGTTGTCGGGATTACTCAAGTCACTTGGTCAGGTAACCCCTGACCGAACCCTTAAGTAACCCCTAACTCAACTCCTTAAATAACCCCTAATCGAATTACTCGAATAACCCCTGACTGAACTCCTTAAATAACTCTTGACCGGGTAACTCGAGTATCCCGACCAAGTAAATTTAGTAACCCATGACCGCGAGTAATCCCTAATCGAGTAACCGTACCATTGACCGAGTAAACTTGAGTTACTCAAGTAACTCCTAATCAAGTAACCCATAACCGAGTAATTAGAATAACCCTTGACTGAGTAACTCGAGTGAAACACCTATATCTAGGGCTGACAAAATCTAACACGACTCGAAAACACGACCCGAGCCTGACATGAAAATAGCGGGTTATGGTTGAGGTTTTCAACCCGAAAACTTAAATGGGTTGACACGAATCCGACCTGAAATTTAAATGGGTTAGATTAAGGTTGAAAATCCCAACCCGAAATCGACACACATAACTAAAAAAAAAAGCCTAAATTTATCATAAGCCCAGCCCAAATTCGAAATGAGCCCACCTAATAACATAAAAAAAAACCCTTAACTCCTCTATTCTTTCTCACTTTCACTTAGCTGTTCTCAGTTCTCCTCCATTCTCCCTCTTAAATTTTCTCTCCCTTCATTCCCTAAAATCTTCTCCAACCTTTTCAAACTTAATTTCTATTTAATCCTTGAATTTTTTTCATCAATCTACACTTCCTCGTGTTATCTCAACCTCACCTTCCTCAATCCAAGTTATTTTTTTAATTTTATGTATAAGTTTTCTTAAAATTACGGTTTGTTCGGAAAATCCCTCGGCGTTTTTCCACCACCATCACATCACGCTTTCTTTACTTCATCAGCCTCACCTCATCGTTGATTCACTACCGCTCGATCGATCTAGCTAGCAACAACAAGCATCAAACTCATCGTCATCGAACAATATCTAAATGATATTTCCGCAAATCATTGAAATTGGAGACACGTTTATGTTTTTTTAATTTTAGATCTTATGTAATGTAATTTAATTTGGTATTCTATTATCCAAGACTCTTTCTAGAAGGGCAGCTGTTATATGTTTATGATCTACACTTTTAATTTGTTGATGGTATCAATTTGATTATTTATCAATGATTTTCTTTATAAAATTAAGATATTAATATTTAAAATTAAAATGGGAAATATTAGATCTGAAATTTTAAGTAAATTCAGAATCGAAAAAAAAAATGATCCAAAAACGTCAGATCAGATTCGGGTTGACCCGAGCCCGAAAAAATCAGGTTAGGGTTGAGCTTTTTGACCCGAAAAGTCAAATGGGTCAAGTTCAGGTTAGGAGTATTTGACCCGAAATTAAACTGACCCGAACACGAACCCGACCCGACCTGATCCGTTTGCCAGCCCTACCTATATCATTTTGGCCAGGGTTAATCAAAACCTTAATTTCTTAAGGTTTTTTTTGTTTATTTTGACGTCACTCCATTAGCAATGGCAGCGTTTGAGATTATTACCATGTTGTTTGAGTATAGGGGCGGGTCAATGGAAGTTAATGAGGCAGAGGAGAGCTGAGAGAATGCTTGTGTCAGAGAGTGAGAGAGAGGTGGGTCTTCTCTTTTTGGCTTCGCTCCTCCATTGTCAAAGTGTTATATGTCTTTATCTTTATTTAATTTGGCTCCTTTCCTTCGTTGTTGAAGGAAGAAGGTGGGTCTAGCTTCTTTTTAGATCATTTAGAGACATTATTTGAAGAAGTTATGAACTTATGATGACATATAAGTCCACGTCATCACTAAAGGGGAGCTGTAATATTTTAACAAAATCTGCTCACTTCTCGTGAGATATGTGAGGGTAAAAGATAGCCCAGCTTTAGGGCCTCTTCTCTTACGTTAAAATTCAGTTCAATTCATTTCAGTTCAGTTCAGTTTAGTTTAGCTCTTAATTTCATTCTCTTATAAAATATTCATTTCAATTCAGTTCAGCTCAGTTCAGTTCAGTTCAGTTCAGCTGAGTTCAGTCAATGAGCAGGCCCTTAATTTGTTAATATAGAATATAATTAACTAGCTAGCTTATAAATATTAAATATCAAAGATGATCTAGTATACCTCAAACCTCTTTCCACCGAATGTCCATAATCTTGTATTTGACCAACTATTTGTATATGATTTGTTATTTGGATTTAATGTTAAATTAAAGTTTGCAAGCTTCAAAATCAGGAAAATTTGGAAGGTCCTTTTATGAGGTCGACCTTGTGTGGAAGGTTCTTTTATGAAAAAGGTGGCACGAAAGGTCCTTATATGAATATTGGGTTGCGAGGAGGAACCTTTGACCAAATTCCGGCGTTGACCAAAATTTTCCGGCCATTTAAAATCACGTGCAAATCACGTGACCCCTTAAGTTACCCTTTTTTCCCTTTCCCCTCTTTTCTCATGATTTTTCATCTTTTCCCATTTCTCCCTTATGAAACCCTAATTTCAGAACAAAATTAATCCCAAATCTTCAATTCTTATCCCTAAAATTACAATTGAAGGCCAATCAAAGCCATTCAACCATAGCCGGTGTTGTGTGCTCTTCTTTCCTCCTCACCTTAGTGTTGTTAGTTGCTTGAACTTTTCTCCATCGTCTTCTTCGCTTTTTAAATTTCGCTGGTTATTGGTGGGTGGGTGTTCGTGGGGGTTGTGGGGTTGGGTTCTAGTGGGGTGGATGTTCGAGGTGTGGGTTTTAATGGGTGGTTTTCGTAGGTGGCCGGTTCTGGTTCTGGTGAAATCAAACACCATAACAATTAACAACCATAATTCTAATTTTAATTGTTGTTTCCAAGCTTAATTTAAAGGGGGAAAGGGAAATCAAGGGAAAAGAGGGGAAAAGGAAAAAAAAAACCTTGTTTAAGTGGTCACGTGCACATCACGTGATTATTTTTGGCCGGAAAAAAATTGGTCAACGCCGTAATTTAGTCAAAGGACCCTCCTCGCAACCCAATGTTCATATAAGGACCTTTCGTGCCACCTTTTTCATAAAAAGACCTTCCACACATGATCGACCTTATAAAAGTAACTTCCTCCCAAATTTTTTTTTTTTAACATTCTGACAATGAAAATGACTTCGATTATTCCTATGATACACCTTTAAATTATGTATGTTCTTTTAAAAAGTGTTGGTATAATCCATTCACCATGAGCTAAAATGGTCAGCAAAATATTCTCCACTATGATAACGACCACGTTGTGTGAAACGGCATGTAGTATAAAAAATCATGAAGTATAAAAGATGAGTAGATACGGATTTAGTTCTTGGATACTAATTCTTTGTCCCATTTAACCATATTCCAAATTTGGGCAAATAAAATATCTCTAACTCGCTAAGTGTTGAGCCTTTTGGTTTTGATGGACAAATTGACAAACTCGACTAATGAACGTTTTGAGTCTTTGATGAATAAAGGGTTCAAGCAAAGTTCGTTCCAGAGTAGGAACTTGGATGCGGAGTAGCATTCTCTAAAAAGCCTCGTGCAAATCTCACGTTCTAGTTTTAATTGTGAGCACTCAATAATATAAAGTCGGAAAGGAACTCAATGACTTATGTTATTAAAAAGACTACTGGAATAAAAGTTAGTTTTAAAAGATAATTTCTTAAGGAAAAAAGATGATTTATAAAAGTTTTATCTAGTCATCTATTTTCGAATAAAGATAATTATCTAAGATAATTATCTAGTTGTTTTAATATAAATAATTAATTTATCTTTTCAAATAAAATCCTTTTTGAAATAAAATCTTTTTAAACAAACTTTTGATAAAGTTAACAAGCAGTTTCTTTGTTGTGAAAATCTCTGATTATACGGTTTTATCAAAGCTAATGTTTATCAAGTTGTAGAGATAGTGGATTAGTGAGATAAGGCTAGGAAACCTCCTTCATGATCACCATCTGTCAAGATAACTCCACAAGTTGTTAGTGGGGTGTTGGCATGTGGACGTGATTATAGTGGAGGTTAATGACTAAGCCTTCTCTATAAATACTCATGCAAACTATCTCAGCAAAACACAACTCTTGAGCATAAAAATTCCAGTAGCAACCTACTAACATAAAGAGAGTTATTTTCCTTCATATATTCTTGAGTGTAATAGGTATTTGTAATTACAGATTGTATTGAAGCACTTTGGGGTTTGGGATTGTGAGTTTGTGTAAGGTGAGGTCAAGGAAGCTTCGCTGCTGAAGGCTTCTGTGAGAGTTGGGAACAAGTTCCTAATTTGTGGAACTTGTTAACGGGTTTGAATATTCACTTGTAAAGAGTTTGATTACATAGTGGAAATTTAGAAAAGCCTATATCTTCTCTCGTCATTATTTCATTTAGTTAAATTCCGCAAAAGTTTTTAGATTTCATCTCAAATACAATTCACCCCCCCTCTTGTATTAGCCAGTTAGACTTTTAGTTGGTATCAGAGCAGGAACTCAGAGCACGCAGGCAACCCTGTTGAGTAAGTTCCTGGGAAAATGGCTTACACAGAGGAAAAGGAATTCGGAAGTACATCCATTCAAAGGCCTCCATACTTCAACGACAAATATTATCCTTATTAGAAGGATAAGATGGAAATCTTTATCCAAGAAGAGAACTATCAGGTATGGCGAATTATACAAGTAGGAGATTACGAAATTACAAAAACGAATGCTAACAATGAGGTAATCCCTAAACCTATGGATGAATATGAAAAAACTGATTTCGAAAAACTAGAAATGAATGCTACTGCCAAAAAGTTTTTAATTTGGGGACTTGGACCCGATGAACATACTCGTGTCAAAGGGTGCAAGTCCGCAAAGGAAATTTGGGATCTTCTGGAAGTTACACATGAAGGAACGTCAGATGTTAAACGTTCCAAAATAGACATTCTTTTGTCTCAGTATGAGCGCTTTGAAATGGGAAACAAAGAATCCATTAAAGACATGTTTACTCGATTTAAAAGTATTATTAACGAACTAACGTGTCTTGGTAAGATAATTCCTATAGATGAGCAGGTCAGAAAGGTCTTAAGAAGTCTTCCAGACAATGACAGATGGAGAGCAAAGGTTGCAGCTGTGCAGGAATCAAAAGACTTCACCAAGTTCAATCTAGAACAGCTTGCGGGTTCCCTCATTACCCACGAGATCCAGTTGAACAACCGGACTCAGGAGACTGTCAAAAGTCAAGGGATAACACTAAAAGCTAATGAAGAATCCAAAGAGAAGTCTGGCATTGATGAAGAAGAAGCTGCAATGTTGGTGAGAAGGCTGAAAAAATTCTACCGTAATAACAAGTTTTTAGACAAGAAGAAAGGATACAGTAAAAGAAATCAGGAATCCAAAGCCAAGTCTTCTTGTCACAAATGTGGAAGCACCAACCACTTCATCAAAGAGTGTCCATTATGGGAATCTGAGAAAGGCAAGGGAAAAGAATCTGATCAAAACAGAAACTCCAAACCTAACTTTTCTAAAACAAATTTCAGGAAAGCAATGATTTCCACGTGGGGAGAATCAAGTTCCGAAGAAGAGGAACAGGAACACACAGACGATGAAGTAGCCAATCTCTGTCTAATGGCAAAGCATGATGATGAGGTAGTCATTCAACCTAGTTATTTGAAATCTCTCTCAAAGGATAAGTTAATCTCTTTATTGTTAGAAACCTTAGATGAATATAAAGAATTATGTGCAAAACTAAGGCAAGCCGAAAAGGCAACTGGAATTTGTAGAGATCATGTTAAGTATCTGAATAGCTTAAGAAATGATGTTCAAGGCAGATTCTTTGAATTATTAGATAAAAATATCATGCTAAAAGAATCCCTTGAAAGAGTCAAGAGTGAGAATATCATGCTGAATGTTGAATTGACTCAATATAAAATGTTGTGTACTAACATTGATTCTTGCAGGTCTACTGAAGTTCCTTTAATAATGTTCAATACTGAACTAGAGCATGTTAAGAAAGAGTTAAAGGATACAAATGATAAAAATGAGAAATTAGAAAAGGACCTAGAAATTGCAAGAAAAAGTAGAAGTACAGCAAGCACGGATGTCCCTAAGTGGGTACAGGAAGCTCAGACAAAAAGAACAGAAGGTCTAGGCTATGTTCATAAGAAGAAGTCCACTGGAAAGAAAAAGAAGTATGTGAATTTACCTAGTGAGACCGTTTGTTCTTTTTGTGGTAAAAAGGAACATCGCAGTGAAGAATGTACTAAGAAAGCAAATCAGTACAATAAGAATGTGAACTATGTTTGGCAGAAGAAAACTGATTCAAATGTGTCAACACAGGAACCCATGAATGAAAGGGTTCCTGCTACTAACCCTTAATTTCTTTTGCAGGTCGCAGTGAGGGGGAACAACCAGTGGTACCTCGATAGCGGTTGTTCTAAGCACATGACAGGAGATGAATCCAGATTTTTCTCACTGACGGCCTATACAGGGGGAACAGTGACCTTTGGAGACAATAAGAAAGGCAACATTGTTGCTGTTGGCAAAGTAGGAAGGTCAAGTTCCCATGCAATTGACAATGTATTTTTAGTCGAGGGTTTGAAGCATAATCTACTCAGTATTTCTCAGTTTTGTGATAAAGGAAACTCTGTAAGCTTTTCTTCTGAAAAATGCAAAATCATCAACAATAACACTGGAAAAATCGTTTTGGAAGGAACTCGTAAAGGGAACACGTATACCGTGGACCTTAACAAAGTTCCAAAATACAATCTATCTTGTTTAAGTGTTATTGAGGATGATCCACTTCTATGGCATAAACGTTTTGGACATGCTAGTCTTTCATTGCTTGACAAATTAAGGTCAAAGGACTTGGTAATCGGACTACCTTCTATCAAGTTCCTAAATGACAAAATTTGTGAAGCCTGCATCAAAGGAAAGCATGTTCGATCATCGTTTAAATCAAAGAAAATGGTAAGCACCACAAAACCATTGGAACTCATTCATATGGATTTGTGTGGCCCCGTTAGAATTCAAAGTAGAAGTGGAAAAAGATATGTCTTAGTTCTTGTGGATGATTATTCTAGATTTACATGGGTCATATTCTTACATAGTAAAGATGAAACTTTTGATATGTTTATGACTTTCTTGAAAAAGACACAAAAATCAATAGGTAATCAACTTATTCATATGAGAACTGACCATGGTACGGAATTCGAAAATTCCAAGTTTGATGAATTTTGCAGGGAACAGGGAATAAGTCACAATTTCTCAGCGCCAAGAACACCACAACAAAATGGTGTGGTTGAGAGGAAGAACCGAACATTGGAAGACATGGCAAGAACAATGCTAATAGCAAGTGGGCTTCCAAGGAATTTTTGGGCAGAAGCCGTCAACACAGCATGCTATATCATCAACCGAGCCATGCTCAGACCAATGTTGGACAAGGCACCTTATGAACTGTTAAAAGGGAGAAAACCTAATATTGCTCATTTAAGAGCCTTTGGATGCAAATGCTTTGTTCACAATAATGATAAAAGAGATCTTGGAAAATTTGATGAAAGGAGTGATGAAGCAGTCTTTTTAGGATATGCATCTAATAGTAAAGCTTATAGAGTTTACAATAAGAGGACTATGTGTGTAGAAGAAAGTATACATGTGATTTTTGATGAAACTAATAATTATGATTGTATACAGGAATATGAAGATGGGGATTTTGAAATTGGTCTCACTCGTTCAACAGACCAAGATGAAGAATTAATTCCCAGAAAGCAGCCTGTTCGAATTACTGAAAATACTGATAAGGAACCTACTGAAGTTCCAAATAATACTGAAGCCTCTGTTCAAAATACAGAAGAAACAGAAAACACAGAAGGCGAAGCAAATGCAGAAGCAGAACACCATGAAGAAATGGAAGAAAGAGCAACTCAAAATAACACTTTTATACCAGCTCAATCATTCCAACCAAAGCCATGGAAACATCAAAGGTCACACCCCCTGGATAAAATTATAAGTGACCTAAGCAAGGGAACTCAGACGAGATCCCAACTGAGAAACTTTTGTGCATTCAACGCCTTCCTAACAACACTGGAACCTCGAAATCACAAAGAAGCCTTGGAAGATGCTGATTGGATTGTTGCCATGCAAGAGGAAATAAATGAATTCGAAAGAAACAAAGTGTGGCACCTTGAACCTAAACCAAAGAATCAAAAGGTTATTGGTCTCAAATGGGTATACAGGAATAAGCTAGATGAACATGGCACAATTGTAAGGAACAAGGCAAGATTGGTTGTTAAAGGCTACAATCAGTAGGAAGGTATCGATTTTGAGGAGACTTTCGCTCCTGTAGCTAGATTAGAAGCAATTCGTATTTTAATTGCATTTTCTGCATTTATGGGTTTTAAACTTTATCAAATGGACGTCAAATGTGCTTTTTTAAATGGTTTTTTAAAGGAAGACGTCTATGTTGAACAACCACCTGGATTTGAGGATCCAAACTTTCCTAACCATGTTTTTAAGCTTGATAAAGCACTGTATGGATTAAAACAAGCTCCAAGAGCATGGTATGAAAGACTTTCTAAATTCCTTTGACAAAATGATTTCAAAAGAGGAAAAGTTGATAAAACTTTGTTCTTAAAATCAAAAGGAACTCATTTATTAATTGTACAAATTTATGTTGATGATATTATTTTCGGTGCAACTAATGAATCCTTGTCCAAGTACTTTGCCGATTTAATGAGCAGTGAGTTTGAGATGAGCATGATGGGGGAACTCAACTTCTTCCTTGGGCTCCAAATTAAGAAAACTAACGAAGGAATAATGATCCATCAGCAGAAATATGTGAAGGAGTTATTGAAAAAATACAGTATGGAAAGCACAAAGATAAACCACACTCCCATGGGAACAACCATAAGGTTGGACCAAGACCCCAAGGGAACTCGTGTGGACCAAACAAAATACAGAGGTATGATTGGTTCCTTGTTATATTTAACTGCTAGCAGACCTGACATTTCGTTTAGTGTAGGTCTTTGTGCAAGATTTCAATCGGATCCAAAGGAATCGCATCTAACAGCCGTCAAAAGGATTCTACGATACTTAAAAGGGATGGAAGACTTGTGTCTGTTCTATCCAAAAAGTGACTCGTTTGACCTAAGAGGATATGCTGATGCTGACTATGCAGGAGATTTAGTAAATCGTAAAAGCACGTCAGGTATGGTCCAATTCTTAGGCTCTTGCATGGTTTCTTGGAGTTCCAAGAAACAAAACACTGTTGCTCTATCCACTGCCGAAGCAGAATATGTGGCTGCTGCTGCATGTTGCTCTCAATTGCTATGGATAAAACAACAGTTGCGTGACTATGGAATTATTTTAGAGTGCGTTCCTATTCATTGTGATAACACAAGTGCCATTTGCATCTCTAAAGATCCAGTACAACACTCTAAAGTTAAGCATATACATGTAAGGCATCACTTTTTGAAAGATAATGTTGAAAAGGGCTTAATTAAGCTAGATTTTATTTCTACTGAATGTCAAATTGCTGATATATTAACTAAGCCTTTAAGCAGAGACAAGTTTGAAAAGATGCGTGTGGAATTGGGGATGCTACGGCTAAAGTGATTTTTGTTTGGAACCCCTAAGGTAAAATCGGATGTAACTAACAATGCTATGCTCAATCTTGTGTGCATAACACAGCTGAAATTACCCAGGGGAAAGATTTGTGAAGTATTGAAAAGTCACTTATACATACTTTTAATATGTTAAAAATATTGAGCCATGTTGTTTCAAGTTCCCTTTTCATCATTCTTTATTCTCTGTATTATGATCACGTAAATTATCATCATAATTTACGATCAATTTGCACTTATCTATCTTTTTAATTTTTTTTCTGTTTTCCTTCTTGTTATTATTTTTTTTCTTCCTTTTTTTATTCTTATCTTTTTCCTTCCTTATTTTTTTATGTTCAATTCTTTTTCCATTCCTCATATAATTCAAAAATACAAAAAGATTTTTTTTCGTAAGATAAGGAGCTAGTATATTCACTACTCCTTACTTTCCGTATATTTCTTATCTTTTAAAAGTTTATCTTTTATTGTGATAAGTTTGAAAATTGCAATTAATCCACCCTATTAAAATCCTACTACCTCTAAAACTACTCTACTACCTCACCATAAACCGTCACTTTTTCTCACCCTTCCCAATTAAACTCTTTTTCTTTAACACTCCACCCTCACCAATCACATCAAATTAACTTCTCCATACACCCTCATAAAAACCGGCCTCACTCTCTCTCCTTCCTATTCACACTATTCATCTTCTCCTTCCTCTCAACTCACCTTCATAACCATGAAAACCAACCTAAACTCAACACCGAAACCACCAAAAACCCGAATACCTCCTCCCAAACCTTCCTCTGCTGACGGCTCCCCTGAACCAATCCCAATTGCCGTCGTTCACCCAAAAGCTCCACCAAAGAGAAAGGCTACAACCGTGAAAGGAGGCGAAAGGAAGAGGCGAAGCTCTCAAAAGTTTCCATCTTGGAACTACACTCACGGCTATCACATCAATTATGACTGGTGTACGGCAAGTAAGTTCTCCGAATTCACCTCCTTAATTGATTATCAAGAATGGGTGCATTTGTTCCAAAATTGTTCTCACTATCCAATTTACCCTAAGCTTCTGTTTGAATTTAAAAATACTTTCAAACACAACAATGATGTATGCACGACTACAGTCAAAGATACTTACATTCATTTTGATGTTGCATATTTAGGGAACTTGTTTCAAGTCCCCACCTCTGGCTATAGTTCGTACCTAAAACACAAACAAATTGTGCAAATTGGGCATTATGATGAGAATAGAATAATCAAATTTATAGGTGGAAACCCGAAAAGCAAGACTTCACATCATAACATACTCACTCCTCTTCACAAATTACTGTTCAATTTCACATGGAGAGGCATTGTTCCCCGTTTGCGAAAACGAAGCACAATATCCTTACTAGATGCAACCATCATCTTTTGTCTTGCTCGGAAAATAAAAATAAACTTTCCAAAACTGATGATTGAACATTTGGTTTTCTATGCTGCTAAAACTACTATTCCATATGGATCTCTCCTTACTGTGTTGTTTAAGTCTTTTGGGATTGATGTTGAAAGTGAGTCACCCACTTATATTAAACCTGAGAACATTCTTTCGGAGCAATCTTTGCTTCGCCTGAGCCTTAAACTTGAGAGTGGGATAATTACCTTCTTGACTAGAGGAGGAGAGGAGAAAAATAGTGGAAAAGGGAAAACACAGGTTGTAGAGGGAGATACAAGTGAGTCAGAAGAGGAGGAAAGTGAATCTGAAAAAGAAGAAAGTAAAGAAAAAGGAGAGGAAGACAAAGAGGAGGAAGAAATTTCTGAGGGAGAAACACAGGAGGCAGAACCTGAGAAAGAAGAGGAGACTCAGAGTGAGGGGGAATCTAGTTCAGAAAGTGAGAGTCTTGACCTCCCTTTTAAAGGGGAACTCAGGAGGAGTAAGAGGAAAATTGTCAAACCTACTGTTTCTACTCTAAAGCCTATGATTATTGAAGACATTAGTTCTTCAGATCACTCTGACCCTGATTTTACCCCTACACAAGTTCCTTTTGCTTCTGAGCCATCTTCTGTTCATGACTCCCCCCAAAACAAGCTAAACCCTCTTCCACTCCTGTTTCACCTCCAAAACAGACTTCTCCCTCTCCCTCCCCAACTTTTCCTACATCACAGCCTACAGGCTTTGCTGCCTTCTCTGGAACAAATGCTTCTATTTTTGATATTCAACAGGTGAAAGTAGTACTGGAGCAGCTGACAAAGATAGTGAGCACAAAGCTGGAGGAAATGGCAAAGCAGCTGACTTCTCTTCAACGCCAAGTGCAGGCTGTGGCAGACACTTAGGAAACTAGTTTTACTGGGATGAAGAACAAGGTTGATGCTGCTGAGAAGAACATACTGCACATCACTCAGGAGATATTGGAGACGATTAACAGGGTGGCTTTTGAAGAAGTGGAGGAAGCTTCTAATGACCCAATAAACCCAACTGATGAACCAACCTATTCCCCATAATTGCAATTTCGAACTTGTCACTTTTAATTTCTTTTGCTTTTGCTTGTTTCATTTGGATTTCAGTTTGAAATTCTTAACTCTTGCTACTCTTTCCTGCTTTTGATTTTCGTCTATGGGAACTTGGCTCGTATTTTTCATATGATTGTGTGTGTTTGCTGATAATTTAGTACCTCACTTATTTTTGCCTTGCATTATTTGAGCTCACTATTCCCTACGTAGTCTAGTGGGAGTATAGCAAAATGTTTTTTTCATCTTTTGATAATGCCAAAAGGGGGAAAAGACAAACTTCATGGCGGCTAAGGTGTTTACCAAGGAACTCACACATCGAAGGTACAAACTTTTGCTAAGTTCAGTTAACTCAATAAAGTCCTAGTAATCTAAGTTTTTAAAGTCTTTGTTAATTTTTCTTTTGCTCAGTCTTTTTAAAATAAATACTTTTTAGTATTTTTCTAAGTTCTTTAATTACTCTATTTGTTTTTTTTTGTTTTCATGTTTTGCTTTAAATTTTTGTTGCATGCCTGGATGATTTTATTTACCTAAATTTGTCAATGTTTGTCATCATCAAAAAGGGGGAATTTGTTGAGCCTTTTGGTTTTGATGGACAAATTGACAAACTCGACTAATGAACGTTTTGAGTCTTTGATGAATAAAGGGTTCAAGCAAAGTTCGTTCCAGAGTAGGAACTTGGATGCGGAGTAGCATTCTCTAAAAAGCCTCGTGCAAATCTCACGTTCTAGTTTTAATTGTGAGCACTCAATAATATAAAGTCGGAAAGGAACTCAATGACTTATGTTATTAAAAAGACTACTGGAATAAAAGTTAGTTTTAAAAGATAATTTCTTAAGGAAAAAAGATGATTTATAAAAGTTTTATCTAGTCATCTATTTTCGAATAAAGATAATTATCTAAGATAATTATCTAGTTGTTTTAATATAAATAATTAATTTATCTTTTCAAATAAAATCCTTTTTGAAATAAAATCTTTTTAAACAAACTTTTGATAAAGTTAACAAGCAGTTTCTTTGTTGTGAAAATCTCTGATTATACGGTTTTATCAAAGCTAATGTTTATCAAGTTGTAGAGATAGTGGATTAGTGAGATAAGGCTAGGAAACCTCCTTCATGATCACCATCTGTCAAGATAACTCCACAAGTTGTTAGTGGGGTGTTGGCATGTGGACGTGATTATAGTGGAGGTTAATGACTAAGCCTTCTCTATAAATACTCATGCAAACTATCTCAGCAAAACACAACTCTTGAGCATAAAAATTCCAGTAGCAACCTACTAACATAAAGAGAGTTATTTTCCTTCATATATTCTTGAGTGTAATAGGTATTTGTAATTACAGATTGTATTGAAGCACTTTGGGGTTTGGGATTGTGAGTTTGTGTAAGGTGAGGTCAAGGAAGCTTCGCTGCTGAAGGCTTCTGTGAGAGTTGGGAACAAGTTCCTAATTTGTGGAACTTGTTAACGGGTTTGAATATTCACTTGTAAAGAGTTTGATTACATAGTGGAAATTTAGAAAAGCCTATATCTTCTCTCGTCATTATTTCATTTAGTTAAATTCCGCAAAAGTTTTTAGATTTCATCTCAAATACAATTCACCCCCCCTCTTGTATTAGCCAGTTAGACTTTCACTAAGTTATTTTTTTTTTCTTTTTTTTGGCTTAAACAGAACCTCTCCAATAGTCCATTATATTGACAATGTGCGCTGCCAAGGATTCTAATCGCTGTTCAATCGTTCATCTTGAGAACAAGGGTAATGAATTTTTGAAAAATTTGTGATGAAGTTCCTTTTAAGTAGACCTTTTTTTATAACAAAGGTCCTTTTATAAAAAAAAAAAGGTGGCATAAAAGGTCTTTATATCATGTTTGGGTTGTGAGGAAGGTCCTTTGACCATATTCCGAACAAAAAAAGCCACGTGTATAAAACACGTGACTTATTAAGTTTCCTTTTTTCCTTATTTTTTCTTATTGTGGGGAGGATTAGCCTTAAATTACTTTGAATAACCTTCAATTTTAAATTTTAATTTATGGGATTACAATTGAAGTTTTGGTGTTAATTGTTTTCAGAAATTAGGGTTTAATAGGGAAAAAAAGGGAAAAACGAGGGAAATGAGGAGGGAAAAAAAAGGAATTTAGATGTGACTATTTTTGGCCGGAAACTAAAAAAGTCAACGCCGGAAAATGGTTAAAGGATCCTCCTTACAACCAAAACATGATATAAGGACCTTTTTGTGCCACTTTTTTTTTTTTTTTTTTTTTTTTTTTTTTTTTTTTTTTAAAGGGCATTTGTTACAAAAAGGTCTACTTAAAAGTACCTTCCTCATAAATTTTCCTAATTTTTTTGAGATTTTTTTTTTAATTATTTGTTCTATTGATTGTGATCTGTTTTATTGCTATATAAAAAAAAAAGACTAAACATGTCACTTTAAGTTTCAATCTATTTTTCTAGACACCACACACAATCTGAATCTATAAATAATCCACTTTAAATAATAAAACCGGAGACGATGACTTATACCAAACCCTAGTAATAGGCTAGCTACTTCAGTTGCTACTAATTAATTTTATTATATCTACTTGTAAAAAACACTTGTACTACGTATATATAGTTGTATGCAATAATGCAATAGTCATTGTATGACCTACAAGTGGAACACTTTATCATATATACTTTATTCACCTATTATCTACCTATTAAAAAAAAAAAAGAAGAAGAAGAACTTTAGTCAATTATTAACCATACTGATGCACATAAGAAAAATAAGCATCTTTCACTACTTCACAAAGCCAAAACTAAAACAGTAATAACATAACCCTAAACTAGTTGTGTACATGAGGAAGAGCAGCAGCAATGGCAATAATAGCGCGGTGCCATTGCTGGAGATGGAAAGAGGCGGCAAGAGAAGATGGTGGGAGAAGATGATGGACTACAAAGAAGGGAAGGAACAAATATTGTATTCGTTGCCATTGGTGCTAACAAATGTGTGTTACTATCTCATTCCATTGCTTTCGGTTATGTTCGCGGGTCATCTTGGTCAGCTTCAGCTTGCTGGTGCTACTCTTGCTAATTCTTGGGCTTATGTTACAGGTTTCGCTTTCATGGTTTGTATTCTACTCTTCCCTTACTTTTTTTCTTTCTAGTTGTTAAGAAGTATTAATTGTAAAAAAAGCAAAACTTGACATACACTAAGGGCTTGTTATCTACTTGAAAAATTGCTAGCTGGCTTCACCAGTAATGGTACTAATTCATTTTCCTTTATTTGTACACCAATTATTGGTGATTCAGGGTCTTTGGGTAGGCTTGGTATGTGGGCTCTCAGCTCAAAATGGTTCACTTTTCCTTATTACTCGACTTCGGAAATGGACAACAATCGAGCTTTCTCCTAACGTCTAAGATTCAACTTTAGTACTTTTCTGTCCACAAAAAAAAAAAAAAAAAAAAAAAAAATAAAATTAGTAGTTTGATCGGTGTAACTTAAATGGTATCAACATCAATGCATCAAACTAAAGATGTGAACTTATTTTTGGCTCCCTACTATGCATGGCTAAGATGTACGTACTTTGTAGCATATTACGATTAGTAGTTTGCTTAACAGATTATCTTACACCACTAAGTTTAGTATGTTAAATTTGATTTATGTTTTGTCTTTTGCATTTCTCTTTGATGGAAAAATATAATGAAGAGATAGTTTCATACTCCCAATGACCCGATTTGTTTGCTCTATTTTTTTTCTTCTTTAATTGTCATTCAAAGATTGTTATATATAACGCAGTCGGAAAAGGAAGCGCAATTCTTAACACGAACGAACAGATTTACACGCGATAAAAACTCTGGAATCCACCAGAAAGGTAAAACTCTTATGAATATAATCAAAGTGTCAAAACTGAATACAAATGACGGCTAAAACGTTTAAATGTCTAAACAAATCCCTAATATGAAAATAAAGCAAATTTAAAATCCGAAAAATGTTTAAACACTGTTTTCGGGCCTTAAACGAACTCGGATTGCTTAAAAAGCATGTCGCACACATCAAAGTAGAAATTAGTAGAAATTATTAAGCAATTTGACTCAGGGTACCCAATTAGTAGAAATTATTACCCTGAAAAATTGAAATCAAGCTTTCCGATACTAAACTTCTTCATCGAACTGAGTAACTGTCAATATACTTTTTCCGATCCGTTCTTTATTAGTGCACCATATATTTTGGGTACATTTTTGGTAGTGGAAAAAGGAGGGGAGAAAAAAAAGTAAAAATACAAAATAGCCATATGTTTGTCAACATAAACTAAATAATCAAGTATTTATAATTAAGACTATTAAATATTTGTAGTGTGAGCATAGATATCTCCTTTTCTAGCATGGATATGGTGCAATTTTTGTAAAAGTTTATTAAACACAAGTGGTGCAACATTAATTAAAACAATAAAACTCGAAAGAATTACTACAAAAATATGTATGGGGGATCATCACTTTATGTACCCTCACACAAACAAATTAATTAAATTTAAAAAGTTAGGGACAAGATCGAAGTTCTTGTATAATTTAAATCTTGTTGATCATGCAATCAAAGTCCAATAATATTTCTTTTTTTCTTGACAAGCCTAAAGTAAATGTGTGTCACATGACATGGAATAATAAAATGGACTAAGGCAAGTAAAATAAAGAATCGTGAGCATCGTGAAGTAATATTCAATGATTGTTATTGCAGCAAAGAACATTATTAAAAGTGCTAAAAGAATGGAAATTGAAAGGTATACATGCTAGAAGCTTTTCACTTTTCACTTTGGTAAGCTTAGAATCAGCAAAAGTAAAAAGCATAGTTATCTGAAAGACTGAATGAACTTGTGGCCGCTATACTACCACTTCCTTTAATTTCACATGCTTGTTAATGATCTAAAAAATACCATATATTATTCTAATTAATCTTCTAAATTATTTGAATTTTTCTTCAGCACATAATCAAGTGGTAGTGTGATATTGCTTAACAATACTAATAATGTCTTTGAACTAAAACTGTTTATATTCCCTGAGAAAAATTCATTCATCTATGAGCTAGTGTTCACTTTTCGAATAAAAATCCAATTCAATTCAAATCTTCTATTAACTATTACTAAAACAAAACCTGCTGACATCATTAAAGGACACTTGACAACTTTTTATAAAAAAAATTTCTGCCAAAATTATTTTTGACGTCATCATTTTATTTTAAAACTATTAAATACAACATTTCTTTCAAAATTAATTAATGAGATTATGATTACACTTTCCGAATAAAGAATATTGACAATTATTTTAATCAAATAATATCTATTTAATATGTGCAACACACAAAATTAAACTAGTTGAATTAATAATTCAGATATAAATTTTTATAATTTGAATACCCTGGCTAAATCAGAATGTATGGGTTTGGATTGCTTGTATCCAAATAAATCGAACAAAACCTACAACTTTCTAGAAGTCAAAAAATTATTTTAAACTATTTGATTTCTATAATGTAGAAAGCAAAATAATTATGCTAACCTCAAAAAAAGTACACTTTATACAATCTTCATTATAGGGATAATTTGGAACATTGTGGACCGATGTATACCAATTTGTAATACTTGTATTTGGTAATTTTTATAAGGACATTATTTTATTTTTATTTTTTAAAAAAAAAAAAAAAGAAAAACAGTTGTTTGGCTTGAATTTTTTTTTTTTTTTGCAGCTTTAGTAAATTTGGATTTTTGATTTTGGATTGGATCGAATAGGTTTTGGGAAATTTTGAATCAGGTTGGACTCAAATTACAATTTTGATTGGAAACCGAACAATAAATAGATAGCCTTTAAGCCCTAGTTACATCCGTCCTCATATCATTGTTCTCATATGCCTGGGAATATATATTTAGACCATGTTCTTTTCACCTTATTTTCACTTATTCTAATTTCATAAGTTTAAATAAAATAAGTTTTGAATTGAAAATAGTTGATAAAAATTAGTAAATTACCCAATTTCAAATTTTTACAACTAAAATATTAAGTTTAATTAATAAGTTCAATTTAATTCATGTAAGTGTAGATAAAAATTGATAAATTCTAATAAGGGAAATTCAGTTTAATAGCTAGAACACACCGTAAATTTAGATGGTACGGTGATATGAGTTTCTTGGCGGATAATAGAAATATAAGAATGGAAAAACAAATTTAGGATAAAGAAAGATTTATTGGAGGATCCCACATCACTTGGGTTGAATGCTTTAGCTTCTCTAATGGTAAGCTAATACCCAATTAGTTTCCCATGCCACAAAGGATTTCAAGCGAGCTAACCCTTCTCTATAACTATTTTGTGCCCAAAGAGTTAGCTAGTAGCTTGTTATTTAAATGACCGAATTCACTTGATTTTATTAATTAGTTTTTTGAAATTTCATATTATTAATATACCATGCAATATCCTGTATTTTGAAAACTTTTTCTCAAGCACATTAGTTTAGGCAACCTAATTTAATGTTACTTTTTAGCTCGATCTTAATGGTGAAGCTAGTAGCTAGAGATTTTTTTAATATTATAAGTCTTCATCTGATCTACAACGACTGGAGTTACTTTAGATAAAGTGAATTTTTTGTTTAAGGTAACAAGAAAATCATTTAGGAGGCATTCGAGCTGCTCCTTGCATATGGAAAGGGGCAGCAGGAGGCCAACAAGGAGGCGAAGCCGATGGATTGGAGTGTCAAGAATGAAGACGGCAACACGCCCTTGCATGTTGCATTTCTCAAACGCAAGTTTGAGGTTGCTGAATGGTTGGTGAAAGAGTATCCTGAGCTGGTTGCTGTAACCAACGAAGATGGGAATACTCCTCTTCATGTTGCGGCAGCAGTGGACGATGTGAGCATTTTCAAGGTACTATTTATCGATAAAGATATTGTAAAATGGCAGCCGACAGGGAGGTTGAAGAATAAAGAAGGCAACACGCCGCTACATGTTGCAATTATCAATTACAATTGGAATAAAACTGCTAGATTGCTACTGGAACTGTATCCTGAGTGTGCTCGTGTTACCAACAATTCCAAGCAGACGCCTCTTCATCTTGCAATTACCAAATATCCATTTTTGGGTAACTACTCGATCCCTCTGCTCTCACTAATATAATTCATCGTACATTTAAATTTCTACATATATTAATGGGAAAATCCCTGTTTCTCATGGTGAGAAACGAAATTTGTTTCTCATGAGGGCATTTCCGTTAATAAATCAACAACTTTTTCATTATTGTGGGCTCCACAGTTGAATAAAGTGGAATAAAGTTGTTGATTTATTTACAAAAATGCCATGTGAGAAACCAAATTTGTTTCTCACCATGAGAAACTGGGGCACCCTCTATATTAATCATTAAATTAAGGAAATTTTGCATTAAATCATCTTTTATAACTTTTTTTTTTACAAGAAATCACCTTATGAAATTTTTTTCGCAAAAACACACCTTAATCTAAATTTTTTTTGCAACCACACACCTTTTGCCAGAAAATACACTTTGACCTTGTTTTCAGGGGTTGACCCAACCACGTACGGAGCACGTGTCCCCCTAAAACCACTAATCCTTCTTTCTGTCTCTTTTAATTTTACCCAATTTTTCCGTCCAACACCAATTACCCTCTCTTTCTCTAGCTCTCCTTCACTGTTCTTTCCCCCTTTCCCATTAAAATCGATTTCTCCTCTCATCATTAACTCTCTGCTGCTCTGCCATGGCTGCAACTAATTAAATGCTTCAATTCGAGTTCAATTGCTGGCCCTAGGTGAAAGTAAGTTCTCTATTTCTCTCTCCTTCATGTTTTATTTCCCAATTTAAAACCCTAATTTTCAAACAAAACCCTAATCTCCACAATTGTAAGCAAATATAAGCAATTAAGTGTCAATTACCTGGCCCAATTGAAGTTCCTTGGAGAATTCGATGGAAATATGGCCAACAATGTCGTCAATTTTGAGCAAGATTGAAGAACATGAACATAGGGAAGAGAGGAGAGAGAAACAAATAGAACGAGAGAGAAATTAAAGAGAAATGAGGAGGGAAAAGGGAGGATTAGTGGTTTTAGGGGGACACGTGCTCTGCACGTGGTCGGGTCAACCCTTGAAAACAAGTTCAAAGTGTTTTTTCCGGCAAAAGGTGTGGGGTTGCAAAAAATTTTAAGATTAAGGTGTGTTTTTGCGAAAAAAAATTATAAGGTGCACGAGTACAAAAAATGGAATAGAGAACTGTTAAAATTGGCCTTATAAAACGCCTCAAAGGCGTTCTTCTGCTAAGCGATGTGTAAAGTTCACAGAACGAGTATAGGAGGCGTTCTATATGCAAGGGAAAAGAGAACGGTTGCAAGAGGCGTTCTATATGCTAGAGATAACCGTTCTCTTTCCTATTTCATATGCTTATAAAAAATGAATAAAAAAGAACGGTTACCAAAGATAACCGTTCTCTTTGTCAATTTTTTTTTGTTTTTTTAAAAAAATAATTTTGCATCATGGATGTTCCTATATACTAATCTATATCTTCAATTAATAAATAAAATTGAAATTGAAATTGTAAAAGTCAAAATCAAATGTCAAATTCAAACAAACTTTATTATCCTTTATATTTAATTAATTACATCATCTCATGCTTCCAAAAAAAAAAGAAAATTAAAAAAAATTACATTTGACATTTTGATACAATAATTCTCTAACTAATAACTTAAAAATTATCAATGTGGTAATAGTAATCCAATTAAAAAAAATCCAATTTACCAATTCAACCGTAGCCTATCGTGCTTCCACCAACCTCAACCATTGCAGCTAGCGCTTCTACCAATCTCAACCACCGCAGCCAACGCTTTCACTAAGCTCAACCACCGCAGCCTGCGGTTCCACCAACCTCAACCACCAAAGCCACCAATAGTGATGCAAATAGTGAAGCCGCACCAAACACCCACAAATCAAAGATGAAATTAAAAATCAGAATTTAATCCAAATCATAACACAAAAATCAATTGATAAAAGTTGTAGATCTACATTTAATAATTGAGAATTTAAACAAGCTACCTTGATAAAGTTAAATACCAATCAACTCGCAACAGCTTGCGACCATTAACAGAGCAAAATATAGATTAAATGGTTCGATCTTTCGCTCACCGCACTGCATTGGAGTTGGGGTTGGAAAACAAGGCTCGTTGTATCTCTAGATTCTTCGTAACATCAACGGCGATGCAAAGATAGGACAATTGTAAATAGAGGAAGAAGACGACGGAAAGGAGGTAATGCAACTCGGAGTTTTTAGGGCATTGAGGGATGAAGGTAGAAGAGAAAGGAGTTAGGATTTCAAAGGAGGGAAGAAGTGAAAGCAGAGGATCGGAAATGAAGATGGGGATGAAGTTATGAAGAAGAAATGGAGAATGATGGGATTGAAGGCTATTTTAGGAGTTAAGAGGAGTTAGGGTAAGAATTTTGGGCCTTTTAATATGTTGAATTTTTCTTAATTTTTTTTTTTTAAAAATAATGTTAAACATATAGAACGGTTGACGAAAAGGGGCGATCTATATTGTAAGTGTAAATTTTTTGGATGTACCAAATAGAACGATTAACTATGAAATGCGTTCTACAAAATAAAATTATAATTTAATAAAAATAATAAATACATTAAATAGAACGGTTTAATTAGATAGGCGTTCTATATGATCCTGGAGATAGCCTATCTAAGTTAACCGTTCTTTATCTTGTGTTTCTTATTCTAGTTTTTGTGGTAGTGGTAATTTCTTGCAAAAAAATGGTTATAAAAGATGGTTTAATGCAAAATTTCCTTAAATTAATAATCTATCAATTACATAATAGTATAATAGACATCGGAAATAACACATGTCACTTCCTGGTATCATTTTAATTTACATATTACAAAAGCAATTAAAGATTCTTAATACTAACTTTAATATTACCAGAGGTTTCAACACGCATGATACATCTAGATCTTATAGAAGAGTTTTCATAGTTGGCGTTATATTTATGGTCGTTTGCATGTTATTTTGTTTGAACTATATATTTATATAGTTTGATTGTAATGTTGATTCGTGTCCGCTATGCATTGCTCGTTGTACACATACCACAATGATAAATACTTGTAGGAAATTTTACGGACATTTGCTTTTTATAAGTACTTGTACTTATATACAACAGATTACATTTGAAAGGTGAGAAATATCAAAGACAAAAATAAAATTTCCTCGGAAGAAATTAAATATGGAATATATCAAGCCACTAACACAAATTAATTGCACAATTGATTCTACTCCAAACATATCTCGCTGTATCATCAATCACAATATATTAAAAGACACACCAGCAATGACAACACGTGTTGTCTTCTGGTGTGTCCTTAGTATATTTTTTTTTTTGTAAAAAAACCTTTTTAAAAATTGATAAAAAATATAAGCAAAATATTTACTTCCAAAATTTAGGAAAAAAAATCGTAGAATATTATATTTATAAACTTAAATATCTAACCATATCTTTGCATAAATAAATTCCTATATAGTAATTACTTTTGAAATAAAAATAATGTCATCAAGGTTCAAAATAGAAGAAAGAAATATAATATGTATTCAAAAAAGATAAAAAAAAAAATGAAGTAGTTTGATTTGAGATAAAAAAAATAGATTTTAAATTGATACTCCATGACAAAGGTTGTCCATGACAAAGGTTGAAAAACCGTGCATGACATGGGATCTAACCTAGGTTTCCCTAAGGTGATGTTTTGAGACTTTAAGACCACATTCTTTAGAGCTGATCTAATCTGCTCTGCTTAAATCAAATCTGCTCTGCTCTATTTTCAAATAATAATTAATAATAAAAATAATAATAATTAATATTCAATAATAATTATTAATATTTATTAATTAATAATAATAATTATCAATAATAATATTTAATAATAATTCAAACTATTAAGAATTAATATTATTATTAATTAATAATTTCTAATAATTATAACGATTCTTTCAAATAAATAAATAATAATAATAACAATTAATAAAAATTTCTTTTATAAACATTTGAAATTAGAATCACAATGTGTAGGAACATTTAATGTGGGTATTGATTGTTAGTTCATTGAGTTGAATTATTTTTCAAATTTTTCCATACAAAGAGCTTGTTTTCAAGTAGTACTTTGTATATCATTACTATTTTTAGGGTTACAAATATATGATTAAGACAAATTTATAAGTAAAATCATTATTAATCATTAAATCATTTTATTTTAAAATTTTCGTGAAATAAATATAAGTAAACTGTTGTCTTTTATCTTTCTAGCTACTGTTAAAATATGTTAAATATGGTACACATTTATTTATGTTTTCACTCACCTAAATCATTGGTATATGCACTTAATAATAATAATAATAATAATAATAATAATAAACAACAACAACAACAACAACAACAACAACAACAACAACAACAATATAATAACATTAATAATAATAATAATAACAATAATAATAATAATAATAATAATAATAATAATAACAACAACAACAACAACACATTAATAATAATAATAATAATAATAACATTAATAATAATAACAACAACATTAATAATAATAATATTAATAATAGTATTAATAATAATGTTGAAATCTGCTCTACTCTGCTCTGCTATTCTGAAATTTGCGCTGCTCTGCTGAAATTTAATCTTCTCTGCTCTGCTAAGAAGCTCAAAAGAACATGGTCTAAGTATACAATCGTTCTTATAATCCCCAAATGATGTGTAAGGCACACACAAGCCAAACAATTGTCAATCCCTCATAATTTGTTTTGTTGTCCAACCTTTTTGCTATGTCCTGGCAGATGGGATATATTGAACAAAGCTAGAAAAAAAATTAACACATTTAACATACGGATAGTAATATGTATTAGGGTTTGTTCTCATACGTTGAAATTCAATTTGGTTCAGTTTAATTCATGTCTAATGATATTGCTAATGATATTAAGCCAAATTTCATTCTTTTAAGATCTTATTACAACGACGATAATAATAATAATAATAATAATAATAATAATAATAATCAATAATAATAATAATAATCAAATAATAATCAATAATAATAATAATAATAATAATCAATAAATAATAATAATAATAATAATAATAATAATAATAATAATAAATAAATAATAATAATAATAATAATAATAATAATAATAATAATAATAATAAGCTCGATGATCCCCAATGCGAGTTGTTGCTTCTTCGTGTGTGTACTGGGGTTTCAAAACTCTACTTTGCTATGCGCACTTGTCCGCCTCGTCTTTTTGAAACAGCACAGGTTTCTTTTGACATGGCCCTTCGGGTTTCTTTGGAGCGCATTGTAACAGTTTCGGGGCCTGGTTTTGGTGATTAGCAATGGCGACTTGCCACCTTACCTTTTTCTTATGGTGGTTTGGGTGTCTATTCGGCGGGTGATGTTCGACATTATGCTTTCCTTGCATCGCGTTTGCAGTCTTCTGGTCTTCAGGTTACGCTTCTTCGTATTCTGGTATTGTTGGTCCTGGACCGGCCTTCGATGGTGCTCTTAGTCTTTTTAACAGGGTTGTGGAGACTGACCTTATGGGTAACCCTAGTGAGATCGCTGCCCCCAGACTCATGTAAAAGTTGGCAGATATATATTTCACGAAGGTCACTGCATCTGCGGATTCCACTTTCTCCTTAACTCCGCGTCAGGTAGCCTTATGGAAGTCCCAGCAGGGGGTTCACTCTTCGGCCTGGTTGCGGACGGTCCCGATATCGGGTTTGGGTCAGACTATGAATGGTAAGACCTACTGTAGTGTTCTTTGCTACAGGTTGGGTGTTCCTTTGTTCTCCGTTTCAATACCGTGTTCAGCTTGCTCAAGGGTTTTTGAGGGAGATATTTATGGGGATCATGCAGTATCTTGTGCCGGGATTGTGGGTATTAAACATCGGCACAATGTTGTTCGTGATACCCTTATTGATATTTGTTTTCGATCTGGGATTTCTGCTCGTAAGGAGGTTAACGTTGGGCTGACTGGAGGAAACGACGGGGCTCTACGACCAGCAGATGTGTTGCTTTATTCCTGGGATAGAGGCCTTGATGTACGTGTTGACTTGATGGGGTTTTCACCTTTGACACAATCGGGGTTGTCTGACTTCGTTCCAGGTCGAGTTGTGTCTGCGACGCCTCAGCGGAAGCGAGACAAGTATGGGGCGCGTTGCAGTGCTATTGGCTATGGTTTTCTTCCTTTCTCCTTTTCTTCGTTGGGGGAGTTAGAGAAGGATGCTGTTGTGTTGCTGAAGCGGGTTCAGGCGTTCGCTAAAACTCAGGATATTGGTGCTCGTGCAGCTGCTCACATCTTCAGCAGGATCGGGTTTGCTATAGCTGGAGGGGTGGGGGCCCAGATTGTATCTCAGCTCCCCACCAATTTCTTGTAAATTGATTGACTTTGTAGGTTTTTTTTTTTGAAATAATAATAATAATAATCAATTATTAATAATAATAATCAATAAATAATAATAAAAAAAATCAATCAATAAATAATAATAATAATAATAATAGTATAATTTGCTTAAATATTTTAATATGTATATTTGTATATAAACATATGTATAATAATAAATAATCAATAAATAATCAAAGATCACTAATCTGTAGTTAAAATCACTAATTAATAAGTTCAGTTCGGTTCAATTTAGTTCAATTCAGTTCAGCTCAACTCAGTTCAGTTCAGCTAAGCTCAGCTCAGTTCAATTCAGTTGAGTTCAGTCAATGAGAACAGGCCCCTAGTATCTAAGAAATTTGTGCTCAACTTTGGCTATATATCTTTCAGTAAGCTAACGTTAAGATATAGTTTCCTTTTCTTTGCTAACAATCTATTGTTTTGATATCGGCCAGTCTCTTCCCATCTCCCTGTAATTTAGAAATTAATCGTGGTTGAGAGTTAATACAAGCACTCAAAAGACACCTCAATAATTTTGTCAGTGATAATATCGCGTGTGTTTCTTGGTGATTTGGCCTACTAATACTGATGATATGGCAGGATTAGAGGGTACAAGGGAGAGGAATCTATCAGTGTAAAAAGGGAGAAATGGGCACTTAATGAAAAACAAAGAGGTAGTGACTGGACAGTAGAGAAAAGGAAGAACAAAGATGGTATGATGAAAATCTTAATGCTATGTAGTTGATTTCCATAATTTTATTCCTTGGGTACCAAAGTACCAAGTAAACTAATCCAACTCAAAACTAAATGAACTAATTGTCCCAAAGATCCTGTAAAAACAGACTAAAAATTAAAGCTGAAATCAAACCTAAGTAAAACACAGCCAAAGGCACTAAAGGACATAGCCAAAGGGAAAATAGGGTGTTTCAGTGGTTAGGATCCATGTATAGTACATTCCTTACGCATTGAAAAAACACTTCATCACATTGATTTCAAGTGATCATCTTTTTTGTTTTCAAAAAAAAAAAAAACTGATCATCTTTTTCACGTTGTTAGGGATCCTTGACGACGCCCCAACCCCACTACTCACCTTCACAACCCCTAAAAATAAAATCCAAATTAATTTAAACAACAAACAACAACCATGACACTTCTTTAACGTTTCTGTATATATATTAGGAAGAATTAAAACAATAAGAGAGAGATAACCTTATTTTTTTTTACCTCCAATGTTAAAATAATAAATAGAGATGAGAGAAGGGAAAGAATAATAAAAGTTGTATTCAATCCATTTAAAATTGTACTACATTGCAACATATATATATAGTGCAAAATAAAACTAAAAATAAGGAACATAATCCCATGATCATTGATCATGCTAACATTAACCCCCACTAAACTAACCCACTACTATTATGACTTCACTAACATTAGGAGTTAACTAACCACTAACAATTTGAAGCAAATATTCCAGCATCCGAGTCTCTGACTCATCAAAAAAGGCCATAATTTTCCCCTACTTATTTGTAAATTTACAGTCTAAAAATCTAGGTTAGAAAGTGACCAAATAGAATGAGGAGTTGGGTGGCAATTCGAGTTAGCAGGCCGAGTTTGGGTCAGGTTTGAGCAATAATGGAGACATGGAGCGAGGTTGAAGATGAACATTGGTTTTTATTTTTCAAAATTGTTTTACCGCTTAGATAATCAAATTGAATAAATTATTTTATGTATTATTTGCTGAGACCTTTTTTTGTTGAGAGGAAATGAGAGGAAAAGAAAAGAAAGGGAAGGGAATATATGACTTCTTATGTTTGGTTCTAAAAATTAAATGAAATTTGATAGAAAATGAAGCAAAAAGTAAGGAAAGCTCCTGTTGAGCCCATGAGAAAATCTACATGTGAGTGGTGTGATGTCCCACATTGAAGAGTGTAAAAAGTGTTGAGAAGTGTATCCCATATTGAAAAAATAAGAAAGTTGTGTCCACTTTATAAGGCTAAGGGGCTACTCTCCTTATTGTGTTATTTCGGATGATATACTACAAGAGGGGGGGTGAATTGTAGTATATTCCTAGTGCATACTTTTCGCGGAATAAAAAACTGATTGCTGTTAGGAACTTAGACAATGCAAAGCAGATTTTACGAGGAAACCGTCCAGGGCCCAACTGGAAGTAATACCTCGACCCTCCAAGAGACTTCAAGCCAAACTAATCCCACTATAATAGGCCAAACACTCCTAGTTACAACCTCTTACAAACAGACCTTTCTCACAAGTTCCTACCCGGAAACTTGCTACTCGATAGGACCCTATCCTACCCAACCTAAATCCCACACTTAGATTCACTTGTACTCCCTAAGTACTACTCACTCGGCCTCTCACTAGAAGATCAATCAGCTTCACCATAGAAGCTCACACATTGCACTCTTACAATACAATTATAATAACGAGACTCCTTACAAACTCTCACACCCCAATACATAAAACACTCAAAACCTTTTTCCTTTACAAGATCTCAAAGAATAACTCTAAATACATATCAATGAATAAAGAGATAAAACTAATGTACAGGACAATCAAGATCTGTCTGGAACTGAATGGACGAACTGAAACCAAACCTGACTGGAACTTTGACTTGGAGGTTTGACTTAGCTTCGTGGTGAAGGATGAAACCATTATCACGACCACTAAGCTTCGTCAGCCTCGACTATGAATGAATACATATGAGCGTGTTTATAGTAAACCCAAATTGTTTTTTTCGTAAAAGATAAGTTTTATTAAAAGATAGAAATAAAAGATATTTTCACTAGTAGAAAAAAAGCATTAGGCAGCGGTTCAAACCCGGTCTAAGGCACCGGTTTGAACCGCTGCCTATTTGAGGGGTGCCAAAAACCTGCTATTTGGCACCGGTTCAAAACCGGTGCCATAGGGTTTAATAGGCACCGGTTAACCGGTGCCTAGTACTGCTCTCCCACCATTTTTTTGGGTGGTGGATAGTTTAGTCACCGGTTCCTGCCTAACCGGTGCCTTTTGTATAATTTTTTTTTTCGTTTTTTTTTTCCATCGTGCAATAATATTTTTTAAAAAAAACCTGCAATAATAATAACCTGTAATTCCAGCAATTATATTAAATATAATAATTAATAATTTTATTATTATAATAACTAATAATAATATTATTAATTATTATATACAAAAATAATATTAGATACAAGAATTCAATTATATATATATATATGTATAGATATAAATATTCCCAAACGCAATACAAAAAAAAAAAAGTTGCTTACATATACAAATAATAGTAAGTACACATATATAATGAATAATAAGTTATATATAGTTCAAAAGTTAACATAAATAATTTACAATTACAATGCATGCCATTTACATGTTGAAGGTGATGAAAGACGCCAACATGTCACGAACTTCATTAAGCTCCTTGATTGTCAACGGACCATCCTTTTGGACCTTGCAAAACTTGAAATACAAAAACATTATTTTAAAAATAATTAATTAGGCAAAAAATATGTATTTTATCAAATATTACCTATACGACTTCTATATAGCCCATTTACTACATTACTTATCAAATGAACTATTTCTTTCTCATAACATGTCAATATTGGATAGTTGTATGTGTGTAAGCCCTAAAATTGTATAGGAGAGCATTTTGTTAAGGTTTATGACGGTTTTTACCCAAAATGGCCCGAATATGGCCTATATGACCTTACTTTGCCCATTTCCTACATTTCTTATTAAATGAACTTTATTTATCTCATAACATGTCAATATTATCTAGTTATAGGTGTATAAGGAAAGAAATCACATCAAAAGAACATATTAACACAAAATGGCCCTAATATGGCCCATATGACTTCTATTCAGCCCATTTTCTACCTTTCTTGTGAAATAGCCTTTTTGTTTCTCATAATATGTCATTGTTGGATAATATTAGGTGTCTAAGGCTAGAAATCACATCAATATAGAATTTTAAGAAGTTTAACAACGCATTTTACTCAACATGGCCCAAATAGGGCTTATATGACTTCTATGTAGCCCATTTTCTACATTACTTATCAAATGAACTATTTCTTTCTCATAACATGTCAGTGTTGGGTAGTTGTATGTGTGTAAGCCTTAAAATTGTATAGGAGAGCATTTTATTAAGGTTTATGACGCTTTTTACTCAAAATGGCCCGAATATGGCCTATATGACCTTACTTTGCCCATTTCCTACATTTCTTATTAAATGAACTTTATTTATCTCATAACATGTCAATATTATCTAGTTATATGTGTATAAGGAAAGAAATCACATCAAAAGAGCATATTAACACAAAATGGCCCTAACATGGCACATATGACTTCTATTCAGCCCATTTTCTACCTTTCTTGTGAAATAGCTTTTTTGTTTCTCATAACATGCCATTGTTGGGTAATATTAAGTGTCTAAGGCGTGAAATCACATCAATATAGCATTTCAAGAAGTTTTAGGACTTACCTAATCAAGCTGTTGAGTGTCCGTACAATGAGTCACAATGTCAAGCATGAATCTTATCACATACAAAGCACAATCAAGTCCATTCTCTTGTTGTGCGCACTAGCATATGACAAACAAATCACATCAGTGAAACATGCAAAGGAAATGAGCAAATATTTACTACCATAGATTTTCAAGATAATCACAATAATATCATGTAAATTACCAACGGTGTCTTCCATGTTGGACCCTTTGGAGCACGACAATGTAGCTTCTTCATAACACTGTAGTATAAAAAAATACAATCAAATTTGATTAGTCGTATGATTACTAAATTAGTTATTATTAGCAATTATCACCACTATAGGTTGCTATATATATTTACTTTTGCAATATAGACTTCACGAGCCACTTCTCCGATGATCGAGCTGAATCAAGGTGATAAATTGTGTTAGTGGAATTACAAATCACCATGAGGCTCCAATGCTCCCTACATAAGTTCACAATAGACAAGGTAATTAATATTTAGGAGTCAACATATAATGAGGCCAAATCGATTGAATTTGACATGGTTAGACTTACTCTCTATAACATGGGGCAAATATGAACTTGTCTCCCGCACGCGTTGATTCCTTTATACTCTGTTCAACATAGTACAACACGTCATGGGGGTTGCCTATGATTTTAGTAGTGGATAACTGCTCGGGGCATAACCACCCAACTTTACAAGGAGAATCAGTGTCAGTTAAGTGCTCCTGTAGTGCTCTGCGTGCATGAACATTGATTAATTTATCAGATATAGGATAATCACCATCAATTTGAATAACTTGAAAAAAGTATAGATTATGTGGGCATTGAAGTACCTCATGAATGTTTGAATGAGGGAAATGTTAAGCTTTGCACCACGTAGAAATTCCTTCACATCTTCTTTGCTGATCCATGCAATTGCATCCTCATCATAGTGGAACATTGCCTTAGGAAGTGCAACTTCCATGGGATCGACCAAATGACAAGCACGGTTGTGAAGAAAGGTCATGTCAGTAGAGAGCGATTGAAGAACAATGTCTTCAACAAGTGGAGTAGGTGGCATGTGTGAACCTTTCGAAGAGTGCAACTTCGACGCTTGTTCACTCTTGGACTGTTGTTCACTTAGCTTCTTCTTAGGTTGATCAATTCTTTTAGGCTTCTCCACCCTCTTTCTCTTTGAAGTTTTGCTTCCATTGGATATCTGAAATAGTTTGAGAAATAATAAGTTTCAAATGACAAACACTTATAAATATGTGATTATGAGTTGTTTTGAGATTCAATGAGTTTATAAGTTGAGAAATGAAGAAAATAGCCGAGTGAGTAGCCATTTCGGCTCAAAATGGCTTTTTTTGATGAATTGGACCCAAAAACTTAGAACTTGGCGATTTTTATGTAATTTCAAATGACAAAAACTTATAAATATGTGATTATGAGTTGTTTTGAGATTCAAGGAGTTTATAAGTTGAGAAATGAAGAAAATAGCCAAGTGAGTAGCCATTTCGGGTCAAAATGGCCTTTTTTTGATGAATTTGACCCAAAAACTTAGAACTTGGCAATTTTTATGTAATTTCAAATGAAAAAAACTTATAAATATGTGATTATGAGTTGTTTTGATATGCAAAGAGTTTATAAGTTGAGAAATGAAGAAAATAGCCAAGTGAGTAGCCATTTCGGGTCAAAATGGCTTTATTTGATGAATTGGACCCAAAAACTTAGAACTTGGCGATTTTTATGTAATTTCAAATGAAAAACACTTATAAATATGTGATTATGAGTTGTTTTGATATGCAAGGAGTTTATAAGTTGAGAAATGAAGAAAATAGCCAAGTGAGTAGCCATTTCGGGTCAAAATGACTTTTTTTAATGAATTGGACCCAAAAACTTATAACTTGGCAATTTTTATGTAATTTCAAATGAAAAACACTTATAAATATGTGATTATGAGTTGTTTTGAGATGCAATGAGTTTATAAGTTGAGAAATGAAGAAAATAGCCAAGTGAGTAGCCATTTCGGGTCAAAATGGCTTTTTTTGATGAATTGGACCCAAAAACTTAGAACTTGGCGATTTTTATGTAATTTCAAATGACAAAAACTTATAAATATGTGATTATGAGTTGTTTTGAGATGCAAGGAGTTTATAAGTTGAGAAATGAAGAAAATAGCCAAGTGAGTAGCCATTTTGGGTCAAAATGGCTTTTTTTGATGAATTGGACCCAAAAACTTAGAACTTGGCGATTTTTATGTAATTTCAAATGAAAAACACTTATAAATATGTGATTATGAGTTGTTTTGAGATTCAAGGAGTTTATAAGTTGAGAAATGAAGAAAATAGCCAAGTGAGTAGCCATTTCGGGTCAAAATGGCTTTTTTTGATGAATTGGACCCAAAAACTTAGAACACGGCGATTTTTATGTAATTTAAAATGAAAAATACTTATAAATATGTGATTATGAGTTGTTTTGAGATTCAAGGAGTTTATAAGTTGAGAAATGAAGAAAATAGCCGAGTGAGTAGCCATTTCGGGTCAAAATGACTTTTTTTGATGAATTGGACCCAAAAACTTAGAACTTGGCGATTTTTATGTAATTTCAAATGAAAAACACTTATAAATATGTGATTATGAGTATTTTTGATATACAAGGAGTTTATAAGTTGAGAAATGAAGAAAATAGCCAAGTGAGTAGCCATTTCGGGTCAAAATGGCTTTTTTTAATGAATTGGACCCAAAAACTTATAACTTGGCAATTTTTATGTAATTTCAAATGAAAAACACTTATAAATATGTGATTATGAGTTGTTTTGAGATGCAATGAGTTTATAAGTTGAGAAATGAAGAAAATAGCCAAGTGAGTAGCCATTTCGGGTCAAAATGGCTTTTTTTGATGAATTGGACCCAAAAACTTAGAACTTGGCGATTTTTATGTAATTTCAAATGACAAAAAATTATAAATATGTGATTATGAGTTGTTTTGAGATGCAAGGAGTTTATAAGTTGAGAAATGAAGAAAATAGCCAAGTGAGTAGCCATTTCGGGTCAAAATGGCTTTTTTTGATGAATTGGACCCAAAAACTTAGAACTTGGCGATTTTTATGTAATTTCAAATGACAAACACTTATAAATATGTGATTATGAGTTGTTTTGATATGCAAGGAGTTTATAAGTTGAGAAATGAAGAAAATAGGCAAGTAAGTAGCTAATTTACCTCCTTATTAATCAACTTCACCCATGCACGTGGCCAATCAACGAAGCTACCTACAGCTTTCCAAAGCGTTGTTATCTCAACCTCCTCTATCGGTACGGGTAGTGGGATGTCTTCGAACCCCGCAACCACTGAATCGGTCCCAACCGAGTAATGCAATGATGTGGCCCCGCCGTAGCACCCGTCGTCGGTTGGGCACTACCATACGCCACCAAACTCAACACGGTACTATTTGCATGCCCCGGGGCTAGAAGTGCACACCGAGTGTCTTCCTACACAAGCATATATATAAAAAGAAGATAGTTAAATAGGACTTTTACAACAGCATAGATATAACAAAATTCATTAAGGTAAAGGGTTACAAATCACCTGTAACTCTGGAAATTCATGCGGTGTTGGATTTTCAAGCTCCCTCGAGTCCGCATGTGTAGGAGTAGGAACCTGCAACAGTACATCAATCATTGCACCTAAAATCTCAATTAACTCGGTATTTTAAAACTTTTAATAACCCAATTGATTTTACCTGAGGTGGAACATCTTCACCACGTATCTCATCTCCTCCATGTCTATCACCTTCTCCTTGTCCTTCTGGTTCAAAACATGAGTCGACCGGGGTACGAGTGAGGAACGGCAAAGTCGGTAAGTTCATCAGCTTCACCCAAGCATTCAATTCACCAACTAACTCGTTGCGTACTTGTTCCTTAATTGATGCCACCTTGGCATCCAACTCCCCCGGTGAGTTAACACTGGCTCGAGATCTACTCGATTTTGTGTATTCGGGACCCATCACCTTATTCCATCCAAGCAATGACCCTCCCGAACCTACTACTCGTCCTGGATGGTATGGCCTTCTCAAAGCCATGGTGAAAGGGTCATTCTCCACACTTGGTTCAAATTTGCCCTCCACCATCTCTTGAGTGTGCTCAAGCTATAGCATAAGGAAAAATGAGGTCAGTAAAATAGTTAATGGTTTGTACAGTGATTATATGAAAAAGTGACTGAATTTCAACAATTCATAGGTAACTTACTAGCTTATCCGCCAGTTTTTTGGCTTCCGGACCCTTGATGAACCATTTTTCGGTTTTCTTATCAAACGAATGGAGAGAACAAAAGAAATCACCGGCACGACTCACCAATGTAGTGATCGTGGAACTAGAGGGTTCCTTCGATGCCACTAGAAGCGCTTTAGGGTATAAACCCGAAGCGGCCCACTCAAGTCTCTTTTCAGCAAAAGTCTTAGGACCCATACGATGGACGTATTCCTTCTTTTCTGCATTCGGTTGATTTTTCTCTCGAAGTTCCTACAAAACAAAAAACATTAGTCTCATTAATACAAAAAGTGTCAAGCTATTATTCAATTGACATCAGATTTACACAAACTTACAATGGCTTTCTTTTGACTCTTCATTCTAACGAACTCTTCCCAATCATCTTTTGACACGGTCGGCCATATTTGCCACGGGAGTCGGTTATCCTCTTTGGAATTCTTCTTCTTTGTTTGCACCTTCTTCTTCTTATGGATCCACCGATTGATTAGTCAACTTGGTCTTAAAGCCTCTGAATCTTTCCCCTAATAAAGAGACAAACACCCTTTTCTTCTCGGGATCATTAGGAATAGAAAACTGCCTCTACAAGCACAAATTAAAACCGATTATTAGTTTCTATTTAAAAACAATCATAAGGTTAAGGTATCTTAAATTGTCTAAATGTGCCAAAAACACACTTACCCTTGTATCATCCCAAAATGCTTGAATCAAACCCGGAGGTACTTGCCGCATTACAAGTGTAATGGGGATTTTCCGCGAACATAAGCCAACTTGATTAGCATATTGTCGACGCCATTTGGGCCCGGGTTGGCCTTTGTTGTCATACTCCAAGACCATGGGACCGTCCGATTTCTTAAAGCTTCTCGTCGGACCCCTTGTTTTTCTTTCAGCCGGTGCCTTTTCCCCCCCTCCACCACTTGTGTTGTTTTCATCTTGTCCTTGGCCTTGACTTTCAGGATTCGGGTTCTCACCAACAATCTCACGTGATGTATTTACAATGGCCGGTGCACGTTCAACTAACATTTCAAAATCGTCAAGCTTACGCTCGAACTCATCTTGAGCCTGATCCTCTGGCTCACCCAAGTCATTCTCCTTATTCACATCATAAGGAGCATCACTATCATCGGAGTCGTCATCCTCGTACTCGTCCTCATACTCATCATCGTCAATGTCCTCTACCAAACGAGGATCATGATCGTCCGCCATGAGATATAAGCACCTGTCAAAGCAATCATAAAACAATATTAGTGTATAGTAAAGTATATGCATGATAGTTATTATGATTATGTAGAAGCTATTCTAGCCATTTTCACCTACTTATTATGGTCCTATAACCTTGTATATGCATGATAATGAGTACAAAATACCAATTTCAATCTACATATGGAAAATAGGTTGTTAGAATGAATAAATGTTAGTTCATACACAAAACAAAGGAGTTGGGTTAAGTAGAAGCTATTTATGCCAGTTTCACCTACTTATGGTCGTATAACCTTGTATATGCATGATAATGAGTACACTTAGGCAATTTCAAACTACAAATATATCATTTTCTCCTACTTATGCTCCTATATACATGATAACTAAACTATATTTGCAATGAAACCATTACTAACTTTTAATCAAACTACCTCATTCTGAAATTCCTTCGTTGTGGTCTGATCGCATATAACCTGCTTCGTTGTATATGTCATTTAGTACTCCAGGTCTAGGAACAGTGAAAGGTGCTGAATCATCAAACGCATCATATTCTTCCTCATCCTCAATATCTCCAATGCCTAGGATTCTTCTTTTGCCAGCTAGCACTATAGACCATTTTGAATCCATTGGGTCAGTTACGTAGAACACTTGCTTAGCTTGAGATGCAAGGATAAATGGTTCCACACTATCATTAAAGTGGCCAAGATCTACAAGAGTAAAGTCCTCACGTTTGACGTTACGCTTGATATTATCAACCCACTTACACTTGAAAAGAGCAACCGTGAAGTCACAATAATCAAGCTCCCATATTTCTTGAATTCGACCATAGTATGACAACTCTGCATCGACAGGTGATTTATCCTTAGAACTTGCAAACTCCCTTGACGATGCCACAAGAGTTACACCACTGTTTTGGGTGGAGGAAGATTTCAAATCACGAGCCTCGGTCCAAAAAGTGTACCCATTGATGTCATATCCCTCAAATGAACGGACATCATCCCTAGGACCGTACGCAAGCCACCGTACTGTATCGGTCACATTAGTATCATTCAATCCACTCATTACTCGTTCACGAAACCAATCAACAAATTTCTTATTATGCAACTGCATAAGTGCCCTTTCACCTTTGGATGGTAATTCGGCACGCAAACAAGCCATGTGCTCGTCTAAATATGGGTGCACATATGAAACATGGTGCAACACATAAAGGTGTGCTTGTAAGAACTGATCTCGGTCTGGTGACATTCGTTTCGACCCAATTGTGCCATGACCATCAAGTCTACCTTCATGTTGAGAAGTAGAAAGACCAATAGGTTGAGCAAGGGCTATGTAGTCCGCCACAAAGTTACCTATCTCCTCACCCACTGTCCCTTGCATTATACTTCCTTCAGGGTGAGCTCGGTTCCGTACTTTATCTTGTAATGTACCCATGTGTCTTTCAAAAGGGTAGCACCACCTCATGAACACTGGACCGCACAACTTAATCTCACGCACCAAATGAAGAACCAGATGAACCATTATGTCAAAAAATGAGGGTGGGAAATACATCTCAAATTTGCACAAAGTCACAACCACATCAGCTTGCAAAGCATCTAGTGTACAAGGATCAAGAACTTTGCTACAAATTGTATTGAAAAACGAACAAAGGCTTGTAATCGCTTCCCTCACGTTTTTCGGTAGAATACCGCGGATTGCAATCGGTAGGAATACTTGCATCATAATGTGACAATCATGGGATTTCATACTTGTCAGCTTCAATTCTCCATTTAAGGTTACAAATATTTTCATGTTAGATGAGTACCCTGATGGAACCTTAATGGCGTACAAACATGCACAAAACATACGTTTCTTTACCCTTGACAATGTATAGCAAGCTGGGGGTAAATAATTCTTTTCATCCTTCCCTTTACCCTTAACTTTCTTCTTTGACGCATCTTTGGCCTTTCCCTTTCCCTTGCTCTTCTCCTTCCCTTTTTTCGAAACACTTTCATCTTCTATTCTCGGCTCCTTTCCCTTTCTGACCTTTTCTTGAGGCCACAATTCTGGACGAATCCCCATCTCTTGCAAATCTAACCGTGCACCCTTTCCGTCCTTTGTTTTTCCTGGGATATTCATAAGCGTCCCCAAAAGAGCATCACACACATTCTTCTCTATATGTATCACATCAAGACAATACCTAACGTCATGTTCTCTCCAGTACGGCAGCTTCCAAAAGATTGATTCTTTCTTCAACAGAGCAGCTGAGACCACAGTTTTTTTCTGATTTTCCAAACACCGTTTGTATCCCTTTCACCCGAGCACTAATCTCAGCACCAGTCAATGGTCTAGGCGCAGTATCCTCTTCCACGGTTCCATCGAAAGCCTTTTTCTGCCTACGGTACGGGTGATCACGCCTAAGGAACCTTCGAGTCCGTAGGTACACATCTTTGTGAGAATGAGTCAGGTATACGCTTGATGTGTCATCAATACATATGGGGCATGATTTTTTCCCTTTGACCTTGTACCCAAACAAGTTTCCATATGCAGGGAAGTCATTCATGGTCCACATAAAGGCTACATGCAATGTGAACATCTCGTTCTGATGAGCATCGAAAACAGAAACCCCTTCGTCCCACATCTTTCTCAAGTCGTCAATAAGCGGCGCAAGGTAAACATCTATGTCGTTTCCAGGTTGCTTAGGACCAGTTATTAGCAATGAAAGCATTACATACTTACGTTTCATGCACAGCCAAGGAGGCAAATTATAAATCACTAAAAGTACCGGCCATGTGCTGTGTTGGGTACTAAGAGTGCCAAATGGATTCATCCCGTCCGTGCACAACCCAAGCCTTAAATTTCTGACTTCATTACCAAATTCCTCAAACTTCAAATCAATGTTCTTCCACTGTGGAGAGTCAGCTGGATGCTTCAGCATTCTGTTTTTCTTTCTTCCCTCTGCATGCCACCTCAAGTTTTTAGCGTCTTTTGGTATTGAGAACATACGCTTAAACCTTGGAATAATGGGAAGATACCACAACACCTTAGCAGGAGGTCCCTCCGTGCCAGGATTGCAACTCATGCGCTTGTACCGAGACCGCTTGCATCGTGGACACTCCTGCAGTTTTTCATACTCATTTCGATACAAAATACAGTCATTAGGACATGCATGTATCTTCTTATACTCCAAACCAAAGGGACACATGAGCTTCTTTGCGTAATAATAAGACTTAGGAATTTCATTCCCATCAGGCAACATATCACTTAATGCGGTCAACAAAGAAGTAAAACTGATGTCCGTCCACCCATGCTTCGACTTAATGTTGAAAAGTGTTAGCACGGCCGATAGTTTGGAGTATTTTTTGCACCCGGGATACAAAGGCTTTTTGGAAGCCTCCGATAATAATTCAAACACTTCACCTTCAACACCTTGTAACATCTCATCCACTTGTTCATCCTCGACCTCATCCGCCTGATCTTCATCGGCTCCATCCTCACCATTATCAACAATATACTCATCATTCTCGTATTCCTCGTCCACATGAATCTCAGTGCTTCTAACACGCACATCATTTCGATCAAGATCCCCACTGTACTCTCCACTTTATCCGTGCCAAATCCACACATGGTAAAATTTCCTAAACCCACGACATAATACATGATCTCTAACGATTTCAACACTATCGACCACATTCACACAATTACAATCAACACAGGGACAATAAAGGCCTTTGCCTCCCAGTGTGCGTTGATAAGCTAAAGCCCTCTCGCAAAACTCTTGAACCCCATTCCAAAATTCCAATGTATCGCGTCTACCATACATCCAACCACGATCCTTCTCCATTTAGTAAATTGTCTCTAAACATATATATAGCACCATATAATTATAATGTGTAAGTGCTACATATTTTATGTAAATCAAATTCAAGTACAAAACGTGAATATACCCTTCATATAGTGAAAAAATGCATGT
The DNA here is from genome assembly GCF_001683475.1 of Chenopodium quinoa. Lineage (NCBI taxonomy): Eukaryota > Viridiplantae > Streptophyta > Magnoliopsida > Caryophyllales > Amaranthaceae > Chenopodium > Chenopodium quinoa. The sequence continues at coordinate 6,051,230 of NW_018742914.1, forward strand.
TTCCAAAGGGTCCTTATCACTCCAACCTAATCCATCCTTGAATATCTACTCTCACTAGTGAATTTATGTCAACTTTCCAATTTTAAGGAAAATCCGGCAGCATTTCCCCCTAGTTCTCCAAGTACACGATGTAGATAATTAATTACCCACACATGTACCCAGAGAACATAGTGAGGAAATGGTAAGCCGAGATGTTCCTTAAAATCGAAAAGAAAACATACATTCACCACCTAAGTGAGAGTACACATTCAAGAACAGTCCCAACCGGGGACTATTCAAGACTTTCTCCTAATGAGAAAGCCTTGAACGGGTATCTAGGCATATGATGATGCAATTCAAGTATTCTATATATTGCTGTATTTATTTGCAATTAAACAATACACAAGTTGCAATTTCATGAATAAACTTTTATTAAATGGATGAATAGAAAGAAATATAGCTAAGTGAAGTTTAGTAGTCATACCAATATAGCAACTACCCACTTGAGCTCAATATGTACGTAGTCCTCAAGCTAATTAAACTCTTGCTTCAATTCACATATGAATCTATATATTAAAAAAACAAAAATTAGCAACGTCACTAATTCTCTAATATATTCACAAATCTCTAATGTATTCACAATTCTCTAATTTATTCACAATTCTCTAATGTATTCACAATTCTCTAATTTATTCACAACTAATTAAGTGGCAATATCACTATTTCTCTAATTTATGCACAATTCTCTAATTTAATCACAATTCTCTAAATTATTCACAAATCTATAATGTAATCACAATTCTCTAATTTATTTACAATTTTCTAATTTATTCACAACTAATTAGAAGCAAGGTCACTAATTCTTTAATATATTCACAATTACCCATTAAAACAACCTAAAATTACACATTAAAACATACAAAAACTCAACTAATTAAGTAACATTTTTACTAATCTCTATTATATTCATAATTAATCATTAAATCAACCTCGAAATAACCCATTAAAACATACAAATTTTTCAACTAAGGAACAAGGTAATGCAAAATTACTCTAATCTATAATATGTATTCAAAATTACTCTAAACATACAAAATTACTCTAATGTATAATATGTATTCAAAATTTCTAAATAAACAACCAATGCAAAAATTAAAAAAATTAGGTAAAATTATATACATTCCTTGACTTTAATTTTCTTAACAATAATTGTTCAAAATGCTATTGAAAATAATAGAATTACATATTTCAAAATAATTGTTCAATTTTTAACAAAAAAAATAAAAAACTTACCCTAAATTAGTTGGAAGACTGTGCGCGCTGGTGGAGGTGGAGGCGTGCTGTTGTACGTGTTGATTGAGGTGGAGGCGTGCTTCTGTACGTGGAGATGGAGGCGGTGCAGCAAAAGAAGGTGAATTTGATGAGAAGAGCAAAAGAAGGCGGTGCTGTACGCAGGAAAAGAAGAGCAGGGCTGCGGTGCGGTGGTTGAAGGGGGTGCAGCAAAAGAAGGGTCGAAGGTGGCGCGGCGGCAGAGAAGAGGAGAAGAGAAGAGGAGAACAGCGCTGCGGCGCGGCGGCAGACCGAGGCTTCTTCAATTCGAACAGCAGGGCTGCGGCGCGACTTCTTCAATTCGAACAGCAGAGATGGAGGGAAAAGGAGGGGACGGAGACTAGGTTATGGGTTTTCTGGTGGTGTTCAAGGTGGCAGCAGTGGTGGAGGGAAAAGGAGGGGACGGAGGCAGCAGTGGTTTGGGTTTTTCGAATGAAACAGTGAAGGCCAGGTGAATGGTTAAGGAAAGGAGGAAGAAAGAAGGGGGAAGAAAGGAGGGAATGAATGAAATAAAGGGCCGGTTTTATTTTTGTTTAAAAAAACCACCAGTTCACTAAGGCACCGGTTCAAACCGATGCTTTTTAGTTTTTTGGCACCGGTTTAAGTTGAACCGGTGCCTTTTACCAACTTTTTTAATCCCGCCCATTTTTGGGCCGGGTTTTGGCACCGGTTTGGCTTGAACCGGTGCCAAAAGGGGGTTGCCTTTTTGAATTTTTCTACTAGTGTTTCCAAAAATAATTTTTTCAAAAATATATCTTTTGTTAAGAATATATTCTGCCAATAATAATAAGATATATTTACCATAAAATCAGATTTCATCTAAATCTTATATTTTTCAAATATACTAACATATCTTTTTACAAAAGACATACTTACCATATCTTTTTACAAAAGATATACTTACCATAAAATTAGATTTTATTTAAAACTTATTTTGTAGAAAATACTTTCCAAAAATAACTTATCTTTTCAATAAGGGATTAGGTATCCTTAAAAGATATGCACATATTAGGTAAATATATACTTCATTAAAACCGACCTTTAACGACGTGCAGACCTAAGTTCCGATTAGGTTCCGGAACTCTTACAGTCTTCGAGTTCCTGACAAGTCAGTAACTCTACTTTCATTGACTATCATGAGTTCACCTAGGTTCTTTAGACTTGTTCCAGACTGACTTTTATGTCCAACATACTTACATGAATCCTAGAGCGATATTCTTCGATTTCTCCGTCTTCATGTTGTTTCTTTGTAACTCTTGTTCTGGAATCTTGTAGTCTTGGTGTCTTCTAGATCTTGGGGCAACGTTCCACTTCTGGAACCGCAGACCAAGTTCCTAACTGGAACTTGCTGTCACTCTTTTCATCCCTTATTGGAACTCGCAGACCAGGTTCCTTTCTAGAACTTGTTGTCATCTTCGCTGTCCAAGCTTCACACTTTAGCTTGCTGTCAGTACCTGTTAGGGAACACTTCATGTACCTGTTAGGGAACATGTCCGGCTCTCGTGGGAAAGCCTGCCGAAGGTTCCTTTTGCATCTTGTTTTCAAAAATAAAAAAATTAACATAGTTGACCGTAATTAATGAATACAGAAGAATTTTTAAGGGTGATACTGTTGCTGATGAAATAGCTAGTTGTGAACTTGTGAATTGGCCATGCCATATGATAGAAGAGAAGAATGATAGACGACTGAGAGTCTTTTTTTTTTTTTTTTGAAGGGCAAAAAATACTAAATCTGCAAGACAAGAACAATCCAAAATACTCCTTGGAGGTGCACCTTGAGAATGCCGCGAAGAAGGGAGACGTAGGGTTTCTTAAGGAAGCACGAAACAAAGAAATTGAAAATGGCAATTATTTCGTGGGACAAAACTCCAGTGGACACGATATCCTTCACATAGCAATCAGATCAGAGCAATATGAATTTATAGAACAAGTTACAAAGATGCTGTTGCCTACATCAATAATTGATAAGCTGATAAATCAGAGGAACAACCACGGTGACACCCTTTTTCATGTTACAGCTGAGGTTGGCAACATCCACATTTTCATGCTGCTCCTTGAATTTGATGAAAGTGGGAAGTTTTATGTCAGAAATTTTTGCCCGGAGTCTGCAGAGGTGGTTGATAAAAATGATGGCAAAACCATATTACATTTTTTGATAGATAGGGTATACAGCTACCAACAAGGCAAAAAGCTGCTGCAAGTTCCACAAATTGGTCGCCTTAAGGATGTCAAGGATAACCAAGAAAACACACCATTAGATTTAGCTTGGAAATCCAACTTTAAAATGGCGCGACTTCTATGCCATTCCTCCACTACTTCAACATCTCATGCTCACCAACCAATTGATTTTGATCAGGTTAGATAGCTTTTATGAGAATTACGCAATTAGTATATCGTTTCAACATTACAACAACTCTTTTCTTGTTGCCCATCCAAATAAAAAATAAATCCAAGTTATTTATTTATTTATTTATTTATAATTTTTATCATTGGTACTCTGTATAATTGTTTTGTTAAAATTATAAAAGCTTACCTTTTTAATTTTTTAATTTTTTAATTAGGAAAAATACACTTTAATAATCCCAACTATGGACGATTTACCTACAATAATCTCAATTATCGTTTATTCTACAATAATCCCAACTATTAGGTCAGTTTTCCTCCATCAGTCCCAAACCGTTCAACAAAAGTCAATAACCTATTATTGTAGATTGTTTGATACGTGTCAGCGTGTGAGTAGCTCCAAAAAAAAAAAAAAACCAAAAACGAAATTCTGGCAGCCTCCATTCCAGCCATAACCACCACCTCCACCTCCTGCCACAACCCTAAAACACCACCTTCACCAGCCCCCCAAGCCGGAAACGACTCCCACGACCAGCCGCACCCTCGAAACCGGCCAAAATACCTACCCCTTGCCTGAGAAACCACCAGCAGCCCCAAATCGCACCAAAATAACCGACATAAATGCTTGAAAAAGTCCCCTAAATTCAACTGAAATCGAAGAAGGTGGTGTTTGGGGCTTGAGGCAAGAGGTGGAGGTGGCGTTTGGGGTGGAGAAGGTGGCTATTAAGGTCGGTTTTGGAGGCGGAGGATAGCGTGGTGGTTTTGGAGGCGGTGGATTTGGTTGCGATTGGTGACTGGGTTTTTGCGGCTATAGTTGCGGCAAGCTCGCGGCGATTTGGCAGCGAGCAGGCGGTGAGGAGGGGTTGTGGTTGCGTAGGCGTCGCTGGCCGTGCGGGAGGATCGGAGTAATTGGCATCGCTGGCCGTGCGGGAGGAGCAATTGGGGTTGGGGTGGATCGTGGCTGGTGGTCTTGGGGATTGGGAGGGCCCGCCAGCTATTTTCCGGTGGTCTGCGGGTTCGCCGACCATTTTCCGGTGGTCTGGAGGTTTTGGCTAAGGATTGGTGGCGGTTGCCGGTGGGCTAGGGGCGGTTGGGATGATTTTTTTTTCCTTCTTTTTTTTAATTTTTATTGTAATATTAGGCCACTCATGTACTGACATGTGTCATTTTAAAAACAAAAAAAAAATTACCCTTTCAGCAGGTAACCGGTTTTTGGGACTGTTGCAGGAAAACTCACCTAATAGTTGAGATTATTGTAAAATAAACGATAGTTGGGATTATTGTAGGGAAATCGCCCATAGTTGGGATTATTAAAGTGTATTTTCCCTTTTAATTATTATTTATTGGTTAATTATTAGTCTATCTAAGTTGCAATTGCATGGAATGGTGATGAGCTGATGACTTGTACAATGCAGATGAAAAAGATGAAGAAGAGGACATTGGAAGAATATGGAGTAATCGACGGGGTGACTATCCGGTCTATACAGGAGAAAATATCCAAGTATGGAATAAATTTTTTGTCCTCTCGAGATTCCAAGGAAAGAAATGTGCTTCATAACTTGATGCGGTTAGAACGGAGAACTCCAATAAAATATGATGAATATTTGGATTTCATCAAACAAGTTGTTAATACACATCCGATACTTAGTGCTCAAACAGACATTAACGGGGACACTCCAATTCACATTCTCATGCAAAATTCTCCTGATACAAAGATTTATCGTAGCACTACCCAATCCTCGACATATGATGTTACATATACATTATTGACTAAATCATCTCTTCCATATGAGCTACTAGTACCATTTGTGTATTCTTTTGCTAATGATCGAGGTTATGCCAATGCCAGAAAAAAAGAAGAAGAGGGCTATCATATGAAGTATGATGATCCATTGGTGGTACAAAACAAAGAAGGAAATACACCCCTTCATGAAGCACTTAAAGCAAATCATATTCTACCTGCTTTGTTATTAATAGACTTTTATTCGGACAGTAGCAGAACAGCTTTTGGATTGAGTAACAAACGTAAGGAAACAATTCTCCATCTTCTAGTAGGAAGCTCCTTGGGTAAGTATCTATTCCATCCTATATATTATCCATACCAATCTAAAGTTATTTGGTTTAATCATGAAATGGATTCTCATACTTGAGTGGTAGTATGGATTATAAATCTTTGGGGGGAGGTGGTTATGAGATTCCGAGGGAATGGAGTTGAGTTAGATCGTTGTAATTTATCGTAATGCTGGGATAACCTAGATATTTACGTCGGTGAGTTGAGGTTATATAGAGTATATGTTTTTTTTTTTTTTTTTTTGGTAGAAAGGCACAGTTAATCAAAAAAACATAATGTAAAAAAAAAAACATAATCATGCTTATATAAAAAAAAAAGAACATAATCAAGTATCACAGACCATAAGCTAGAGTAGTTACTGTGGGGAAATTCCCTATTTTTCATGGTGAGAAACGAAATTTGTTTTTTATGGGGGCATTTTCGTAAATAAATCAACAACTTTTTCATTATTGTGGGCTCCACCTAGGGGTGAAAGTTCGGTGTTCGGTTTGGATTATGGCCCAAACCGAAGCCAAACCGAAATAATTCGGTTTTACATTTTTCAATCCAAATCCACACCGAATTTTAATTCGGTCCAAACCAAACCGAACCGAATTTCTGATTAGCAAACCGAAACCGATCCATAAACCGAATTTTTTACCAGATGCAAATTGAAGTATAAGAAAACTAAGCAATCTTTATAATTATAAACATAAAATTACACAAACTAAACTGAGAATTAATTACATACAATCAACCATTATAAATTTGTCCACCGATTAAAAAAGAAATTAAATAAATAAATCAGATCTTCTGCTTCATGCATTCCTTCAATAATTTGGCTCAAAACCTCAGATCTATTCATTTCCTAATATAATTTCCTTTGAGTTATAAAAAAAATTAAATAGAAAAATAAAATCTTCTGCTTCTGCACCTCTTTACTAATATCATTTCCTTTGAGTGACTGACCAGAGAGGTGGTGGTGAGGAGACGTGGTGGTGGTCGGCGGTGAAGTGGTGGTGATATGAGGGAAAACGAACAATGAAACACGAGCGGCCAGCGAACAACTTTGAGATACGTTGAGAGCACAAACACCGAAACAAGAACTGGTGGTGAGATACCTTAAGTGGACTTCTAGAGTGGTGGTGGACGGACAGATTGAGGTGGTGAGGGAGAAAAGTGGGGAAATCTAGGGATTTGGTGAGGAAGGTGCCGAGAGAAAGTGAAAGGGAAATGGGAAAAGAGGGGAACAATTTAGGGTTTTGGATTTACATATGTAGGAAAATGGGCTGGGATTAGTGGGCTTAATAAACTTCGGTTTGGTTTTCGGTTTTCGGTTTTTCGAATCCCAAAACCGAATCCAAACCGATATATTTCGATTTCCATTTTTTCAAACCGATCCAAACCGAAAACCGAAAAAAACCGAACCGAATTGCTTATTCGGTTTGGTTTGGTTCGGTTTTCGGTTTTTATCCAATTTACTTTCACCCCTAGCTCCACCGTTGAATAAAGTTGTTGATTTATTTACAAAAATGTCATATGAGAAACAAAATTTGTTTCTTACCATGAGAAATTGGGGCATCCTCTTTACTGTGAGGAAATTCTATATTTATTATAATGTATTTTGCATGCATGCCGGGCCTAATTAAGCACGATGGATTCAGTGCAGTGGCCGCGTAATGTTATAAAGAAAGTGCAAAATGTAAATGAAGAGGCGGCGATCAGCCGAGATCAGGATGGATTAACCCCGATTATGAGAGCAGTTCAAGTTGGTGGTATAGATACAGTTAAGATATTGGATGAACTTAACCCAGAAGCGTCAAAAATTGTTGACATTAATGGCCAGACACTCTGGCACAAGTTGGTCAATCAACCATCATACATGATAGAGAAATTCGTTAATGACATTGGAAAAAAATATCATTTGATAGATCTGTTTAAAATCCAAAACAAGGAGGGGAAAACACCATTACATCTGGCGCTTGAATCTCGATGCTTTACTCATGCACGTCTTTTTCTCCAGTGTGCACCTGATGAATGGTCATCTACAAAAAGATCGGAATGGATGATAAAACTCCTAGAAATACAAGACGGAGATGGTATCACTTCCGGCGATCGATTGTCATCTATTTCAGATCTTCCGCAAGATGTAAGTAATTAATTATACTATGTTGTTTTAGCATATTGGTGTGATCAACTTGTTTACTTTGATTTGGTTTTGAATTCAAGGGTGGTATGCATGGTATCCAAAAAACTAAGTTCAATCTTATTTACTACAGTACCTATTGAACTAACATTACCTGTACTACTTTAGAAGGCTTTGTGTGTTAAGAGTTTTCCACATCTATATCTATACTTATATATTAAAAAGCGTTCCTAAAACAAAATATGTTTCGCGTGTCACCTTTTTAAGTTTGACATGCTTATAACAAGACTTGAACTCAACACCAACAAGTCTTAAGTTACGACTCTTACCATCTTAGCCATTTATTAATTGTGTTTTTTTATCCAACAAAATTATAGTTAACTTAGATAAGTTAATTGGTGTTTTATTATACTATTTGTTTCCATTATATAATGATTGAGTTTGACAACAAAAAAAAGTTTATAGCAAAACTTAAACTTGAAACCAACAAGCACAAACTAGCAACCCGGGACATCACCCGGGCCACACACTAGTTATATGTAAAATCATGCATTCATGCATAATACTTGCAATTTTTTATAGCTTCATTTATTACCTCTAATTAAATATTAGTTTCAACTTTAGAGTATTATTTATGAGATACGGAGTATAAAATGTTCCAAAGTTGCAACTAATATTTAACGAAGGTTGCTTACTAATTACTCTCAACTTATGCACATGTGTGGGATCAATACAATTGAAAATAGATTTAATTTATTGCAATTAAATCTCTCCATTATTGAAAAGATCAATTTTTTACATTTTAATATTTCCATCTAATTTATGTTCTCTCAAACTTTAATGTTTTTTTATTTGTTATCCAAATAAAAGATAATTCATCCCTTTAATTCCCTTTTCTTCTTTTCCCTCCATTTCCTTCAATCCAGACATGTGTAAAAAGAGAGGGAAAATGAATCCCTCCCTGGCTCCCTCTCTTTCCCCATATCTTTTACCCAAACGTACAAGAGAAATTGTCCTCGTTCCTTTCTCTTCTCTAACATATACCTATATTTCTTTTGGTAAACAGTTTGTAGAATTGTTGAGGAGACATGCATTAGTTGTTGGTATTCGAAGTATTTGGGGCGTTCCTACATCACAAATTAGTGAATACGCAAACACAATGGGTGTTGTAGCAGCTCTCATCACGACAATAACGTTCACAGCAGCATTTACAGTTCCCGGTGGACTAGTCCAAGATAAAGGGAGTCCAATATTTATAAGAAAGGCAGCATTTCAAGCTTTTATGATCTCGGACATATTGGCAATGTGCCTATCAATGATGGTCTTATTTTGTTTGCTTTGGGTCGTCGCTACAACAGATAAAAGAAAATCAGTGGTGTTGATAGATTTCAGCATGTTTTTGCTTCTATTGGCATTCTATGCTACTCTAGTCACTTTCATGACGGGAGTGTATGTTACAACCATCCACGACAATCCTTGGATCGCCATCATCACTTTAATTCTGTGCTCTTTGTTGATGTTGCTTATGCACAAAAAATTCGTCATGAACTGTTTGGTTCCTGCTGTCGAAGTAGGACTTAGGTCCGGTTGGATGAAGTGGCCGAAAGTTCGATCGATGGGCAATAGTAATCACCATCAAAGGCATCAATAAGACAATCACAATCGGCAGATGCGTGCTAGTTGTTTTTAACTTTTATTTAGATGAATATCAAATTTTAATAATAATAAAGTGCTGAAATAACTCCTAATAAAACTTTTTTTTTTCTTTTTTTTTTTTGTTTTGCTTATTGTGGACACCCATTTGTGTCTCCCCAAAACCAAACCCGGTGATGAGTATCTTTCACGTCGAATCATAATCGAATGAAACGAAAGTGTGGAAAGGTCTAGTGTTGCGGAAAGTTTTATTTCTTTTCTCTTCTCCCTGTTTTGGAAAACTTTATTTTAAGAAAACAGCCAATCCAGTTTGGTTGGTCCATGATATGGGTCCAATAGTGGTGTAGTTGGATGGGGTTTGCAAAGACCTTTCCAATGATATATTATAAGCCCAATTCCGATGAATATTGAGGAAGTTATGGCCAATTTACTAAACTGGGCCCGGTTTGAGCTTTATGTACGGCCCAATGATCTAGGGGAGGGCCTAATATTATTTATCATTCCTAATGCAATTAGGAATGGTTTTGGTCTTCTAGAATCTTCTAGAAGGTTCTTTTCATTCCTAATTAAATTAGGACTTTTCAGAGTTTTAATCAAGATCAAATAGCATTTTCGAAGGAATTATATTATTTTATCTTCCAGTACGGTAAACTTATCAGATTTTCGAAAACGCGTTGGAATTAAGACTGGCGTCCAACCCCAGGCCTTGGCGCCTGGAACCAGGCTTGGCGCCAGACGCTAGCCATTGGCGCCTGGCGCTAGCCACTGGTGCCTGGCGCCAGCTAGCCAGGGTTGGCGCCAATACTGTTTTGTGATCTTCAGACTCTGTTTTGTTAAATTATCTTTTTTTGGCTGATTTTCTCTATAAACATCGTATTAAAAATTCCGTTTTCATTCACCAATTTTCTTCATTCTTAAGTATTCATCTACAATTCATTCATCTTTCATTCATCAATTCTCAATAAACATTAATTCTTTAGCATTCAATTCTTTCTTGCTTTTTCATACAAAATTCCGCATTCATTAGATCTAGAAACACCTAGCCATATTCGAAGTTGTCTTCGCCCTAGACGTGAAAGGTATTAATTTCTGAGGGTTTGGTCCCAAATCTCTCTTTCAATTATTTAATTTAATTACTTTGATTATTATTTTCCTTGAAGTTACTAACGTGTGTATTTTGTTATTAGAAAGAGGTACGAGGCATCCAAATAAGTACTTTAATGGTTTAATTGATTTATGATGTAGATATCATGTTTACATTGTTTTTATGATTCCTAGTACCATGTCTAGGGTATTTTTAATATTAAATATGATTGTTGTGATGCTTCTTATGCTCTTCCTAATATTTATGATTGTTAGTATCATGTTAGGGTTAAAGATTTGATTTTTATTGTTTAGTGACATGCTAGGGTTTGTTATTAATCTTGTTAGTATCATGCCTAGGATCTTGCTATTATTATTATGCTTTAACATGAACATGATTATGATTATAATTATTATTGTTATTATTATTTTGATGATGATTATTTTATTTATAATTATTATTCATGATGTTGATTATTTATTATGTTGCTTGAAGTTTATTATTTATTCCTTGATCACACCTTTTATGCATGTTTAAAGGGAATTGGTACTTGTAATCACGCTTAATAAGATAATTAATAATCTTGTTTAGGGTTAATTTGATTATAATTCAAGTGATCGCCAATAATAGTTTGTTTGTGCATTAATATTCAATCAACATAGATTAAACAGGTTTAGGGTTAATCCTATTGATTGTATGTTAGTCAGAAAGCGCACATGAATACGATCAGAATAAAGTAGAGGCCTATTATTAGGGCAGATTCAATCTCTTTTAGGTTGGATTTGTACCTTCATCTCCGAACCCTTATTTGGTTCATGACCTTATGGAGTTGACGATCCCTTGGATCGTTAAGGGGTGTAACCTTCATCCTATGAACGGTTTACAAGTTTCTAAAAAACTTGTTGGCAACTCTTTTGCTCTATCTTCTTCCCTTTTGGACGCCACCGTACTTTAGTGTATGATCACAGTGGGGTTCAAGCTAGTGGGATTTTAAAGGCTTGAAACTATTCCCTACACTTATTATTATATAAATATCATTTAATGTATCATGTTAATTTTATTTTGGTGTATAGTGAGCCACAAAGACAAGTCCTGTTATTAATGTACACATAATTTAATTTGACTTTAGAAAAATTTGTCAATTACCACCTTCTACTATGTCCATTTTAGCAATTACCACCTTCTTTTTTTTTTTTTAAATTACCACCTTCTATTTTCAAAAACATCAAAAGTTACTACCTTCTTGCCTCCCAACTACCACACGACGTCATTCTAAGCACATTCTTTCCATTCTCTCCCTATTTTCCTCCCATTTCTCATTCCTAATTTGATTCTCATCTCCCCTTTTACTTTTTTCCCCCAAAATATCAAAAACACTTCAATTCACTCCTCCAAATCAAAATTGATGAGCAAGTATTGGTGTTTTGGGGGAAAAAAAAGTGAAAGGGGAGATGAGAATCGAGTTAGGAATGAGAAATATGAGGGAAATAGGGAGGGAAGGTAAAGGGCGGGCCCAAGATGACGTCATGTAGTAGTTGGGAGGCAAGAAAGTGGTAACTCTTGATATTTTTGAAAAGAGAAGGTGGTAATTTTCAAAAAAAAAAAAAATAGAAGGTGGTAATTGCTAAAATGGACATAACAAAAGGTGGTAATTGTCAAAATTTCCTTGATTTTATGTATTGGATACCACCTCCAAAACTTTAATAAATTATGCCTATTTAATTAATCCAATGTTGGTATTTTAGTGTTATGTCCATATCAGGGAGCACATACTATTGTCTATGGAACTAATGAATTTTGTATGGATTGCCTGTATTTTTAATTTTATTTTCACTCCTTAATATGTACTTAATGGGTGGTTGTAGATTATGTTGTATAATGTACATGGTTGTAGAAAGAACATATTGTTCAATTCTAATGTACAAAAGTTATATTGAGCTTCTTTTTTTGTAAAAAAGCAAAAAAGATAAATAGTAATTATTTTTTTACCATACAGTAATTTCAATTCAAAATATTTTAAATTATACTCTCTCTAGAATTTTTCTCTCTCTACAAGATTTCTCTCACAAAAAAGAAAAAAATGAAAACTTCTTCAAATTCATCAAACCTTAATAAAGAAATTGTTGATTTCAAACTTCTTGGTGCAAAATTGTTCAAGATGGCTGACGAAAACAAAAGGTAAGTACAATTTCGACATGCATAGTTGTTCAATTTGAGTTCGATTAGTAGTTTTTTTGCAAGTTCTTGGTGTAAATTTGTGATTTATGTGGTTTTGGTGTTGCAATGAGAAACTATATGAAGTTCTTGAAGAAAACCGACCAATTATTACATTTTGAAAAAAGAAAGCAAACAAATTAGCAAATTCAGAAAAAGTTGTAGATCTAAATAATACAATGTACATTAAAATACAGTAAAATGTTCTTTTTCATATTTTATAAAGCGGATGAACATATTATAGAAACATAATGAACATATCTATATAGTTACAATGAAAAGAACATACTATTAAAATACAATGAACATATACCTTAAGTAAAAAGAACCTACTATTAAAAATATAATAAAATACAATGAACATATACCTAGAGTAAAGAAACATGCGTGCTATTTAATAATGTTCTTTATTTTCATGTTCATTGATTGTCAGTATAATGTACTTTTATTTGTGACAAAAAATAAATTGTTTATTTTGAAATGTATTTTTAAATTTTGTTTTTAGATTATGATGATTGAATACAAATAATATTCATCACATTATATTTTCATGTTCTTTATTAATATTACAGATGTTCTTTAGATATATATAAAGAACATAACACTACAAGAAAAATGTCTTTTCGTAGTGATTGTACATTCGCTACAATATGCAAGTTTGTTTGTGAATTAATTAAGGAAGGTGTATCATTTTACAATCGCCATGATTTTCCCATATAAAATCGATGCGGAAAACATAATAATACATATCCACATTATTTTTACACATTTATATAATTTTGAGAAATCGTATCATTTACAATCGCCACTAAATCCTAAAAATCGATACGAAAAGCCTTTTCAACACTAGATATATAAATATTGTTTGACAAAGAATACATAAAATATGTCATAGCTTATTGGTGAAACATTTAATATAAGAATTTGAGGTTGCATGTTAGAATCTTGTAAAGATCATACGCAGGTTTTTTTTTTTTTTTTTTTTTTTGAAGAAGAAGAAGAAGAAAATGAATTAAACATTTATAGCGATTGTAATCGCTACAATAATCACCACGATTGGATGTAGTTTTTCGTATCGATTATTAAGGCCAACCCCAGCGATATTGAAAACAACTACCAAAGACTAAGGCAACGGGGGATATTGTATCGAATGACCATTCGTTGGGAAAGCTTTTTGTTGCAATTACAATCGATACTAAAGGTTAAAATAATCGCTACGAAAAGGTTATTTTCTTGTAGTGTAAAGCTAAATGTTCTTTACAAAATAACTATATGTTCATTACAAAACAATTATATGTGATGTTCTTTATAAGATAAATATATGTTCTTTACAAAACAACTAAATGTTCTTTACTGAACAACTATATGTTCATTCCGCCTTTTTTTTTAAACAAAATTAAATGCACGAAACATCGTGCATGCGCCTGCAGGGAAAAAATTTCAATATACACGTAATATTAAAAAAAAAAGTCTAGTTTTGACTTTGTGCAATGCACAGATTAATACTCTCTCCGTTTTTAAATACTTGCTCCATTTCTCCATGCGCGGAGTTTTAGGAGAAATTAGAGAAAGTAATAAAATATAGAGGTAGCAGGGTTGGTGGAAGAATAAAAAATTGTAAAAAACCAAAAGTAGTGGAGAGAATTGAAGGAGATAGAATATGGAATTAATATTGTTGGGTCAATTTGGTGAGAGAAATTAATTAAATATTGTAAAAGCTTTCCAAATAAGGAAATTGAGCAATTATTTAAAAATAGCCGAAAAAGGAAAGTGGAGCAAGTATTTAAAAACGGAGGGAGTAATAGTAAGATTTTATCGATAATTGTATTCAATTTAAATAAAATTAATTGAATTTCTTATATGTTGCATATATATGAAAACTTTTACAAAAAGATTTTAGTTTTTTTTTTCTTTTCTTGGCAAAACTAAAGTAAATGTGTGTCACATGACATGGAATAATAAAATGGAGTAAGACACCCACCGAACCCATACTGAAACTGCCACTGGTTATTAGTCTTTTTACCAAAAAAAAAATGCGCATTTACAATATATTAATATTGATAAATATAGTTGTTTATTATTTGTCCTCATTTTCGTACAATGGTAGACCCAATAAGGTGAATATGTGATGTCATGTAGAGTTAAATATACTATCTCAATTACATATTAGTTACAACTTTTGATTTTATGTTTGTTGTTTGAAATATGATAACTATAATTTTTAAAAATAAACGGTTAAATTGATTCTGTTTTGTCTATTGCATTTCTTTTCGGTTGTAAAAAATTTAAGAAGAGAGTTTCATATCCCTATGACCTGATATGTTTGCTCTTTTTCTTTTCCTCTTTTTCAGCAACATTCAAGATTACTTCATGCTACAAACTTATATGGGGGGCCATATCAATTTTTATGTACTCTCTCTCACACACACTACAGAGTAGGGGTGTTCAAATCCGGTACCCGGGTTTTCGGGTACCCGAAATTTCGGGTACCCGAATCTTCGAGTAGTTTGAATCTCGTCCCGTGTCCCGACCCGAGAAGATCGGGTACCCGAGTTTTGGGTACCCGTTTTTCTGGGGTCGGGACATAGGGTACCCGGATATACCAACTTACTTTTTTTTTTTATTTTAATTTCTCTAACTTACATTTTTGTTAACGAGTATTAACCAAAAAAAAAAAAAAATCTGAATTATTGAATTAATTTTTCCACTATAAACAACAGTTACTATCTAACTCGTTTCTCAAAAAAGAAAAAACTATCACACTAAGCTATAATCCTAGAAGAAAAAATAATAAAATTAAAAATTGAAAATGTTTTGCCTTTAGCAACTACAATTCAAAAGCAAATTTCAAGATCTGCTTCTCCGTCCATCGCGCCTGCTTGCGGTGGAGGACTCTCAGCCGCCGTGGTGGGAGATTTCTCGGCCGACGCAGTTCAATTCAGTTGTTGTTAGACCTCTCGGCCGCCTAATTCTCTTGATGTTGGCTAGTAATTTGGAATGGGTGTGAGCTAGCCTTATTCTCTTGATGTTGGATAGTTCAACTCAATGAATGAGATCGAAGGCATGATTGAAATAATGAACCGAGGAAGCTGTGAGAGAGAGAGATTAGGGAAGGAATGAATAGCTACACTTGTTTTGGGGGTGATAAAAATAAAACCCTAAGTGGTTAAGAGAGTAAGTGGGCTGGGCTCAGCTCAATTAAGGGAAGGATTCTTTTTTTTTCTTCTTTTTTTTCTGTTCTTAATATACTGTCCGGAATTCGGGTACCCGCAAGAAGTAAATCATGGCCCATGTCCCGACCCGTGAACTGACTGTTTTGTCGGGTCAGGTACCCGTCCCGAAAAATAGAAAAAAATTAACAATTACCCATCGGGTTTTTTGCGGGTTATCGAGAAATCGGGTCGTGTCATCAATCGGGACGGGTTTTTTTGAACACCCCTACTACGGAGTACTACTTTTCCCTTTCAATAATTTCACCCAATCATAATTTAATAAATTAAATTTTGCATCAGACAAGAAGGACTTGTAATCTTGTATACTTAGTATTTCAAATCTTGTTGATCATGCAATCAAAGTCCATCCAATAATAAAAGACTAAAGTAAATGTGTGTCACATGACATGGAATAATAAAATGGACTAAGACAAGTAAAATAAAGAAACGTGAGCATCGTGAAGTAATATTCAATAATTGTTAATGCAGCAAAGAACATTATTAAAGGAGTAAAAGGATGACAAGGCATGTTAGAAGCTGACAATAAGAAGCTAAAACTTAAATGAGGTCTCTATAAGCTTTTCACCTTGGTAAGTTTGGCATCAGCAAAAGTGAAAAGCATGTTTGAAAGACTGATTGATTGGCTGGCTTCATATATATTACCACTCCCTGTCACATGTCGGGGGCGGATCTGATCTATTCATTATATGCCAACTGTGTGATTAATTAACTGCTAAAATTATATACCGGTAAAAGTGTAACACTTAAAAAAGCAGTGGGAGTATAATCTTGCTATTTTAACGAGATTGATTTTCTCAATTAACTTGTTTTAAAAAGTTAATTTATTAGTAGTATATTAATTTCCTATATTTTGGAAACTTTATATTTCTCAAGTAAATTAGTTTGAGCAAGTTAATTTTATTTAGTTCTAATAGTCACTCTTATAACTAGAGACTTTTTAATATTGCAAAAAAGTCCCTAAATATAACCATTACTCCATTAGAGTTACTTTAGATGAAGGGAAATTTTCATTTAAGGTAATAAAATTTTTTTTTAGAAATTAACACAAATTTTGCACATTTAATTCTTTAACAAGTATAGAAGGAGTATTACAAAAAT
Organism: Chenopodium quinoa; assembly: GCF_001683475.1. Classification (NCBI taxonomy): domain Eukaryota; kingdom Viridiplantae; phylum Streptophyta; class Magnoliopsida; order Caryophyllales; family Amaranthaceae; genus Chenopodium; species Chenopodium quinoa. The sequence continues at coordinate 6,068,358 of NW_018742914.1, forward strand.
AAACCTTTTTTTTTTTTTTTTGTGTGTGTGTGTCTTAGGGCTATTCACTTTAGCTTAATTTCAGTTCAGTTCACTTCAGCTCCTAATTTTCTCCCCTCATAAAATATTCATTTCAGCTCTATTCAGTTCACTTCAACTCCTAATTTTCTTCTCTCATAAAATATTCATTTCAGCTTTATTTAGTTTTATTCAGTTCAGTTCAACTCCAATTAGTTCAGCTCATAAGTTAATTTTAGTTCAGTTCAGCTCAGTTCTTGCACTATCCAGGTTTTCTTTTGCATGATAAATAGAAATAAAAAAAAATGATTATCCCTCCATGTTTATATAAGTGAAATGTTTTGACTTTTTTATTTACCCTATTTGTTTAATTCACTTTGACTAATATCCGTGATTTATACATAAAAATAAATATAGTCTTGTGGATACTTGTTGGAATTGTCTTAAATAATATATAATTAATTAGTACTCAATTGTTACAAATTTTATTTATTGATAATTAAAGATATTATCAGTTAAAGTGTTGCATTGACATACATGTACAAGAGATATATTTCATTTAAACACAAAGAGAGTGCTTAAAAGTAAATCTATTTAATACCATGTACTCCATCCGTTTCACAATAATGTTCTAGTTTGAAATCTTTGACTTTTTTAAGAAAGAGAGAATTTTCTAAATTTCTCTTAATCTATAAGAATAAATATAGTCATGTGGGATTTAGTTTGATTCGTCTTGGTGAGTAGATTATTAATATCTAACTTTTATAATTTTTGCTAGTTTGCGGTCAAAGTTGGGTAAAAATTTGCATCGATTTACAAAACAGGAACGAACATCATTCTGGAACGGAGGGAGTATTAAAGATAAAATAACGTAATTGATGAACCAATACAAAAGAAAAATGAAAAGTAGATTATGTTGAGAAATAAAATGAAGCTACAAACTAATTTGTTAAAAGGAATTCTTACAATCTTCCTTTAAAAAGAAACATATCTTACTCAATCATTACGTAAGGAATGTGAGCAAGTTAAGATCCCCAGCAAGCTAAGCTAGTAGTATATATAAAGATGCGAAGGTGAAACCAATTTATTAATTAACTGATTTAATTGCTTCCCCCCTAAAAAAACCCAAACAAACATCGAGGCATTCGAAAAGCTACTTGAATATGGAAAGGGGCATTCGGAGGCCAACAAGGAAGCGAAACCGCTTGATTGGAGTGTCCAGAATAAAGACGGCAACACGCCGTTGCATGTTGCACTTATCAAACGCAAGTTTAAGGTTGCTGAATGGTTGGTGAAGCAGCAACCTGAGTTGGTTGGTGTAACCAACAATGATGGAAACACCCCTCTTCATGCTGCGGCAGCATTGGGTGATGCCAAAATTTTCAAGGTGCTCCTTGATGAAAGTATACAATGGCAGGCATGGAGGTTGAAGAATAAAGAAGGCAATACGCCGTTACATGTTGCAATTATCAATTACAATTGGGATGAGATTCCTAAATTGTTGCTGGAGAAGTATCCTGAGCTTGCTCGTGTTACCAACTATTCCAAGGAGACGCCTCTTCATCTTGCAATTATCAAATTCCCACCTTTTGGTAACTATTCGATTTCTATCACTAAAATAATTTGTTGTACATAGGTTATCCCTATATTAATTTCTAAATAGATTAATACTCCGATCCGTATGTTTCCATTTATAAGCCGTCTCTATTTATCTGAAACCTTTTTTTTTTTTTTATAAAACCTTCTTTTTTAAAAAAAAAATAATAAAATAAAAAAAAAACCTCTATGCTAGATATCATAAGGAAAAGAAATAAGGTTTGTCACATAAATATGGCTATTCATTTAGGGCTGAGCAAAACTTCCCGAAAATTCGAAAAACCGTTTCGAAAATTAGGGTACCCGATTCGATAACCATAACGGTTTGGGTATCCTTTCCGATAATTTGTTATCCGGTATGGTTATGGGTATCATTTTAAACTTAACGGTTACCCGATCCGATCCGATAAGCATTTTTTTGCTTTTTTTCCTTACTTAAATCTATTAATATATATCTAAGCTTTTACTTTATTTCATAATCACTTATAATATCAATGATTAGTAATATTATTAATAATTTGGTCAAAATCATATGGTATTGTTTTTAATTAGTTGTAAATTTTAACATAATCACTATATAAATAAGTTTAATTATCATTATCGGATATCTTATTGGGTACCCGATAACCGATCCGAAAATTCGGGTACCCGACTTATCGGTTGCGGATATGGGTATCACTTTTAGTGATTTTGGTTATTGGGTACCCGAACTGTTAGTACTAACTGTACGGGTACCCGTCTCATGCTCACCCCTAGCTATTCATACTTTAAACTTTAGGTCAGGTTCACATTACCTTATTTTTGCAGAATTGAAATTATTTTTACCAAATAGAAATTATTTTTTGTTGAACTTAAATTATTTTTACTAAACTGAAATTACCTTTACTAAACTGAAATTATTTTTGCTAAATTGTATTTTCACTGATTCTTTATTATATTTCTTCTCTAGAGTTACTAATTTTACTGAACTTAAATTATTTTTACTGGATATTTTTTTAAGGTCAAGTGAACGCAGTCTTACATAGTACGGAGTATTCTTCAACCACAATAGTACGGAGTATTCTTCAACCACAATATATATATACACTAGTCATTGTGGTTTAAAAATTAAAAGTTTAATTTCATAAAAACAAATCAAAAATAATTCAATTAGTAAAATTAGACAAACTTGCATTAACAAATTAATTAATAAAATTGTTTCAAAGAAATAATAATTATTAAAATTCTATTCACCAATCACCACAATAATGGTCAATACATTTATTACGGAATGTTATATATGAATTTTATGTCATTTGCATTGCTTTTATTTTATTCCCTTTCATTTTTTTTGCATTGTTATTTTATTGATTAAGAATGAATAAATTATGCACTATACAAGCTAAGAAAGTCGTTTCCTGTTACCCGTAGTCTGTAGAGGGATTCAAAACTAAAATTTTATCGTCATATTAATCGGTTCAATAGTTATACAATATAATATCTATTTTACCCATTATAATCACCAAATCTATATACATAATTTATCATTATGCACTATACAAGCTAAGTACCCTTATATCTTATCTACCTGTATATATTTTGTCTAAGCATTGTGCTAAAAAATCACATAACAGTTGCACAACCAAAAACTGAGTGAATATACAACATAAATATGTATGTATAGATCTATATTGATAAATAATATATGAATTAGTAATAACACAAATTTTTATATGCGGTATTATAGGAAATAATTTCAAGCCTTTAAAATCCCACTAGCTTGAACCCCACTGTAATCATACACTAAAGTACGGTGGCGTCCAAAAGGGAAGAAGATAGAGCAAAAGAGTCGCCAACAAGTTTTTAAGGAACTTGTAAACCGTTCACGAGGTGAAGGTTACACCCCTTAACGATCCAAGAGATCGCCAACTCCATAAGGTCATGAACCAAATAAGGGTTCGGGGATGATGGTACAAATCCAACCTAAAAGAGATTGAACCTGCCCTAATAATAGGCCTCTACTTTATTCTGCTCGTATTCATGTGCGCTTTCTGACTAACATACAATCAATAGGATTAACCCTAAACCTATTTAATCTATGTTGGTTGAATTTTAATGCACAAACAAATCTATTATTGGCGATCACTTGAATTATAATCATATTAACCTTAAACAAGATTATTAATTATCTTATTAAGCGTGGTTGCAAATACCAATTCCCTTTAACCTGCAATAAAAGGTGATCAAGCAATAACAATATATAATATATATCAAGCAACATAATAAATAATCAACATCATTAATAATAATATTACTAATCATAATCATAATCATCATAATCATGTTAAAGCACAGCAAAATCCTAGGCATGATACTAACAAGATTAATAACAAACCCTAGCATGTCACTAAGCAATAAAAATCAAATCTTTAGCCCTAACATGATACTAACATGAATTAATATTAGGAAGAATATAGGAAGCATCGTACTTTTAATCATACTTGATATTAAAGTTACCCTAGACATGATACTAGAAATCAAAATAACAATCTAAGCATGATTTCTACATCATAATATCAATTAAACCAATAAAATACTTAATTGGATGCCTCGTACCTCTTTCTAATAACAAAATACACACGTTAGTAACTTCAAGGAAAATAATAAACAAAACAATTAAATTAAATAATTGAAAGAGAGATTTGGGACCAAACCCTCAGAAATTAAAATCTTTCACGTCTAGGGCGAAGGCAACTTCGAATATGGCTAGGTGTATCAAGATCTAATGAATGCGGAATTATTTATTTGAGAAAAGGCTAGTTTAGAAAAAGGGAGAGAGAAAGAATAATCAAGAAAATCTTGATGAGAGTTGATTAATGAATGAAGAAAGTTGATGTTTGAAAACGGAGTTTATTAAAACTTAAGAATAAAGAGAATTGGTGAATCGATAGATGTAGATGAATGAATGGTGAATGAATATTGACAATCCGTGAATGAAAACGGAGTTTTTGATATGATATTTATAGAGAAAATCATCCAAAAAAGATAATTTATCAAAATAGAGTCTGAAGACCACAAAAACACCTTGGCGCCAGCCCTGGCTCATTGGCGCCAGAACCAGTGGCTAGCGCCAGGCGCCAATGCTGGCGTCTGGCGCCAAGGCCTGGGGTTGGACGCCAAATCGGCTTTCAACGCGTTTTCGAAAAACTGATAAACTTACCGTACTGGAAGATATAATTTCAATCGAAAATGCTATTTGATCTAATTAAAACTCTGAAGAGTCCTAATTGAATTAAGATGAAAAGAACCTTCTAGAATATTCTAGAAGACTAAAACCATTCCTAATTTCATTAGGAATGATAAATTATATTAGGTCCTCCCCTAGATCATAGGGTCGTACTTAAAACTCAAACCGGGCCCAGTTTAGTAAATTGGCCATAATTTCCTCAATATTCATCGGAATTGGGCTTATAATATATCGTTGGAAAGGTCTTTGCAAGCCCCATCCAACTATACTACTATTGGACCCATATTATGGACCAACCAAACTGGATTGGCTGTTTTCTTAAAATAAAGTTTTCAAAAACAGGGAGAAGAGAAAAGAAATAAAACTTTCCGCAACACTAGACCTTTCCACACTTTCGTTTCATTCGATTACGATTCGACGTGAAAGGCACTCATCACTCGGTTTGGTTTTGGGGAGACACAAATGGGTGTCTACAGGTATGTTGTACCCTGCAACATGGTTTACTTGAATTTCTCGGTCAGGGGGGTTACTTGAGTTTCTAGGTTAAGGGTTACTTGAGTTTCTCGGTCAAGGGTTACTCGAGTATTTTGGTGATTATAATGGGTAAAACTCAAGTAACCCCTGAGCGAGTAACTCAAGTAACCCCTGAGCGAGTAACTCGAGTAACCCATGACTGAAAAACTTAAGTAAAGTTTGATTGAAAAACTCAAGTAACCCCTAACAAAAAAACTCGGGCAACCCCTGTCGCATGATGAGGCCTGCTACACCAAAAAAAATTTGTAGTAATAATGGACTTATTTACATTAACAAATAAATTATTAAAGTATTAACTGACAATAATGGCTAATACAAAAATTAAGGAATGTGATATGAATAGTACTTTGTCATTTATATTTCTTATATTTTACTTCTTTTTTATATTTTATATTATAATTTGATTAATTGAAAAACGAACTTGTAAAAAAAAAAACAAATAAATTATTATGTTCTATTCAAGAAAAGTTATTTTCTATCTCCTTCGCCATTGGTCAGAGGTTACTTGAGAAGTTTGGGGTTACTTGAGTGTTTCGGTCTGAGACTACTAGAGTGTTTACTTGATTGGTCAAGAATTGTTACTCGAGGGGTTACTCACGGTTGGAGGTTATTTAAGGGGTTCATAATAAAATTTGTTTCAAATATGTTACTAAAAAAATGATGATCAAATTAGTATATGAATCAATAATCATTCAATAATCAATCTACACTAATATACTAAAGTAATCCCCAACATAATTGTTAGATTACATGTGTCAATACCATATTAAAAAAATTCCCTCCTAAAACTTTTATTTGTCATTATTTTCATAAGAAAATAAATAATAATTTTATCAAGATAATAGATAAGATAGAAATTTGAATTTTAACATACATAATCCTATTTCCAATTTGATCGAATTAAAAAAGAAAAAAAAAGTTTGTTACATATTAATAACTAGGTTAGAACCCCGTGCGATTCACGGTTTATATAAAACCTATTTTTAATTTGTACATTTTAAAAATAAATAACTATTGTACATGAATATAAATAAGAATTACATAGATTTTGTAATTTTTATTTTTTTTATTTTAATTTCATCAAAATTATGATATAGTGATCAACGTTGTCTGATGCATAGTTCAATGTAGGAGGTCATATATTAGTGTGCTATTCAAAATTGTTTAAATTTCCAACGATAAACTGGTAGGTTTTAGTTGTAATGTAGAAGCTTCTAGTATTTAAATTTCAAAAATGTAAAATATAATAGCAAAAAAAAAAAGATGACATCATGATTGCATTTAGGCGGGTAAATTTGTATTGAGAGAGCAACACGTGTGCAATGATGATGTCAACAACTTTTGTTTTAGTAATAGTTAATAGATTCTAATTTTTGACTTTTATTTTCCATGTTATGCATAAACTTAATCCAACCATGAATTAATTGAAACACTCGAGCATAGCTCGGGCATTAACTAGTAATATATATTAAAAGACACAACAACAATGACATGTGTCATCTTTTGGTGTGTCCTAAGTTATATATATATGTATATTAAAGGAAACAAATCTTTTACAAAATAATAGTTTTTTTAATACATATTCTATATTAATACGTAGTAATAATTATATTTAAAATACATAGATGTCACAAATCTTTCTAAATAAATTTGGTATAAATCAAAAATCAAAATCAAAAAATCTATATCTATCTATCTATCTTCTATAACAAATACTAAAATAATTACCGTTAACGTAACCATTGTACATGTGTCGCTTTATCATAAAAAATTTTCCCTCCTAAACTATTTGTGACATCATTCTTTTTTTTTTTCTTCTTTTCTTTTCAAGGTAAAACTAATGTTTGAAAATGATCAATTAATTATTTAATTACATTTTTCTAAAAGATGACTAATTACACAATTTTCTATAGAGTAAAACTAAGGGGAGTGCTAAACGCAACCTGACTTTACTTAGCGCAGCCTCTATTCCACTCATTTATTAGATGTAGGGAGAAAATAACCATTTTATTTTTTTTCCTCTCAAGTAATCTCTAATAACAAGAGTGCATTAATTTAACTTAAAATACATTGAATTTGCAATGGGTAATGATTTTTACATTAGCCTCTTCGAATTTGTAAGAATCATACGAATCTATTATGTGTAGAATCAATAAAACCACTTTTCAACCTTCAAAAAAAAAACCACTTTTTAATATTTCGTTCAAATTGTATGAAATGATTGAGCCTATTTCGTGTGTCACCCAACTTCATCCGATTCGTGTTCATATTCATTAGATCTCGGAATATTGTTCGCTAATTGATTATGTGAGTAATTCGAATAAACAAAGGTATAAATTTTTGGAAATTAGGTGTGGAAGAAGGTGGAATGGAAAGCAGACAAAAATGTCGTGAAAATGATTTTAGCTTAGAAGGGTATTTATGGTATTTAGGAGGGGTGTATAGTAGTAACTAGAGGTTGCGTTTAGCAATCATGAAAACTAATTGTTGGATGGTCTCTCTCACATTTCTTTTTTCTCATACATAGATTTTTTAAAAAAATAAAAAAAAAACCAAACTATTTCATGCATTTTATTTGTGATGGTAGAATTTGGATTATTTTTCTCTTTTTATTAATTATTCAAATTTTCTATAATGAATAAATAACGAATGCTAATATTTGATTATTTTTATTATAACTATCGCTATGAAGTTGAGGAATATTTTTTTTTAAGCTTAATTAATCTACGAAAGGGATTGATCACGATTAGGTTACACACATACAAGTATTAACCTAGTCATCATCAATAATCATCAATAATCAATAATCAATTAACCTATACTAAAAGCGAATCTAAGATGACATTTGTCACGATGTCATTAATAATTTTCCCTCCTTTTTGCACTTTCCTTTTTTTTTTTTACCAAATTTAAATGACTTCCATTTTATAAGCTACAATAATACTTATTTCTATTTTGACAACATATCTAATCCAATCATACCAATTAATATTTTTTTTTAACATATATTCTATATACTTTAATCTTTTAGTTACAAGTATACAAACATATATTAAAAATAAGGTATTAAATATATCATTGTCCAAGATTATTATAATATTAAGGAGTATCAATTTTTTCCTCCAAGCTCCAACATTAATCGTTATGCAATGTGATTATTAAAATCAAAATAAAAACCGCTACTACTCACTATAAATACATTTTAAAAAAGTTGATTATGGAATACTAATTATCCTAAAGTAATATAAATCAACTAAATTTTCATTTAATGCCGGTCAAAGTGTGGCAACAAAAATATAAAGGACAAATGTATATGAGTTCATATACGGGTACTAACCTTTTTTTCCCTTTTTTTTTTTTGAAGACATATACGGGTACTAACCTAAGCGTATATTTTCGTTTTCTTATAAAACCTAATAGCTTCTAAATTTCTATTAATAAATTATTTTTTATAAAATTCAAAACAATAACCTTTACGCATTTGGTATAAATTAAAATTCAAGTTATTTTGTGACAAATATTTTTTTTGAATAAATTGTTAAATTAACGACCATTCTTTATTCCCCTCAAAAATAAAAATAAAAAATGAAAAAATAAATAAAAACCATTCTTTATAAATTTTTGTTGTATAGTTTAATTATAACCGTGCATGGCACGGGACTTAACCTAGTATATACTAAAAGACACACCAGCAATGACACGTGTCATTTTCTGGTGTGTCCTTTATTTTTTTTGAATAAATTTTTATTAAAGCAACAAATTTTATTTACAAAAATTCCCTACCTTTACACAATATAATAACTTAAAATAAAAAAGATTTGACATATCTTTAACACAAATATTTATATAGCTATAAAAACACATTCTTAACATAATTTTGCTCATTTTCTACCTCATTAATATCAAACATATCTTTCGTAATCCTTTATTTTCCTCAAAATTTGTCAATTATATTTTTAGAATTTATTTTGTTTATAAAAACTAATTATAATGATAGTTTAATAATGATTATTGATGATTACCGTGCATGGCACGAGAACTAACCTAATATATACTAAAAGACACGCCAACATTTACACTTGTCATATTTGGGTGTGTCTTTAGTTATGCTTCTTATTTTTAAAAAAAATCTATTAATTAAGGAAACAAAAATTTTACAAAAATAATATTTTTTATACATATTTCATATTAACACGTAGTAATAATTATATTTAAAATACAAAGATGTCATAAATCTTTTTAAATAAATTTGGTATAAACCAAAAATCAAAATAAAAAAATCTATCTATCTTCTATAACTAATACTAAAGGCCTGTTCACATTTACTGAACTGAGCTGAACTGAACTGAACTGAACTGATTCGAGCTGAACTGAACTGGACAGAACTGAACTGAACTGAATTAAATTGAGCTGAAATAAATATTTTATGAGAGAGCGAGGGAAATTAAGAGCTGAACTGAACTGAACTGATTGGAGCTGACCTGAACTGAACTGATTGGAGCTGAACTGAACTGAACTGAACTGATTGGAGCTGAACTGAACTGAACTGAAATTAAGTAAATGTGAACAGGCCCTAAAAGAATCATCGTTGACATCACCATTGTACATGTGTCGCTTTATTATAAAAAAATTCCCTCCTAAACTATTTGTGACATCATTCTTTTCTTTTCTTTTTTTTTCCTTTTCTTTTCAAGGTAAAACTAAAGTTTGAAAATGATCAATTAATTATTTAATTACATGTTTATAAAAGATGACTGATTACACAATTTTCTATACAGTAAAAATAATTGTTGGATGGTCTCTCTCACATTTCTATTTCATGCATTTTATTTGTGATAGTAGAATTTGGATTATTTTTCTCTTTTTATTAATTATTCAAATTTTCTATACTAAATAACTAACGAATGCTAATATTTGATTATTTTTATTATAACTATCGCTATGAAGTTAAGGAATATTTTTTTCAATAGCTGGTTCCTACAGGCGCCTGTACGGTGCAACGTACAGTCGTTTTGTAGGAAAGAACATGATATATAAAAGTAATGAACATATAGTTATAGTGAAAAGAACATACTATTAAAATGTAATGAACATATACCTAAAGTAAAAATAACATACTATTAAAAGGTAATGAACATATACCTAGAGTGAAAAGAACATACTTGCACTTAAAAAATAAATAAAAAGAACATATGTTTATATTCTTTGATCAGTCAGTGTAATGTACTTTATTTGCAACATAATGATCATTACTTAATGTGAAATGTTTATTTAAATTTGTCTTCAAATTAGGGTGGTTATATATAGATAAAGTTTATTACATAATATTATCATGTTCTTTATTAATACTGCACATGTTCTTTAGATATGAAAAAAAATATAAAATTGGATGTTCGTTACAAAACAACTATATGTTCTTTACAAAATAACTGTATGCTCTTTACAAAATAGTTACATGTTCTTTTTGCATTTTTTGGCTGTATCAAGCAAGGTATAGCCGCATGCACCTAAAAATTTTCATATTTTTTTAAGCTTAATTAATCTACGAAAGAGATTGATCGCGATTATATATTGCACACATACAAGTATTAACCTAGTATATACTAAAAGACACGCCAACAATTACACTTGTCATCTTCGAATGTGCCCTTAGTTACATTTCTTATTTTTTTAAAAAATCTATTAATTAAGGAAACAAAAATTTTACATAAATAATATTTTTTTTATTCATATTCCATATGAACACATAGTAATAAATATATTTTAAATAAAAAAATGTCACAAATCTTTCTAAATAATTAATTTATTAGTATAAACCAAAAACAAAAATTTTAAAATAATTTGTGACCTGTTTTATAATAAGAAAAAATATTGGTTAGATTTTTAGCCTACTTTAGTTTTAGTTGTGTATTTTAAGCTACAATTAAAAATTGCAAATATCAAATCAATAATTTACTATACCTTAACTAATTTATGATTATAATATTTTTTAATCAATAATCTATAACTAGTAGTTATATATAGGTCACCGTACATATCACGAGATCTAACTAGTAATGTAAAAAAAGTCAAATATGTCAAATGTTTTACGAAGTATAGATAAGTACTAAAATATAACGTATATGTTGGAAATAGAAGTGGAAGTAGTACGTGATGGGTTGCAAGGATGAAATTATTATTGCATGAAGTGAATTACATTGCATGGCTACTCCTACTCTTATTTATAGTAGGTGTAAGTCGGTTCTTTCCACCGACATATTACTATAACTTTACTCTAGATCTTTCTAGGTGACTTAACATTATCTAGAACTTCCCTCTAGGCTAGATTTTTTCTTAGATTTTTCCTAGATATTTTCTTAAGCCTATTCTAGAATATTGTAAAATAGCTTTAACTAGAAATTACAAGATTTTTCTAGATTAGCTATTAGCTTATTTTTAACAGTATAGAACTGTAGATTATTTAATTATAGCATAATTTTATACGTGACACTGTAAGTGAAATAGCTACTTGTAAAGTGGCCATATGATTGAAGAGAGGAATGATATATTGATCATTTTATAAATTTTTTTCAAGGGCGAAAAGCATTAAAACTGGAAGATAAGAATAATCCTAGGCGGATATCTATGAAACCGTCTCTTGAGAATGCTGCAAAGAATGGCGACATAGGGTTCCTTAAGCAATTACGAGCCTTAGAAATTGAACATGGCAACTATTTTGTTGGGCAAAACTTAAGCGGAGATAATATACTTCACATAGCCATCAGATCAGAGCAATATGAATTTATAGAACAAGTTACAAAGAAGTTGTTGCCAAGATCAATAATTGATAAGCTGATAAATCAGAGGAACAACAACGGAGACACCCTTTTTCATGTTGCAGCTGAGGTTGGCAACGAACGCATTTTCAAGCTGCTCCTTGAAATTCAGATGGCAACACACCCTTACTGGTTGTACATTTCCATGGTAACGAACACCTGAAAAAATCTATACCTGGTATGGAAATTGAATCTCAAATGAATATATCAGCTGATTTTGACGTCGACTATAATTTTATAGAAATGCTGGTAAATCAAGATAGTATTGTGTCATGTTGGGCAGACGGAGGAGGTTTGACCCCGCTGCATAGAGCTGCTTTTATCACCAACGTGAATTTTGTTAATCTGAGAGTCATTAAAAAGATACTTAAATGCTGCCCAGAGTCTGCAATGGAGGTTGACAAAAATTCTGGAAAAACCATCTTACATTTTTTGATAAATAGGGTATACAGCTACCAACAAGGCAAACAGCTGATGCAAATTCCACAAATTGGTCCCCTTAAGGATGTCAAGGATCTCCAAGAAAACACACCATCAGATTTAGCTCAGAAATCCAACTTTAAAATGGCGCAACTGCTATCGGTTTATCCACTTCAGCATCTCACGTTCAACAACTAGTTCCTTTTGATCAGGTTAGCTAGCTTTTTCGAGTACTCGTATTATTTTGGTTTCAACATTGGTCTTTTTTTTTAATTTTTTTTAATATATATATTTTTTTACCGGGCAAATAGGTCATTCGGGTCGAGTCTGGGTCAGGTCACTTTTGGGTTGGGTCATTTCGGGTCAACTAACATTCGGTTCGGGTATGGATCGGGTCGGGTCGATTCAGGCTTAGGGTATGACTCGGGTCAAGTATTAGGTCGAGTTCAGATCGGGTCAATTTCGGATCGTGTCAAGTATGTTCAGGTTAGGTCAAAATCTGGTCAGATCATGTTCGGGTTGTTTTATTTGTGGATCAAGCTCAATTCAAAAATTTCATAAGGAGTATATATTTTGTTATTGTTATAATCAAACTATTAATTTAGTTTATGAGCTTTTTCTACGGTTGAAGATAAACAATTTGAGTTATTTTTGGCACAAGACATTTATAGTTCAATTATAAGGTAATTTTAGTTCGGGACATTTCGGGTATTGGGTCTGTTGGGGTCAATTACGAGTATCAGATTAGTTCGGGTCAAACACTTCTAATCGAGTCAACTTCAAGTCGGGTCAGTTCGGGTGTCGGGTCATAATCGGGTCAACTCCATTTTTAGGTCATGTCGGGTTAATTTAGGGTTTTGGGTTGTTTTGGGAACATGGGTCGGGTCATTCGGGTCGGCTCATCGGGTATGGGTCAGGATTGCCAAGTCTGATTTCCATATACTCCCTCCGTGTTTTAATAAGTGTTACATTTACCAAATCCGGTCGTACATTAATAAGTGTTACGCTTCCTTTTTTGGCAAAAAGATACATTAAAATATGCTAAATTCAATTAAACACAAGGTTTCATTCTCATTGATGTACATGCAAGCATATATAATACAAGCTAACCCTATGAACATCGGATTAGGAAATTACCAAAAAGATAAATATCAAAAGATATCTTAGCACAAAATATGCTAAGTAAATATATCCTAAAATTCCCTAAAATATATCCTCAATACCCCCCCTCAATTTGGAGCATGTGGATCAAACGTGCCCAACTTGGAAAGGAGATAATCAAACTGCGACTTCCCAAGAGCTTTGATGAAAATGTCCGCTAATTGCGTAGTTGTTGGAACATAAGATGGAGAAATCAAGCCGTCTACAATAGCATCACGAACAAAATGACAGTCGATCTCAATGTGCTTCGTGCACTCATGAAAAACTGAGTTTTTAGCAATATGTAGTGCCGACTGACTATCACAAAATAACGGAATCGCCTTAGGGTGATTCACCCCTAGACTCAATAATAGAGCCTTCAACCACTTTAACTCGCAAGTAGCAGAATACATTGACATGTACTCGGCCTCAGATGAAGATGTAGCAACTGTAGGTTGCTTCTAGCTTGGTCTTCCAAGAAATAGGAGAATGACCCAAAAATACCAGCCACCCTGTCAATGATCTCCGAGTGATTGGACATGCCGCCCAATCTGAATCACACCAACCCCGCAGAGTTAGTTCATTGTGTGCACTCAACAAAATTCCCTGACCGGGGTAACCTTCAAATATCGAACGACTCGCAGAGCCGCCTCTCAATGCTCACTACGGGGTTGTTGCATACACTGTGAGAGGATGTGCACAGAATAGGCAAGATCCAATCAAGTGACTGAAAGATAAATTAATCGTCCTACAAGACGATAATAGGACTCGGGATTAGCCATCAATTCGCCCGTTACAAGACCAAGCTTGTGATTTTGCTACATAGGAAACCCACACGGTTTAGCCCCCAACAATCCAGCCTCAGAAATAATATCCAAGGTGTACTTTCTTTGGCACAAAAACAAACCAGAAGGATTACGAGCAACCTCGATGCCCAAAAAATATTTCAAAGGACCCAGGTCCTTCATCTTAAAACAATCACACAAATAAGACTTGAACACCACCAACGCATCGCAATTATTCCCAGAAATAATAAGATCAACAACATACACCAAAACATTAATTTGAATATCCCTTTTAAAGTACGTGAAAAGAGAATAATCAGAATAAGATTGTGTAAAACCATACCCTTTCAAAATAGTAGTGAGCTTTGCATACCAACACCTTGGAGCCTGTTTCAAACCGTACAAATACTTCCTCAAACAACACACCAATGAAGAATCCGAGCTCTCAAAACCTGGAGGCAATTTTATGTATGCCTCCTCATCAAAATCACCATGTAAAAAAGGCATTGTGAACATCCATCTGATGCAGTTCCCAATTCTTAGATGCTGCAATTGCAAGAAATGCCCAAACTGTAGTCATTTTTGCTACTGTAGCAAAAGTTTCACTGTAATCAATGCCTTCCCGCTGATGATTTCCAAATATAACAAGTCGAGACTTTAACCTCTCAACATCACCATTAGACAAATATTTTATCTTATACACCCATTGACTCCCTAGAGCTTTCTTGCCGGGGGGATCGGAAATTGCTCTAAGGACCAAGTACCATTGTCCTCTAAAGCATGTATCTCTTCTTTCATAGACCTTCTCCAACCCTCATATTGCATAGCCTCTTTGAAGGATTTTGGATCCTTTCCCTGAACAACTGCTGCAATAAACTTCCGATAATTGAAAGAAAACTTGTAACAATTTATATAATGTGCTAAAAGATATATATGGTGTACATTAAGGAGGATTCAGAGACGAAGAGGACGGAGATGGACTATTAGTACAAACGGAATAAGTCCCAGAACCATGAAGCTTGACCGATGGAATTTTCTCGCGAAACCCCTTTCCTAAGGCCTCAATACCTTGTTCATGCTCGGTGGTGGGTGGCGGAGAAGCAGTAGCAGCACTGCTAGGCTGCTCGGGGGGGGAACACGGCACTGCCTAGCTGCTGCACGCCTGAATTACCGTGCTAGGCAGTGGGATCCGCAACCAGGTTGTGGCTTGGATCAGTCTCCCGCAGCCTGGTTTCGGACTGGGTTGTGTCTCGCAGAACAGACTGTTGGGCAGGCTGGTTCGTAGCCTGGTCGCGGCTGGGATCATCGTCCCACGGCCTGGTCGCGGCCAGGTCTGTGTGAGGCGCGGCATGACCCGTGTCCCCTTGATCATTAAGTAATAAATCAGCATTTGTATCCCCTGTGTAAATCTCGTTCTCATGAAGCATTTCACACCCCAAAAAATCATCATGAACTTCATTGCTTTGACCAAATTCCATGGACACTATATTCACATCCTCCGGGCTACCAAACGGAAATATACCCTCTACAAACTTGACATCTCGAGAGACAAAAAAAAACTTTCAAATCAAGATCGTACAATTGCCACCACTTCTTCCCAAAAGGATACTCCAAAAAAACACATTTTCTAGCTACTCCGACTCGCAAATTTGTCCCTGTTGGTTTTCTGTGAGCAAAACAAAGACATCTAAAGGTACGAATGACATCAAAAGACGGGGTTTTATTGAACAAGATTTCGAATGGAGTTTTGTTTTGTAACAAAGGAGTGGGTGTTAGATTAATTAGGTGAACTGTGGTCAAAACGCACTCCCCCCAAAAATAAATAGGCAAGCTACCTTGAAACCTTAATGCTCTCCCTACCTCAAGAATATGTTTGTGTTTTCTCTCAACCCTCCCGTTTTGTTGTGGAGTTCCCACACAAGAGGTTTGAAAAATAATTCCAGTACCATGAAAATAATCAAGCAACAAATTAAACTCCGTACCATTATCACTTTGCACAATTTTAATAGTTTGGGAAAATTGCCTATCAACCATTGCAACAAAAGACAAAAACATTCGAAAAACTTCGGTTTTATCAACCAACAAATAAATCCAAACCGCCTTAGAATAATCATCCACAATAGTAAAAAAATAACGAGCTCCACACGACGAAGCATGTCGATATAGATCCCACAAATCACAATGTATTTTCTCAAAAATCCTAGAAGCTCTACTGTCACTTAAAGGAAATTTGTCTCTACGATGTTTAGCACGCATACACACTTCACACCCCTTATCAAGACTCTCTTTATTACTACTAACATGAGGAAGCAACTTAACTACTTTATCGGAAGGATGACCCATACGACGATGCCAAAATTCCAAACTTAAGGTTACTTCAACACCGACATGGTTCATCGTATCCGAAGTGCTAAAATAATATAGTTTGTCTCTCCTAGCTCCCGTTCCAATCTGCTCCTTCGTTTGGTCCTGTATAGCACACATATAAGGGTTAAATTGGACAGTACAATTAAGATCATCAGAAAGTTGTGATGCAGATAACAAATTACAACTCAAGTGTGGAACATAAAGAACTGTGGTTAGAACGAGTAATCTTGTCGGATAATCAAACCAACCCAATTAATGAAGCAACCACAGTATCTCCGTTAGGTAAACCAACGGGACACTCAAAATTTTTTGTATCAAACAACCAAGCCTTTTCTCGTGTAACATGGTGTGTAGCCCCTGTGTCAATAATCCAAGAAGAAACATCAAACTTACCATTCAAGAGATTTTCAAAAACTTTGGCATTACAAAACAAACCCGTACTTGTTTTCCATTGTTCGCTTGAAAACACTTGACCTTGAGAGGAAGTATTCGAACCCGAGACAGCATTAGCACGTGCCGGCCCTTGACTACGATCACTAGAGGACTTCCCCCCTGGCTACCATCACCCATGGTAGGAGGATAACCATGTAGCTCAAAACACTTGGCCCCAATATGACTCCTTTTCTTGTGATGGTTACACACTTTGTCCGACCAACAACTCGATGTCTCGTGACCCACCTTCTCACACTTGCCACAAACAGATGCCGACCCTTCTCAACCACGACTTCCAGCTCCTGTACGGACAGCAAACCCCACGGCAGGAGGCGGGTCCTCTCGAACACGATCAAAGCCACACACAAGCTCTTCTTGCAAAACCTGTTGATAGGCTTTGTTCAACGTAGGTAAGGGATCTTGAGCCAAAATATTGGACCTTGTTTGAGCATAATACTCAGAACAAAGACCAAGCAGAAACTGTTGCAGTCGATCATCCTCACGGCGTTTTTCATGTTGTCGACTAATATCACAAACACACTTTCCACATTTGCAATTAATTAAAGGTTCAAGCTTAGCAATTTCATCCCACAAGACCTTTGATTTACCAAAATAAATTGCAACAGACATATTTTTAGGTTGTTCACAACGATTAATTTGAGCTTTTAATTGTTGAATACGAGGACCGTATACCACACAAAAACATTCATGTAAATCATCCCACAAACGCTTAGCATTGTCATAATTGGAAAGCATAGATTTTACCTCCGGATCGATCGTGTTCATGAGCCACGACACAAGCATACATTGCACCACAACCCAATCATCCTTGGTTGCGGGCAGCACAAAATCGGTGATGGTTCCATCCAAGAACCCAAATTTTCGATGAGAAGACAAAGCAACATATATTGCATGCGCCCAAGCATCAAAGTTGTCCAATTTTAATCGAATCGGCGTGATAAAATCACCCGGTCTATCATGTGCTCCTAAATAAAAAGGTGAATTGGTTTCAATTTTTGGTGGTGGTGGCGGTGGTAGAGTATCACCGCCAGCCATGGCTGTGTTTTATGAGAAAAAAAATAACCTTACTCTTATACCATGCTAAATTCAATCAAACACAAGGCTTCATTCTCATTGATGTTCACGCAAGCATATATAATACAAGCTAACTCTATGAACATCGGATTAGGAAACTACCAAAAAGATAAATATCAAAAGATATCTTAGCACAAAATATGCTAAGTAAATATATCCTAATATTCCCTAAAATATATCCTCAATAAAATATTATATCTCTCTCCTCTCATGGTCTCCACCCAAACCCACTACTACTTTTTTTATTATATCTTTCCTCTCACATTCATTAGTTTTTAATAAACAATTAACTCCACTATCTTTCTTTAACAATTTTTTAATACTCTAACTACCCCACTTACCTCTCATTTTATTTAAGTCAATTAATTTGCCTTAAATTATGTGCCGGTCAAACTTTAACACTCAAAAAAACATAGAGGGAGTAATTGTTTTGGTAACATTATTATAGCTTATATTTTAGTTCTTTCTAAAATTATGTATTGGTGAATTATTACTACCTCCGTTTCATATTATTTACATCTTTGGAATATATAAATCTCACCAATAATACTCTAAAGTTGCAAATAATACGAAAGTGATGAAGAAATATTATTAACATTCAAAAAAATTTATTTTTGATAAAAGATGAAGAACAAGACATTGGAAGATTATGAAGTAATCGACGGGGTAAATATCCAGATAATAAGGGAGAACATATCCAAGTTTGGAATAAATTTTTTGCAAAAAGACTTGTGTGGACCTGGTCCACAATAATATTATTGTAGACCCGAGGTCTATACACACGCAACTGACATTATATTGAACATAGTGACCATTATTTTTAACATAGTAACCTTATTTTTAACCTAGTAACCTTTATTAAAACTACTACAACGTTTAATAATATTGTGAACTTGAAATATGACGCTATTACCCTAATTTTAACATAGTGGCCTTTATTATTCATATTGATCAGTATATAAAATATTTTATTACAAAAATAACCACTTAGGCATATATATTACCAAAATAAATTTTTATTTCAATATAGTGACCTTTTTTTTAATTATAGTGACCCTTTTTTTTATTAATAAAACAACCATACTTTCTCTAATGTTAGCGGTCCACAATAAATTAGTGTGAACCAGATCCATTTAAGAATTTGTAAATTTTTTGTCCTCACGAGATTCCAAGAGAAGAAATGTGCTACATAACTTGATGCGGTTAGAGCGGAGAACTCCTATCGAATATGATGAATATTTGGATTTCATCATACAGGTTATTAGCACATATCCGACACTTAGTGCTCAAACAGACATTTATGGAGACACTCCAATTCATGTTCTCATGCAAAATTCTTACGATACAAAGATTTATCGTGGCACTACTCAATCCTTAAATGTTTATGATAAGGATAATGTTACGTATACTAAATCATCTCTTCCATATGAGTTACTAGTACCATGCGTGTCAACTTTTGTTAGAGCTAAAGCCAATCATGCGGAAATTATAAGTACAAAAGAGGAGGATCGTTGTCATTTTGAGTATAATATGCCATTGTTGGTACAGAACATGGACGGAAACACACCTCTTCATGAAGCACTCAGAGCAAATCATATTCTACCTGCTTTTTTATTAATACGTTTGTATTCAAAAAGTAGCAGAACAGCTTTTTGGAACGAGTAACAAACGTAAGGAAACGATTCTCCATCTTCTAGTAGGATGCTCCTTGGGTAAGTATCTATTCCACTCCCTCTCACCCAATAAAGTTATGTTTTTCATAAAACTGCATATATATTGTTAGTTGTTTTTTTAATGCATTTCGGTATGTAACAATCATAGTAAACAAGTAAATTACTTATTACGGAGTATTTGGTAGCCATCCCCTTTTTTTCCTCTGTTCGATACCAATCCTAAAGTAAGATTGGCCCTAAATCTTAAGATTCGCCCTAAATCTTAAGATTTGAGATGACATCATCATTTTCTAATTTTGCGGTCTTAAGACAAGACTTTATTATTTTAAAAGATTTATGAAGTTTGGTCTTAATAAAATCTGAAGTGGAATATTGAAAATTCAAGACACAACTTCAGACTCAATTTAGCACTCAATTATTATTATTTTTTTATTTCTAAAAAATTTTAATAATTTAATTTATATGTAAAAAATGAGTTAGAGCGATTGAAGAGATCAGATAAATTTCATCGAGTCTTAAGAAGTCTTACATAATTATAAATTAGAAAAATAATTAAATTTAATCTAAAAAACTGATTTGGCAATGAATTAAAATCTTAAGCTGAGACTGTGCTAATCTTGCAGAGTAATAACTAACAACGGTATGGTTCTTAATTAATTAGTTTACCAATTTTAGCCCCAAAACACTTCTTTATTAGTAACACAAAAAAATTCAGCTTTGCTGTCAGCCTGTCAATCAATATACATCCTTTTTTTTTTTTTTAACTCAACTAGAGACCTGTTTTGTCCTCCTTATTTTCACTTATCTTAGGTATGATAAGTTTAATTTAGAAAGAATAAATTTTGATAAGGGTTACCAATTACAACTAATTAAATTTTTTTTTTAATAAGTTAAGATAAATTAAGATAAGGTTAGATTAGTTCAATAAAATGAAAATTAGGTGAATAGAATACACACTAGGACAGGTCATGTGCTTTTAGCCTTTCACGACAATTTTATCATATAAAAAACAACGTGGACAAAAACCAAAATACAATATTTTAACATATTTCGTACTTTGTATGTATATATATAACGAAAGTGTTGATTAAACCATTAGTATATTAGAACTACATCTTACGACCATACGAGTGTTTAAAAAATTCATAGTAAATGAGAATCATTTTTTTATTTATTTATCTATATAACTATTTTAAAATTATGTATTACATCCAATGAGTAGGATCGGAATAAAAACATAATTTTAATGATATATGATCGCTTTTTTTATTATTATTATTATATAATAAATTATATTTTAAAAATTATAAAATCAACATATATTTTAAAATAGACAATGTAACAAAGCCAAAAAAGTCATATTTATAAGTTACATATTAGACTAAAAATTAAGTCAAAGATAGTATAAGAATAGTGCAAAATCTCAAGTGACGCACATAAAAAAAAAATGGAGGGAGTATTTGATTTATTTACTTCATTTTCTTAAGAGTATATGTATACTATTTTGCACGCATTTTTTTGGCCTAATCAAACATGATGGATTCAGTGGAGTGGCGGCGTGATGTGATAAAGCAAGTACATGATGAAAATGTAGAGGCAGCAAACAGCCAAGACCAGGATGGACTAACCCAGAAGCATCGAAAAGAGTTGACAATAATGGTCGGACGCTCTGGCACATGTTAGTAAACCAGCCACCATCCATGACGAAGGAACTTATTAGTGGCATTGGAGAAAAAGCGCATTTGATTAAGCTGTTGGAGATCCAAGACAAGGAGGGGAAAACGCCATTGCATCTGGCACTGGAATCTCGACGCTTTACCCAGGCAGAGCATTTTCTGATGTGTTCAGATAAACGGTACATGAGGAATCTTCTAGAAATAGAAGATGGAAATGGTATTACTTCCGGCGACCTGATAGCTTCGATTCGACACCTTCCACAAGATGTAAGTGCATCTATAGTTTTATACTATGTTTTTTTTTTTTTTTTGAATTTTTTTTATTTTCATAATTCATTTCCAAATATCACATGGTGTTTTGGTCCCTTTGCTTATAAAAAAAAGGTTATTTTTTCCATTTAAGAAAAATAAACACCACAACAGTTTCAATAGAGATTAGAGCAAGAAGATGAAGAATCTCATGAGCACCATCAATGTTGAAATCAATAGAGGAAAGAAATCACACAAACTCCTTCAATGGTGAAATCCATTGAAGCGGCTTGATGTAGGAAACAAATTAAAGAAGATGAAGGTGGTTAGCTGGGTGGGAAATGAAGGAAGGAGGAGGAAGAAACCATGGAATTAGGTCATGAACTAACGACTACAAGGAAGATGATGATGTTTTTCTATTTTTCAAAATGCATTTATATTTACAATATTGCCACCAATCAAGATACACGGATCCTTTTATCTCTAAAAGAAACTTAGGCATCCTCTTATAATTTATTACTTGGATTATCTACAAGAATAACAAACTCGCATTGGATCAATTCCATTTGATGCAGTTGGAATATCTTTTCAATGGGGATCTTGAAGAATTGATGGGTTACCGAAGTGTGTATGGTATTTCTACGGAAGAGATGAAAGACTATGTGAACACGATAATGGGTGTAATAGCAGCACTTTTGACAACAATAACTTTCACAGCAGCATTCACCGTTCCAGGTGAAACAGTCCAAGATGATAAAGATGTCAAAGATAAACATGCTGTAGGGACTCCACTTCTTATAAAGTCGGTAGCTTTCCAGGCTTTTATGTTCTTTGACATATTGACAATGTGCCTCTCAACAATGGTCTTGTTTTGTCTTCTTTGGATCTTCGCTACCGGAAGTAAACGCAAGTCGGTGATATTAATGGATTTTACTGCTCTTAATTTCATTCTACACAACTCTTGTGTCTTTCATGGCAGGAACCCTGGATTGCTATCTACACTTTGGTAATGTGCTTGTCGTTGACAGTGGCGGACCCAGGAATTTCCGACTGGTGAGTCACAATTGATAACCAAATATGTAAAAAGAAAAAAATTACCAAAATTCCCAAGAAAAATTATTTACAAAGATCATCTAAATAGAAAATTGACAAGATTACAGTACTAACTAATAATTAACAAGCTTAAAATTGACAAGACTAAAATTAACAAACTAATAATTAACAAGCTAATAATTGACAACATGACAAGCTTAGCTCTCTAATAATTAACAAACTAATAATTGACAAGATTAAAATTTGTACAAGCATTAGGTTCACATTTCATCAAAAACCCAACAACATTAACAAAAGGTTCAAAGTTAGTATTTTTTTTTTAAAAAAAAAAACTTAAAAAATAATTTTTTTTTTTTTTTTTTTTTAAAAAACTTAAAAAATATTTTGGGCCCTGGTGAGTCATTTGACCCACCAGGCATAAGGCCAAGTCCGCCAATGGTCGTTGATGGTGCTCATGCAAAAATATCTTGTCATCAAGTTTCTTGGACCTGTTGCTCCAATTGTGACATCTGCCGCTCGTATGTATTTTCGATATCTTCGTGATCTTTTTTTTCGATATCTTCGTGATCTTAAATTGTGTAAGAAAGTGAAAGATATGGTTTGTCATGCCTCTAACGCCTTTGCGCGGATTGTGCCAACCCCTCATCGCGATTGACCAGTCAGACGATTCGGTCCTATATATATGTAACTTGATAGTATGTAGGGGTGTCCATAATTCGGATAAAAACCGAAATCCAATCCAATCCAAACCGAATTATCAATTCGGATCGGATCCGAACTTTAAATCGGATTGAGATTTTTTGGAAATTCGGATTTTCGGATTGGATCGGATTGACCCTAATTGGATCCAATCCAAACCAAAAACCGAATTGTAAAATTAAGCTTGTATATTTTGAAGTTTAGCTCAAATACATAATACTACATAAAATAAATTAGAGACTTTGTATTAATTAATTAATGACTTAACGTTGAACTGTGTATTTTAATCATGATTTTGAAGACTTTTA
Organism: Chenopodium quinoa; assembly: GCF_001683475.1. NCBI lineage: Eukaryota > Viridiplantae > Streptophyta > Magnoliopsida > Caryophyllales > Amaranthaceae > Chenopodium > Chenopodium quinoa. The sequence goes on from NW_018742914.1 coordinate 6,092,423, forward strand.
TTTATAGTAAAGCTTTATTTTTATAATTGTATTAGGCGCTAAAAAATAATGTATTATAATTCGGATTTTCGGATCGGATGCAAATAACCGAATTTTAATTCGGATTGGATCGGATTGGATCAAGAGAGAAATTCGGATCGGATCGGATTGGAAAATTGAAAACCGAATTATATTTCGGATTGGATCGGATTTGGACTAAATCCAAACCAAAAACCGAACGGACACCCCTAATAGTATGTACATACATAACACTTGTTTTTATTTGGGATTGTATAAGTTTGTATTGCTCGACACTACTTATTAGCATGTAATAAGATTGTTGTTTGTGAAGGTATTGTATTTATGTTATTTATAACAACATTATTGAATTGCTGGTTGTAATCAAAATGTTAGATGGCTTGATATTACGAATACATTGCCTTCTTCCGCTTACTCATTGTCGTTGTTGTTCAGCAATTTACTCTTAATTATCTCCTCAAGATCTGATGATTCTGATCCCCTTTTTTCTCCCACCTCAATTTCCGGCAAATACTTCATCTTGAAAGACTTGATATTGATTTTTTTTTTTAAATAATAACCGGCCATATTAATTATGGTGTGCCTTTTGTAGTTGATGAGAATATAGATGGAGAGCACAAGTGGGCTATAAGTTGAAAATTTTAATGAACAAGCTAAATCTAAAAAAAAAAAACCAAATAAGAATAATAATACAAGACAAACAAAAAGAAATGTATAGTATTACCCTTCTTTTATATCAAAAATTATTATTATCTATAAATTGGCATGCAAATTTAATTTGACAAAGACTTGTATACAACGGGTGTACGTTTATTTATTGTAAAACGACTTAAAGATATATGCACTTGTTCCACTCCAAGAACTAATGCCTTGCCACTTGGACTACATGCGCATTCTAGGTCAACGTCGGAAAAAGTGGTCAACATCCACTTTCCGGCAATTGTTGGAAAGTTGCAACAATTTTAAAAAAATTGGTGGCCTTTAACAACATTTTTTTTAAAATGTGGTGTTTTTGCAAAAAATAAGATTTAAAAGGTGGTCATATGCAAAATTTCCAAGTAGTAGTTTTTATTATTCCATTTCATCTCACATTCCGTAAGTAGTCTTTAATAAATATTAACTCACTATCTATTTTTTATAATTTTTTTATACCCCTATTATGCTAGAATTTGTTATATACACCCGGGTGTATCGTACACCCAACTAACCTAAGGTTAGTTTTTTTTCTTCGTTTGATGATAAAATGAAAATAAAACAATCATGAAAATACTGTAAAGTTGTTGTCAAAAAAGAAAAAGTTAATACTACAAAAGGATCAGAATTTCTAATTAAGAAAATCCTCATTAACATAATGAGTTAGTAGAAAAGAAAAAGGTAGTACTACAAAAGGATCATAATTTCTAATTAAGAAAATCTTCATTAGCGTTTACATTATTGGAATCATAGTAAAATCGAACCACATCATGATCTACATCTTAATTAGAAAATACTTCAGTTTATTTATATTAGATCGATTAAAAGACCACTAGAAACCATAGCAAAATACTAAATTAAACTCAAGGAGAAGGATATGACTACTCCAGAGTTATTACTTCGAAATAAATTCGATTAGTTGCTTACATTATCGATTTTTATTTATTAGAAATTTTTTTTGGCAAAATAGAAATAAAGTTGTTGAGTTGGTTTATTGGTTACCACTTATTATTGCTGCATGTCTACTGATTTTGGGCATGTAAATTACGTACCCATCAAATAGACAAGACGATTTTAAACAATAGTATGGTTTTGCCATGGCCACATAAACCTGTATCTCTTCTTCTTATCATGATACCACTAACTAATTTTTTTTTTCTGTAAAAAAAAAAAAAAAAAAAAAAAAAGCATAAAGTGAATCAAACAAAGGAATACCCTACAAAAAAAAAAAAAAAAAAAAAAAAAAAAAAAAAAAAAAAACTAGTTCAAAGGAAAATAAGAAATAAACAATTTCCTTCCAAGTTAAATAAGTTAGCTAGTTTTATTTGGAATTAATATTGATAAATAGCCATTTTGGTAAATAGTTTTGTAAAAGTAGTCATTTTGGTTAAAGATCTCTAAGGGCCTGTTCTCATTGACGACTGAACTCAGCTGAGCTGAATTGAACTGAACTGAACTGAGCTGAGATGAACTGAACTGAAATGAATATTTTATAAGAGAAGGAAATTAGGAGCTGAACTGAACTGAATTGAACTGAGCTGAACTGAACTGAACTGAATTTCAACGTAAGAGAACAGGGCCTAAGTTTGTGCATGTTTTGTTGCTTTAAAAAAAAAGTATGTGTTTTGGTGGATGACCTTGATAAGTCGAAAAATAACATCATGTTGATGTCAAGCGTGGAATTAAGTCACATATGAGAGTATTTTTGTAACCTCATTTTGATTAAAAAAATAAAAATAAAAAAATAAATAAAATAAATTAAGAGTATAATCGAATCTAATTTTTACTGAATTCAATTTATTTTTACTGTATTGAAATACGAAGTATTTTTTAAAATTTAAAATTATAATAAATGAATTAAATTATTTTTACTTAGGGCCTGTTCACATTTACTTAATTTCAGTTCGGATCTAATCAGTTCAGCTCAGCTCCAATCAGTTCAGTTCAATTCAGCTCCTAATTTCCCTCTCTCATAAAATATTCATTTCAGCTCAGTTCAGTTCAGCTTCAATCACTTCAGTTCAGTTCAGCTTCAATCACTTCAGTTCAGTTCAGCTCTAATCAGTTCAGTTCAGTTAAGCTCAGTTCAGTAAATGTGAACCGGCCCTTAGTCTCTCTTAAATTTGTTCTTTAAATTATTTATATTAAACTAATTTAAACTTATTTTTACAAATTAAATTGACATCATTCTTGTTGAACTAAAGTTAAATTTACAGAATTAAAATTATAATTAAATATTACTGAATAAGGTAAAGTGTTCAAGTCTTAAAAATCTTTTGTGTCTTTATTTGTTTATAAAAACTTTTATAAGACAATCTTATTGATAATTTAAACAAATAAGGTACAACAAAATAGGTACAACAAAACTTTTAATTTATAAGACAAACTTTTATAAGAAAATAGGTACAACAACTTCTCTTCATGGTTAAAATGTTGATAAAATGGACATAATGTTACAACACTTCTAAGCTTTATAGTTTCATCCTTTCTATAAATTACACCCTTTTATTTCTTCTTTTGACAAACTATTTCTTACACCAACTCACTTATAACAACAATAATCTGGCCTTGTTGGTCAAAACATAGATGTTAAGGCTCTCCAAAGTCCAAACAAACAAGTTTGCCCCTTTTTGGCACTACAATCCAACCAGGAAGATTGTTCGAGTCCTCTACACACGCCATCAAAGCTCATTGGTTATAACTCTACCTATTAGGTATACAAGTGCATGGCTAGATGAAGACGATCTTATGCAACAGTTTCAAGATGATTCTATGGTAGTCAACCTTAAAATGACTACCATTATACTCCCTCCGTTTAAAATATCTGCTTCATTTCTCCATGTGCGGAGTTTTAGGAGAATTGGAAAAAGTAATAAAATATGGAGGCAGTGAAGTTGGTGGAAGAATAAAAAATTGTAAAAAGCAAAAGTAGTGGAGAAATTGGAGGAGAGAGAATATGAAATTATAAAAATATGATATTTGTTGGGTCCACTAGGTGAGAGAAATGAACTAAATATTGTAAAAACTTTCCAAATAAGAAAATGGAGCAAGTATTTAAAAACGGCCGAAAAAAGGAAAGTGAAGCAAGTATTTAAAAACGGAGGGAGTACTAATTTTCAATGTCAAAATTATTATAAATCATTTATCTAATTTTAAAAATTTAATTATTAATTTTGAAATAATTTTGAATTTTTTTGCATAATTTTCCGAATTAATTTCCATAATTCACTTTTTATTATTATTGAAATTAAAAGAACAATTCATAAATTAATTATAATTTGTAAAAATATAAAAAAAAATAATAATTTTAAAAATATGAACAAAATTTATTATTAATTTTGACATAAAAAATAAATTAAAAATCAACCAATAAAAAATTAGTATAATAGTAGTCATTTTAAGGATAACTTCCATAGAATTTTCACAATTCCCATTATCTAAGCAAGAAGATTTTTTGCTAATTGATTGTTTTATGTGTGTGTTGGGATACAAATTTAAAGATTCGTTTTGCACGTTTGTCAATCTTAGGGCCTGTTCCCTTCAGCTTAATTTCAATTCAATTTAGTTCAGTTCAGCTCCAATCGGTTCAGTTTAGTTTAGTTTAGCTCCAATCAATTCAATTCAGTTCAGTTGAGTTCAGCTCCTAATTTCCTTCTCTTATAAAAAATTCATTTAAGCTCCAATCAATTCAATTCAGTTCAGCTCCAATCAATTCAGTTCATTTCAGCTCCAATCAGTTCAGCTCAGTTCAGTAAATGTGAACAAACCCTTAATGGCCGAATCAAATTTGGTCACTTTTATACACCAATAAAGCTCCGTCAAGAATGATGCAAAAACAGCTAAAATTATTTAGGAGTAGTTTAGAAGTGATGTCATTAATTTTAGAATATTTAATACTCCCTCCGTCCCTAAATTACATTCCTCTTTCTCTCTATTATGTGAGGAATAAATGCTAGAAAAAGGAATGTAATTTAGGGACGGAGGGAGTACTTGTATAGGAAATTTTTAAATCTGTTAAAAGATTATTATAGTGATATCATCCCTTCCTATTAAAAAATAAATACTACTTAAATAATAGTAGTATCATTTTTCATTCGCACCAAAAAATAATGTATCTCATTTTCTTGAGACGCCTACTTTTCAATTTTTCATTGATCTATTGTGAGACTCTAACACGAACTCATCGATTCCCCATCAATTTTCTCCCTTTTCCCACAAGAAGGTAGATTAATTATTTCTATTTCACACTTCGGCAATCTTGTTGAAAATTTTAACGAACCAATATAGAACTATGAGACTCTTCACTATCATGTATAGTTTCAGCCATACACTTTGACTATCTTTTCATCAACCTATTATCTCTATACTTTTTTACTTGACCTATTTCGTTTATCATGTTTGCCAAAAAATAATTTTAACCATCAATATTTTTAAATCTTAATAAATTAAAATCATAAATATAAGATATTGTTATACGAGTAATATTTATCGAGACATAAGATGATGAAAAGTTTATAGAATTGTATTTTGCATTCTAAATTTAAAATTCTTGGCCTCTTTTTCATGAATATATATATTGCCACGCACGTATTTTGATTAATCAAAAATGGATTTATATAATTTTAATTTTTTAAACAAAAAGTATGTAATAAATTATATTACATATATCAACAAAAAAAAAACACTAAGCATTATTCCTCTAAATTATTTATATATAAAATGCCTCAAATGAGAAAGTCTCTCGCTCATAAATTATTCATCTTGATTTGATTTTGGATCACAAAACTAAGCATTATTCCTCTAAACTTTCAAGGTTTTACAATTGTTGGTTTGATGCTTGTATGGATACAAATATGACATAATTAACAATTAACATATATACATCATGTTAATTAGCTTGAAGATGGATTTATAGAGTCTCATGTCATGCAAATCATGCACTAATTAATCAAGATGAAACAAAATCTATATGATTATCATCAAAATCATCAAGCTTCTTAAGATCCTCCTTATTAGGTGGATACTTACTCCATTCAAACTTCTTGTAGTATTTATGTTTTTGGATATGATACAAGTATATACCTTTCTCGGTTGCTTTCCAAAAACAATGTCTTCCTCCACATTGTCTATCCACAAATTCTACCACGTCTCTAAATGTGTCAAAAACCTTGAAAGCGCGACTAGGGATCATAAGTTCACAAAAGAAAGATATCGTCTTGAACATTTGAGTTGTGAATCCGTGTGTATAATTGCTATTTACAGGAAGGCGAACAAGACCGAGATCATCATTCTCTGAATTACAATGGACATTCATAATGCCATTGTCCATTGCATTTTCAATGCTAAATACATATTTTGCAGGACCAATAGCCCATCCTTTTACAAATAATGGTTGTTTGGATATGAATAAGAATAAAAATGTTACAAAAAGTTTTGAGATTTGAAGAGTTTTTGATGTTTTTGCCATTTGATTTATCAATTTTATGTGCATCATCTAGTCTTTAAAGATGAATTACCACATAGAGAAATAGGTACTATTTGTTGGTCTTTCATTTTTAGGGAAAAAAATTTGGGTTGATGTCTCTTATGACCTGTCATACATATTATATAAGCACCCTATTTATACATTGATTAGTAAATTAGCTGGCTAATTAGAAATTGGTGGGTAGCCTTTCATTTCTCATTTACTACTTTGTAATGAAATAGAAAGTTGTAGAAATAATTTTAAAGCAATAATAGGGGAAAAAAAGCCTTAAGAACCCAAGTATTTACCGAAATACATATGGAGTACTACATCTTTGTAACTTCGTTTCACAATACATGCAGCGTTATGTATACACTTGCTAACTTTGACTATACTTTTAATAATAACATATAAAACTAAATCAAATGTCTATATGTAAAATATTGTTGGATTAATCTCAATGTATATTATCATAATAAGATCCAAAATAGCCTCGAAAATCTTTAATAGAACATTTTCCAATGCGCAAATCAATAAAAAAATATTAATAAATTGGGAGTGGGCCCTACTAACAAAATTTTTAACGGCGGGATAACGGCAAGGTTACCGTATGGAAACAAAATGTATATTGGGCTTACAGTGTGGAAAATGATATATGTTGGGGCACAACGTAGAAAAGTGAATTTAACAAGGTTATATATAGAAAAAACCCAAAAAAAAAAAACATTATCGAGTTGCACATTTGCCGCACACAATTAGTATTATGTGCACCATAGTGCACCTAGAAATAGGTGCACTTGGCCCAATCCACACCCAACACAAGAAGTCCAAACGAAAGAAGCCCATGAAGTTTTTTTTTATTTATTTCTTATTATTTTTTTATAATAGTTCCTCCTCTCTCCAACTGTTAAATCTATTTAACTTCAAAAAAAAATGTCATATCTATTTTTATTTCATTTTAAAAATTTTCTCTCTCCTCTCATAAATTAAAAACCTTCCTCAATGAATTCTTTTATATTTTCTTTCTCCTCTCACTATTTTTCCCTCTCTAAAAACTGCAATCTACTATGACAAAAGACAAAAAACAAACGAAAACACCTTCAAAAAAATAAACAATACTTAACTTTTTTGATTTTCCTACATTTATGTTAAATAAATTTGCTAATATAATTCAACAAATTGTAAAATTGAAACTATATTCTACTATATAATTGTCTTTTTGACTTTTTTTAAATTATTTTTTTTTTATTTTTTTTTGGTTGAAAATCAAAATTATTTGCTCCTACTGAAGAGGATAAAGATGTGTAAGTAATTTTTTGTTTAAGTTCACAATTTGTTTTTAAATTGTACAATTAGTCAAATGTTCAACATCAGAACACCAAAAGAAGAAGAAATTCGATGATGTATCTAAGAAAAAACCAATTGTTAAAAACTTCTGAACCCCAATTACAAACCACTGAACACCCTACAAAAACCTTTGAACCCCCTACAAAACTTTTGAACCCCAACCACAAACCATTGAACACCCTTCAAAAAATTCTGAACCCCTACAAAAACCTCTTAACCCAAACCATAAACTACAGAATACCCTACAAAAACCTCTCAACCCTCTAAAAAACTTCTGAACCACAACCACAAACCACTAAACACCCTACAAAAACCTCTGAACCCCCTGCAAAAACTTTTGAACTCCAACCATAAAACATTGAACACCCTTCAAAAACATCTGAACCCCCTACAAAAACTTCTGAACCCCAATCACAAACTACTGAACACCCTTCAAAAACCTCTGAACCCCCTACAAAACTTTTGAACCCCAACAACAAACCACTGAACACTCTACAAAAATCTCTGAACTCCCTACAAAATTTCTGAACACAAACCACTGAACACCCTTCAAAAACTTCTGAACCCTTACAAAACCTTTGAACTCCAATCATAAACCACTAAACACCCTTCAAAAACCTCTGAACTCCCCTGAACATCAATCAGAAACCACTGAACACCCTTCAAAAATCTCTGAACCCCAACCACAAACCACTGAACATCGTACAAAAATATCTGAACCCCCTACAAAACTTCTGAACACCAACCACTGAACACCTTTTTAAAAACTTCCGAACCCTTACAAAAACCTTTGTACCCCAATCATAAACCACTGAACATCCTATAAAAACCTAAACTTATGAACCCAAACCACAAACCACTGAACACCCTAGATGAACCTCTGAACCCCCTACAAAAACTTCTGAACCCCAACCACAAACCACTGAACACCCTTCAAAAACTTCTACACTTAAAGACACTGTTCAGAATGCCAAATGTTCAGATTTATAAATTATAAAGTAGATAATGCCAAATTTTTTAATAAAATTAAAAATACATAGATCTAAAACAAAAATAAGTTCATAAGTAATTTATGGCATGTTCAGAATTATAATAAAGATGTTCGAAATTCCAAAAATACATGTTATGTATTTACAGAAAACGTATCATACGTTCACATTTTTAACTTAAAATGTTCAAAATACTAAAATATAATCAAATACAGAACTGTTCATAACAAAATGCACAATTATCACTAAAAAAAAGTCAAAAGAATATAAAAGCTACTCATTTCGAAACTCAAACCTAGCCATGGTGATTTAGATAATGAAATCTCATGAAAAATAATCTCACCATCGTCTTAACCACCTTCTATTTGACGACGACGCCATTTTTAGCTTCACTACTTCATTGTAAAACTCCATTAACAAAGCTTCAAATCGAAGGTTGAAGAAAACAAATTTTGAATTTAATCTATTGTAGTGAAGAAATTCACTTTATGATGATTAACAATATGAAGGAATTCAATTTAAAAGATGATGAACGAATTCAAGAGAAAGAAAAACAAAATAGAGGAGAGAGAAAAATCAGAAATTAGGAAAGTAGAGGAGGAAAGAGAATAGAGATTATATTTTAATTTGAGGTTCACATAGAATTATATGCACCATGATGCATCTTATAATTTGCCGCACACAAGCTTATTGAGTCAAGTCAGAGCTTACTCAACATGTGCTCATCAAATCTTTGAATCAAGCCAAGTTTGATACTTAGCCAACTCATGTCAAGTTTTAATCAAATTTAGATCGAACTAATTTCAAATTACTCCCAAGCTGCTTAACTCGATTAGCCATCGTAGACTAATAGTGCCCATAGTTCAGCTCAAAAAAATCATGGCCTAACTCGGAAGTGGGAAAGGCCCAACATTTCTTTCTTTCGTTTCTTCTAAACACAATTATTTTGGCTTTCCTTCTTCAAGCTTCTCTAATGGCGGCAAAATAAACCACAACCATATTACAATTTCTTCTCCATTACAAACCATCTCCACATAATCAAAGAAATCAAGCTCTCATCAATGGAGGATGAATCAGAGATATACGACGGAATTAGGGCACAATTTCCCCTTTCATTCGGCAAAAAATCAAAACCCCAAACCCCACTTGAAGCCATTCACAACACTACCCGTCGATCAACTTCCGACCAACAATCTCCGGCAGCTAATCCCGCCGCCGATTCCTTCCCTTCTCTCTCCTCCTCTTCCAAAGCTTGGATTGATTCCGTCCGCCCAAACCCTAACCCTAAACCCCATGATTCTGAGTCTGATGAGAAATTAGTGGGCCCACCTCGCCCGCCGACTATTGAGGAGGATGATGATGATGGGGATTTGATTGGGCCGCCTCCACCTCCTTCGGTGGGCTCAGTTGATGATGATGATGGGGATTTGATTGGGCCGCCGCGGCCCGCTGAGTCCAAAGGGAGGACTTTTGATGAGGATACTGAAGATGAGGATGATGATGAGGAAGAGGGTACTCGACATCGGATTCCTTTGAGTAATGAGATTGTTTTGAAGGGACATACTAAGGTAATTGAATAACAAATTTTATTTTCTTTAAATTTTAGTTTGTTTAATTTTTTTTTTTATTTTGATTGATTTTAGTTTTTATAATTTTGGCTAATTGTTATAGTAGTATGATGATTAATGAGCAGGTTTGTATTTTGATTACTTTGTTGTGTTATATGTGAAATTAAGCTTGTTTGGTATTATTGGCAAAGATTGAGGATTATAATTGTAGCTGAAAATCTAGTTAGAAATGGTTTATTGTGTAGTCGCCTCTTAGCGTAAGTGTTTCGAGGGGGTTTCGATAGATGCTGTTTTAATTAGTCCATGAATTATTGATAAGTAATCATATTGCTATAATCTTGAGTTGTGTTTGTGGGGGTTTCTTGTGAATGTGATTCAAGATCATGCCTTATGGTTAGTTTACTGCCAGGGGCGGAGCCATGTAGGAACAAGGGGGGACGGTTGTCCCCCCATTTTTCCAAAAAAAAATTTAATTTATGTTAGCTTAAATAAATGCTGTAAATAAGAATAAATACCTTACATGTATACCTTATATAACAAAGACAACATTTGGTCTGGTGGTTGATGGGCTTGAGTAAAGCTTGTATTTCTCTTTGATCCTAGGTTCGATTCTTTACCCGATCATTTTTTTTGTTTCTTTTTGCTATTTTTGGACTTTATTTTTATTTCATTTTATAGTTTATACAAAGTGCTCCTATTTAACTTCTTTTTCTTGTTTTTGGATTTTGCCATTTTTTTTTTACTGGTTTTTAAATTTCATTATATAGTATGTAATTTATATATACAAAGTATTATAAGTCTTCAAACCTCTAATTACTCTCATTTAACTGTTTAATCAAGTATCGCCTTGTTGATAGTGATTACTAATGTGTTATTAAACTATTTGTAATGAACACATGTCTCCGTATTTTTTTATCTCTCTAATTATGTGTGCCTAAATTCTATTTTTTTTATAGCTTGTTTGGAACTAAGTTTCCAATTTTATTTTTAGTCAAAGAAAGTTTATTTATTTATTATTATTTTTTTTTTAAAATGTAACCCAAATCCCTTTACATCTACTATCAATTTGTGTAAATGCTTATCATTTGATAAATCATATTTATCGATTATTAAGGATTACATACCTTAAAATTGGGGTTTACCAGCATAAAAAAAAAATTTGGTTAATAAATTTCTTAATATGCAATTAATTTTTTAACAACTCCTCTTTCACCATATAAGAATAATTGTCATATCTCATAAGCGATTTCAAATATATATTAAACAATTTATGTGATCAATTTCTTTTTTCTTATAATTATTGTCGATTATTAAACATCTAAAAATTGTCCCCCCGGATTACAAATCCTGGCTCCGCCACTGTTTACTGCTGAAAATTGTCAAGGAAAAAAGGTTGTTTTATGGTGAGAGTTCCATCAAGTTCCAAGTGTACTGAGAGGTTTTGTTTCCAATTTCGTATTTGAAAATTAATCTTTATGCGTTCGCCTGATTTATGTAGCTGCATGAAATTGTAAGAGTTATAAGTGTGGGTGGCCTGTTAGGTAGAGGTGAAGGCGGAAGGTTACTTTAATGAGCTTTGAACCGCTATCTGGTCATTAGAGTTGGATCTATTTTAGCCTGAAACTATTGCTGGCTTTGCTCAACTTCAATTGTAGATTTTTTCATACTCCATTGTCAGAGTAAGAATTGTTATGGTTTAGATTAGATCATATATTGATTAAATTGGAATTTTTTAAAATTGTTGGCAGGTTGTTTCTGCTTTAGCAATTGATCATTCTGGATCAAGAGTTCTTTCTGGTAGTTATGATTATACAGTACGTATGTACGATTTTCAAGGCATGAAACGAGATTTAGCTTCATTTAGACAACTGGAACCATCCGAAGGTCACCAAGTACGATCACTGAGTTGGAGTCCTACAGCTGGATTCTTTTTGTGTGTTACTGGCTCTGCTCAAGCTAAGGTTTTACTTTGCTCTGCTTACTCTTAATTATATGGTCATTGGTACTTTCTTATATGCTGATAACTCTAATGAGAATACATTCTCTTATGTCAGATTTATGACCGTGATGGGCTTACTATTGGCGAGTTTGTAAAGGGTGATATGTATATACGTGATCTTAAGAATACTAAGGGTCACATATCTGGTATAACTTGTGGAGAGTGGCACCCAAATAAAAAGGAGACAGTCTTAACATCATCCGAAGATGGTTCACTTCGTATATGGGATGTAAATGACTTCAAATCCCAAAAGCAGGTGCGTGTATATACTTGAATTCATGTGTTTATGTAAAGCAGGTGCTAATATTTACTTGAATCCATGTGTTTGTGTGTGTGTGAATTCACGTGTTTTACTTGAATGCTTGCTAAAGTTTAGTTTTTTTTTTTTTTTTTTTTTTTTTTGAGTGGGGTGCTAAATATACAAGTACTAATTTCCACTTTTCCAGTCTTTTGAAACCATGATAGAATATTATATGGTTTCCAACTTTTTGATCATCTTGATGATATGAATATCCTAATCGCCTTTTATCCACACTTTTCCACTTATCTGTCACTTTGCTTTGTGTGCCTAAATTTTTATCAAGTGTTGTGAATCATGATTTACATTGATATATTATACTGTACTTTTTTATGTTTATTTTTTTAAATTCTCAGTGTTGGCTCATTACTTTTGACCTTTTACATCGGTATCCATTTTTTTCATTATTTTTTATTTTAGTCAGTATCCTTGAACTTTTTAAATTTCTCAATCGTAGCATTAATGATTGTTTCTTGGTTAAAAGTCTGTTAAACTGAACTGTAACTAATTATAGTTAACTCATCCTCATCCCTACCCCTCTCTCCCCTCAAAGCCCAACTTTTCTGCCATTAACTAACCTTCACATTCGCTCTACTCTAGCAGAAATACATTATTTCCTCGTCCACCATCATCTCTTTCCCGTTTCATCACCTGACTCACCATTTTCACCTCCATTCTTCCTTAATACCCTCCCAACCACTATATCAACCTCCACCCCAAAATAAGTCCTCACTCCTCAAAACCTCAATCTTTAAATTCTCACCAGTCACCACCCACCCCTATCTCTTCTATCTAGCCCTTGAAGTCAAAGGCATTGCCTTAGATTTTGGCATCGGCTTTTGAGTCTGAACTTGTCAATTGTTTTATATTTATTGGGTCAAATCAAAAGCTCTGAATCTATTATACAAAAATCAAATGCAAAATCAATAACAAGGGTAACTTTGAATGATCACTGTCATTCAAGAAGGCAAGATAAGAACATCCTCAACAAAATGACAAAAAATGGAAAGAAACGATCTCCTTTTTTATCACTCTTATAGGTATTACTTTACTAGTAGTATCATTCAATATGGGTTTTTTGTCAGGGTTTTTTTTGTGAAAGATGAAAGTGATGATATTGTAAAGGAGAGGAAGATACATATACGATGTACGCATTAGTCTGCAATTAATCTGTCTTTTGTTGGTTGGTCTGACTAGCTAATTAGCTAGTGACGATGGTGGTTTTGAATTTGCGGCAAGGGTTCTGTTGTTGATCGCAGAGAGGTGGAAGTGAGTGTAAAATAGTTGAATTCAGTGATGTTGAAGCCTGGGTATCAAATTAAAGAGATGAAATAGAAAGAGCAGAAAGAAGAGGAAAGCTTGAAAAGTCCACCATGGTTAATTAAATGATAAATTAACAGAACTTTGACGAAAAAACCTTCTCAATCCACGGTTGAGAATTGTTATCAGTTCAAAGCTACCAAAGATAATTGAAATAGTAATTGTCTTCCGATTAAAAAAGTAAAAAGAAAAGGGTTACCGGTGAGAATTCCCCCTATCTATTTTATTCGATTTTGGCTTATTCCTTTTGAAAGATATTATTTTGTAATTATACCTCAATATACAAAAGTAACGTATTTTTAGATGGGAATTTTGCTTCCTTTGTACATTTTTTTTGGTCCCATGAATTGTTTTATCTGACTAAGAAAAACAACAGTAATACAAATGACTCGTTCTCCTTCAATGACACTGAAATAGGAGTAAAGGGCTTTTTTCTGATGCATTATTTCTGAATCATATGTTGACTGTGATTTTGCAGCTTTCATTTGAAACAAGTCATACCCTTCTGTGTTATGACTGAAAGCAGATATGCAGTGTTGGAACTTTGGGGGTGGGGGTGGGTGGAAGCGCTGGAGTCTAGAAAATTTTGGTTTTTGACTGGAATAAACTTTCCTCTGACGGCTGTCCTTTCTAAAATTAATTGAACCATTATTAGTATTTCAACCATAATATATTGTATAATTTGCAAAATAAATAAATAATACAGAACCTTGTGTATCGATATCAAAATCTTTTTGGTTAAGTGATATTTATCACCTTGCATTGCCTGATGACAGTGTTATCTTTGCTGCTTTGAATGCCGCTTGTTCTGGATGCAAAACTTCTAGTTTCAGTTTCTTAACCCTCTTGTTTTATAGGTAATTAAGCCAAAGCTCGCAAGGCCTGGGAGAGTCCCAGTAACTACATGTGCGTGGGGACGTGATGGAAATAGCATAGCTGGTGGAATAGGAGATGGATCTATTCAGGTACATGTCACTTGCTTGTTCATTTTGTTAAGTCCATAGTTGTGCTCTATGTTTCTGCTGCGTTTAATAAAATTAATTAATATTATATTTTTATTATAAAAAATTACGTTCCTCTTTCAGCATTGTTAATGCTTCTGTAACCTTTAGATATGGAACCTCAAGCCTGGATGGGGAAGCAGACCAGATATTCGTGTTGAGAACGCTCATTCAGATGATATTACTGGGTTGAGATTTTCAAGTGATGGTCGTCATCTGTTTTCTAGAAGTTTTGATGGCACACTAAAGGTTATTTAAGTTTTACTTGTTTTTATGATTGCTCACCTGCAGCCTACATATCCAATTCGTCCTATCTTCATACTTTGTCAATCTTAAACTACAGGTTTGGGACTTGCGTCAAATGAAGCAATCTCTGAAGGTGTTTGAGGAATTGCCAAACCACTATGCTCAAACGAACATCACTTTAAGTCCTGATGAGCAACTTATCTTGACTGGTACATCTGTAGAGAGAGATAGCCCTATTGGAGGGTTGCTGTGCTTTTATGGTAGGGATAAACTTGAATTAGTATCAAAGGTTGGCATTTCTCCATCGTGCAGTGTTGTACAGTGTGCTTGGCACCCGAAGCTAAATCAGGTATGCTCACTTTCCCACACTTGTTACTTTAATTAATTATGAAGGAATTACCAAGGGTGTTATATAAATTGCATTATGAGAATCAAGTTTGACACTTGTTACTGAGAGAGTAGCTTGCTTGGAAAAGAAAAGGAAAAAAAGGAAACATTATAAAAAGCAAAACTATTATCTTTAAACCTCATATATTTGTGCTTTAGGTTTTCGCTACTGCTGGAAATAAAAACCAAGGAGGGACACACGTTCTGTATGATCCAAACATGAGTGAGAGAGGAGCTCTTGTGTGTGTTGCTCGTGCCCCAAGGATGAAATCAGTGGATGACTTTGAAGTGCAGCCAGCTATACACAATCCTCATGCACTTCCCATGTTCAGAGATCAACCAAGCCGCAAACGTCAGAGACAGAAGATACTGAAGGACCCAGTAAAATCCCACAAACCAGAGCTCCCTATGACAGGACCTGGCCATGGAGGGAGGACTGGTACATCTTCGGGTAGCTTATTAACGCAATATCTCCTCAAGGTAAGGATGGCTTCTATGAGTTTAAATTATTTCAGTCCTTGGCATTTCTCTTTGAGAATATGACCTGAATTCCATTTGCAGCAAGGAGGTATGTTGAAAGAAACATGGATGGATGAAGACCCTAGAGAAGCTATACTGAAGTATGCAGATGCTGCAGAAAAAGATCCAAAGTTTATTGCTCCTGCTTACGCTGAGACCCAGCCCAAGACTGTATTTGCAGATTCTGATAAGGAAGATGAAGAGTGATGATCTAATGTATTGTTTTATATCATCACATGAACGTGAAAGAGTACCTTTGTTAATTGCCAAGTTTTAAAGGCAAATACAAGGCGCTCATAACAACAGGGGTGAAAAAGGGCTCGTGTACTTCTCACATTAACAGATTACATATTTTCACATTCTGAAGCTTAGCATAGTGAATTGTACATGTTGGTCTTTCTGCACTTTTTCAGCCTTGTTGTAAGAGTGATGAAGAAAAACAGAGGGTATAATAAAAGCATATAAATTTGAGTTGCCTATTATAGTTAAACTTATGTTTTCGGTTTTCCTGATACATTTAGATGAAGTCGCGAATCTATTCTCTCCAAAATGCTATGATCTTAAATGTCGTATAATTCAAAAAATGTTGAAACACTGTTAGTAACTCTACCAAGTTCATTTTCTTTATCATTAAAATTCCAATATTAAAGTGATGCACTTAATTAAATACAGAAAGAGTAATGCCTTTTTATTCTAATGAAGACATGTTTAA
The DNA here is from genome assembly GCF_001683475.1 of Chenopodium quinoa. Lineage (NCBI taxonomy): Eukaryota > Viridiplantae > Streptophyta > Magnoliopsida > Caryophyllales > Amaranthaceae > Chenopodium > Chenopodium quinoa. The sequence continues at coordinate 6,108,984 of NW_018742914.1, forward strand.
TTATACTTTTACAGCTCATGTGGTAGTCGTTATAGTATTGAAGACCAGTAGTGATAAATATCAATGTAATGGAGTATCATGTTAATGAATAATTTTCAAGGCCATGGTGATGCAACTCCAACTCCAAATATGTGCTTCATCTATTTCTATTACCATCCCCTCGAGTGGTGATAGATGGTAATAAAATATTATGATAGAAACTTTTTTAAAAAAAAAAAAAAAAAAAAAAAAAAAAAAAAAAATTAAATCGAGTTGGATTAACATTATCTAGGCATTGGCAGCAACCGAACAAGCAGTTACTGTATATTCATATTCTGTCAAACTGATAACCAGGTGTAAGAAAAAAAAAAAAAAAAAAAAACTCAAGATTGCAAATTACACCACATTCAATCACTAAGATGCCCAAAAGTATTGCTCAATCAGTAAGACAACACACCAATATGTGAAAGATCAAACCAATTTTATTGGATGGATAAATAACATTTACATTAGGTAGAACCACAGGCGCTTGATTGCGGCTCAGACAATTTTCCAAATGAATATAGGGATTTAACTTTCCCTGAATAGCATATATGTTACTTGGGCTATGAGACTATGTTACAGATTTTCTTTCCTTTCTTTCCAAATAACAGCAGCTAGAAACTATGCAGATCTAGCTGTTTGCAACCCCCCGCCCCATCAAAAAAGAAAAAGTGAGAATAAAAGAGTAAACCTAATCATGTACTACCTACAAACACCACGAGACCTATCTAACTGCAAGTAACTGCCTGATAGCTTGACAAGGGAGCATTCAGCATATTTTTCTATCTTGCCTGCTTTTCTGCGTCTAAATTATGACGTCTCGTGCTCAAAGGTTGCCAAACGAGAGTCTGATAATACTGAAAACATTTGTGTGTCTACAAACAGCTGCAAAACCAAAGAGCATAAGCAAAGGATGTAATTAATTGTCAACATTAAATTTAATTTGACCTTTATAATGCCTGAAGAAGAGAGGCTAAACAATGACGGTTATGACAGAACTAAGAAACCGAAGTGTATAAGATGCAAACTGATTTGATACAAGGGGCTCAAAAGGACAAACCTTAATGAATGGCCTGTCTCTGCTAGAAAAGGAATCAATAAAACTATCCTTTAGAAGTAGTGAGACCTGCAAGTACAACACGAGAATTAAGATCCTTGTTGCTATTTCATATTATAATTCAACCCTTTTATTCACCCGCCTAACTGCATTAATTTAATAGAGTTTCACTCACTCGATCGTTGTTTGATTGTACACTGGTGATCGTATTGGACCTTAAATCTGCACACAAGGACTCCATGTATCTCTTCATGACGTCTACAAATCGTGAGGCAGCTTCAGCCTGTAAATTCATCTAGAAATTTAAAATAGCCTGAAGAACAAGACACCAGTAGAGAGGATTTCATTCTTGGAACCTTATGGACAAAGGTCATGTACTTGATATGGAGTAGCATGCTAAGTCAATGTGTTTACAAGAAAGGGCTTTAGAGCGGAAAGTTCTAGGCAATTACATATGTATAGGGCATAAATCTAATCTTCTGTGCCTAAAGACATGCAGAACACTGAATACATGTAAAAAATGAAGCTAGAAAACACGATTCATAGGTTAGGTTCATATTACCCCTCCAACCTTTTACTCATCCCAATTAATAGGCCAAGGGACTATGAATCTATGATATGAAAAAAGAACTGGAACTCCAACACAGCCTATGTTGCCCATTTAAGAGATTTTTATCTTTAATTTTTTTTAAAAAAAAAAATAAAGGAAGCAATTTATGAGAATTATTTTCCATCAAATTGGGGGAAATGAGCTCATAATGAACAATAAAAGCGGAAAATTCCCATAATACAGGTTTTTTTTTTTTTTTTGAATTATTCTTTTTGCAAATTTGAGACAAGTCCCAAGTCTTATTTTGAGCCAGAAAAGAAATCAAGTATTAGCTGGAGTTAACAGCTGGACGATGCTTCCCATGAACTTCTCCCTAGTATCAAATAAGAAAATCCTCAAGCTAAAGAATATTAAATTTGAAAAGCTATCATTAGGTTCCTGGCCTAAACTTAGCCCAACTAATGTTGTTTCAGGTTTATGTTAACCTAATTAATTAAAATAACTTGAAAAGTTTAATTCATGATAAATAAAGATCCACCAGCTCGATTAACCGGTACAAATCAGACAATGCAGAACGAATAGCATTCAGAGTGCTCTTAAAAAGCTTCTTTTAGTCTCCCTTTGCTAGCTCATCGCTTCTCATTATTGACACATCAGCAACAGATTGTTTTAAACTAAACAGTAAACAGAGCTTTTTTTGGTGCAGCAGGCCACACCGTGTGGCCTGCTGCCTAGTCAGCGAAAATAACAGACCCAGACATGCATAACGGAGTTATTATTCACGCGCATAACGGGGTTACTGGTTTTGTGAGGGTTACTAGTATTTTTCAGGGGTTACTTGTATTTTTCAGAGGTTACTTGTATTTTTTTTTTCAGGGGTTACTTGTATTTTTCAGAGGTTACTTGTATTTTTTTTTCAGGGGTTACTTGTATTTTGTTTTTTAGGGGTTACTTGTATGGATTACTTATTCTGGGGTTACTGTATTTTTCAAGGGTTACTTGTATTTTTTTTTTTTTTCAGAGGTTACTTGTAAATATGTATTATTTATTCAAGGGTTACTTGTATTTTTCAGGGGTTACTTGTATATTTTTTTTTCAGGGGTTACTTGTATGGATTACTTATTCCAGGGTTACTTGTATTTTTCAGGGGTTACTTGTATTTTTTTCACGGGTTACTTGTATGGATTACCCGGGGTTACTTGTATTTTTTTCAGAGGTTACTTGTAAGTATGGATTATTTATTCAAGGGTTACTTGTATTTTTCAGGGATTACTTGTATTTTTTTTCAGGGGTCACTTGTATGGGTTAATTCAAGAGTTACTTATTCAAGGGTTACTTGTATGAGTTACTTATTCAAGGGTTACATATATGAGTTGTTTCAGGGGTTACTTGTATGAGTTACTTATTCAAGGGTTACTTATACCAAACCACTAACACCATACAAGTAACCCCTGACCAAAACCAGTAATACCATACAAGTAACCCCTGACCAAACCAATAACACCCTACAAGTAATCCCTGACCAAATCAGTCGCACCCTACAAATATTCTACAATCTACTCATATTACTATTGTTGTTTCTGTTGCTGAATTTTTAACGAAGAATGTTCGATCTAAGATTTCACGAAGAAAACAAGCTCGCATTTCTCTGGTTCTCATCAATTTCACTACTTCAAATGTTGTTGATGATCTTAAGGTTAATTGATTGCAAGTTTTCACAGCAATTTGACACCCAATTTCTACAATTTCGGGCTTTAATTGCAGCAATTTGGCAAAGAGGAGAGAGAAAATGGGTAGAGTAAAGATATGGTTGTTGATGATGTGTGGTGTGGTGTGGCTTGAAAAAGAAGCTGAGAAAATGGGTGGAGTAGAGATATGTTGTTGGTGATGTATGGTGTAGTTTGGCTTGGAGAACAAGTTAAGAAAAGAGGAGTGAGAAGACTTGTGGTATTTAAAAAAAATAAAAAAAAAATAGAAATTATGGCTGGCCACATACAAAAATTTGTGAACAGCAAATGATTCTATTTAAAAAGATAATGTGGCAAGGTGTAAGGTACAAAAAGATAAGATAGAACACAAGACAAGATAAAAGATCCCCGGCATGTGTGTGTTTTCTATTATTACGGACCTTACATAAGTCATAAGCAAAAATCATCTCTCTCGTAAAATAATTAAATAAAAAAAATACAAAGTATTATATATCAAAACCACACTTGCTATTTTAGAAAAAAAGTGAAAGTACCTGCTCCTCACTGCACTTATATACAGGGTGCTTTTCAGCCATCATATAATGACCGGCCAATGCAGTATGAATTGGACGAAGTTCAGAATAGAGCTCCTTTCGTCGAGGAAGCAAGGGCAAGGAACACATTTTTACCTGCATCAACATATTTAAATGTGAAAAAGGACTCCCCATATCAGTGAAAAACTGACAACACTGACTCCCCATATCAGTGAAAAACTGACAACACTAGCATCAGTAGAATTGACAAGCATCATGGAATTGGGGATCAGAAGCTGGAATTTGGGATAGAGGATAGGAGTGTGCAGGGAAAAATTTTGTAGAAGAGTTCAATTTCAAAAGGTCCTTTTCAGAATCAATCCAATTGAGGTTGAGGTCCTTTCATTTCATCACCCCACCTTTCGTTATTAATTTCCTACAATGTTTGGCATTACTAAAAATTATAATTTACTCCGATTTGAGTTTTAGTTAATACATTTGTCAGCCAAACTACACAGGAGCTCTTTTCTTTCTATCAAATATTTTAGTTCCACCTGCAGCTTTTCACCCAACATATGCAGCTTTTCACCCAACATATATAAACCCATAGATCATTCTTGCCACGAGTAAATGTTATAAACAAACAGCCCTAACAACAACATAAAAAATTTCATGGCTTACCAACATATATATTTTCATTCAGACACCATGACAAGCTTAACACAAATGTATATGTTAACATCTAAAAACGAGTGCAAACCTGGTCCTTTGCCACATTAACAAGGACAAGATTAGAAGTCTTAATCTTCATGTCTGCTGGTTTATTCTTTAGACCAACCTGCAAACCAAAATTAAATAGAGCTTCATCAGGATGACAATTTGCAATGCATCGATCCAGAAAATCAATAACCACACACGAAACTAACACTCTCACTTACAAGTCAATATACCAAATTCTTAAACAAACCCAAAATAAGTATGGAGAGTATTGAAAGATGAGGCTTCCAAAGAAATAGGATGGCATTCTGTTCTGGCTTCCTAAGGATAGCAAGATTAGCAGCCCATACCAAGGCATTAAATGTTTAGTTTTGTAAGGAGTGCAACACAAAGAGGAAAATTTGTCCCCATTTAGTAACTCTCAGAATCCTCAGTCACCTTAGCTCATAACGAAGATAAATAAGTGGCTTTGTCCCATAATAATTGAAAGGTTCTGAAAATACCCCTGAGCTTTGCTTTAGCTACACACGCCGCATGACTGCCATAAAAGCATTGCTATCACAACTTCTCTACAAGCCACAACCTTACAAAACCCTCAAAATCTGATCAGCAGCCAATCGCCCAATCCACAACCACTAAAGAAAAAAACCCAAGATTTTGCAAGCAAAACAAACAATCTCCTCTAGAGGTGACTTGCCATGTCACAATGTAGAAATACATGTGAACATGACTCACTGGAAGCCCATCAAAGCATACAAATTTCTGATGGAAAAAACCTAAGCATGTCAGTAGCATTAATCCAATTCACTGCCAAAGACCACACAAAATCACTCTCTTTAAAAGGAACCCTCACCTTCTATATAACGTTTGCTTCCTAAAACACTGGAAATTGAGGGGGTTGAGTCGAGCCATTTACAGGTAAAGACCCTAACCATTCTCCAATCCAATAAAAATATTTAAAATGTAAAAATAAAATAAAAACTCTGGACAATACACGAAATATTATACAAGAATAGTGTGCCGCTGCCAACCATGCTTGAAATTATCTCAGGAGAAAGCTAAGGAAACCCCCACAGAAAGGCACCACACTGAAGTTAAGTGCGCCACAAATATCACTGCCTATAAATTATAGCTGAACATCCTACCATTTCGCTCTAGCCACAGAACTTAAATTACAGCTAGACATCCTGATTTTTTAAAATCAACTTCCCCTTATTCCCACTAAAACTTCAGTAACCTCCAATGCACCAAAATGGGTGATGAAGAAACCAGACCAGATCACAATGCACCACACACAGCCACCTTACAATGTTGAAAAAGATGGTTTCATATACAGCACTGTACACATTGTGTGCATGTATTTGTCCACAGATTGTTGTAACCCTACTTAAACATGTACTCACAATGGCTTTATCTTCCTAAGGACGATGGCTTTCCGCAAAGTAAGCTACAGAACGAGAGGCAGGTGAAAACTTTTGGAAATGAGAATCGAAAGATGCACAGATCAAAATATAGGAAAAGTGACCTACACACAACTTCCTAAATCATCTCATAAACTCTGAGAGGAACAAAATTTTAACACACCCAAATGCTACTCTTGATGCTACTCTTGAGGGTTTCTCGTCAGCGAAACTTCCATATAGAAACTCAAAATTGAGTCATGATGAACAATACCATCTCAATATTAAAGCAAGACATTTAATATGCAATAGCGTCAGTAAGCAGGAAATTTAATGTGAAACAGACACATGAGTAAATACATCTAATGATAAAAGCAAGACAATGCAATAGTCATTATCAACAAACAAGCACCTTTTTTTGTAACTTGTGCACTCTAATGAAAATCCTGAAAAAGATGCATCAAGACTAATTTAAAAACTAGAATGTGAAGGCTAAATGCAATTGACTTACAATGTAAGGTACAGGAGCATCAAGAAAATCAAGCATCTTCACAGGGAGAATCTGCAGCAATGATAATATCAGAAAAAACAACAATTAGATGTGACCCACGACGCTTAGCACAATAAAATCATTAAATCACAATCTCATGACCTACATTAAGATGCTCTTGATATTATTACTTTTAGCAATCAACAATGGTTAGCTATAAAATGTCAGGATCTGAACAGCACTTGACTTTGCTTCATTTGTAGACAACATAGTTACATGACAGCTAAGGACATGAGATTATCTGCCTTAGCCCTCATCTACATACAGACACAGATTTCCCAAATTGTTTTTTTGTTCAAAGTTCACCAACTTCAATCCCATATATTTATTACTCCACAATAAATATGATAAAATTTCAGTTTGTGTGCCATTAATTATTCATATTTCATAATTGTCATATAAACATAACTAAACGCAAAGACACAGGAAATATAAATTTGAAGAGAAAGAATTGCCATAGAGTTTGAGAGGTTTTTGGGCCAAGTATTTTAATATCTGATACCATGCAATTTCTATTATATAAATATTTAATTAGTTTGGAATTAAATCATCTTGAGTTCCATTGTTATGAGATACTTGTCAATATATCTATCATGAAACATATGCACAACAGATGTTTCCCCTGCCCAACTCTTCTACCCTTGGACAAACATTGTGATCAAATATATGTGAACAGGGACAGATCAGATGCAGGAAGATGTTACGAAAACAAATAATTCCACGGTAAATCACAAAATGAAGTGAAATGGAAGGGTGATTTCCAAATATCAACCACTTACTGATAGAAATAGACTTTGCCACTCAAATGGACGAATCATAGGGATGATGGACAGCACTACAGCTGACAGAACACCCTGTAAAATTCAAATATAGCGGTGAGGAAGCAGTAACAGATAAACATCTCATAATTAATAAAAAACACAAGAATATCAAAGAGCTAACTTCTTTGCGTTTACGTGATGTCTTAGAGTTTGTATGATACAAAATGTTGCATAACAGGTCCAGAGTAAATGAGTAACAGGGCAGATTAGTTTTTATATGCTTTCACTATCATTCATAAACGAAATTAAGATAGCACTGTCAATTTTTCATATCCCACAAATAACAGAATGGTAATAAACTCCGAGCCAATGCTAAGCGATAAAAGCACTTGAGACATAGGACACACTTTGTACAGTGCTAGGAAACACGCTTCAAAACTCAAGAAGACACTTAACATCTCAGGATAAACCACACTAGCCAAGTAGCCATCTAAGAATCAAAAATTGTACTCTTGCCTAAATCCTACTGTTATTTATCACCTTATATGATTTCCATAAACTACCAGCAATGTTTACAGTCAAATATACAATAGAAAGGTTCAGTAAAGGCCTGCCCTTAAAAGAGAGAGGGATACACTTTCAGGAAAACCCATTCAAGTTAACAAGTTGTTGCCCACACTCTATCTTACAAGCACCTCACTGGAGGTCTCTTCCCAGATTGCCCCACACAGCCACCCAGGAATTGACCAAATCCATAAAACCCTGAACGGTGGATCCAAAACAGGAAATGAGACTATAGTTTGCAATCAATACTCCAAAAAACCTTATTGCTACAAATATACACAAGCAAAAAGTGAATAAAACATACCAAATAAAGAAAGGATGAAGTACATAATTTATTTATATTAGGTGCAAATCAAATAATCTAACACCCATCATATTCATGGCTATATATTATACTCTTTATTCCAAAAAAATGCTCTAGTTTGATATATCTCGTTTAACAAACCAAATTTTAAATACTATACTAAATAAAGTCTTAATAAATTGTCATAATATGTAGTTTTAAGATATATTTCAACTAATGAAATTTTTTTTCTTCTTGTCCCAAAAAAAAAAAAAAAAAAAAAAAAAAAAAAAACCTAATATTTTTCATTAACACATATGAATATACATCATACTTCGTATTAAATAGAATAATAACTAGAGTTTAACATTTTAGAAATAATAAAAAAATAACAAACAAAAAAACATCTATAACTATCATAGGTAAGTGAATCATTAGCTTGTATGTTTTATTCACTTTTTGCTTGTGTTCACACACAAAATACCGCAATTACCCTTGTTCACATGTTACAACAACAATTATACCCAACTTTTTCTCACTTATTTGTTTTTTGATTTTTTTGTAAATTACCAACCCAAAATGTACTATGTATTGAAATAACCACCCATTTTTTTTGAAATTAAAAATAACCACCCATATTTTACAAAAAATGTAGGTTTTACCACCCGACCTATAATCCGACCAGTTTTTCGAGCATGGGCCCCACATAACGGCTGTTTTTTATTTTTATAAAAGTTGTTTCTCGATTTATTTCCTCCCTTCTTTCACAAACTACTCCCAAACTTAAAATTCTTCATTTTTTCCACATATTCTACCAATTTTTACTCCAAGTTTTGCAAATTGACAAGCGAATCCTTTGAAGTATGCACTTAAATTTTTTTACACCAATTTGTACAACAAGGTAATTGAAGATCACACTTAATTTTTATTTTTATTTTTTTCGTTATTTTGCATGTTTAATGCAGTAGAATTCAAGTTATACGATATTTTTTGTTTGGAATGTGTTTTATTAGGAATTTAATGATGTAATCGTTGTTTGATTCATTCAATTTAACTTGAATTGAAAATTAGGGTTCTTCATAATGAAATTGTGAGGCACATGATCGAAAAACTGGCCGGAGTATAGGTAGGGGTGGTAAAACCTACACTTTTGTAAAATATGGGTGGTTATTTTAAATTTCAACAAAAATGGGTGGTTATTTCAACACATGTTAAATTTTAGGGTGATAATTTACGAAAAATCCTTGTTTTTTTCACATGGGCACATATGACATTCTCCATTTTTTACACTTTTCCTTAAATCTTGTGCCCATACAAAACGGTGCTTTTAAAAAAAAAAGGGAGGAAGTGTAATGGTAGAACAGTGATTAAAGTTCTCTAGCGTCAGTGTGGAGAAATGATGTAGATCGCTCTAGGCACTGAACTCGTCTCTTTTCAAGTTTTCAGAAAAAGGAAGTCTAATCTTCCCCTTCATTTAACCCTTCCAGTACAAAGCCTGGATAGATTCTCAATTTCTCATTTCACTACAAAAGCTATTCTAGAAATCCTGAAACTATGTATTATACTTCCTCCATAATTAATTAAATGATCCACTTCCCTTTTGCGGCCATAGTTAAATAGTACTCTTTTTTTCTTATCTAAAAACAATATATTCTCCTTTCATAACAAAATCCTAATCAGTAAGGTTGCTTACAGTTTCCTAAGGTGCACGATAGCATTCAAAGTTTCAAGACCAAGTGAGCCAAGAATCAAGATACAAACCAGTAGAGCTAGACTTTTGCAAAATCAGGTTAATAATTGGACACCACTCATTAAATGCACTTCAATGGACCCCAAAATAAAGGGGACAATGTAGGGAAATCAGAAAGGTTTTATTCTCAAACAAATAAAAACTATAAAATAGAATTTACAAATATAGTTTACCAGATTAGATCCATATACAACCACTTGTTTTTCCAACAATACTCCAGTAAGCAAAGCCAAGATCTGAAAGACAGATTGTAGATGGTGAGATTTATGGATAAAGCAATAAAAGGTATCAGTATGTCAAAAAAAAATATAGGCATTATAAAAAAAATATAAGATAAAAATAAAAAATAAATAAATACCAATATACAGCCAGAGAAATACAATGCGCGAAAGAAAAAGATGTCCATAAATTTATTTTTTTAAAAAAAAGCAACAAAATTTTAGTTTTTATATAATAATCAATAGAAACATCAAAAATAAAAATCCAGGCAGATTAAAAATTGCCAGGTTAAAATATAAACAAAATGAGAGCAAGGAGGGAGATGCTATTTCTATGCAAAATTTTCATAATAAAAATATTTGAAATTTCCTTATCACTTGTTAAATAGTGTATAAATTAGAACAAAATCTTTTATGTAACTATTACTCATTTATACATAAATCTCTACATGAGAGTTCATTTGGTCTCGTATTATAAATGGAATCTTCTAGATCGTTGTAATACAGACAAATAATATAATGAATGAAGCATGGGATAGTTATACAGAACTTATCACTTTAATTTATCAAACAAAGCCCTCCAAGCGAGGATAAGTCAGCATATACATACACTATCAAGAGAAAGCACTCGACAAATGGTTGCAGTGGTCCAAACAGATAATGCAACAGCTTCCTCTGCAGCTGCTAATCTTGCATTGGCCTGAAGTCACAACAACACTAAGACAAACAATCCTTGATATAAGCTACTCCTGACTATAAAGTAGAGCCATGAAAAAGCATACCTCAGCAGATTTAACTGGATCACACAACTCTATGTCTAACGAAACTTCATCTATACCAAGATCAGAATCGGAACAGCGTCTGTACTGGATGGCCTGCAGGTGCTCAAGTGGCTGAAAAACTACTTCGTTCCCCCGTGAAGGAATAGGAAGAGACCCATAAGTGCAAACTATCTGTAGCAAATCATTCTTATTCTCCTGTAAGACAGCATACAACAGATCAAACTTCTTTTAAACAACAAAGGACAACTGCCACAGATTACAAGTAAAGGTCTTCATTTAGAAAATGAACAAGGTAAACAAACCTTAGCCCATTCCATACTCATGAAATCGCCTGAGTAATCACTATCCTGGTTTGAAAAACAATCATCTTCATCCATGCTTCTCACTGAACTGTCAAAACAGACCAGTATGATTATAGATTGTGCTGAATTTATGGCAATTTGACCACAGCGGGTATGCATGCAAGGACTAAAAACATGATGCAAGAGAGACCTTGGAAGGTGCATGAATGTTATCAGGACAACCTGGCTTATAGTATCTAACTCAATATTACAGTGTAAGCTGGTATACCTGTACAAAGACAGAGAGCTATTGCTTCTCTCCAGCTTCAGATTGTCAGCCTGGGATGACAAGATAGCCTCAGGTGAGCAAGTACCATTTTCGTAATTCTCTAATGGTCTAGTAAAACCATTAGCACAGCATTCAGATGCATCAGAAGCAAGATCATCAGAATCTTGTAAATTTCTTTTCCCCTCCTGGTCTATCTCTTTAGAAGGACCAAAATCTGAGGCCTCGCTCGCATTTGATGGAGATAGAGTTTCCCCAATTTTCAAAGACGCAGATGAGATCTCATCTTCAGTTATAATACCAGCAGCAGCAGCAGTGAGGGCTATTGCACTATCAACAGGAATCGCTGATGACATCCACTCTGTTTCCTTACTAGGTGAGTCAAGATTTCCATACGGTCCCCTTGAAGGGGAGGGGGAAGGAGAGTAGCCACAAAGACTCATTTCATTAATAAACTGTGTTATACGATTCAAACGCTCCTGTGAAATTATACTGCCATAAAAGACAAAGAATTCAATTGCATAAACTGGACAAGCAAAATGCATAGAAAAGAACATGGAAGGTGAAATTGTTCTCAATTTTCACATTCAGAAACCAACAGAGTCCAGTAGATATATCCTAACCTGTTGAGCATCTCGTAGTGCAGCTCAAAGAAAGGAACTCTAGTAAGCAAACAGTAGCAGCGGGGTGCGGAGACCAGAAACCGGCTGCCTCCAACAGATGGATTACACAGGGGTGATGAAGAACCCAGGATGGCAGGTAGCCTCTGAACAATTTCTGGTACATGCAGGCAAACACCATATAGTGTTCCATTATCTGCAGCCTAATTCAAGATAAGATAACTCAGTATCGAAACACACACACACACACACACACACACACACACACAAGGTTCAGAAGAATAAGCAATATATAATAAAAGCTCAGTATGGAATAATAATACTGGAGGTGCTCACATTCAAATTTAATGAAATGGTAACTGCATACGAGATCTTAAACACAATATAACAAAAAAATATTTCAATTGGTACAGCTTTACCATAATATTAACACTTTTCAACCTCGTATTTGGTTCATCAGGGAAGCAAGTATAAGAAAACCAACAGAATTTTGAGTTCATTTGTGGCGAAGACAAACCAATGCTATAGCTTGTCAGCTAATAATTTCAATTAAGCTGTGTCGTTATACAGTTGACAGTTGTGAAACCTTATTGGAAATCCTATTTATGAATGTTAGTTGTATTTCTCTGGAAACAAAAAAAAAATAATAAAATAATAATAATAATAATAATAATAATTAAAAAAAAAAACTGTCACCATATTTTGCAGCTTCCCATTAACAGATTCAAGCCCCATTTGTGAAGTAATATTAATAAACAAGGCATGACACGATGGTATCCTGTTAAATTACTATAATCGCCATTTTTCAGATAATTGCTTCACAAGTAATATTATTATTGATCAAGCATACATACGATGACGCTTTAAATTATTTGGTGGGAGGGGAGGGGGGTTAAGATAATGATATATTCAATTTCCAAGTTGTAAATTGCATTGTACTTTAACTAGAAACAACTCTGCAAACACGTCTTACTTCAGACTGTAATGGTTTACCTTCAATGAGAAAACAAATGCCAAATCATCTCTACCCATATGCTCCTGAAAAATTAAAATATTAAAATTAGCTAGGATAGATTTTCTATGGTGTATAACATAAACAGTTGCAAATACAATATAAATTAACGTTAAACAAGCATAAATCAAGTTGTAATTCTATCAGCCATCACACCAATTACCACAGTAAGCCTTTGTGGCCATTTTAAAGCAAAATGTGCAAGCATTAAATTTTAGTACTAAATAATGTAGCCAATTATTTTGCGATCTTTAACATGGTGATATTCCTAAGGCTTAAATGGTAACTTCCAATGGTGGGAAAAAAGTAATCTATCTGAAGGCACAGTTTTATTTTCATGCAATTCTCATTGCAAGCTAATGAGATGGTTGATAATGCTAAGCATTGAGGTATGGATGTGTAATTTATTTTGTATCAAAGTAAACTAGAGGGTTAGGTGGTCATTCATATAAGGCAATTGGTTTTCATTTTAATCAGAGTACGTGGAAGAAGGATTTAGTTTTTACCTATAAATCTTAGTAGTGGCCAAGGAGGTTATAAGGACTAAAATGAGAAAGGTTATGGGTTGGTGACTAAAGGTAAAGATAGGATACTGTGTCATGACTGTCATCACCCATCTGAATATTTTCATTCCATTAAAATGTCAAAATTCATAAATATTCTCTCCATTTAACAAGATTATATGAATATTCCAATGAAGAAATACAATTTGCTAGGATAAGAGGGAATGGAGAGAAAGAAAGGGGAAGAAACAAGGGAAGAGGGGTACACGTTCCCTTGTTTGGATAAGAGGTCGTGGGTAGAAAGGAGAGGGATAGGGAGGGATCCATTTTCCCTTCCTCCTAAATAAACACAATCCCTCCGAAATTGGAAAGATTTAAAGGAATAATAAAGTTCCACCTCCTCCTACCTTACTTTTCCCCTCCCCATCCTTCTCTTTCCCTCATTTTCTTTTGCCTTCTAGATATCTAAATAGAGTGATAGTCTTCAGAACTACCAATTTTATGAAGAGATAGGCTATTTTTTATTGCACAATGATTGTGGCATACTGGCAATATCCCCTTTAGATTACTCATGAATTGAGTGATAAAGAATAACAAGAACCCATGAAATGGTGTGACAAAATGGCAGATATTAAATCTTCCTACTCAAGCCCATGGATGTTGGTAACCCAAGCATATTCTATATTTTTCCCCAATGGCTAGATTTTGAATGAGTTAGCAGGTTAAATTAGGTCATAATAGAAGTCTCTGTGGACAAAAGAGTATTCTCTTTTCACATTTGTCCTTCATCTTCACCATCTTTGAATTTTCATAAAGCCCCCTTCATAGCCCAACAAAAAGAAGGATCATACTTTATCAAGCAATTTCATGAGAAATAAGAGTAGAAGAGAGATGGACTCGTTGATATGGTGGGGACTTTGTTTTCCTAGTAATAGCATATTGGGCAATTTGTATGGCATTTATTCATTGGTAACATCTCCAATCATTTACAACAATCTCAAACATGCAACACCCTTTCCCTTTGGCCACTTACAATTGGAATAGAATTGGAATAGAAACTGTCAAAGAGGAGACCTTTGCATGAACAACATATTTGTAGTTCGTACAGGCTACACTAGTGATAAAATGCAGAATCAACAACCCTCAGATGCACTTCCCCAGACGTCTGTCTCCTGTGCTTACATGGCTATGAGCCTGGGAGTCACCTCTTTTGCATATCAAAGTGGTTGAAGTCCTCAGGAAGAAACTAACTGCAATCACAGGTGCTGAGTGCATTTATTCACCTTTTTTACAATAATTCTACTGTATTTAAAGGCCACCTATGTTATAATTCAAAATTTTGGTTATTTGAGGTTAGAAATGAGAAAACAAACAGAAGGCAAATTTAACCTAAGTTCCACACATAAGAATGGGTCCTCAAATAGCAAGGCTAATAGGGATTTTACAGGTGACATTGTTTAAACTTCATTTCACGAAATAATAAAAGAAAGATTGTGTAACTTATAAAATGTAAAATCTACAAGAAATAATATATATTCAGCAATAACCAATTAACCATTAGCCCTTGGAGGCTTGGAGTATAAATGAGTGCATGAGATACCAATTTTCAGTAACAAAATAGCAAGAAATACAGAATCTACCTGCCCATAAACAAGTGAATTCAAATCGCTCAGGGATGGACTTCTCTCCATTAGCCGAGCCTGTAGTTTAACAAACAAACATATATTACAAAAGGCACACCAATCAATTACATTAAACTAAAGGCGAACTTAGAAGGACACTTGGCAACATAAAATAAAAAGTTTTCCCTCCAAAATAATTTACTAAAAAACTTATCTTTACATAAAAATAAGGTTTGTATCTAAATTATGACTTTTGATTTGTACAAAATCTAAAATAAACTTTTTTTAAATATCAAATTGCTCATTATAAGTATTACATACTTAATTATTTTCTTTCACATATATTTCATACTTTTTTTTTTTTGGAAACATTATATTTCATACTTTTTAATACCGAGTCTATTTCATACTTTTTTTTTTGGTAAAATCTACAATCATTACAATTATTTGACAATTGTGCATTGCAAAGGGTTTAATCTAGTACTAAATAAAAGGCAAAGGAAATTCCCATATCAGTACAAGATACACCAGAAAAGCTTAGAATTAGAAGTCATGGTGACTTTCCAATCGTGACACTATGGTGAATTGATGATGATAGCAAAAGAAAAAATTAATAAAAAAATTATCATACAACATCATGAAGAAAACAAATCTAAGGTCGCTAAACAAAATTTAATGCTCAACAGAGCTACAGATGAAGGTGATATTCAGCTCCAAATCACAGTGCCAACAATTCAATCTAGCAAAAAAATAGTGTTGGGCTTGTTGCCTTCCTGCAATGACATTCTCATATGCCTAGTGAAATGGAAACCACACTAACCTCTAAGACCAGGTATCCATCTTCTAATCATTTATATCCCTCAGCAAACTACCCAAAACTCTACTTCATATTGAAATTCTAGAAGCACTTGAATTATAATATCAATAGACATTAAGCTATTGGATCTTTCAGAAACATACCATAAAATTTTCTGTCTAAGAAAGCATTTAAAGTACAAAAAATTTAGGCAATAGCAAATAAAACTATAACATGGCATCTTTTAAGGGCAATGTTGATAAGATCATAGGTCAAGAGTGTGCTATATTCAACTTGTTTTAAGACTTTAGTTCAGAGGTCAAAGATAACTGGTTCATAAACAAGTATCAAAATCATTAGATGACTAATTATAGCAAAGTTTTAATTAAAATACTGTATAAAAATCAATAAAAGGAAACTACTTTCATAGAGAAGCATACTGCAAGTCTGATACAATATTCTAAGCAAAACTAAAGGTTACGTTTCATGAAACCAAACAACTTGCACTAATTCTGACACAAATAACTCAAATGCAAAATCAAAATATTAATCATGAGTTGCACGAAAACCTTGACACCTCCGGGGAAAGTAAATGCACATAAATCCTTAACACGCATAGGCAGTCTCTTCCCATGTGGATATTTAAAAATTATCTGCACGCAAAAAGTACATCATTACATACAATCACAATCATGAGTTAAACAAGTCCATGCAAATTCAAAAAATGTAGCTTGGAGTCTCGGACTAGCATTGTCCCAATATTATCCCTAATTTTATATATATATATAGGGGAGGGATCCGGTGAGAATAGGTCCATATGTGAGAATTCATACTTATATGAGAACTGATTTAAAATTTAGAACATGTGGGTAAAAATTTAGAACATACGAGTTAAAATTTAGAACATGTGACTCAAATTAAAATTTTGAACATATGAGTAATAATTTAGAACATTTGTGTGAGTAATATGTTAGAACATCTGATTTAAGAATTAGAAGTGATTAAAAATTTATAAAATTTGCTTTATGAAATTTTAAACATATGAGTAACATTTAGAACACTTGATTTAAGATTATGAACATGTGAATAAAAATTTAGAACAAACTGATATTGAATATAGAAAGTGTGAGTAAAGAATTTAGAACATACGAGTAAAAAAAATAGAACATACGCTTTAAAATCTGGAACATATAATTAAAAATCTTAGAACACACGTTTTAAAATTTAGAACATAAAAGTTAAAAGTTTGGAACAAGTTATTTAAAATTTATGACATCAAGCTTAACTAATTTATGGTTTAGAACATGTGAGTAATAAATTAGAACATTTGATTTAATTTAGAACACCTAAAAAAAAGTTTAGAACATCAGATTTAAAATTTAGAACATACGAGTAAAAATTTAGAACATAAAGAGTGTTCTCACATAAGAAAAATTCTCATATAAGAAAAATTCTCACGAGAGTCTTCCCCTATATATATATATATATATATATATATATATATATATATATATATATATATATTTATATTTATATATATGTAGACCTTGAATACTCTACAAGAATAAGAAATGATACATATAATTATTCAGGATCAAACCTGAGGATCCAGCACGGGAGATGAGGGACCACGATAATTCAAGGATCTTCCATCCAATTCTTCTGATTTAGCCACTCCTGCCTCCCACCTTTTCTTTCTAGCAAAGGCATCCTCGACAGCTTCAAGATTAGCATCAGGATGTAGACCTGTAACTATGAAGTGTTCAAATAATGAAGTGGGCTCCTGATATTGGGTACGATCCTGAGGAAGCCACACGGTGCAAGTTATTTAAGATCAAATGAAAAAGTACGATTAAAAAATATGTCGATGAACAGCATAAGAGAAATACAGAAAAGTGAAAACACCGTTGACTACCACCCTGACCTTCCCCCTACACACCATGAAAGTGGAAGGAACAACCTAGAGCTAAGGACAAAAACATCAAGCTAGCAGCATACTTAGTTTATCAACCTTGCTGACCCTATGAGCAAATCATTTTATCTTTAACAACTTTCAATCAATACAAGAAAGCAGCATTCCCATCATAAACTATATGCCCAGAAAAACTTTGCCTTTACTATGGCTAATTCATATTATTTCATATAGAAAAGTAAAAAATTCAAGAGGTATATTGAAAACCAATAATAATAAAAAGAGCCATCCCTTTCACATACATCTCCAACGAGTCCAGTACTCACCTATGCTACTTGCACCAACACAGCTCATGTAAACTCAAGATAGAGAAAATTAGACATAAGCAGACTCAGATTCAGACACATGCAACAAATCTCAGATATAATATTGATTGCAAATTTATCTCTTGATCTCCTTCTATGAAGCTAACCTATAAAGCTTCGCCTCAAATGTCATCAGGTTGATCACAAATGATAATTGAGATGTAAATGAACAAGTTGTTATAAACAGGTAATACCCACAATATCACGCACCACGCACCACCCCCCATTCCAACACACTCATCAAAATTTCATGCCCTAATACCACCTAAATTAGTGATGACTGATAAATTATACCGAAACCATCTAAATTAAGTACTTGGTGGTGCAGTTGAGGTAAATATAAGACCTCAGGTCAAAACCGAACACCAAGCACTCTAATTTTGCTGAATTACTCACGCCAGCAACATAAACAAAAAAACTTAGAGTGGTTTTCGTGGTGGATTTGGGTCGTTGGAGCTGTGGGAAAGGATGAATTTACAGCTGATAGTTGACTGTGATCGAGGATATACTTGGTGATGGTGGTACAAAGGTGGAGGTTGTGGTTGTAACTGTTGGCTAGAGAGAATGGAGAGGACCGGTAAAGACTGAAGAGAGAGAGGGGAAATAAAGATGGGGCATGGGAGTTGGTAATAAAAGAAATTATGATGGGCACTATGATATTTTTCCATAATATATTTACCAACTAGGGAAATGGTGCTACTTTTTTGATACTTTTGTTTTTAATGGTGCAATTATCTACGAATGGGGGAAGTATAACATAGCAAAAGATAAGCTTAAGACTAACTAAATCATAATTCATGTCAACATCTTGTAGTCAGTCTAATAAGCCAGGAACAGTCTCATGACACAGATGACAGAATGAATCCAGTGGTAATTGCGGGAAGAGGAGGAGGTGGGGTGGGGGCTAATGTGGTAAACACTAAATACTAAACAGTCCCCATGAAAAAGAGTGGTTTTGCGGTAGGGACTCTAGGAAGTGACAAATCAATCAATCAGCTCTGCTCATTGTTCAATGAACGACTCAAAGTTTGAAGCAAATCCAAAGGAATCAACTATGCATGGGAGAGAAAAGAAAAAAAAAAACATGGGAAACATAATTACAGACTATACTACTATAGGTTCTCGAGGATAAGAAAAGGCCAACAACTTGCACAAAACTTTGTCGGACTCCAATACGTGTAATCTCATATACCTAAGTCAACAAATTCTGTCTTCCAATTCAGCCCAAAAGGGTTATTCTCATCTTTCGATTTCAAGGTCTGTGGACATACCAGTAATGTTAAACAAGAAAAGCTATCAGATAATAATTTGAATCTAAGCTATTCTATTCAAGCTCAACACAAATGTTACACATTACAATATGTGGCTGAAGTAAGCAAGGACAAATTGTGAGCTTTGAATCCAAGAAAGCTCATCAAAACTGAAAAGATGACGCCTCTTTTTTCTGGCCAAGCAGAAAGATTAATTGAAACCGTGCAAGACTGTCACAAGTGGTACTAATTCTTATTTCAGCAAATGTGAAAGTTGAATTTGGAAAGATATAAAGATGCAACTTCAAGATGAAGAGAAACAAAGCAAGGCTTCTAAGTTGAAGAAAGAGAGAGGGGACAGCATTATATTCAGATGACAGATACATTGAAATCCTTTTAGAAGACGTGCTACAAGATAGAACTTTCATGAGATATAGGATACAGCAACCTTCAAGGGATTTTGAGTCTTCAAAAAACCAACAATGCAGACACAAGAAGCCAGAATTTCATGTTATTAAAAGCTAATGCTAGTTAGCAGCGATTACAATACTTCAAATATGGAAATGGACACCCAATTACAATTTACAAGGACCATCCACAAGAAAAAGGACTCCAAAGCAAACATGTAATATGACAATATAAACTTATAAATACTAATAATATAGACCTTAAATTTCCCTGTCGAAATTCATAAAACATCAACCTGAAATCAAATTCAATTGAAAATGCACAACACAAAAACTTTTTTATAAGTCACTAAAACTAAATTAATTTCTAGCATAATCATCTGCACCAATAATAATCTGTCATACGGCTCATACCATAATTTACAGATATTAGCCTAAACTAAATGGGTATTCTTGCTTTCAGAATAAGCTTATTATAGCAACTAGTCCACCATAAATGCTCTTAGATCCTAAGTGGTCACGGACTTATTGAAATGCAGCGTGAATAAAAATGGGCAAGAGTCATATATACTTGCGAAATAAAAATCAAGTGTGGTAACCCCATTGATTGAGCCCCCACCTGTGATTCAATTTTCATCAACCTCAAATTGACAGCTGGTATGGAAATATAGAGTGGTTTCATTCTTTAGACCTCGGTTTCCAATCTTTGACCCTTACCCTCCCATTTGGAGCAAAATCTTTAGAGTCTACACCTATTTAGTTCCCTCTTCAAAGAAAAGCCTCATATATTGCATCACATAGCAACCATATCTATTTTGTAAAGCAAATAATTATCATATACATACAGAAAGACTTTTCATATAATAAAAATTATTATACAGTATAAACATACTTGGGTATGAAGTTGATACCACTGGCGTTTCTGGTTTGCCAGCACCTCAGGATTGAAACTAAACTTTCCATTTTCGTACTGTGTATTCCCACCCCACCGCCAAGCTTTTGATATCTGAGACTTTAAGTTTTGGAAACTATTACTTCGCCGGTGTGTATGGTTTACAACTTCACTCTGACTTCGTTTGTGCCCCGTCCAAACTGGTGATGTGTTTGCACTACTCAGGTATTCATTTGCCACCCTAACTGCCTCCTCAGATATCTGGTGCAAAACCCACAGCGGCGAAGATGGTCGTTCTTCAGGTACATCAACATCCCCTTTTAACTCCATTTCACTAAAATCTTAGCTCATCCTACGTCATTCATGTACCAAATTCTTCATCACTACCATATCAGTTGGCAAAACCCAATACCATTAAAATCAGCAAATCGAAAACTCCCCCTCTTCAGATTATACCAAACCAAAATCAACAATTCTATGATTTATAGCAGCCCAATTACGCAATAAACAGACCCCCACCAAATTAAAAAAGCCGATTCTATTTCGAGTATGTCCAATGATCCTCCAACCCAAACACTGCTCAAACAGAAATTGGACACAAACTTTTACCAAAAATTGAATACAAAAAAGTTTACTTCCTTTTGTAACTTGCACGATCAAATTTCCTGTATGTCAAAGATTAAAAATAACATTGAAATCAACATAACCCAGAAAAATAAAAATTAAATATACAAAAACTAATAAAAATCCAATCAAACATCCATCTATCTAGTCATTTTCTAGATACCCATATGAGGAAATCAACACATTTAACTTTTCAAAGCAATAAATTTAAATAACATGAACAAAAATTGCAAAGGGTACAAAATATTTTTTGAAATTAATCACTAAAATCACAAATCAACAAATATTACAGCATTTACAACACCCGCCAAATGAAGAAACAAAAAAAAAAACTGCCCAGGAAAAAAATTAACAAAAATGGAAAGTTTAAATTGACATACCTTTTTGAAGTTTACTAGGGTTAAGGATTATTGAGCAGAGATTCAGTTCAGATAGGAAGAAAAACTAGGAAAAAAGTAGGGAGAGAAAAAAAGAAAGAGGGGAGGAGGTAATGGAAAGGTCGACAAAAATGGAAGGATGTAATAAGCATAGAAAGGTCAAGACTTCAACTTCAGCAATTGAGAACTTTTTTTAATTATTATTAGTGTCCTCTATTTTTATTTTGACAATAAACGAGAGTCACGAAAGACAATGATGTAATCGTTTAAGACAGAATACGATATTAAAGCTTTTAATTACTATCATTTAGGAACAATAAGATAATGATAATAGTTTGTTGTTGGTAGACCCTTTGAAATTGAGAGAATGTTGTTTTGTGAATAATGGTGATCAAATGGGACCCACAAGAACCAATGTTGAACTTGGTCACTTGGAATATGGATGGCCACGTTGGAAAATCATACAAGTAGTTATTTTAGATATTAGGATATTTTGGATAAAAAATTTGTTGTTGATGATGGTAATTGGTAGATGGTATTGTTGTACTAGTTGCTAAAATTGGTTAATTTTTGGTACTAAAAAGTTGGATTTAGGTGTTATTAGAATATGAAAGTCATTTTCTATGTTAGGTTTTTACTATTGTTGGTTCAAATATTGACAACTTTGATTATCTAATCTTAGGTTTTTACTATTGTTGTTCCTTTAAGTTATATAGTGTATACATGAAAATTATGACATACACAATTTTAACCAAAGGAAAAGGAAACTAGGCAAAATTTAAAGGCACATTTCGAAAAAGGATAATTTTATTTTAAGGAATGAAGCGAAAAGCAAATTAATATGCTACCGAATATGATGCAACATACCAAATGATATTTATGTAATTTATATGATATGATTAGTATTTTTTCAACGATTTGTTTAATATGCAAATGTAATGGCAGTGATGTTTTTATTTTATTTTATTTGGTATTTCGAGAACTACAAGGACGGATGATGATAATTGATTCCAATATATCTTGAAATCGGAAGGGAAACACTAACCACTTGAGCTGATTCTTCACTCTTAATAACGATGATGTATTATGGTAATATATGCGAGTATATTCATAATTTAATTTTAGAAATGAGCCTAATGTGTCCATGTCATGATGTCAATGCAATCATGTCTTTTCAATAATTCATATTGTACTAATAAAATTCATTTAGCTCCTATCATTCTTTGTATACGGGATATTGACTATTGAATAATATTGTAACATTAATGATTGAGGATAAAATTACATCACAATATAGTTAAGGACGATGTTCTACCATTATATTGTAGATTAGTAGGAGACTTTCCTATGAAAATTATATGGAAGCCAATAAATGTATAGCTCTTAAACACATTTGTTTTAACATGTTGTGTAAACAAGAAGGGCAAGATCAGATCTGTTAAAATCAAAACATAGATTTGCATAACATAATCCCAACTGTCTCCTTGAAGAAACCAGTTAATCAAACCATGCATTAGAGATTTAGACCAATCACTCCTAACTAGACAACACGCACTTTAAACAATATTATAAATTTGATGAAATTTCTATTAATAAAAATAAAAGTTTGGTGATAATTTGACCACATAATCTATCCTATTAAAAAATCCACACTAATAAAGACCTAACACCAATTTCAATTATTTAAACATTTAAGCATATTCATAAAAGTTGTTCTAAATGCTTTGACCAAACGCAGCCAAAATAAATTAATACGAGTATTAATAATTTATTTAAATCTAAAATTAGTAAATTAAAAAAATAAAAATGATTAGGGAGCAGCAGCTAAGCACGTGATAGAAGCTCCCTTAAAACATGCTTAGCAGTAAGGTCTCTATAAACAGTAACCGACAACTGGCTAAATTAACCTGTGGGTCCCACTTTACATGCTACTACTACTCCTGTTAATCTGAGGCGTTGGATCGATCTGTAATATTGAATCACAGCCGTAGGATTATGAAAAAGAAAGCAGTTAAATGTGACGCGCTGAAATGGCGAGTGGGAGTTTAAAAGGAGCATTTCCGGGGAAATTAACTGGCACATGGCAGTTACCCGGTTTAATGGGAATTTATTGGAAACTGTTTAATTCTTATTTGCCTCTCCATTAAACTACGCTGCCGTTTGTGCTTTTTGATCTTTCACGTTATTATTTTTTTTTAAACTCCCGATTTTAAGAAGTTTTAAAACTGCTACTCTGTAAAACGTTTTGGGATCACACTTATCTCGTCAATGGACATGCAGATGGTGCGATACGTGAATTTTATCGACTTTTTATATTTTATTAATAATTTTAACTAGAATATTAATAAAAAGGAAAATTTTTAAATTACCATCCAAAAATGTAACCATTTTGAATAAACCACCCGTTTAATTTTTTATTTTAAATTATCACCTCTTAAATTAAATAAATGCTCAGACTACCACCCATTTCAAAAATCCGATGGATTTTTCATCTGTGGGCCCCACCTAACGCTTATCTTGACTCTTTTGACTGTTTTTTTTCCCGATTTTTCTCTTTAAAAATGTTTTCCTAACTTCAGTTCACATTTTTTCTTTGAAATTTGGTAGAATTTGGTGAAAGAAATGTGAATTAAAGTTTAGAGAGCGTTTTTAAAGAGAAAAATCGGGAAAAAATCAGTCAAAATGGTCCAAATAAGTGTTAGGTGGGGCCTATAAACGGAAAATCCACCGGATTATTTAAATGGGTGGTAATGTGAACATTATTTAATTTAAAGGGTGGTAATTTAAAATAAAAAATTAAATGTTTTTCTAGCTATCAAAAAAGTTGTTAAACTAAAAAATTATACTAAGATAAATCTATACTTAGTATTTAAAAACACAAACCACAATTTTTTATATGACACATGGCATCACAAGTCACTCAATACCCCATATATAACACATGTCACCTCTCTTAATATTTATATTCAAGTAAGAAAATGAAGTGTTCCATTTCCACCATAATAAAATAAAGTTTAATTAATTAGTACTTATTACATAAACATATGAATTATAATAAAAATAATATTTTCATCTCTTAGACTTTAAATATAATTTAAACTAATATATCTTTTCATATTTCACAATCTTCAGGTATATATATCTAAATAAATTCCTTCATCTTCTTTCACAGTTTTACCACCCTCGGTCTTTTTTTCCTTTAACTTTTAAAAATAAAGCAATTATTTCAAATAATTAACCCCAAGTAATAACCCGTACATTAAACGGGCCAAAAAGCTAGTTTAAGATAATACTCCTTACTAACATGGCTATGTACTTCCTTTAATTTTCTTTGTCACAGAGTATTATTTTTTTGAAGTTTGTAAATATCATTTAGGAATAAAAGTTGGATTAAAAAAAATGGAGAAAAATACAAAGTTATAGAACATGCATACAACAAATGGACTTTTTTAAAAAAAATAATAATAATTTTACTAATTAGTTAAGTCAACTAATATTATATGCTACAACTATCCGCTAATTGTCAACACGTGTGTTGCTATGTGATTAAAAAAAAAAAGTAGTTTAGAAATCGCACTCAATATTGCTATATTATATAGTTGACTCCATTTGCGAATATTGGTTCAACATGAAAAACTAGTCAATAACACAGCTAATGTCTCTAGTAGTGGGTAGTTGCAATTTGCAAAATTGCATTGTTGTGACTTTAGAGTCATGCGTTTTGTTTAAGACGGACCAAATTTGCAAAATTGGGGTATTGTTCGAAGAATGAAGAGTTGAAGACTGATCTTTTGCTTTGTAAAAGGATGATGACAATCATATGTATGACTTAGGCATTTCCAGCTTTATATATGATATGAAAAGTAACATAAAATCTCCACCTATTGCTCCTATTTTAAAAATACACATTTGCTTTTTCCTTATGAGAAAGGAGTATACGTTTGCTTTAGATTAATTGAATTGTTTTTAATCAAGCTTGCAACTTAAAATATCAATAATTCTTATCAATGTTGTGATTGATAGGGGTTTGATAAACATGTTTCTCCATTTATTTAGCATAGATCAACTATATTATATTCATTTACTTCAACCTCAATTTAGGTCAATGTTGACTAGTTTAACAACTACCCTTCTATGACTTGTTTTCAATTTGATCGGGGCAAGCTGAACATACAAGCTAACATCTTAAATCTTGTCAAGTTTGTAAGGATATACTTGTAGTTACAGTTGGTAAATGGTTATTCAATTCAAATTCAGGTTGGGTTCTATTCAGATGAAGAGATTATCGACTTTAATGCAAAGCAAGTACGAATCAGGAATCATATTTAAATAAAAAAGTTTTTTGTACAACATGAATCAAGTTGTGTCTTTCCAGATTAGATCAATTCTCAATCCCAATTGTATTTAGCTTAGGTCAAATTATATATATATATATATATATATATATATATATATATATATATATATATATATATATATGCTTTTAGTTTAGTCATCTAGCTTCTAATAAGATTCAAGTTTGTGTTAGATCATTCAACAATCAATTCAATTTTGCATGCATACTCTTATTCATAAGGTAGAATCCATATTAGAATGAATTGTACAAATCTAAAGTCCTAAATTATGCTAACCTTAGATATTGTAGAACATCATTTTTACTTGGATCAACTGATCAGTGGAGCTAAGTTTCAATTCCCGTGGTAGTAACCCGTGTTCGAGGCTCATATCCCTCCTCCCCTGTGGGTAATACCCCCTTGATATTCCTGTGATAGGAAATTAAGGTGGGGCCCAACCCTTACCCCTAAAAAAAAAAAACCGATCAACCACCAAACCACATAGTCACATAAACACATACTAATAATACCATTGAATCCAGTCCAAACCACATAGTCACATAAACACATACTAATAATACCATTGAATCCAGTCCATGAAGCTATGCATATAATGATACAACATAAAATGATACTTGTAACTAACATTTTTAAAAAGCCCAATCAATCAAATAAACATCATAAAAACTTAGCCCAAAAAATACTTTAGATTTTTCTCAAAAAAAAAAAAAAAAAAAAAAAAAAACTTTAGATCACGTGCTGATCACGCTAACTTTGTTTGTTTGTCAAATTTTCGTCATATTTTTTTCATTCATGCGTTCGATTTCACGGGGTTGTACCGAGTCAACACTGAAAAAAACCTCGTGATTTCTCTCTCCTCTCAAATGCCATTTTTGGTATACTTTCAGTTTTCTAGGGTTTCTTCAGAATTGAACCCCTTAATTCTCACTCTCTCTTTCTCCTTCACCTAATTTCTTCATGGGTTTTTCAATTCTCTTAAATCCCACAAAATCCCACGAAATTTCTCCCCCATATTCCCCCTCTTTCGATTAAATTTTCAATGGACCGAAACCTAATTCTTGAATTGAGTTCCGATGAAGAAGTGGGGTTTGACAATTCATCCACCGCCGACAATTTTGATTGGATTACGAAGCTTCTTGAAGATGATGATCCTGTTTCTGTTGGTGGTATTTTCAACTTAGGTGACGGCATCGACGGCGACGGCGACGACGGCGGATGTGGTGGTGGTGATAAGGTTGTTGTTGATGACGATGATGATGTTGTTGTGGTTGGTGAAGTTATAGTACAGAAGCCTAAAAAGGCTAAAACTTTGATGCCTATAATTGATGATGATGATGATGATTGTGTGGTGTTGGAAGGTGATCCCGATAAACCGAAAGACGAGGTTAAGGAATCCGAAGAAGACTCGGATGATTTGCTTATCGTTGGCGAAACGGGTCAGGTATATGAGTTTTATGATTTTTTAACCTTTTTGTTGGTTGAATTTTGATGTTGGCGTTGAATTATTGAATTAGAGGTAGTTTCATGGGATTTATGCGAGGGAATTGTGTTTTTGGTGGGAATTCAGCCTTTTGGATTTTGTAAAAGGAATTTGATGACTAATTAATATGGTCTTGTAGGTTATAATTAGTTTGTTTATCTGACGTTTGTATTAAATAATTGTATCTCGGTTGTTGATTTCCAATGTTATGAACATTCAGGCAAATTAGCTGATCGAGGATATCAAACTTTTGGTAGTGGGCGCTACTTGACTGAGTTTCAAGTTTCATGTTACCCATTTGCTATCCAAGAACGCTTTATTTCGGTGCTGTTATGAATCTTATGATTGTCTGAACATGTCATGATTGCTGCATTACTTGCATAGGCGTAGTTGGGTTTATATCATTTTGATGATTTTTCGTGGATTAAACATAGAGGTCTTTGACACTAGCTTCCGCTTTCATTTAATTGGCGTTTTCTTCAGAGTTCGTTGGGTTTAAGTTAGAATTATGCATTCTTTTGGCACTGGACTTGTGAACATAATGATAGAGCAGTACATTTTTTTGGAGGTTTAGTTGATGGAATTTGTTGGTCTGTAAACTAGTAGATATTTCAGCGGTTGATAGTCCTTGATACTGTTAATGGTGTGCATTTTCTGGATTCAGCCTGCCTCTGTCTCATGTTGATATTTTTTGCTTTAATTACTGACAAGAATTACTCTGGTTGAATTTTGGTGTCCTTCACTTAGTCTAAATTCTTTTATTAGAGATAGTTTTATATTGTAATTTGAGGGAATTGTGTATTTTTTTGGTGGTTTCTATTAGTTGTATCCTTTTTTATAAGCTAAGGTATCTTTGATATGATTTTTTAAGATTTTGGAAAGATTATTTTATAACTGTTCTGACGGTGTTTGTGAAGTGTAATCAGCTTGCTTATCTTTTGTTGATAAATTGTTTTCCCTATGTGAATTTAGTGGTTTTCTGAATTATTTGGTCAAATTGCTGATGTTATTGTAATGTTAGGTGCAGGGTGTTATGAAACTGGGTTCTTGGGAATTTGTTTTTTGTAGCTATGTCTCAATTGACAAATGTCATGGTTTTTCTGTGCTGTATTTGGGTGTTATGTAAGTATGACCATGTTATGCTGTTTTCATATGCATAGTGGCCCATATCTTCCTCAGCTTTTGTCTGACTGTAGATGAAGAATTTCATAGACTAGTTACCAACTAACCAACACCAGCCTTTGCTGTCATTTTCGAGAATTTGGTTGGTCCTTTTGTGTGAGAATCATGAATCTCTAAACATTCATGAATTCTATGGGGTTGTACTCTATTTGTTTGTTGGTGTTTTTGTTTTTTTTTTGTTTTTTTTTTGATAGTTCATGTCGTAAATTTTGTGCTTTTTTGGAGATAGCCTGCCGCTCCGTCTCTCCCTCCCTTTGATTGTGTTTTCTGCTTATATTGCTGACAGAATTTCTCAGTCCAGTTGCTAGTCGTAAATTTTTGCCTGACTACCAATGCTTTATAGTGTGCTGGCTCTTGCAGATCCAGTTTTCAGGCTCATGCAGTTCTTTTCGGAGAGTTGTTGCATTTGGGTACCACATAATAGTGCATTGGTATGCCTTGCACAGTTCCATCTGATTATATGTAAAGCATTGTCTTTTGTGGGGTTTAATTGGCAGTATTGTTATTGCTTTTACACTCGCAGCTCCCAATGCTTATGATGTTTGGCAACTATTATTCTCCGTAGTATGTTCTTTGGTGTTGTAAACTTATAACAAATCATTCACAAAACATTGCTTTAATTGAAGCTGGGCCATGAAATGTATTGTAGTGAATAGATACAAAAGTGTGGTTGTAGGGAAGGATCTAAATGAATGACAATCCTTTTGTGGCGTTCTCCATGAAGCATAAGCGTCTTCCGTTCTCATTCCCAATGAATAAAATTCTCATGCTTGCACTCTATTGCAGGTTGCATGCAGAGATTATCCTCATCCACGACATCTTTGTGCCAAATTTCCTTTCAGTTCTTCTTCACATGAAAGCCGCTGCGAAATGGTTAGATTACCCTTATGCTTTGTTTTTCTTTTACATTTGTTTGCTCTTCATTGTAATTTTGCGGAGTGTGATTTCGCCTTGATGGAATGCAGTGCCATTGCTATGTTTGCGACTCACTTGCTCCATGTTCCCTTTGGGGCTCTGGAGCTTCAAGTAGTGATCATTGTCATGCTACTGATAAGGAAGAATTCTGGAAGCTTGCAAGGAAGAAATTCAGGCAGTTGAAGAACCCTTCATCTCCCATTCCAATTACCAAGCCTGGTTTTGGTTCTTTGAACCAGCTTCCGCAATTGCAACAAATTCCGTCAGGAACTAATTCACTTGTGAATCCGACATCTGCCTGTGGGGTGCCTTCAACATTTGGCCTCCCTAATATTATTAGGAGTCAGCGATCTAGTATCGCTGTAGCATCAACAAGATTCCAGCCACATCTGATTTCTGGGGCACTTCTACGGAACTGTACCAGTAGTACCCAAGTCCAGGGAAATAGAGTGGTTGCTTCCCGTGCTATGTTCAAGAGGTCTGGATTCCCAAGTAGACCTGTGGTTACTAATCGGCCTACTTATCGTGCACCAAAAAATGTTAGTGTAGCGTACCTACAGCATCTGCCAAATCAGCAGTTAACTGAAAACCTTGCTGAAAACAATTCCACTAACTCAACAGTGTCATCACTTCAGTTGGATGTAAATCCAAGTTTTTGTCTGCCAAGCAGTATATCTCCTGGTACATCACCTTTGCAATTGCAAGGATATAGTCAGCCTAGTCCTCATACACCGACTTCACATTTCCATGGAGGTCATTCTGCTGCTATTGCAAGTAACAGCCCCTATGCTTATACATCCATGAACCAAACACAAAATGTTTCTGGTCTGGTTCTTCCTTGTAATACTGATGCACAAAGCAACATTACACTATGCAGTAAAATACAATCAGCAGTTACTCAAACTATTTCTGGCCCAAACTTGTCCTGCAGTACCCCTGATGTTTTAAGCAGTATAACTCAGAGGAGCCATCCTTCTGCAGAACAAAGTTATTCTGGCGCAATGTTATCATGTAGCGCTTCTAATGCATTGAACACTGTTTCAAAGAGCTGCCAACTGCCTGCAACAGAGAATTTCGTAGTTCAAGGTGGAGTGCCTGTGCATGAATATTTACCAACAATAGAGCGGAATGTATTGGATAATACAGAATTTCCAGAATTTGATTTTGAGAACTGGGACCATGATGGAAGTGACATTCTTGGTTCACAGGACTCTTTCTTATTGGATATGAACAACCAAGCTTCAGTGCCTGCTCCAGTTGATGCAGGTATGCTCTATATTGATTTTGAGACATCATGGAATGGGTTGGCTCGTTCATGACTGTAAGCTTCCATGTCCGCAACATTACTTTATATAAGTAGAGCTGAAAAAATATACCTAGTTTGTATCTAGGGATTATTAGAAGTCAACTGCAGCTGTTTTTGTATAGTTAAACACAGAGGTGATGAACTCGTCTCCTGAAGCCTTTTAAACCACTGTACAGAAGTTTAAAATGCTGGATTAACCTGCCATATGTTTGTGTTAATTGTTACCTCTGCTTTTATCTTGATAACTATCTTTTGAAGGCCGAGTTCTTGAGCTATTGTAAGAGGTTCAAGGGTCTGGCCAAGTGGCCATTGTTCAATGTCACCCAATTAAAATGTTATATAAGTAGAAAACAATTGAAGAAACCGTTGTGGTTACATGATCCGTAGTAATTTTGTGTTGATCACGGAACGAGTGATCTCTTTTGTAATGTTTTGAGGCTACCTTGGTGTTTGGTCATAATTTCATCAAGATATGTGCATAAAAGCTCTTTCTAAGAAAGAACATCAAGGCTAAAATTTGCCTATTGGTCGTTTGTGCAGCAGATTACAAATTGATTGTCTACTTACCCGTTATTGTCTTTCTTGATCCAAGGCTTGTATGAGAACTATTATTAGTTTCTTGGTGGCATGTTATCTTCTCTGTAAGCCGCAGGCTTATTCGACCCATTTATGATACTCCCCCCGTCCCCGATTGATAGTCATTTTTGTCATTTTTGGTGACTCAAAATGTTAGTCACATTTGCTTTTTTCAAGTACCATTAATATTATTTTTTTTTAGCAAAATTCTTTAACATTTGCAAAAATATTTGTGTAAATTTAACTTTCCTATATACTTTAATTACTTTATTTCTCTACTTCTTTACATACCCAATGTAAATTTACCTTTTCAATTTACTTTATTTGATTCTCCTTAATTCTTGTGATTTTTCTTCAAAAGTGACTATCAATCAAAGACGGAGGGAGTATTATTTGGGAGCCTATGCGGCATATGTTAAGCCTCATGGAGTATAGGTCATATGCAATTACGGAATTGATGCATATGTTCACTAGAGAGAGGGCCTTGTCCAAAGGAGAACAAGCCTGAGAAAGTCAATTTAGAGTCATTCATAACCTCATATACACAACCAGAAGGTTCATGCGGTTGAAGCGCATAACTCAGAGGCAATATTATACCCCCTCCGTTCCCTAATGTTTTTTACGTTTGGAATTATGCGCGGTTATCAATAAATTGTGTAAAGTTGAGGTATATTGGAATATTTCAATGATTGAAAGTACAATTTTATTGATAAATACAATGTTGATCATGTGGGGTGAAGAAATTAGAGGAGAGAGGAGAGAGAAAGTAATAATAAGTGTAGAAAAACTATTAAAATAGTACAAAAAGTACAATATCACATGGAAAAGTAAGGACTTTTGAGTAAAAAAATTGTAAAACAAGGGTAATTTTGTCCAAAATTTATGACTAAAATAGGAAATATACTAAATGTAAAGAATAAAAAGGAACACCCTAGATGAAAACGTAAAAAACATTTAGGAACGGAGGGAGTATTTCTTAATTCTAATTCTGTTTACATCTTAAGTTTTATTACCGAGTTATTTTTTTTGTTTTTTTTTTTTTCATACAAGTTAGGATCAAGATAGCGTTTTTTTTTTCAAGAAATAGTTCAATATGGTATATGTATTGATACTATTCGTATTGATTAAAATAGCATGGTAAATTCACGTCTCATTATCTGAAATATTTTCGTATTTTTGATAAATTACTGTGAACCAGGTCTATTTAAGAGTTTGTACCAAACTAGACACTGAAGCTGAACTAATAACCTGATCTTGCGTGCTTAAGGCCAGCAGCATGAATTATCGAATGCATGATATACCAACTATTTCTGCAACTGATGTTTCTTTGGTCCAGAAGCTATAGGCTCTGTTTGGGAGAAAGCTGAAAGCTGAAACTGATTGAGTTAGCTGATTTTGACTAGCTGATTTTATTAACTGATTTAATTAACTTATTGTATTAACTGATTATATAAAAGTGTTTGGTAAATAGTTGATAGCTTAAAGGTGATTGAGTATGTGAAATGACCAATAAGCTAATTGTGGGGTAGGTAGTTTAGATAGGATTTTAAATTAAATGAGGTTATAAGTGTCATTTCACAATAATTAATGAATAAGCTAATTGAAAAAGCTCTTAAAATGAGCTTTTTCAAAAAGAGCTTATTGAGTGGAATAAGATCTTTCAATAAGGTTACTACCAAACACTTATATTATTAGCTTGTTTGACTAGTCAATCAGCTAAAGTTAGTCAAATAAGCTAATATACCCCCAATAACCTTACTACTAAACAGGATCATAGTATAATATATATATATATTTTTTTTAAAAATCTCGTTAATAATTTGAAAACGTTGAAAGTTCAAGGTTTTAAGGAAGACTTCGTTTGACTATCATGTTTTACTGTTTAAGGTCTTAAGGAAGGACCAAGGAGATTCAGTCACTAATATTAGGTTTTTTTTATTATTTATTTTATTATTATTACGGAGTATTATTTTAAAATATTAAGTTTAATTATTATTATTTATTTATTTATTTATTTATTTATTATATTTTTTTTTACGTGGTTGAAATGCCCTTAAATTTACCTCTCTTAGGTAGCATCTCTCTTCTTCTGTTCTTCATTGTCAGGTTCTACTCCGGCAAAATCATCAACAATCAAGTTAGGGAAAAAAATTGCGTGTACATGGTCCCTAATAAATTAGTGTGAACCAGGTCTATTTAAGAGTTTGTACCAAACTAGACACTAAAGCTGAACTAATAACCTGATCTTGCGTGCTTAAGGCCAGCAACATGAATTATTGAATGCATGATATACCAACTATTTCTGTAACTGATGTTTCTTTGGCCCAGAAGCTATATATATATATAGATAGGAAGACTCATGTAAGAACCCTCCTCTATATAAGAATCCAAACTTATATAAGAACCAATCTCAATCGTAGAATTAGTGTAAATCTGACTGCACAATTGAATATGATAGTAATGGCATTTTAGTAATATACGTAGTCTATATTCCTTTGTTCTTATCTTTCGGTCTTTCCCTTAATCTCGCATTGCGCGCGCTCTCTCTCTCTCTTCTCTCATCATTTTCAGCTCTAGTTTTACCCAAAATCACCAGTTTCATCAAATTCTACATTATATTTGTGAAATTCATGATATATTACACGATATACTGGAATATCGTTGATTATCTTCATTAATTTTTTCCGAAATTTTCGTTGATTATCATTGATTATCTTCATCAGATCAATATTTTCCAGATTTTTCGTTATTTACCTTCGTCAATTTTTTTCCAGAAATCATTACAAGTTTATCAATTTTATGATTGAATTATTTGTGCAATTTGTGCAAATTCATGATACATTACACATTTACACGATAATTATTGATTATCTTCATCAATTTTCTTAGAATTTTCCTTCGTTGATTCAAAACCGAATTACTCGATGACGATATCATTAATTTTTTTCCACATTTTACTGTAGCTTTATCAATTCTATTATCGAATTTGCTTTATTTTGTATTTTTATTAATTCTATATTTTGCAAGCTTACCAATTAGATCAAGATTTTTTTATTGGAATAATTCGATTTTTTGGGAATATTAATGCTTAGTTTGCAATCATTTCAATCAGTTTTCACTTTCCAATTATCTGCAATTATTTTGCCAAGTATGTGTTTGGTTTTTTGTGTGCTGTCATTTTATCAGTTTTTTTTTCCAATATTTTTGGTTTTTTTTTGCTACAATTTTTAGTTTTTTTTTTTTTTTTTTGCTACATATGTGTTCGACGCTAGCTTATAAGTAGCTTTTAGTGAACAATAAAATGTGAATGTTTGGTAAAATGGTGATTAGGGTAGCTTTGAATATTAACAGGAAAAGTAAAACATAAGAATTTTTTTTGTAAACATAAGTAGGAAAAATTTAGAACATAAGCAATAAAGTTTAGAACATAGAAAAAAAAGTTTCAAACATAAGCAAAAAAAAAAAAAGTTTGGAACATAGAAAAAAAATGCAAAAATATTTAGAACATAAAAAAAAAGTTTAGAACATGAGGAGAAAAAGTTTAGAACATAAGCAAAAAAAAGTTTAGAACATAAGCAAAAAATAAGTTTAGAACATAAGGGAAAAAAAAAAGTTTAGAACATAAGCAAAAAAAAAGTTTAAAACATAAGCAAAAAAAAGTTTAGAACATAAGGGAAAAAAAAAGTTTAGAACATTAGCAAAAAAAAGTTTAGAACATAAGGAAAAAAAAAAGTTTAGAACATAAGAAAAAAAAAAGTTTAGAATATAGAAAAAATAATAATTTAGAACATCAGGAGAAAAGATTTAGAACATAAGCAAAAAAAGTTTAGAACATAAGAAAAAAAAAAGTTTAGAACATAGAAAAGATAATAATTTAGAACATAAAGCAAAAAAGTTTAAAATATAAGCAAAAAAAAAAAAATTAGAACATAGAAAAAATAATAATTTAGAACATAAGGAAAAAAAATTTAGAACATAGAAACAAAATTTAGAATATAAGAAAAAAAAGTTTAGATTATAAGAAGAAAAAGTTTAGAACATAAGCAAAAAAATTTTGAACATAAGCAAAAACGTTCGAGAACACCTTCTCTATGTTCTTACCGAATCCCTAGGGAAAGCTCTAGTGAGACCACCTTCTCTATGTAAGAACATTTGAGAACATTTTTATGTTCTAAAGTGTTATCCATATATTTTAAAGTTTAAATCGAATGTTTCAATCACATATTCTAAACCATAAATCAGACGTTCTGAATTATTACTTGTATATATAATATCATTTCAGGTCAATTTTGTGAGCTCTAAAACACAACACACCAAAGATCTCCCCTGAACTTCCTCTGCATACCGCATTACCGCACCCAGCCTAGAAACATCTTTAGAACATGCTAAACCTAAATTTAGAACATACGACACTTAAATTTAGAACATGGTCATGAACTTAATCGAAAATATAGTTTAGAATATTGATACGAAGTACTCCGTATAATAATGCTAATCAATTAAGCTAAGTATACTAATGTTGCAAATTACATTTAATCAATTAACTATATTGTATAAATAATAAACATAGACCTAATTTAGAACATAAGTCAAATAATAAAAGAAAAAATTCACAGCACCAAAACGCTAAAACCTTGAAACTAAATTCGAAAAAATAAAATCAATGACAGTAGAAATAAACGAAAGAACATATATAAAATACCTAAAATCGATAAAATCCTAAAAATCGAAAGAGCATCGGAAAAAAACCGAAGAAACAAATAGAAAATACCTAAAATAGAAAAAATCCCAAAAATTGAAAAACTGAAATTGCTCAATCATACCCGAATCTAAGAATTGAGTCAATCTAGGGCTTGGCAAAAACTGAAATTGCTAAATCATACATGTTTAGTGCAAATTTATGAGTAATTGATCATTGATTAGGACAGAAAATTTGAGAGAAATCTTTTAAAGAAGCTTGAATTTGGTCTGTTAATGAAGGTTTTGTGGAGTGTGTTTTTGGTTTTAGGAGAGAGAAAGTGAAGCAAATGGGTAGGACAGAGAATGTTCTTATTTTTATATTAAGTAATAGAGGTTGCGGTTAATATTTACAAAAGTGCCATTACTTTCTTTCCTTTAATCCGATTCATTCAAGTCAATCTAATCTTATGGTTGAGATTGGTTCTTATATAAGATTGGTTTTTATATAAAGAAGGGTTCTTACCGGATCCCTCCCCTATATATATATATATATATATATATATATATATATATATATATATATATAAAATCTCGTCAATAATTTGAAAACGTTGAAAGTTCAAGGTTTTAAGGAAGACTTTGTTTGACTATCATGTTTAAGGTCTTAAGGAAGGACCAAGGAGGTTCAGTCACTAATATTAGGGGTTTTTTTTTTTTTTTTTTTTTTTTTTAAATATTAAGTTTAATGGTCGGGCTGTTCTCAGGTTTTGCCCAAAAAAATTACAAATTCTTCTATGGACCCTATTCCATCTAAAATAGCTAGACCTCTATTGAAACACAACCTTATATAATGAAACACAACTTCATTCTCTTCTTCTTCTTCCCACCATCTTTACAAAATTTTATTTCCTTTTTTTTTTTTACAGAAACACTCTCACTCTCTCTCTTTAATATAATCTCTTTTTATTTCTTTATTGAATTTACTTCATATCTTTTTTTTTTCAAATTCCTATTTTCTCTCTCCTCTGTTCTTTGATTTTTCGTTTTTTCCTTTAAATTTCTGCATTTAACGTGATGGAACAATTTTAAATTACCAAAGATATCAATCCAGGTTTGTTATTATGAACTCATTGTGATCAATATTAATTTATTTTGAGATAATTTGTGGATGAAATAATTGTTTTAATATCAATTGAATTTGTGAAAGCTAATTTGATTAATTTCAATTCGTAATCGATTACCCGATTATTTTTACTGTTCTCATTAATTTGTATGTATTTTTTTGATTTTGAGATGAATTTGTAGATGAAACCATTGTTCTAATATCAATTGAATTTGTTGAAGTTAATTCGATCGATCAATTCATATCTATTA
This sequence comes from Chenopodium quinoa, assembly GCF_001683475.1. Classification (NCBI taxonomy): domain Eukaryota; kingdom Viridiplantae; phylum Streptophyta; class Magnoliopsida; order Caryophyllales; family Amaranthaceae; genus Chenopodium; species Chenopodium quinoa. The sequence goes on from NW_018742914.1 coordinate 6,146,673, forward strand.
TGATCGATTACCTGATACTTTTGAACATTTAGTAAACAAAATATGAACAATTACAAATTTTGAACTTTTTTTTTTAAAAAAAAAATCTAAATATTAATTTTTTTGAACATTTAGTGAAAATATCTGAACAATCTCAATGTACCACGCCTATACTTTTGAACATTCAGTAAAAAGATCTGAACAATTGCAAATTTTGAACATTTAGTAAAAATATCTAAACAATCTCAATGTATGCCTGTACTTTTAAACATTTCGTAAAAAATCTGAACAATTGCAAATTTTGAACACTTTGTAAAAAAATCCGAACACTGCACCACGTTCATACTTTTGAATATTTGGTAATAAAATCTGAACAATCGCCTGTGGTCCAGCTATCTTTGATGGAGCAGGGTGCACAGTAGACTTATTGCAAAGAAATGACCCATTTTGGGCCAAGTGATTGGACCAAAGTTCTAGGCTGGAATTTTAAGTCCAAATTAGGGATGTCAATGGGGCGGGGCAGGGCGGATGTTGACATTCCCATCCCTATCCCCACCTAATATTTTCATCCCCATCCCCATCCCTGTGGCGGGTCCAATTTTCATCCCAAACCCCGCCCCACCGGGTACAACCCAAAACCATCCTCGCCCCAACCCCCACTTGGATATCCATCCCACCTAATCCCCACCAAAGACCCGCCTAATCCCCACCCAAGATCCACCTAATATCCGCATCTCAAATACACAATCTTACATAATTAATACGAATTATAAAATAAAACATTCTATACACATTTTTGTGTTATAAATAAGTGTCGTACAAAATATTATAATTAACATTGTATTTCATGTAATTATTTTATAAATAGAATAAAAGTATGTAATTTTGCTTTAAAAGATATATAGATGTGGGTATGAGGTGGGGATGGGGCGGGTACGAGGTGGGGCGGGTACAACTTAAAATCCACCCCCGCCCATCACCCATGGCGGGTATGGTTTTTATCCCCATCCCCGCCCCACCACCCGCCAAACCGAGACCCATCCCCGCCCCATTAGGGCGGGGATGGGGCGGGTCTCCTACTTGACCCGCCCCACTGACATCCCTAGTCCAGATCTGTTTACATCAAATTGAGCCAGGACCTTATTAAAGGTTTTTTTTTTTTTTTAAATAAAACGTGATTCACCTTTTGGGTTAATTTAGATTCGAGTGAAGATATTTCAGGAACAATTTCCGTAAAATTTGCTTAATATAAATTAGTTCTGTAGTTATGTCGATTTAAAAGCTTATTTTAACGATACTGTCCACGGGAGATTGGTACAAGGTTTGTCTTTTTGTTTTTTTTGTTTTTTTTTTTTTTTTAAATTCTGGTCTAGCAGTAGCGGTTCTACGAATGTTATTAGCGGTTTCTAGACAAGAATCGTAAATGGCATTAGCGGTGTTAATAAATAAATTATGTCACACACTCACTCTAATATTATTCTTTTTTGTAAAATAAAAGAAAGGAAGGAAAGGGCAGCAATTGATGATCACCCAAAACCAAAGTAGCGAACACCATACTCCATAGCACCGACCACCATGCTCCATAGCACCGACCACCACAGCAGCTGTTTGGAGCCCAGAATTTTTCCCAATTCTATTTTTCTACCTTCACTTGTGAGAGGTTTGAAACATTTTATTTTTATTTATTTTTTCTTTTATAAAAACCCCAAAAAAATAAAAAACAAAAATTGACTCTTTCTTCCTTTCTCAGTTTCTGTTCTATAACAAAAATCAGAGCTTTGGAGGTCTTGGCTGAATAATCCTCTATTCCTCTGATCATAGCTTTGGAGCAAATTAAAGTTTAGAGTTTTAATTTCATTTTTAATTTCATCCATGTATTTTTTTTTTTAATTAACTTGCTAATAGTATATTACTATCTTTTGGTTATTTTTTATTTTTACTATTGCATTTTGACTTGATCATAATATGTTAATTAAATATTTAAAAATCAGGGTTTGAAGATATGGAGGATTTGGATGTTATGTCCTTTGTTGTCTTACATTGGTGAGTCGAATTGCCTTCGACGAATGTACCAAGATTACCAACTCCATAACGACAATGAAATCATACTGATGGATGAGAATACTCTTACTGGCAATTACATACTTTTCTGTTATTTTCACTTGCCTGCTACTCACGCCCACGACCCTCACGTAATTGATGACGACTTTGTTACATTATGTCCACAAGATCTGTTAACCAAATGAACAAGACTATCACCGAGATAATTTTTATTTTAGTGATTTCTCGGGGCATCTAACCGCTTTGAGTCCTTATAGTACCATTTAAGGACTCAAAGAGTCGCGACTTTATATGTGAGTGCCTTAATGTGGATATAGATGATCCTGGTTTAAAATGTGTCTTGTTGGATGTTGAGAAAAAAATTGTATGCCAAGGACAATATGAGTCCATGCCGAATTTGATTGAGGATCTACAGGAACTGTATCAAGAATGTTCTTTTGATTTGCCGCGGTGTTATGGAAGGCTTGTGAAGTCCATGTGGCCTATGGTAAGCAAAGAGCATAAAAGACGTCGTGAGAGGAACGTATTTACGTATGTCCTATTGCTAGGAAATTTAAAGTTCAGGGACCAGAATATACTGATGAAATTAACCCTTACAGTTGTTTTTCTATGAGAGGTCCATGTCTCATTTTGGATAATGATGTAAATATTAAGAGAAACATTATACTGTGTGGATTTCTTCAAGACTGGTGCAATTATTATGGAGCCGATGCCTTTCCGTTTACTGATAAGAAACTGCAGGAAATTTGATCAAACGATTTGCCAAGATGGGAAACTCCCTCAATGTCAACACTTGAAGGGCTCTTAGGGTGCAGTCCCTCTGATGTTGTGTATAAGATTAATTCAGCAGGTGTCCGTGAGCAGGAGATTACTGTCTCGGAACTCAGGGAGAGGTAGTTGGCTTATACATATTCAACGATTGGGAAGAATTTACTCCGAGACTCCATGAGGTGTATGAGCAATGCAGGACTCAAAATCTGGCATTTGAGATTGTGCTTGTTTACATGCCCTTTGATGACTGTCTTGACCCTGAGGCCTACAAGGCGAATGTAGATAGTATGTTGCAGAAGCAGGGCAAATCTGATTGGTGGCGATTGCCCTTTAATAATTCAGTAAGCCGGAGGCTTCAAAAATTCACCTATAATAGATTTAACACTGCATAGCTCATCATTGTAGGACCCCATGATGAATATGTGGATCCGTATGGAAGGGAGATCATGTACAGGTTTCGGATGGATGGATATCCATTCACTAGAGAAGGCTTTGTTCAAAGTAGAATGAAGAAGCTTAGGGAACTCACCTTAGAGTCATTGTTGGTGTATGGTTCACGGGATTATGTAATTCGAGGAGATGATAGGATTGCTGTGTCTGAACTCCAAGGCAGGAACATAATTCTGTACCTTGATCACCTTGGGGAAGACCTTAGACTTTACGATGAATTATTAAATTGGTATGATGAGATTAAGGCAAAGCATCCTAGTTTTGAAGTGGTCTTTGTTCGTCTTGACTCTGTTGAGAGTAGTATTATCAGTAGTATTAAAATGGAAGATGAATCTGTACTATCTGCAATAATGCCTTGGTTGATATGCCCATTCGACCCTGATCATTCAGCATTTGTGGCAAAGAAAATATTCACCGTCGAAGATACATACAATATGGATACCCTTATTCAGTTTGGAGAAGAAAGCCGGATTTTGTCAACTGAAGCTCAACACCTTCTAAGAGAGCAAGGACCTGGTGATTTTCCTTATGGTGATAGTCTACGCAAGGAAGTCATTGATAAACTAAATAATAATTACGAGTATTCCGACGGCAATATGCATCTTATGGTGTAGCTAGTTACAATTCTTGGTCTCTTTACTTCCGTTTTCCTGAGAACATATATAATAATCTTGAGCTTCTTGTAGCTTTGTAGAATTTTATTTTCTGTAATCGTTTCAGTACAATTTGTATACCTTCCTACTGATAAAAGAGCTGTGTTTTTGTGGTTAAATGTAAAGCATTATCAATTGCCATATGATCACTAGTTCCTGTATCTAAGCATTATTATAAGAACTTTAACTCGATCCCATCTTGAAGAATGCTTCCAATCATCAAATGGACACAAAAAAAAGATTCAGAATCAGCTATAGAAGAGAGAATGTTAAGCTAAAATACGATCCCTCAACTTTAGTATTTATAGTATTTTGATCCCTCATCTTTCAAACGAAGCAAATTGGTCCCTCAACCACTCATAACTTACTTTTCCGGTGGAAAAAGATGAGTCACCAAAGTTTAAGGACCAAAGTGCCCATGTCTAGGGATGGCAGTGGGTCGGGTTAAATGGGAGACCCGCCCCATCCCCGCCCAAGCGAGGCGAGGATGGAGGGAGGTTTGACGGGTGATGGGGCGGGGATGGGTATTAAATGTGTACCCGCCATGGGTGATGGGGCGGGTATGGATTTTAGAGTAGACCCGCTCCATATCCGCCCCGCCTCGTACCCATCTTATAACCGCACCATATTTTTTTAGAAGAGTTTAAAATTTATGAAACTTGATACTCTCTAAGACCCAATAAGCTTGAATAATGAAAGTCCCAATTTTCTTAATCTAATTTGATATAATTGTCATAAATGTGATACAATAGAGCATCATGGCAATGGGTTTGGGACGATTTTAGGGCGGGTATGGGTGGGTATGAATATTCAAGTGGGTGATGGGGCGGGAATGAATCCTATCTTGTACCCAATGGGGCGGGTATGGATGTGGATATTGTACCCGCCACGGGTGGTGGGGTGGGGATGGGTATAAGATTTTTAGGCGGGCATGGGTATGGAGGTACCATCATCCGCATCCGACCCGCCCCATTGCCATCCCTACCCATGTCGCAAAAAAATAAAATAATATTTAAAAAAAAGTTTAGGGACCTAACCTATTCAACAAAAGTTTAGGGACCATGATTAATTTTTTTTTTTTATTGTCAGTTTTTTTTTTTTTTTTTTTTTTTTTTTTTTTTTTTTTAAAAGGGAATCTTTTAATTGACATTAATTTTTTTCCCCGTCAACATTAATATTTTGGTTATGTTTTGCATTAATAAAATTATAGAATTTCCAAAAAAAAAAAGGATTTTCCACCTTTTCTCACCCCACATCACCAACAACCTGCCACAGAATTAATTAAATCAGGAGGCCAAGATTAAATCACAAAAAAAAAATCAAAGGCTGGAATTAAAAGATGGTGATTGTTGATGATTGTTAATGAGGTGCAAAATAGGGGATTGTTTCCCCCATTAGAGCAGCCAAATCGAAAGAGAAGAAGAGAGGGCTTAATTTTTTCTTTTTCTATTTCTGTAATTTGAAGTGTTTAATTTATTTGTTTGAAAGAAAGTCGAAGTATTTAATTTTTTAAGTCATATTTAATTTTCTTCTTTAATTCTTTAAGTCATATTTAAAAAAAAAAGTCATTTAATTTTTAAAAAAAACAAAAAAAATTGGGTATGTTTTCTTTCATTTTAATCAAAGTTTGTACATAATAAAAAATAAATATTAATTAGTAGCTGACAAAAAAAAAACAATGATTTGTAATCTCTAAACAAATGCTAACTAGGATAAGTCCCTAGACTTTTGTTTAGTTGGCAGTACACATCCCCAAACTTTGCCGAGTCATAAGTTCCTCCACCGCAAATGGTGAGGCAAGGGTGGTAGAGGACCAATTTGCCTCATTTGAAAGATGAGAGACCAAATATGCAACCAATGTCATAGTTTAGGGACTGCATTTTAACTTATCTCGAAGAGAGATGATCATATGTACAACTCAGAACATAGATAACTCATTAAAATCAGACTGTTCTGTTAATTTTTTGTTACAAGAAATATTTCTAATGATGGTTATCAATTAAGAGACAGTTCAATATTGAAACAATGCTCAACCAATACAGTTTACTGGAGGCAATGTATGCAAATTCAGAATATCCTGCTTGATTAACTAGGCGCGCGATTGCGCGAATCTACTGATTAAATCTGACTGATTAACTAGGCAAAATGTGCTCTGGTATTTAGGTTCTAATATAATGCTTCTGAATCCGTACCTTAATTAGAACCGTGGTACGTAATTAATTAAGTTAATGCAATTCCAAATTTCCAATGAATATATGCTCAATTAATGGGACTTACCATTAGCAACTGATGAAAGTTTCTAAGAAAAAACCAATTGAAGTTGAGGTTCGAAAGAGAGTGGCCTCACTCTTGATTAGCAACATTTTTTTTTTATTTTTTTTATAATAATATACTTCCTCCGTTCTGTTAATATTACAAAAGGAGGAAATTACGCATCCCAAAACATATTTTATATGCTAAATATTTATAATAGTGTAAGAGTAAAAATTATAAAAAGTTGATATTGTAAAAACATTTTATGAGACGAATCCAACAAGAGCCCACTTGACTATATTTTGTTTAACATATAACTCATATTATATGGTCAAATATGAGTGATGAATAGTGTAAAAAGTCCATTGTTGCAATATTATTAGAACGGATAAAGTATGTACCAGGAAAAGAGAATTTTTTTTTTCTTAAGGTTTTTAATTATTTGATCGAGTATTCATTAGCTTCGGATCAGATATAAAGTCGTGAAATGTTTTGATAAAATTGTCAATCTTAAAGATGGGCATCGTGCCGTGCCGTCGCGGGCCATGCTTGGCTGTGCCAGGGCGGGGCTCGTGCCGTGCCGTGCCAAGTTTTGGCACACCCTAACCCACGGCACGGCACGGCCTGGCGAGCCGTGCCGTGCCGTGTCGCGGGCCATCACAGTTTTTTAAGTTTTTTTAATTTTTAAAAATATATATATTATACAAAATCGATATATATATTATAAAATTAACGTGCCGGCGAGCCGACGATCGTGCCCGTGCCGTGCCGTGCCAAATTTCAAGATTTGTGTTCACGGCACGGCCCACGGCCCACAAGTGGGCCACCGTGCCGTGCCGAAATCGTGCCGGGCTCGTGCCGTCCGCGAGCTGGCACGACCCATGCCCACCTTTAATTGCCATTAAATAATAAAGGATATATATAATACTTGTATTTATCTTTTGATGTAATTTAAAACACCTCTTTTCATTTGTAGGTTATCTGAATAAAATCCTTAATACATTATTAAGTACTTACATAATTAATTTGCTTATGTGCCCATAGTTTAGCGGAAATTCTAGGCTACAAATTTTTGCCTATTGCTTATACGGAGTACTAAACTTGATTATTTTCGAACCATGCTCGGTTTTTTAAATTGTTGACTATTAAAATATAGAAGTTTCTAGAAAAATATAATGGATCTGATTCACACTAATTTATTGTGAACCACTAACATTAGAGAAATTATAGTTGTTTTATTAATAAAAAAGAAAGGGTCACTATAATATAAGATTTATACACAAGTAACTGACATTATATTCAACATAGTGACCCCTAATTTTAATATACTAACCTTAACAAATAATATTTAAATATCTATAGGAAATTATATCTTAACAAATTCTATCTTTAAATATCTATAGGAAATTATATCACAATATGGATTGGATTCTTTAGGATTCCTAGCAACTACATGTTACGATTTGTATTCCACAAGAAACGATTTTGAGATGGTAGTGGTTTTGAAGATGAACAAATTGGCGAACCATGAGTTTGTTTTCAATCACTTTTTGTCGGGTTTTCCCTCTTCGTGCCTTGTAGTACTGTTCAAGGACTCAAAGCGTCGTGACTTTATATGTAAGTACCTTGGCATTGGCATTGGCATAGACGGCCCTGACCTTGCCTTGGCCCGGATGTTTGTATGACTATTCAATGTCTCATTTTGGATAAGGATGAAGTAGATTTTAGGAGAAACTTAATGTGTGGATATCCTATCTTGTTGTGGGATCATGGAGCCGATGCCTTTCCTTATACTTTTGAGAAGCTGCAAGAGCTTAGAGCGAATGACTGGCCAATATGGGAAACTCCCTCTACATCCACATTCGAGGGGCTACTAGGTTGCAGTCCTTCTGATTTTGTTTATAAGAATAATACAGCAGGTGATTGTGAGCAGGTGACTATCTCGGAACTTACTGAGAAGGTGGTGGCCTTATACTTGACCGGTTTTGATTCATTCATTCCGACTCTGCACAAGGTCTATGAGCATTGCAGGGCTCAGAATCTGGCATTTGAGATTGTGCTTGTTTACATGCCCTTTGATGACTGTCTTGATCCTGATATATACAACGCGAAAGTGGATAGTGTGTTACAAAAGCAGAACATATCTTGGTGGAGATTGCCCTTCAATAACTCAGTAAGCCGCAGGCTCAAGAGGCTCACCAATGGACCACGGTACAAAAATCAGCTAATCATATATAGTAGGACCACATGATAGATATGTGGAACTGTATGGCGCGGAGATCATAGACCAGTTCGGGATAGAAGGATTTCCGTTCACTAGAGAAGGCATTGTCGAAAGTGGATTGATGAGGCTTAGGGAACTCACCTTGGACTCTTTGTTGGTTTATGGTTCACGAAATTATGTTATTCGAGGAAATAATAAAATTGTTGTGTCTGAACTCAAAGGCAGAAACATACTTCTGTACCTTGATTATTACCTTATGGATAGCTTTACACTTTATCATGAATTATTGATTTGGTATAATGAGATTAAGGCAAATCATCCTACATTCGATGTGGTCTTTGTTCGCCTTCAGAGTATGCACACTAGTACAATTGAAGTGGAAGATGAATCTGAACTATCTGCAGTAATGCCTTGGTTAATATGTCCCTTTGACCCTGATCATTCAGCTTCCCTGGCGAAGAAAATATTCTTTAAAGAACATACTCGCGGTACCCTCATTCAGTTTGGAGAAGATGGGAGGATTTGCTCAACTCAAGTTCAAGACCTTCTGAGAAATCAAGGACCTGATTATTTTCCTTTTGGTGATAATCTACGCCAGGATGTCATTTGTGAGCTTCAGAGTTGTATCCATACATTTATCGATATGATGTAGCTAGTTAGTCTTCTTCTCTTTGGTTCCATGTTCTTGAGGATGTAATAATCTTCCCCTGCTTCTTGTTATGATGATATGAACATTTATTTTTAATAGTTTCAGTGTTTTTTTTTTTTTATAATTTTGTTCCACAAGATGTGTAGTCCTTTTAATGAGCCTATCCTTTGTTATAATTGCTTTTAAGTTATTCATCTATTTTTTGATTAGATAATACATTACTGATAAATAAAAAGTCTGTCTTACTGACCTTATTATAAATCTGCACTTGCACAAGCTTACCTTAATATTGTCCTAACAGGCTCAAAGTTGCTGCATATTTTGGTGTATGTTTGTCGTTTAAGATTTTTCCTAAGCTTCTAATACCCACTGTTAAGCATCTGTTTGATAAACAGAGTTTTGTGCTGCTATTTCGGTTATAAACAAAGTGTCTACAAAAACAGATAAATGATTGGAGACTTATCCAAGCATATTATATTGCTCATAAAAAATCCTCAAAAAAAATATTGCTCCTAATGCAAGGCACATGATGATGATTATCCAAAGCTAAATAAAATTTTATTAGTTTTCATCCAAAGTACATTGCATCAAACTAAACATTAACAGGAAAAGGTCCACCAAAGTAAATAAATTTAGCATTTTCCTGATTTGTAACAACAGCATTATACTCTTTATTATTTGTAAACTCCTCAAGATATGGAGTTGTCACAATATTATGAGCATCATCTACCACTTGAAATTTGCAATAGGCGAAATTCGTCTTTTCTGGAAGCTCATCAGGATATGTTCCTGCTCCCATAACTGGTGCATCTATAGGTTTTACCGTGCCTTCAGTATATACTTCTCCTCCACATCCTGCATATGTTGCACCATTTGCTAGCCCTACGAATATATCCTTCGGCCAAAACCCGAGTTCAATGTTGTCCTTCCCTCCTTGGAGATAATAATTCCCGTTCTTCTCATCCTAATGGACGTAAAAAGTAATGTGTAACAATTTTAGTGAAGCAGATAAAAGTATGTGTTGTACTCCATATTTAGGATATATATATATACACGTTACCTGATAGACAAAGAAAGAGTTTGCGTAAATTGGTCCTGGAATTTTGGATAATGGAGACATTACTAAGTTGAGGGGAATATCTGGTCTTGTTACTACAAATCCACATTCTGAATCGAAACAATGTTGATCGCCTGCCTGTAAATTGATCATGATAAACTCATTGATTTGTTAATTACTGAGTAATTTGGACTTTATATTGACAAATATTGGTAACAAATGAACCAAGGAAGTTATAAATAAAAATAAAAAAAGTAAATTTGTGAGGAAGGTCCTTTTAAGTAGACCATAGACTTTTTTGTGACAAAGTCCCTTTTATAAAAAAGGTGACACAAAAGGTCCTTATATCATATTTAGGTTGTGAGGAGGGTTCTTTTGATCATTTTCGGCGTTGACTTTTTTATTTTCTGGCCAAAAAAAGTCACATCTAAGTTCCCTTTTTTCTCCCTCCTCTTATCTCTCGTTTTCCCATTTTTTTTTCCCTATTAAACCCTAATTTCTAGAAACAATTAACACTAAAACTTCAATTGTATTCCCATAAATTAAAATTGAAGGCTTTTCAAAGTAATTCAAGGCTAATCGTCCCCACAATGAGAGAAAATAAGGAAAAAAAGGGAACTTAATAAGTCACGTGCTTTACACGTGGCTTTTTTTGGCCGGAAAATAAAAAAAGTCAACGTCGGAAAAATAGTCAAAGGACCCTCCTCATAACCCAAACAATAAAGACCTTTGTGCCATCTTTTTTATAAAAGGGTATTTGTCATAAAAAAAAAAAGTCTACTTAAAAGGACCTTCTTCACAAATTTTCCATAAGAAAATAAATAAATAAATTTAATTTGATAACAAACTATTCCTAAGTTAAATAATACGAAGTAACATGTTGCTATATATCTTACATTTGCGTAAATGAAGAACCTTGTTTGATTGTCGCCGTATTTCATTGGATTAACCTTGCATTGGAAAAAAAAAAGTAAAGATATATATGAACAAATTAATACCTAGAAATGATAATTTTAATTCAAGAATAATCAAATTTGAAACTAAATTAGTAAATTAAAAAAAACTTACTGTCCAACCAGCGATAATAGCGTCATTACCACCTCTAAGTATGATTTCAGCAGAAGTATACTGGTTTGGTTTAAGTAGTTGTGGATTCCAAACGCTGATTTCTCCTCGAGCTCCATAATATTTCTTTGATGGATCGTTTTTGGTTTGACCCAACGCAAACTACACATGAAACAAATTCATGCAATGTATAATTTATTACTCATCACATATTTTAATAGAGATTACCATAATTAACATGAATTAAGAATAACCAAAGATAAATAATACCAAGTATATAATAATATTTATATTTCTTAATAACTTAATCAATTGACATGTATTTAGGGACAAAGGGAGTAGATTAATTAAATGAAAATATAAGTACATACTACTTTAAAAATAAATTTAAAAATTAAAATAAATGAACGATTTCTCTTAATATTGTTAAAATAGAAATTAATTCCCATTATGCTTCGTTTTAAAAAAAAATTTCCAAAGTAGTGTCCACGTAGGATTGGTTTTCGGTTCAACTTAAAACCGCTAACGGTATTAGCGGTTTTGCAGTTTTTGTAAAATAAAGTCAAAGAGACCTGTTTTTATTGAAAGGAGGTCTCGTTGAAATTAGGTGTAATTGCCGGCGCTCTCTTTTCTTGTTGTGGTCTAAGAATTAACAAGGATACAAAAAGACCTGTCGTATTGCAAGGCGGTCTCTTTGAAATAATTTTCCTTAAGACTATGCCTTGTAAATTAACCAAGGACGCAAAGAGACCTGTTATTGTTAGAGGAGGTCTCTTTTTTAAAACCGCTATTACCATTAGCGTTTTAAGTTGAACCAAAAGCAAAAAAAAAAAAAAGATCCTACGTGGACACTAGGTAGGGAATTCATTTTTAAATCAATGTATTATGGGAATTGATTTTTATTTCAACAATATTATGGGAAATCGTTCTAAAATAAATACAAATTAAAAAAATAAAGACCAACTAAAATTAAGAGGAAAAACTTTCTTTAAAAAAAAAAAAAAAAAAGGAAAAACTTACAACAATTCCTGAAACGTCTTGCTCTGGGTATTTCCAATTAGTGTGGTAATTACTGAGTCTTCTTATAGGAACAGTTCCTGAAGGGCACCCTCCATCCTTAAAACGGAACATATCTAGTAGTGACATTTCATTCTTGCTCCAAGAGTTAGCATTGTTGTCAACAACCACCTTAGGAGTAGAACTCGATCTTGTCTACTCAAATTATTAAAATATACGTTAAAAAAGAAAATGAGACAAATAAATAGGAACAGATGAGGAAGTACTAATTAAGGATTAAAAGTTAGCATAGCATACCTCTGGATGAAAACTGTGATTTTTTAAGAGAGGATGATTAAATGCTGGTTGCTTGTAAAAGTCTATGCAATCATATATATCCCCGTATTCTGTCTGAAAAATATATTTGTACTTTGTAAATAATAAGCAAAATAATTGGTAGAGTCAAACTTTGCACACATGTCAATAAATGCACTAATTTGACCTTATTTTCTCTAATTAAATATTAATTAGCTGTCAAAAAAAATACTCCCTCCGTCCCTAAATTACATTCCTCTTTGGAAATTTACACGGTAATTAAGGAGGAAAGAATAAGACAAATAACAATAATTAGATAATGCAATGAGAAATACAGAGATAGATTAGTTATTACTCATGACATGTCATCAATCCTTTGCAAAAAAAAAGGATCAATCACATGCTTCTAATTGAAAATTTTTAACCAATCATATTCATTGTAATTTGGCACAAGGATTATGAGTGAGATTAGGTAAAGATGAGTGAGAAAACATTAAATATAAAACAGAAAAAAGTTGATTTACTAAAAAAAACTTACCAAAAATAGAAAGGAGAAATGTAATTTTGGAATATCAAAAATAGAAAAGAGGAATGTAACTTAGGGACGGAGGGAGTATATATTAATTACAATAATAAAAAAAATTATATCATCAAACTTTATATTAATACCTGTCTAACGATGCATTTCATTATAAAATATGTTTTTATTACATTAATTAAAAAATTATAGTCAAAGTTAATACGTAGTATATGACTAGTGAAAAGAACTATACCGTGTCAATTATTTTAGGATGCAGTGAATATATGAAGTTAAGATTTATTTATCTATGTAAGACATTTAATTTTTTTACTTGTAAAAGATAAATTATAATTATTTGATCAATTTTAATTACTTCAAGCATACACAAATACTTTTTTTTTGAGAGAGAGAGAAAACCATAATCAATTTTATTATTTAAGAAGTATGAATACTTTTTCTGTAAATCCTTCAAAAAATAAAAAATACTTTTTCTGTAAATTTTATATAAACCCGGGTGTAAAATACACCAAAGTTTATTTTTTGCTCATATAATATTTTGTTTATTTTAAATTGAGCAAAATAAAAATTATATCAAATGAGCGAAAACCGAATACTACGAATATATGAAATGAGCAAAAATCAAATACTACGAATATATGAAATGAGCAAAAACCCACTCTTATGTGCACCTATTTCTATGTGCATCCAGATGTATATAAAAGGTGGTATTTTTTTATTTGTACATTTCAAAATAGTTTCAAATTTGTTAAAAACCTTGAAAAGTACCTCAATGGTCTTGGCAACATGATCCGGCCTATCTTTTTCGAGAAGCCCTCTACACCGGCCGTTAGTAGGAAAAAATGATACAAGGAATAATGAGAGAAATGCATACACCAACATCTTTTGTGCTTGAACCATTGTATAACTTGCAAACCTGCATTGATGTAAAGCAATTTTATTATAATGAGTAATGAAAGGCTGCATTTTGCTGCTTGAAGATGGTATTGATTCCTAAGTACCTAAAATAATTATAATACAACACTCACTAAATAATTCCAAATAATTTTTTGTTTAGAAGCTTTTGGTTTAGGGCTTTAGGCTCATTGACAAGGCCTTCAAGACTATATATATATAATTTGTTTCTGAATTATTGACATAATTTAATTAACTTTTAAACAAGTTTTTTTTTTTTTAATTTTTACTTATTGATGTATCACAAAAAAAATGTAAAATGTTATTAATGTAGGTATTAGTATAAATTTTTATGGCATCAATATTTTTTATTACTAATATTTAAATATTTATATTAATGGTCAAAATAGTGCATTGACAAGTGTGATAAATTTCTACTTTGTATTATAGTCTTATTATTTTGAAATGGAGGGATGGGAGTATCTCTCTAAGTATTCTTATTTTGGTAGCATATCAAAGTGTAAAATTATTAAAGTGGAAATAATCAATATATATCAAAATCCACAAAAATCTTGATATTTTACCAAATTTGGAGATAGTTAATGCTACAATCATATCAATAACAATAATGATACCAATAATGATAGATAATAATAATTCAATTAAATAATTATAGGTTGTGTTTCTTTGATGGATGAATTGGATTGAAAGTAAATAAAATTCATGTTGGCCTCTAAATTTAAAAGATTTGATGTAAGGTTTTGAACATGTGACCTTTAAAATGAAAATGAAGATGTAACCACCATTCCAATGTAACATCAATAATGCTAAATGTTTTGTTAAAATTAAATAAATAAATAAATGTTTTAATAAAGTTGCTAAAGTGAAGTTTAAATTTGGAGGATTTTGTATAGAGTTATTGGATGTTAAATACTTAAATTAGAATTAATTAATGTAAAATTGTTTATTGACTTTGATGTATAAATTAATATGACGCTTATAACATTATAAATTTTTGGAGTATAATTATTTGGCATACTACAAGAAGTTAAGAACAAATGATGAACAATAAATTAAGTTAAAATGTAGATGAAGAAGATTTGAGAGAGAATTTCAATTAATATTTTTGTAATTTTTTTAAACACAAATTAAACCGATTATATATATTACTGATTCAAACCTAACATACAACTTACGTCCCTATTGATACATAAATTCGATGTAAGCTAAAAGAGTCATGATAGTTAACACATGCATAAACTCTGATCTAAACTAAACCCAATTGTACTACATAATGAAGGTAACTGAAATACCTAACAAATCGAAATCTAATAGTAGAATGGTCCAAATAGCAGCCAAGCAAGTCAAGTGGAGCAGGATAATCTAAAGAGAATATCACAATGGGTTGGGTTGATCGTTTGCTACTTCTTTAGCTCTCGATTTTTCATATTCTATTCATATCATTTTACCTAATATTATAAGTAAACTTTAACTATTAATATAATAGCTCCAATTACATTATCATAATTCGTAAATATATACATAATTTATATAATGAGAAAATTATAAATTATTCATTTGACTAAAAACAATAAGTAAATCTATATATATTTTGTTTCATTACTTATGTTCGTTGTACATTTTCAAGTGAAGAGTTTTTTCGAGAACGAAGTGGGGTAAATACGAATGCAAGAAAACAATTGTATTTTTTGCCCTACCACATATTCAAATTAATTCCTTAATAAATATAAATTAATCAATTAGATATTCAATATATTTTTTAATATTAAAATAAAACTTATTTTTAACCTAAAATCTTACTGACAAGTAATGTTGCAACTGGTGGAGCTAAGTTTAAACAACTTTTTACACACATTAAAATGATTTTTTTTAAAAAACCTAACACACACATATATATATATATATGCATTGCATGGGGTTCATCTAGTATATATTAATTTAAGTATACAAACTTATATGCGGAAAATATGTATTCACGTAATATATACATGCAATACATGTTCGATATATGCGCAATATAATAATATGGATTAGTTTTTATATATTTAAGTCATTATGAAAGTGTACATTGATGTTTTTTTTAATAATTTAGATTAATAAATTTATTTACAATTGATTAAGAATAAAATCAATTAGATTAAATTAATTAAGATCTAATTACTGAAAAGCTAGCTCCCCCACTAAATGTTGGAGTATAAATTCCAATTCTTAAGTCGGTTGCATAAAGCTAGATAGAAACATATGAAGCCGACACTTATTGCTGTAATAAGTCCATTAGCTCTTAGGTAGCTAGGGTACTTTTCCAGCAATTTATCCTTAAAACATAAACAAAACAAGAAACCATATTTGAAGGAAAAAAAAAAATTATATTTTCCTTGTATTAAGTGAAGAATTGAGAGAGATTTAATTAAGTTACTATTAAATTATATTTTTTTTTTTTGCCACCTGTATAGGAGAGTACGGGTGTTGTGTTTTGGCTGCCAGCTAAGGCTTGTGTTTTGGCTGCTAGCTAAGGCGTTGTTTCCGTGTATTTCATTATAGGAGATGTCGATTTGGGTTTGGTTTGGTTTTGTGTTTCCGTTGCTGATGAGGGAATTCGGTTTGATTGCTGCTATGGGTGAGATTGGGTGGTATGGTTTCAATTCCTTTTTTTGCACTGTTGCCTTTGATTTGTAGATATGGCTTTTATTAGCTGGCCTGATTTTGGATTTGTTTGTTTGGGTTGCTTTATTGCCTTGCATGATTGGTTTTTGATTTGTGTGTTAGGAATGTACCTAGGTCTGTTAATTGCGTGGTTAGGAAATAGATTTGTGTGTTAGGAATGTACCTAGGTCTGTTAATTGCGTGGTTAGGAAATAGATTTGTGTGTTAAGGTAGCACAAAGCCTTGGGGACTACTCAACTGTACTTCTAAGAAGAATGCAAAGGACGTACAGTGATTAGTTTAGGTTTACCCTTGTGGGTATAGTCGGTTAAATAGAGATAGGGGTTGCTGGGGTTTTCATATATTCATTTTGGGATTTCTGGATATGGTGTTCTGAGATTGGTTTGTAAAGGTATTTGCTTAGGTGTTGTTACTTGGTGTCAATTGGTATTAGATTGTTTATTGAAAGTAAAATTAGAATTTATACTTTATCAATTTGAATAGCGCCGTGATTATTTCAGCCGAATTGGACGTTTCTTGACACATCGGATTCTAAGATTATACATATATATTTAGTTTTATTTTTTTGCCGTTATGTACTGTTTAATTTTGTGTGTGCTATTGAGTTAGTTTCTGATCTCTTGTGATTGGTTTGTCAAGGTATTCGCTTAAGTGTTCTTACTTGGTTCTGGATGGTATTAGATTGTTCATCGAAAATAAAGTTCTAATTTGATCTCTATCAATTTGAGTTGTGCCACAATTATTTAAGCTAAATTGAACGTCTTTTGACAAATTGAATTCTCACATTGCCGCGGTGTAATGTTTTATTTGGTATTAGATTGTTCATTGAAATTAATATTTCATTTCTATCAATTTGAATAGTGCCGCAATTATTTTAGCCAAATTGGATGTCTTTTGACAGATCGAATTCTGACATTATATATATATATATATATATATATATATATATATATATATATATATATATATATATCTTAGATTGTTGTCGCGGTGTGATATTTTATTTGGTGTGTGCCGTTGAATTAGTTTCTGATCTTTGGATATAGACTGGTTAATAGATTCTCTTTGAAGGGTGTGGTTTATTTGAAATTGTTATTAATAGCTGATTTTATATGTCTAAAGTAGTGCCTTTTTGGGGATTACAGGTTTGATCAATGTGTTTGGTGCTTTGGTGTACTTAGGAGCCACTGTGTATTGTTTAATGTGCAGGGTATTCTGAGGTAATCCCTTGTACTTTGTTTTTTTAATGATGTGCTTTAGAATTCTTTGTTTTGTTATTAGTTGTTTTGCTTTATTTCAGCTCTGTTCCATTGTTTGCTTTGTTTTGTCCTGTTGTTTGCAAGGTTTTTGTTTGGGTTGTGTATGAACTTGATTAGAGTAGAGTCATTGGGTTGTGTACGAACTTGATTAGAGTAAAGTCATTAGGCTGTAGAGATATATCTTTTGTGTTACTAGGTTGCCCTGTGCCTAGAGTTTTGTACCAGAATTCGTTGGCTTTGTAGATACGGTATGCCGGTGTTTTTTTTGGAAGGAACACGGTTTCTCTGGTCTGAATTGTGTCCTGGATTTTGCCATTACAGGTTATGGCTAGACGATCAAACAAGGTCTGTGTTCCTTTCCAGCCTCTGTTGGAAAAGATTGTTTCTTGGCTCCAGTTTCCACCTCCATCCTATGGATTCGTAGATGCTACTAAGAACAATGCCTTTGTTCGGGTTGGCCGTCCAAATACACGTTCAAGGTTTATTTTCTATGGTGGAGATGCCAGTTCGGTAGAAGAGTCTCATGAGCGAGCAGCTCACAAGGCTGTGAAACGATTGATAGGTCGGTTTAATGTTCGAGTAGATGATTTCACACATGAACGCCTTAAGATGTATCGTCTATGTGTAAAGCTCTATAAAAATAGATGCGCTGAATTAGTCCAGGAGAGAGAGGCCCTTAACCGCATACGATCAGAATGCATTTCAGGGGAGAATGCAGCATTTCATGATACCCATGTTTTAGTTGATTTTGTACAATTCCTGGGTGTTTTGGTAAGGAAAACTGGTGTCACTGCAACTGCTATAGAGACTACTATGGTACAGGGACATGGTTATATTTCTTGGCTTATGGTAAGCTGTCCTCATACCGTTATTGCCATGGAGTGCATTTTTAGTGATCCTTGTGCTGAAGCGGCTATAGCTGAGCAACGAGTTGCGAAGAAAGCATCATTTTTCATTGCTTCTCAATTTCATTTGGAAATAGTTGATGCAAACTATGGGACTGCATCAAAGCTGAGTGCTGGATGTTCTTTGATGCGGGAAAAGTATCTGATCCTGAAAGGACATCTTGAATGTTTAGAAAGGGGTTCTAAACAATCTGATCCTGCTAATTGTGTAGGGGTTGATTGCTGTGTGACACCAACTGCTGAAGAATCACAGATACCGGTTGTTGCTCTTCCACCGAGTCGTCCGCTTAAACGTAGAATTGTTGTGGAAGGAAGCTCTAAGAATGCTATGGAAGTAGAGACCTCAGAGCGCCTTGTTACCGGTCTGCCAGATTTAGAGACTGTATTTAAGCGTTCTATTGTTGATTAGCTATGTGCCATAGAGCATGCTTGTTTTGGATGTTGGATATAAGGACTTGTATTTAGTTGTTAGGGTCCCTTGCTATAATAGTAGTATTAGTATGCGCCTTTTGCTTATTAGTAGTTGTTGTCTTAGAATCAGATTGTAGCTTGTATTTTGGTTGTTTTGGCATCTCTGTTGATGTAAGGAATTTCGTATTTTCAGCACTTTGAATGTGATGTTTTGATATTTATATAATTCTCTTATAAATAAGTGTTTTGTTGTTGTATTGTTTAATGTACTTAAATTTAAGGGTTTAAGATTGCATCATTTATCTTTTATTAAACAAGACAAGAATCAAAATGTTTGGTTTGTTTTTGAGATAGTTTTTCCACAGCGTTCCTTTTTTGGGCAGCATTTTCAGCTGCAACATATCTGATTTACGCTTTAGGAATTTGTTCCAGTCCACCTACAACAAGCATTTCAGGCTATCTGTGATCTGTGACCATGGGTATTATAGAAACTGAAATTGCGTTTACCGTATTGTGGTTTATATATCTATAGAATGCAACTTTTAAGATTAAGAATAACCTTAAGGTGTTCAATGCTAGATTGTCGTAATGGCTTGCCAAAATTATCGCGCAATAGTTGTAGACGCTTAAACCAGGCTACACAAAGAACATCTCAATCGGCATTTGCATGGTAAAAATTGCTGCCCTCCTTATCTGCATTGATATAATGAACTACTTGTTTGGAAGTATATAACTGTGTGTGATTTACATTGTAGCCCATCCAAGTCAGATAATCAGTATCAGACTGCGAGTTTGTGTGAGATTCGAACAACAAAGAAACGAAAATGTATACAGACGCTAGCTACCCCGCGAGGAAATGGGTACTAAGTGAAATTCATTGAGTTTGCTTTTACTATAAATTTTCTGTTGTGTGATGATGTGATATTGTTACATTCTCCATAATATATAGGTTCATGGCATTCTGATTGTTGTTTTGCTGTTGGTTTAGAATTCCTAGGTGCTTGAAATACACTTGCAAGACTAGAGTACTACCTTTAATATTACTGAATTAGCCTTTTGTGCAGTGCAACGCAGGAGAGCATGGCTACCTGTTCATCACATACTTCTACCAACCGTCTTAAAGAAAGTAATAGATTTACGAAGTGCTATACATTTAAGCAGTGGATATTATGATTGGTAATGATTGTGGTTCTTTTGGTGAGTTTTGGCAGATGTTCTTGGTGCTGCTACAGATCGAGAGTTTCCAACAAATCCATTGAAACTTTCTGCACCTATTTACTGTTCTAAATGTGGGGCAAAGAAATTTATGTTTGAGTCCCTCCACTTTTGCTGTGGTGATGGAGACATTGAGATAGCAACAAATGAGTACCCTCCTGAGCTCATCTACTTATTTACTTCCAAAGATGAAATTGCTGTTCATTTTCGAAAGTATGCTAGATTGTATAACAATTTGTTCGCATACAGCTCTCTTGGAGGCCATTTTGATGCAAAGAGCAAAAGAGGAATTTATGTATTCAAAATGCATGGTCAGATGTATCATTTTGTCCCAGATTTATTACCTGAAGAGAAGTGTCCTAAATATCTGCAGCTATATTTTTATGATGGACAGCATGAGGTTAAAAATAGATTGGGTTCATTTCCAGAAGTGAGAGAAGATGTGATCCAGATTCTGATGCATGTGTCCCAGCAGAATCCATATGCTATGTTTTTCCGGTCTCTAAGAGAACGCGTTGTTACCGAGGACACGAAAATTATTCTGAATCAGAATCCTGTGCTTGATCAGCGTGTCTATAATGCTCCTTTTGTTGATGATGTAGCTGTTATCTGGCCAGAGAATGCTTCATCAAGCCAAAGTTCAAGTCCTCATATTATGGTGACTGGAAAATCTGATCAGACTCACCGAATCTATCATAATTATGGCTGTTACGATCCGCTTCAATATCCGTTATTATTTCCCCGAGGAGAATGTGGCTGGACTCAGGGTCTTAAAAAAAAAAAAATCTCATCCAAGTACACGAGCAGCAGATTTAGTTCCAGATCCCATTATGTCTTGTGCTGTTCACGATGCTGAGGATTTGCTCAGTCAAGAAGAATCACGTACATAGTTCAAATCTTTCGTTTATGCATTCTATGCCAGACATACACTATAACTTGTTTTTAAACTGACATAGTTCATGGGTTTTTTTCTATGCAGGTGCAAGGAGAAAGAACACAAGAGCAGACAAGTTTATTTCTCCTAGGGAATATTATGCCTACAAGTTGCAGATTCGGCCTAATAACATGTTATTGCGAGCAGGGAGATGTTTCCAGCAGTATATAGTCGACATGTATGTAAAGATTGAAAACACAAGGTTAGATTATTTTCGTAACAATCAGGAAACAATTAGAGCTGATCTGTATAAAGGTATTTTGGATTCATTGGATAGTGGAGAAACTATTGCTTCTAATGTTGGCCGAAGGGTGATATTACCCCCAACTTATATTGGGGGTCCTCGGGATATGAAGAAGCGGTATTTAAATGCCATGGCATTAGTGTAGAGATTCAGCAAGCCAGATTTGTTTGTAACAATTACGTGTAATGCTAACTGGCCAGAGATCAAGGACGAGCTAGCTACTGGTGAAAAGGCACAGGACAAACCTGATTTGGTTGCTAGAATTTTTAGAGCAAAATTGATTGCACTGAAGAAAGAAATCATGGAAAGGAAGGTTTTTGGAGAAGTTGCTGCAATGGTGTATGTAGTTGAGTTTCAGAAAAGAGGTTTGCCACACGCTCATTTTTTGATTATTCTAAAACCTGAATATAAGCTGAAATGTCCTGCTGATTATGATAAGTTTGTTTGTGCTGAAATACCTTCTGAAACTAATAGCCACCTTAGGCGAATTGTCTTGGCACATATGATGCATGGCCCTTGTAGCATACTTAACCCAGAATGTGCATGTATGCGCTCACGTGGTCTAAAATTAAGTTGCAAGAATAAGTATCCGAAAAAGTTTTGCAATGAAACTACTAATAGTAAAGATGGCTATCCTATTTATCGGAGGAGAGAAACTGGAGAAAAAGTAGTTATAAGAAATGCAGAGCTAGATAATCAGTGGGTCATTCCATATAACCCTTATCTGTCTTCATTATTTGATTGTCATATAAATGTTGAGGTGTGTTCGACAACTAAAGCAGTAAAGTACCTATATAAGTATGTATATAAGGGTCATGATAGAATTTCTTATAATGTAGTGTCCTCTAATAATGAAGTTGTGGATGAGATTACACAGTATCAATCAGGTCGATGGGTATCTCCTTGTGAAGCGGCATGGAGAATCTTTAGTTTTGATTTATTTGAGATGCACCCTCCGGTTTTACCTTTGCAGGTTCATTTACCAAATATGCAGACCGTTTGTGTTCATCCTCATGAAAGGTTACAAGTTGTTGTTTCGAATTCTAAACGATCAAGAACTCAATTGACTGAATTTTTTGCTATGAATTCTGCCTCTGAAGCTGGGCTGGGATACTTATACGGTGAATTTTGTGAGCATTACACATGGGAGCAGAGTACTAAGAAATGGAAACAAAGGGTTCAAAATAGGCTATCAATTGGGAGATTAGCATTTGTATATCCTGCAGAGGGTGAACGGTTTTTCCTAAGACTTTTATTGCTGCATGTAAGAAGCTCTAAGTCATTTGAGGATTTACGAACTGTCAATGACCATCTTTATCCTACTTTTCAAGAAGCTGATATAAAGCTTGGAATTATAGAAGATGATGATGCAGCTTAGTTAACTCTGTCTGAAGCTTGTGAGACTCATATGCCTGTTGCCTTGCGCCGATTATTTGCAACAGTCCTTATATTTTGTCAACCGAGCGATCCTGCTGCTTTATGGGAAAAGAATAATCCTTTTCTTGGTGAAGACTTCTCTCATAAATTTCCACAACAGCTTCAAAAAGTGCAGCAGCTTATTGTAAGGGCTATAGAACAGCACCTTGAAGCCATGGAAAAATCACTTGCTTTTTTTGGTCTAGATTATCTAAACTCCCAAGTTAACGATGAGTTCAGACGGACAAAGGACATTCTAGATGCCCTTGATGCTCCTATCCCAGAAGAATGCTTAAGTTGCCGCTCTAGGTTGAACTCTGCACAGAATGCTGCTTTTCTATGTATTATGGATCATGTTATAAAACAGAAGGGTGGAACCTTTTTTATTGATGGTCCAGGAGGCACAAGAAAGACCTTTCTGTACAATGCTTTGTATGCAGAAATACGATTAATGAACAAGATTGTTTTACCTACAGCAACATTAGGAATTGCTGCAGCAAACATTCCTTCAGGTAGACCTGCTCATTCAAGATTTAAAATACCGATTGATAGTGAAGCTTCTTTAGCATGCGATGTTCCAAAACAAGGCAGTTTAGCAGCACTACTAAAAGAAACTGCGCTTATTATATGGGATGAAGCTTCAATGGCTAAGAAACAAAATCTTGAGTCTTTGGATCTGCTGTTACAGGATATATGTGGGAATAAGCTTACATTTGGAGGCAAGGTTGTTGTCTTCGGAGGTGATTTTAGGCAGGTTTTACCAGTGGTCCCTCAGAAAACTATGAAGGAAGCAGTTGAGGCAAGTATTGTTACTTCTTATTTGTGGCCTAAATTTATCAAATTTAGACTGACCGAAAATATAAGAGCAAGAGAAGATCCTGTCTATTCTGCTTTTTTGCTAGAGTTGGGAAATGGGAAATTACAACAGACAGAAAATGCAATCGTTGAATTACCACAAGAAATTGTCCATTCCGCCAGCAATCTATCAGAATTAGTCTCTACTGTTATAGGCCAAACATTCCCAGAAGTTGCTCAGGGACAGATCGATAGTCGAGTGTTTACTGAAAAAGCAATTTTAACACCTATGAATGATGATGTGGATTCTATTAATACATCTATGATTGAACAATTCCCAGGTCAAGCTGTTAGATACAAAAGCTTTGATGCCATTTTAAATGATACATGTAATATCTATCCAACGGAATTCATTAACAAACTATGCCCAGGTGGAATGAGTCCTCATGAGCTGATATTAAAGGAAAATTGCCCTGTTATACTGCTGAGAAATTTGCTTCCTTCTGAGGGTTTATGCAATGGCACGAGACTAATCTGCAAAAAATTCTACCCAAATGTGATTCAGTGTGTTATAGCAGTTGGCCACTACAAAGGAGAAGATGTATTCATACACAGAGTCAATTTAAGACCTTCTACTGGTGCCAGCTATCCATTTCAGTTTGAAAGAAAACAATTTCCTATCAAGTTAAGCTTTGCAATGACAATTAATAAGTCCCAAGGACAGACTCTAAGTCAAGTATCAATTTATCTTCCGCGTCCATGCTTTTCACATGGACAGCTTTATGTAGCACTATCCCGAGCTAAGAAAGCAAAAGATGTCTGCGTTTTTACGAAAAGACCTACAGAGAAGAGTTCTTCATCTGCTGTTAACAATGTTGTGTCTTTTGAACTCTTACACTTAGCAGGTATTCTTGAAAATGATACAGAGTAGTGCTCAGAATTTGTTGATATGCTGCGGGCTAAGGCAAATGTATATTAGTTGTGGTTATTACATCTACACAGGTATCTTGAAATTAAGCTGTATATATTTTTTTTCAAATGGTGTTGTTTCGCTGATCTTCTCTGTTTTCTATTTTTAAGAAGGAATCGAACTTTTGAATTGCAGCAGTCGCCATGTTTACCTTTATCTTGACTCTTGTTGTTTTATTGTATTTACATGGTTCATAAAATTGGACTAGGAAGAGCTGATCCTTAAGAGGTGCTGGCTTACTCGATATTGGAGTCTATATATATGATATGGTAATTGACCACTTTAGCTATTTTAGATTTTTCGTTTCTTATACTGCAAATAATTGCAGCTAATATATAGCTTTGTACATGCATCGACATGTAATTATTGCTTATACCTATTTCTGTTTACGTTTTCTTAAAGTGCAAATAATGAAAGCTGATAAATGACTTTATATATGTATTAAACTTAATATCAAGATTGTTATTGCTGCAGGACAGAAAGCAAAGGAAGCCAATCTTTCAAGTGCAGGTTTGATATTATTTTAATAGATTATAATATATTACTTCTGAGTATTGCTGAATTACTTACTTAGGTTTCATTTCTTATATTGCAGAATTCTTCGACTGTCACCATTTTACACATTCGTATGCGTTTCTTTATTTATTACATCGATCACAGATATATATGCACTTAGTGTATCACAATGTGTGCTGATAGTTGTTTTTTTTTTTTTTTTTTTTTTTTTTGCTTTTTTTTTTTTTTTTGTTGTGCTTTATTACTTTTGGGATCTTTCCTATAGTTTATTCAGGAAATACTAATTTAAGATTGTAGGGGTTGGAAGTTTGCTTCCCATTTTTGGAATTGTGTTCTTCGTGTGAGTTTTTAGTAAATGAGTTTGTCACCCCTTAAAATTAGAATGCTGATTTCAAGTATGAGGAAAGAACCTTATATTGTGCAGTCACTTAGTGCATTTACAGCATTACCTTACAGTGTGTTTTTATGAAGACTGAAGGCCTACTTGTGTTAAAATTGCATCACAATAGGTTTATGGTGTGTTACCTATTCTTACATATAATGATATTAGGGGTAACAACCTGTATGCAATGAATCGCATTTGTTATTAGTGTCTAATTTTACTCCACTAGCCTTTTGAAGTTAGCTATAAAATGCTTTTATTATTGTTTTGATGCAGCACCAGTGATAGTCTGATTATCAAAGTGTTATGGAACGAACTGCAGCTGTTTTCATCATCTTAGAATCCTTCACATGCTTTTTTTCTTGTCAATGATCGTGCATAAAGGAAGATGATGATGCCACTAACATCACCTGAGGAACAATAATTTTAGAAGCCAATTTTTCGGAATTAAAGAAGTAAGATACAAGTATGGTCGATTATGCAAAACCACAGGTTTAGGTAGACCCTCAGCCCTCCTTATGTGCTTTGTTTACATATGATTTGCAGCCATTATCTAGCCTAGCTAATGAATCAGTTTTCATTGATGTATTACTGTTGTTGAAGAACCTGCTTCAACAAAGGAAGATTCTGTAAGAGAAGAACCTGCTAAAACGGATTCTAAATCCATGAAAACTGATGAGGCAAAGGTTACAGATGAAGGATGCTTGGTTGTTGATGAGGATACTGTTAGTATAGAACCCGTGAAATCTGGAGTTGCTGTTAGGGAGGACCCTGGAATAGCCGGAATAGAGATGAAAGCGGAAGTTAAGGAAGTAGAAGCACCTGCTGGTGAAAACGCGACATTGGCCAGTGATAATCATGCAAATTCTTCTGAGGTGAGCATTTTTTTATTATTAGTATAATCATGTTGAACTAGCTATTAATGACATTACTATATGCCTTATTAGGTTTGCCTTTGCAGATTGTTGATAATTCTGACAAAAAGGCTCTCGCAAATGAAGCAGAAACACCTGCATCAGAAGAGATTAATGCTGAAGCTGCTGAATCCAAGCAGCATGAGTCTACTGGTGGAATGCAATCTGTTTCTGGTGGGGATTAAGAGAAGGTTCAGCATAATGATGTAGATGATGATGCATCTGATAAGATTGATGATAAAATTGAAACTTTGATCCCGGATAAGGGAGATGAAGCTGAGGAGAGATTTTACTCATTCAAGATCAATATGCATTTATTTGGTGAGTGATAAAAAAGAATACCGTTTATAGTAACCTTTCCTTCATCATATATTATATTTTAGATTCCTAAATTAGGAAAAATGTAGATGGCCTTAATAATTAGTATACTAATTAATGTATATAGGGTAGATCTTTATAGAATATCTAGATTCCGTTTCTTATTTAACGATTATCTTTTTTTTGTGTTTCAAAAATGACGCTTTTACCGAGTTACTTTTAAAAACCGATTTATATATAACTGATGAATAATTTTTACTGATCAACATTAGAGGTTTGTGGTTTATTTTTATGTCTAAATATTTGGGTTATGTTTCTTTTGGATTTATATAATGGGCCATGTAAAATGTAGCCCACATTAAAAGTGCTACTATTTAGATTTCAAGATGTAATAACATATGATAAGTTAGTTCACTTTCCTTTAGAGGGAAAAAAATGCAAGTACAAGTCAAATGTACTTTATTCACATAATCTTTGACAGCTAAGATGCTGTACTTTAACATCAATTATGGCCACAAAAAATATAATTTTACTTGCTTATTGTTTAAGTAAAAAGTAATTTGAGATTAATGCATAAAATACTATTACCTTTTCAGCATCTTTACCCACATACAACCTTCTACATACGAAAAAAAGGGTGAAGAACAGTACCTTACTGCTTGGTACAGTGCCCAGGTGAAAAAAAATTAGGTCTTCTTTGCTGCCTAGAATCTAGCTATAAATACCCAATCACCTTCATCTTTATTCTTCACTTCATTCCTTAATTCTCTATTATTCCATTCTCTTTCAAGGTATATTCTCCCTTTTTTCAGTTCATTTAAACTATTTGTCTATCACAGAATTGTTAGTTGACAGTTACTAGAGAAAAATGTTCACTTTCTAATTTGATTATTAGATACTATTATATCTTCATTGACTATTATCTATTTTTCATGATTAAAACATCAACTACATTTATTTTACATGACAATTTTTTTCCATTTTAGAAACATATAACTTACATTTTTTAAAAGACTTAACTCTATTTTCCACACATTTTCCTAGATTTATTTCAATATTTTGTTATAATAATATTTGTTGTTGTTATTAAAGCTTTATATTTATTGTATATATATGTGTTTGCCATCATTTATTTTTGAATTTGTGCTTGCTATTTCTACATTAGAGTTTAATGGAAGAGATCTAATTATTTCTGTCGTTTTGCTAACAACAAATGTTTCTATGTTTGCCTTTTTAATATTTCTTCCCTGCACTTGTATGTTAGGCCACATTTAAATCTTGATTTAAGCAAATTTAGATCTGCTATATGATTAGCTATCCTACATTGTAGTATACCTTGCATGGATATACTTATTATTTTTGCATGGTGTAACTTGGTTCTGCATTAACTAACTATATTGATGCTGATTCTTTGCCTTGTTTCAACAATTCTGTACAGAAGATGAATACACCTACGAAAATGAAGCTCGAACCTGTTTACTTAGATGAACTTACCACTCAAAGTAAAGACTACAAGGTTAAGGTAACTGTGGCTGAAAAAGGAAGGCCTCAACCGTCACCCAAAAAACCTGGAGTCATATTTCAGACAATCATTTTAGAAGATGAGAGGGTAAATCTGCTTTACCTGTACCTTTTCATACATTTATTTTCAGCTTAAAGCTAATTTTACTATTGCTAATTTCTGGATTACCAACACATAAATTCACCTAGAATAGACTTTGTAGATCTAAAGAATTATATTGATGAATTTGGCTTTGTGATTTACCTTCTAAGATTCTTTGTCAAGCTTTGGAAAACCAAATAGAGGTGCTTTACCCTTTATATTTAAACTTTTTAGGCATTGTTGTTAGCCCATCTGCATTTATAGGTACACCTTTGCTTAGATTTTACTAACATACTCACAAAAGTTTGGTTTCCATTGCTTTAAAAAGACAGATTTTAAATTTTACGTTAACTTTGATGGTATATGTATAAACAGAAAAACAAGATGAGATGTGCTCTTTTTGGAGATCAGATACATGCATATGAAGATGTTCTAAAACCAACTGGCCAATATGAAATTTCAAAGGCTCCTATAACTTATATGGATGAGCAATATAAGATTAACCTTGAAGAACTTCCATATCAGATGACTATTGGACAACAAACTATCATTCAGCGTTTGAATCCAGAAGCTGGTCCGATTGAGCCTAAATATCAGCCCACTGTCAACTCTTCCAAGATCGCCTGATCCCAACGGCAGATTTGGTACTTATTCACAAACACTTTTCTGTCTAAAGTTAGTTAATATTCTCTTGATATCATCTAACTTTTTTTGAAATTCCCTTCTTAAATAGATATTGTCGCTGTCGTTTTGTTTGTTGAAGATGCACCGCGAATGATATCTAATATTCGTGGGCGTGACAGTCCAGTTCGTGAAATCTCTGTTACTGACACAAGGTAACCATATAGCATCAAATCTTTGTTACATATATTTTTGCTTGCATGCACTGCTTAATTGTAATAGCTAACAACATATATTCAATGATGTATCAGCCAAGACCATGCCATGACAATTTCAGC
The DNA here is from genome assembly GCF_001683475.1 of Chenopodium quinoa. NCBI lineage: Eukaryota > Viridiplantae > Streptophyta > Magnoliopsida > Caryophyllales > Amaranthaceae > Chenopodium > Chenopodium quinoa. The sequence goes on from NW_018742914.1 coordinate 6,176,104, forward strand.
ATGGAATGATCTCACGGGTAAACCCTGTGATGCACTGAGTAACTGGACTGAGAAGTTTCATGTTGTTGGCTTTACTGCACTGAAAACCCGCCACACAAGAGGTAACATTAGTACATGTGCTTGAACAATTGTACTTTGACTAAAAAAAGCTTGGATGAAATAATTATTGTACTTTAATGCAGGATTTGGTTTAAACACTACTATGTCAACTAGAATAATTATGAATCCTAAAGGAGAGAGAGCAGACATGCTTCGCGAATGGTAATAACTACATGTTTTCTGTTAACAGCAAATAGATCATTAGCTCATGTCATGAACTTAACCGATTATATATTGAACTGCAGGGTCAAATTATATCATCATGTCTTGCTGGACAGACAGGAAAGGATCTTGAATGTTAGGTACCCAAGTGTTGAGAAAAAAATTGTGACTATAGCTGAACTGAGGAGCAAAAAGGTTTGTGCTTCTATTCAATACCTAGCACTGAAAACAACTTCCTGCTCATGCATATGCTTTCATATAAATCTTTCTAAAACATGTATGGCTGAATTAATGCAGGCATCAAACGCGGTCCCAGATGAAGTAGCATGGCTTAGAGTCACTATACCAGACCCTGACCTACACAAAGTTAATGCATACATTGGCTGTCTAGGTTGTGGAAAGCAAACACACTTTCCTGTGGGAACTACCTTTCCTTGCATCTCTTGCAAAAAAGGAGAAACTACTGCTGGTTACAGGTGCTTTTGTAGGATTTATACATATACTCTTATTAGTATAATAAGATTATCTGCCAAATTTAACTCTTAAAATGCATATTTGTACAGAGTGACTTTCAAGTTCGACGCTGCTGATGAAAGTGGCACAATGTCGTTTACAGCATTTAATGATGACACAGAAAGGCTTTTCCGAAAAAAAGCAAATGACATTTGGAATATTAAAAGCACTGTAAGAATCAACCTTGATGACACACCCTTTTAAATTTAAGATCTTCGATTAAATGCATCCCGTGTAATTTAAACCGCAGTAGTAGCCTACACTATACACATAACTTCTCCTACTTCAGTTTTCCCTTCTATGTTTTTCTTTTTAAATATTTGCTTTACTATTGAAGTTTATATGTTATTTCATGGATCCGATCTGAATAACATTTACATTATAAATCCTTTAATACACTGCCTATCCAATGTGACATTTTCAACACTGCAGGGAAATTTGGAAGCTTTTACAGTGGTGCAGAAAATGCTTTCCACTAAGCCATTCTTCGTCCAAGTAACTCCTACATAGGAGTTAGCCATGAATAACGTATTGCTTTGGACTCTAAAAAGTATTGATGTAGGGGATGATGAACCAAGTACTCAGATCCCAGCTTCATTGGTGCCTATGACTTGCACTACCAACACAGAGCAGCATTATGCTTCATCTTATGCGCCCACAGCTAAGGCCCATGGAAAAGCACCTATTGTGTCTGAACCAGATTTCAATGCTGATTTCAACTCAAACAGTGCAACAACATTTGATGAAGCTTTTGCTGAAGCAATGCAATTTCAGGAGATCAGAATGACTTCACAAGCATTTGATACAGATTGTTTTGATATTCCAGATCAGCCACCAAGCAAGGGCATTGTCATTTCAGAATCACCAGAACCAGCTGCTGAGCTACCTACCTGGGCCAAACTTTCTCGCCCACGAAGCAATGCGAAGAATCAAAAAACAATCAGTGAAGATGTGGACATGGAAACGGAAGATGAAGACCATGTTCCTAGGAAGAAACTCCGTACAGCTCTTTTCAAGGACAATGCTGGAAAAGATATTGCCGAGAACAAGGATTCTGCTACCTCCAACCTCAATGATGCATAATGAAAGCAAATTATAGTTCATGGAAATGCAGCAGCTTTTGCCATTAAGTTGTAGTTCTTAAGTATCAAAGTTAGACAAGGAGTCAGCTTCTTTTGGGTGTTTAGAAGGAACATTTTGCTCACCTTGTGTTCCCTATAAACATCATTTATGTATATAGTAATGCAGTAATGTAGTAAGACATGTTATGAAATAAGTGTAAGCTTTTGGGAATACTACTTTAAGTCAGTATGTATCAGCTGTAGTGTGGATGTTTATGGTATCAGCTTGAACATTATAATATGGCAGTATTGTATATATTAATATCCTTAAATTATGATATCTATTTATAATATAAGAAAAAGTTATTTAATTTTCCTGATTTCTTACTTACTTGACTATGCAACTTATTCTTTACAATTTCCTTCTTCACTTAGATAAAAAAACCAATAAAACTCAGTATCTGACATTTATATTCCAAACCTGAGAAATACATTTATGTATCGATAAATATTATCCGCACTTGCACCAGATATTTCTCAACAGAGCACTATTTAAAGCAAAGTATGAAACTGGCTAACAAATTCATCAGCATCATTTGATTACCAGCTGCATAACTCTTACTTATCTGTATTATTATACACATTTTTCAACAGGGCACCAACAATTAGATGTAATATATGCTGTAGAATCCTGAACTAGAACATACATTTCCAGTTAGATGTAAACAAAAACCAATAAACATACATAAACCGGCACTCTTCCCTACACCCCTTGGTAATGTTTAAAAACAGGTTATGCTTTGTTGCTCATAAGTATGCAGTTTAAATTCAGATACTAACTTCACACATTTCCTCACACAGAATTCTTTAAACGAAGAACCAAGTTATTATTCCAGTTTTCAACCACACGCTTAGTATCATTTAGACACTGTCAAACTACAGCAAAACCTGAATACAAAATAGAATTCCACAGCATAACCAAGATTTTGCTGCATATCCTAAACAAACAGCCTGAACTATAGTTACACTCACCATCGGTCCTTAAAAAAACAAACCCTTACACACCTACTACTTAAATACTACAACATGAAACTAAACAAACAGTTATCCTGAGGCACCTACATTGGTCCAAGTAGGAACTCAAATAAGACAGGATAGCCTCGTCGATAGACTACTACAGCACCAAAGCCTACAATAATGGACTGATCTTCATAAAACAGATTAATACCGTTTCTAAGCGAGCAAGCAGTTATTACATTCCTTTCTCGAGCAATGTGAAGCTCAGCACACCATTGTTTAAGCCTATGTCGAATCAACACAACAGTACACGGTTTCATCTCATTTAAATAAGTTCTAGCAAATAATGAAGGAATAACCTGCACAAAATAGCATTTTGTAAGACTTTTCACAAAAACAATCATTCATGACAATGAAAAGGAAACAAAAAAGAAAGAAAAGTAAAGAATTATGATACAATTTATCTAGCAAGAAAGTCAAACATACAAGAGTTCCTTCGTTGATATAAGGTGACCGAAATATATGCCTGAAAGCAGGTGCAGAACACTTCTGCTGCATTACAGATAGATGAGCATCAAGTTCTAAGTTAGTTAATGCAGGTCTCCTATCTAAGTTAGCACCCCTTAGTATTATGCCATTGAGATTGGTCTTTTCTTCACCATGAAAGGCAAATATTCGCATATGAAATATGCCATTACCTTTGAAATACATTACTAATGTATCTCCAACCACAATATCATTATCTGATATAAATTTCCTCCACCCTTCTTTAATATATAAACGCCTAATACCACTCACATTACAAGATTTCTTAATGGTGACATTCCATGAAAGTCCTTCAGCACCCCGAAAAATCTTGAATTCTCCACATTGATTTGCTAAGATGTGGTAGAAATTTGGAGGGATTTCTTGAACATAAATACAAAGGCAGTTAACGAAGAAACATTTTAGAAATTTAAATAAAACAGCTTAGTAAAGTAAACAACAATGAACATCACATACAGCAGAAGACTGATGCTTTTCCTCAATCCTGATTACCCATTTCATCACAGAATTTTCATCAGCCTGCCAAAATAAATGTACTTAGGATTAGATTATACCTGCTGCATTAAGTGAACAAATTGCATACTATTAAGTAACTTTACAACCATGCATACTATACTTTACAATAAATTAGGCTAATACACATACCATTATCTAAACTGCAACTATATCTACAACCATGCATACTATACTCTACAATAAATATAGGCCACTATATATAGAAACTGATGTACAATATCACATTATAAAATAGCTATAGACTCCACAACAACTGTGCTCATGTGAACTTTTGTATACATCAAGTAAGCTAAAACTATATCGAACTAAAGATTCTTAATCATTGTAAAAGTGCAGTGGCAATAAGATTCAACAAAATCATTGTAAAAGTGCAATGGCATTAAGATTCAACAAAATATCTTGATAGATGCAGGCATCTTTTCCTATTTTCAGATATACCCATGAGGTTGCTCCATACAGATTGCATTGTAAGGTCAAATCTGGACTAATAATAGCAGTCAAGGCTTAATAATTCACACTTGCTAAAATACAAGACTCTTGCTAATGCATAAACACAGATATTTGATTCCCTAACAAGTCATACTATCAAATGAGTACTACTTAGACAAATCATTCACATCACAGATTCAACTATTATAAATTCCCTCTAATACACTTGAATCTAGAACACAACTATTCTTATTAAAGATGACGATATTAGCAATAAAGATAGCCATGATATTAGTAAAATTTAGAGAACCAATTCAAGGCTGTAACGGTTTAGTTACATGTCTATTATATTTTTTTGACTTTTTTTTAGTGTTTTCTTTTTTGATTTCCTTTTTTTTTTTTTTATGCAGAATGTCCCGGTAGATTTTGCCCGAAAGCATTTTCAAAACCTTACAGACACGACTAAGGTTCTTCTGCGCCTTTACAATACAAATTTTGAGGCTGAGCTGAAGGTTAATTGTGAAATGTTTTATCAGAAAAGGTGTTGATAAATTGATTGATTATTATGAAGTGCAAATTAATGAAGGCGCTGTGCTAAAGCTTAAGCAGGGGAGTGTTATTATATTTGATGTTTATCTGCAGCTTAATAATGATTCTTGATTTAGTTATTTAAAATCATTAATAAATGAATTTCTTTCGTTAATCTAATTCTGTAAGTTACTTTTGAAGTAGTATACGTGATTAAATAAATTTGAGATTTGTGGAATTTTGATAATTTCTACTATCATGTATGTTGATTTAATAAAATTCTACACTATTGATGTTGCATTAGTTGCAAATTTACATAATTAGAAATTAATCATCTATACTACTTTTGATTAACTGAAAAGTAGTTCAATCAACCCACAAAGTAAATCAGATCATATACTAAATAAGTCTATAAATCACAAATGAAATTACTTATAATAAACGGTTTTACACTATAATAGTCTCTACTATTTTATTACAGACCCGCAACATAATAACGAATACTAAATGGACCATACAGATTCGCGAATATTACTCATCTAACCGTCGAGGGGGCACGCGCGTAGCGCGTGCACCAACGACTAGTTACTAAAGTATTACATATTACATGTTATTATTTCAAAAAACTATATGATAATTGTTTTTGAACAGATAGCTAACAATTCGTATGAAAAGGGCTAAAGTTTTTTTTTTTTTTGATGCAAAAGTGGGCCAAGCCCTTATTATAAACTAAAAAGAGATTACATAACAAACCGTGGCAAGGCCACTCCTATGATATCCTCCCTTAGAAGAGCGTTTATTTCGATCGGAGGCGAATCGAAATAAACCACACCTTCAAGACGAACACCCAGATTAGCAAGCCCATCCGCCACCCTATTACCTTCTCTAAAACAAAATAAAATCTGAAAATTACAACCAAGCGAAATAATTAATCTACGACAGTTTTTCAAAATGTGAACACATTCACCCTCGAAGAGTGCTTGTTCCTGCAATGCTTCAACACAAGTGTAGTTATCCATCTGTAGAACTAGCTTGGAAATTCCCAGGGACCTTGCCATTTTCAATCCCAATTCAGCAGCTAGCAGCTCTGCTTTGTAGGCAGAGCATATCCCAAAATTGGCTGCAAAACTCTTAACATACCTGCCTGTGCAATCACGCAGCACTCCACCTCCTCCAGCTAAGCCAGGAGCACCCTTGGCAGCCCCATCTGTGTTCAAAGCAAACCGATCAGATGGAGGAGCTAACCATTTAATCAAAATTTCTCTTTTCTGACTTCGAGCAGCAGAAACTTGATGAATGTTGATGCTCGTTTCTGACAGTACCCTCCAAGTTTCTTCAACCTTGCATTTTAAAAAGGAACCTGTGTCTGCAGGAATAGCTTCACCACCACCAAACATTGCATTGCTCCTCCATCTCCATAGCCACCATAAGGTAGTTGCAAAGGCTGTTGGCCATTTCTCAGAAAAAATCAGCCCATCTGCTTCCAGGTTGCGCACCAACCAAGCATTGAGGTCACCAGAGAAAAAGGAGGGATAGAAAGCAGCACCCCCTACATTTTGCCAGATTTTTCTTGCAATTGGACAGTCCCTTAAAAGATGGAGAAGGATTTCATCTGTATGGATTGAGCAGCGGAGACAAGAAGGGTCTTCTATCAAGTGTCTTTTGTGCTTGTTAGCATTACAAAGCACACGGTCATGGAGACATAACCAGAGGAAGGTGCAGATTCTTTGTGAAACTGGTGCTTTCCAAGCTAATCCCCATTTGGGGTTAGTAGGAACATTGTCATGGTCTTGCATTATTTGATACACATATTTTGTTGAGAAGCCGCCCGATTTTGGACCTCTCCAATAATGCACATCACAAGCATCAGGGTCTTCAGCTAGGCTATGGGAGGCTATACACTTCAATTCATATTCTGGCAGAAGATGAGCAAAGCAATCCCATTTCCAGCCCACCCCTTTATCCCATAACTCACCTACTGTAGCTCCCTCTATGGCAGCAGGTATAGCAGCAGTGCAAGCTTCACGCAAAGGAGTTGAAGTGGCCCAGCAATGGTCCCAGAAGAGAGTAGCTCCACCATTCCCAATTGCCACACTCGATCCTTTCTTGATCCAAGTTGCATTCTCCGTAATTCCACGCCAAACATTAGACATGTTATTAGTGGGAATAAACATATCGATGTCACACCTCCCCTTACAATACTTCGATCGAAGCACCCTAGACCAAAGAGAAGTTGGCTCTTTTAACACTCTCCATCCAAGCTTGGTCAAGAAGGCAGAATTAGGTTGCCTAGCTGAACGAATGCCAATTCCCCCTTTATTTTTAGGGAGTTGAAGGGTCTCCCAAGATAAAAGGTGAATTTTGCTTTTCTCTTCATTCCCACCCCATACAAACCTTCTTGCCTTTTTATCGATCTCATCACAAATAGTACGAGGCAACTTTGCTGTTTGCATAGAATAGTTTGCTAGAGTAGTAAGGGTAGATTTTGCTAGAGTGATTCTTCCAGCCAAGGAGAGGTATTTGGATTTCCACCCGGTTAATCTACGATCCACCTTCTCACATAAGTGTGCGTATGTCTCCCTTGTTACCTTGCTAGTCAAAGTTGGCATGCCTAGGTAAAGACCGAGGTCATCTGTCACCTCCATCCCAAGTGCACTACTGATTTCAGATTGCAACTCTTGATTGATATTGCGGGAAAAATGCACTACCTCAGCTAAAGTTTGTTGCAAGGCTAGAAATATCAAGTTGATGTTGACTAGTCTACAAATTATTACTCCATCCGTTTTTTTTTTTAAATGCATCAGTTTGACTTTTGTACTATTCATAAACCATGTTTGACTTAATTTTTTTCCTATGATAAAACTAATAAATATAATTATATAATACTGTATATCATTAGATTCATCACAATGTCTACTTACATAATTTTGTTATAATTTTTTATTGATAGAGGATTAAAGATATTAATTGGTTAAAGTTACGTCTTGACCAATGTGTCGGTCAAACTAATACATTTATATATATGTAATACCTTAGTAATTAATTAAATAATCGTCTGGCAGTGGAGGAGGTTGCCGGACATGGGGGGGATTCGGGACAGCAGTGTGGGAGGAGGAAAGGGAGAAGGAAGGGAAGGGAAGGGGGTGGTGGTTATATATATATATATATATATATATATTAAATCTAATTATTTAATAATTTGATGGGTTAGAGGTAAATTGGAATAAATTAGTATGTTATTAAGTTAATTATAAGGTAATTAGGGAAATAAGTTTTCCTCTCACAATAAAAATAAACGTGGTGGTTTTTTTTAACCAAAAAACTTTTAAAAGATTTTTTTTTTTCCCCAGAATGATGCTTTTAATTTTTTTTTTTTAAATTATACCAAAACCCGCTATTTTAAGCCGACCAAACTCGAAATATGAGCCCAAATAAACAGATTGGGTCGGGTCTAGCCAGCGGACTAGGCCGGCAAGTGAATGCCAAATTGCCAAACTCCCAAACTAGTCCGAGTCTCCAAGGGCTTAACCACGGGATTTGTTAAACATCGCCCACAAATTACTACATAAAGCCCACAAAATTCACTTGGTTTGCCAAATTTGCCCTTGACCTTAAAAAAAAAACACTCACACTCACACTCTCATCACTCACACTCTCATTGCTCATCTTCTTTCAACCTCTCTTAAAAAAAAAAAATTCAAATAACGGCAATGTCGAGGCGGCAAGGCAAGGAATTGGCGGCGGCGGCGGAGGGAAGGATGTCCCAAGGAGGAAAGGTACATTTTGTTTAAAAAAAAAAAAAAAAGGGAAAAACCGCCGTGACCGCGGTGGGGCGCCCTGGCTGGACGCCCAGCCAGCGGTGGTGGCGCCAACTGCAGACGCCGCCACCAGTTGGCTGGCGCCTGGGCTGGACGCCACAGCCACGGCTGCGGCGCCTTGAATAAACGCCACAACCGTGGCTGTGGCGTCCAGCCCAGGCGCCAGCCAACTGGTGGCGGCGTCTGCAGCTGGTGCCACCACCGCTGGCTGGGCGTCCAGCCAGGGCGCCCCCCCCTTTTTTTTTATATATTTTTTTTTTTTTAAAAAATTGTTTTTAATTTTTTTTTTTTTTTGTGTAATATAATTTTGAATTGTTTTTATATTTTGTTGTTTATTTTTATAAATTTTTTCAATTTCGTTGTATTTTTTCTACGTTTATATTTTGTTTACAATTATTTGTATGTTTTTAGTTTATTTGATTTGCGATGATGATTATTTATCGTATAAATTTTTGTATGTTTATATATTTTAAAATTTTGTGTAGAATTCACTGGGTCGTCATGGTGCGGGGAAGAATATAGAGCTTCTTAGTAGAAGTTATTCAGTGGAGAGGTCGGGGCATAGACATGTCAGATCCCGTGGTATTTCGGCCTCAGTTCGTAGAGAACGGATCCACCGTCGGGATGAGGATGACGATGACGATGATGATGCTGAGGAGGGTGACCAGGAGGAGGAGCAGGAGGAGGGCGCAGATGAGGATGAGGATGTGGACGATGGCAGTGGACCGTATGATGATTACGGTCCATTCAGTCAGAGGGTTGATGATATGAACGAGACGCATATGGTGGAGGTGCGTAAGGGTAGGGGTGGTAGGTTTGTTAGTAGATCTGGCACATCATCTGCGTCCACTGTATCTGGGGCAAGCAGGAAACGGTCGAGGGCCGGTAATGATTCTTGGGTTGTTAGGAGTGAGGTGCCCGGTGGGCCTGTTGACGGGAGTGTGATTCCTAGCTTTCTAGGACACATAGCTGCCCGTATTTGGGAGGACCAGGAGAGGCCTTCAGTTACGGGGTTGTTGAAATGTCATACCCGGGAAAAGACTTGTAGCTTTTTGCGTACATGGGCTGAGGCCTGGCCGGCGCACGAGATGTTCGAGCGACTGGAGGGCACTGGGGTGAAGCACGTTCCTGCCACCATGCACGATAAGATTGACAGTACGCTGATCACGGCTTTCATTGAGCGATGGCAGCCGGATACAAACTCTTTCCACCTTCCGTTCGGTGAGATGACGATCATGTTACATGACGTCAAGGCCATTCTGGGGATTCGTGTTGAGGGTAAACGACTTTGTGCTGTGGCTGATGCGGATCAGGCAGATTCGCTGGCGGAGTTGTTGGCGGTGGACAGGGCTGCACTGTACACCGAGGCGCTAGGTGTTTGGGAACACGGAGGTGTGAAGATCGCATCCGTGTTGCAGCGGTGTTTGTACCCGAGTGCACGTAGGACGCCCGACGCACAGCTGAGTGCTTATGTTTTTCTACTCCTCGGATGTACCTTGTTTCCGGATAAGAGCGGCGGAAACAAGCTCAGGCCACGCGACATCGTAGAGGCGTGTGACCCCGACAGTGTAGGCCAGTTTTCCTGGGGATCGGCTACGTTGGCGTATTTGTATCGCCAACTAGGATTTGCGAGTCGGGCTGACGCGGCAGGTATCACTGGGTGTCTGACTCTACTGCAGACCTGGATATACGAGTACTTTCCTGCATTGCGACCACATCGTGACCCAGTTCCTATTGATGAGGGGATGTCGCGCGCTTGTGCGTGGAGTCCGCGCTCGGAGAAGAAGTCCGTTGACCGCCTCCGATCGATACGGTTATTGCTGGACAGGCTGTCCCCCTTAGAGGTAACGTTTATTTATAGAGTCTACATTTTATTATTTGCACATATTATATTCATGTTATTAAATTTTATATGTTGTTATTGTACAGGTGAACTGGATGCCTTTCGGCCCGAACCCTAGTGTTAGGGTACCCAGGACCCTGTACACGGGACTCATTCAGTATCGTGACATCGTCGAGGCGTACATGCCCCAGCGTTGTCTTCGCCAGCTTGGATTTGTCCAAGTTGTCCCTCCTCCCCCGGCGTGCCCGATGAAGGCGGTCCGACCTGCATCGTCGAGGGACTACGTCGTGGAATGGCCGGATATCATGACCGGGACGTGGGACCAGTTTCCGATGGTGGCCCGCTTATGGACTGCGGAGTTGCAGCAGCCGCCCTCTGGGGTTACTCCCATGTGTGACCATTACTACATGGAATGGTTCAACCGGTATTCGCACCCGAGGTTGATCGCTGATCTCGACCACAGCGATGATGATTATGTGCCACCGCCTACTGCCACGGAAGCGGTATGTCTTTTATTATATTTATCGTTGTCTTTTAATTAAGTTTTATTTGTTGTTATTGTATTTCATCTTCTGTTTTTTGTTGTATGCAGTGGATGGGAAAGATAATGCAGGACGTACAGAAACTCTCTCTTGAGAAGGACAGCATGAGTGCAACAGGGAGAGCTGTTGTTGATAGTCTGGAACAGACCCTTGCGCAGTGGGAGTCGTCGTCGAGGAGGGATTACTGATGGTTATTGTATTTTATTTATAGAGCATTATGTTGGACATTATGTTGTAAAATTGTAACATTTTAGATTGTTCTTTTAGCTTCCAACTTAAACATATTATCAGTGTTGTTTTTAAATTTTGATATAACCGTTCGTGGATCCGCGCAACTTACCCATGCAACATATAGAATGCAGTAAGCAATACAATATAAAATATTAATGTTCTCATTAAAAGAGCAACGTACAAATAAGATTACAAATAAAGAATGTAAACATGAAAAACTAAAATGCAGCTAGGGTGTTCCATTCGTGGATCCGGTCATTATATAGCGCATCCCAACCCTCTACGCTCGCTGTGCGAATGTTGTACCACCGAGGTATAATCGGTGGCACCGGAAAATCGGTTGACATGTCTAGTCGGATGAAATGTCTGTATGACGACCCAAGAAACGCAATAGCTAGCTCTCTGACCGGTGTGGTGACAGTCTCACGCGACCGCCAAGGGAGAACCGTGGTACAAGGATAATAAGCTTGACTATGCACTCCCAGGCCGAAATGCATGACTGCGCATTTGTAAATGTTTGCAACGGCAAACAGATTTAGGGGCGCGTCAAAATAATGATTTTCGCCGCAAGGTCCACCTCCCCACCGGATACGCCGCAGAGCGCCATCCAAGTCATCCTAGTACACATGACGATAAACATTTCGGTTAGAGGCAATTTCGCTGTACATCAACTCACGCACCAAACCGTAGTTGTCTTCGCCCATTTGAAAAACATCAGCCACGACCCGGAATCCGCAGTTACCATCTCCGATTACATCATTCCACCCTTCCAAGTACGACATGATGATCGCAGGTATCCTTTCCTTGTACGGAAACTGATCAACATCGTTTCTTCCTATTCACCATATAATTATAGACAGTTAAGAAGGAAGGAGTAACACTTTAAAACTATGTGCAATAAAAACAACCAAAACGTACCAGTTCTCAGGGGCATATTCACAGACGATGAAGATTGACTACGACTAGATGACGATGTCCGACCACGAGAACGACCACGACCAAGACCACGGATATACTCAAACGCACTCCTGTTCCGCCGTTGTCGACCTCGAGGACGGTCAACTCCTTCGGGTTCCTCATAATCTAAGTTAGACAGGTGGAACATGTCATGAAGTACATGAGTAGCGTCACGAATAATAGAAGGATGGCTGGAGGACACTCGGTCGTACATCGAACGGAACTGCTCCAACTCCTCCTGTTCACGGTCGGCCGTTTGATTGTCTGCATGCTCACCAATAACAAGCGTCCTCCAGAATGAATGGACCTGGTCAACATGTAACGACGCCCTTTCTTCTGTAATAACGCGGTGAATGGTGCATGCGCAAGGTAATCCATGAGTTACTGAAATAGTACACCCACACCGAGTATACACTTCGTCAGCCAAGTCCCTCACCCTGTTCAGCTCAGTGAGAATCAACCCCAAGCAGTAGTGCGACACACGACCTTGGAGAATCTTAAATATAAAATGGCTATACATCGTACCATGTCGTCGTCTGGAGTCCTTTAGAGAGTTCCTGATGTCGTTCTTCTGAGTTTCAATTGACTTGTTCAGTCTAGCGAACAGTGTATCCAAAGCAGCGGTCGATGAATCAATCCAGTCCTTGGTAGCTCTATGAGCGCTCTCAACTGTACATGTTGTAGTGTTCCCAAAATGAAGTACCTGGTTTGTCCAATATTTGACAAACTTTTCCCTGTGAGGGACCCATTGATGCATCACATAGTCCACCAGTGCCGGACACCACTGGTACGAATCCCTGAAGTTAGCCAATGCTCGCTCATACGCTTCCTCTGTGGTAGCATGTAGGATCTTCCGCCACTTACCATTCACCAATCTCTCTGCCATTTCCAAATTCTTCTTGAAAAGGTTGTAGGCTTTCACTTTCACGCAGTTGTTGATGTGCCATGTGCACAATAAGTGGTTCGATTCGGGAAACAGCTCTGCTATGGGGGCAAAGAGACCTCCCTCACAGTCGCTGACGATGGCTGCTGGATGAACATTAGGCCCGATGTAGTTTCTCAGCTTCTCCAACACCCAATAATAACTTGGAGCCGTCTCATCCCTGATGATTGCATGACCAATCAGAAAGTTCTGGTTCGTTGGAGCCATCCCAACCATCTCAACCAGAGGGAACTTGTACTTGTTTGTCTTGTACGTTGAGTCGATCAAAATCACAATTGGCCAAGACTTGATCATATCAGCACAATCAGGATGCACAAGGAAAAGATGAGTCACCTCCGCTGTATCTTCATCGGAATCAAACCAGAACAGGTAACCACGTGATTGTGCCTGGTGTAGCAGCTGCTGTATAGGGTTCCTTCCCTCTGACCGTTCAAACCTGAGTTGCTGTCTGACGTTGATGTGTCTTCGGTTTGGATGGTCTTCTGGAAATTTCTCTAACACAGATGCTAATATTTTAGCAGGCTTCACTTGAGCATCACTCATTTCTTTCACAACTAGTTTCGCAGCGATGACCCTCTTCATATACTATCATCTCATGGTTGTGATACCCCCATTTAGAGTAACCTATCACTTCCCAACCGTCACGACTCCGTAGTTGTCGAACCTTTACTCTGAACTCACACCCACAACCTTTCCGCTTTGTGTCAAACCGAGTGGCTGTACGAAAATCTCTTTCTTCTCTTTTGCGATAACGGTCACATCTCAAAATGCGATCCATTCTACCATCCCTTTGAGATTTATGAGTTGCTACTACCAAGCAAAATCCAGCTGCAATTGCAACCTGTTTTGCCCAATCAATCGCCTGTTGAGCTTCTTCGAATGGACCATCATGTCCAAATATCCCACTGTAATCATTTCCGTCTCCACCATATTCCTGCATCAATTATATATTACAATAAATACATTTAACGGATAATACATTTAATTCTATATTTACACAGAATTAACACAAAAAAAAAATAATTATATATAATCAAACTTAATTTTTATAAAAACCCAATTCGAATTTTCAAACTAAATTAAAAATATACCATTTCGAATTTTCAAATTTAATTTTAAAAAAACTTATTTCGAATTTTCAAATTTAATTTACAAAAAACCCATTTCGAATTTTTTTAAAAAATCATTTTCGATTTTTTTTTTTACAAAAAAATTAAATAAAAAACAACAACAAAATAAAAAAAAAAAAATTAATTATTAAAGGTGGCGTCTGCCAGGGCTGCCACAACCACTGGACTGGCGCCTGGCAGGGCCGCCTCACCCAGTGGAGTGGCGTCTGCCCAGGACGCCAGTCTGGTGGTCTGGGCGTCTGGGCTGGACGCCACTCTGGTGGTTCTGGCGTCTGGCTTGGACGTCCAGGCTACGGTTTGGGCGTCCACCCTAGGCGCCGGAGCCACTCCGACGGTAAACCGTGAATTTTAACGGTGACTTACCTCGTTTTCCGTCGACGACGACGTACCTCCGGCGTCCCCCGCATCTCCGGCCTGCCCTCCGGTCTCCCCCGGCGAGCCAGTACGGCTTCACATTTTTTACACCGAGATTATTTCAATTTTAGAAAAAGGGCATAATAGTCAAATCATATCATATTTGTGGGCTTTATATGGTAAATTGCGGGCGATGTTTAGCGTTTCACTTAACCAAATGTATCGATATGTATGTTTGTTGAACCTCTAACATTTTGTTAAGCAACTTTTTGCTCAACAATGGCGTTGTGGTTAGACTCAAATTCTGAACCCCAAACAGAGAATGAAAAGGCTGATTTAGCCGCCATTGCTGCCCTCAAAGTTTCTACTGCTCTTGAACTTAAGGTTCTTTCTCTTTCCCTCTTTCTACCCTTTTCTTCTTTACTATTAATTCTTGTAATTTCAATCTTTTATGTTGCAGATTGTTATTATGCTTCAATGATTGATGCTGTATATATTTATATGTTTTGTTGATTTATATTCTGAAATTAAATACCCAGTTACTATTAGTTCATTTTCAACTATTTCTCTAATTAATTTTATTCGTTTGTTTGGAACCTTAGATTTCTAATTATAATTGCCACTTCCTTTGTTCTGGCAATTGAAATAAAATAAAAAAAATAAAATAATAAACTCATTCAGATTACCATAAATGTTGAGATGGGAAAACTAAACTCATTCATTTGTGCTTGTTTTTATTTTTGTTGTACTAAAAATGTGAAAAATTGGCCTATAACGATTAATAAAATTTGGAAGAATCATTATTTTTATGCTATATTTTCTGTTGGGTGTTTTTTAGAATGAGGGCAATGAGTATGTTAAGAAGGGGAAGAAGCATTACAAGGATGCTATTGATTGTTACACTAGAGCTATAAATCAGAAGGGTTTAGGTGAATCAGAGACATCGGTTTTATTTGCGAATAGAGCCCATGTAAATCTTTTATTAGGAAATAACAGGCGTGCCCTCGAGGATGCTGAGCAAGCTGTTAAGCTTTCTCCGACGAATGTCAAGGTTTGCCACCCCCTTGTTTGTAGAAATGTTTGAAAAATGGGATTTGCTTGCTGAAGCTGATGACATTTTGTTTAATGTATTGGATTATAGGCTATATATCGTGCTGCTAAAGCTTCGTTTGCTTTAGATATGTTGAAAGAGGCTATAACATATTGTGAACAAGGACTTGAACTGTCCCCTGATAACGAAGACCTGAAAAAACTTGTGAAGCTAGCTAGTGGGAAATTGGCAGAACGTGAGAAGCATGAGGCTGAAGTTGCCAAAGCTTTGAGAGGCGCTAAGGTATACAGTTATACCTGTTGTTTTTTAATGAAGGGGTGTTTTCTGAATTGGCAGGTTCTAAATATCGAATGTGCAGGACCTTCTTTCTGCTTTTGAAGATAGAGGATTAAAAATTGGCAAAGCAATGTTTCGTGAACTTACTGGACTAAAGAAACCAGTTCTAGACAAGAGCAAGATTCTTCATTGGCCAGTGGTTCTTCTCTATCCAGAGGTTATGTCCAGTGACATAATTGAAGACTTTTGTGAGACAGACATGTTTTCATCCCACCTAGATATAATATCCTTTGTTGCTTTCTTATATTTGTTTGTTTTGTTTCTAGCTTTCTTTTGCATGTATGGAATGCATAATATAGATTTATGATATTGCGACTTTGTCAATTTGCTTGATATTTTCATGGTAAGTTCATCACATTCAAATTCATTACGGAGGTTTTGGAGGATAGGATCATTTATGGATACCATGATTTTTTTCCTTGATGTCTAATTGGGGATCACTCCAGTAATATACCTGATATTTCTACAGATGCTGCCATCAAATTTTTTATTTTTTATTTTTTTAATTTGCGAATCTTTTTCTTCTTTTTATGTGTTTGTAATTTCCTTAGCATAGAAACATGTTTTCAGAAGATTGTCCTCCACTGCCTTGGGATAAGGAAAATGAGTACACTCGTGAAAATATTGAATTATACTATGAGGTAATCTATCTTTCTTTCCCTTATTGCTTTCCGAAGGACATTACAATAGTTGCTTATCTAATTATTGGTGTCTTTTGTTTTGGCTGTTTATGGAAAATATGAACTGTATCTCTGGGCTCTGGTTACTCAGTGAACTTCACAATACTTACTGAAATGTTTTGACATTTTGACAGAGTTAATATCCACTGTAACATACAATTTTTCTAGAGAAATTTTTTGTTTTCCAATAAGGTACTCTAAAGTATCTTCCTGGACCTACCAGTATGTCACTGCATTTGATAGTTGGTACTATGTGGGTATTTTCTAGCTAAGGTTTTTGATTTGGCACCCTGTACTTAAGATGCTCTACAGAATGTTTGTAGAAGAATTGAATCTATGCAGGACTGCTACATAGCAACGTGACAACCAGTGGACTAACTTTACATAGATCTAAAATGGTTGGTCTTGCATACATGTCCTAGTATAGTAGCATCTGACTGTCTGTCTTATGGTTCTTTGGTCTGTGCATTTTCCAATGGTGAATTATGGATACCAATGACTGATGCTGTAAACCTTAGGTTGGCTCATCAGTTTGCTTGTCAAAGACACGCATTTTGCATTATCTTTTGGAAGGTAGTCCAGGTGCTGGTGCAGTGAGCATTGATGAAGAAAAAGATTCTTCAAATTATGAAAGCCCTACAGGTATTGTATAATTTACAGTTTATCATTTAATTATCAGAATAAAATAAAATTTTACACACTAGATCAGCGAATATGTCCATGCTTTTTCTATTCAATTAGTGCTAGAATACATAAGCTAAATCCTCGACATTTGTGCGTAGTTTATCATTGAACTTTGCTAACTAGGGATTGAAATTGCCTCTACGATTGTGCAATGGAGATATAGGTTGACTGTTTTGAGTTACTTTCTTTGAACTTCATGCATTTCCTTTCTAAAATGGTAATTCAGTTTTTTTGGGGGCTTCAGAATGTCACTGCAGCTAAGTGCTTTCTTTTCCTTTAAACATTCAATTTGTGTTTCTATATGATAAATCTCTCCAATGGTGAGAATTGAGGGAGTTTCTTTAGGAGAGAGAGTATTTTTGCAAAGGATAACTTAGCAACTAAAAAAAAAAAAGTTGCTAAGTTTAGATACTCAACTTTGAGTATCATTTGACAAATAGTGTGGCCCTTATCAATATTATAATATGTTTTGTAATTTATTTAAGTTTTAATTTAATTTAATTTTTTTTTAAAAAAACTTTATAATATGATTTGGTGGCCCATAAATTGAAAGTGACATTTAGTATACTTTAGAAAGTCTCACCATTGGAAAATTAGACTTTACATGAGTTGCTAAATTGAAAACTGTGTTGAGTATCACTATTGGAGGTAAAAAAACAACTCATTTTGTATTTCAATACTCAAAGTTCATTCTCACCATTGGAGATGGTCATTTTAGAAATGTTGTCCTTTTTAGCTTCGTAATTGTTGGGGTTTTGTAAGATACATAAAGCTTATGCCAGGATTGCCAGCCATCTTCAATTATGTGATTACTTGTCAGGTAAAGGCCCGTCCAGATGGGTAAAAGTCAACGAAAAAAGGACACTTCATGATGTGCTGAAGGAGCCAAATCTTGTTATTCCTGGCATACCAGGTACATTCCGTACCATTCTTCTACTTGCTAAATATATTTAAAACATGTGAATAAAAAGGGTCGGGTGGCAGTGTGTAAAAATCTGTATTTGAATGGCAAAGAGGGTGAGAAGGCAGGGTTGCTGCTAGCATGCTAGTTGTCTTAAAAATCATAACTTTGCATTTTCTTTTCCTTACCTTGGCTAATTCATTTTGGTACATGCAGTTTTTTACATAGTGTCTAAAAGCTCCACCTTCTACAACAAATTTAAATCTGGCAAATGGGCACTCCCTCAGGTGCCTGGTGAAGATACTGCCTGAGTTAGACTATTTTCCAGTTGATGTACTTGAGGTCTGAGGAGACAGTGGCTGCATTTCTTTTAGATGGACCATTACATCTAACTATTTAATTAGCAATGCTCAAGGAATCCTGTATGAAGATGAAGAAAGGCCAACCATGTACCAGTGCATATGGAGTTATGATTCTTAACTAGTTATTAGTCTTATTACTTTGGCGGTGCCATGGATCATTGTATGTAACATGAAAACACAATTTTCTTTTTAAATTTTAGAGATAAGTTATCAATTTTGATTTTGTTATTGTAGGTACTCAATGCCTTGGTAAGTTAGAGGTTCAGGTTCTAGCCTTGTTTTCTTTCATTAAGTGACTGCATATGGTAGTTTGTTGTTAAGTTTTGGAAGTTGTGTAAAACCCTCTCCAGTCTCCATGAAGGCTTCTCTACATGTACTCAGGAATGAATGAGATGCAACACCCGATTAAACGCAGAAAACCTGCATGTATATATGAATGGAATTTAGTGAGAAAAGTAACTGGCTAACTGAGTAAATCTGCTGATAGTATTTATGATCTATAACTGGACATTCTTCAGAGCATCAATGTGCTATATATATATCTATAAATTTCAGAGTATATCAGTTGGAAATTGCATCAGTAACAATCATTATCTAAAGCACAAATGGACTTGTATCTATAAATTTCAATCCTAATCCCTCCATTCGTAATATTGTATTTTCAATCCTAATCCCGCTATCGGGAATTATACACATTGTCCCAACCCCTCACAATTTAGCTACTTGTATAAAAATTTTGTATGATTTCATGAAAAAACTGAAAGACAATGATAGTTGAGCTATTTTATTAGTGACATTATACAAAAACTATTAATTTGGATGGTGTGTTCCTCAAAATTCATCAGAATTTCTTGGTTTAAAGCAGTAGCAAACCATCGTAACAATGTTAAGCAAAATCCATGAAGAGATAAATTTGTGTTACCCGTATCTGTAATCTTATAACATACGGAGTAATAAACTAGTACATGACCTTTTTTATTAAAGGTGATAGACTGATTGTATTGTTGCAAGAGTTATATTGTAACATCATGTTTCCATCCAGAAAGAGTAGCAAACCATGTGAAAGATTTAACATAATAATTTTGGAAAAATTGAGACATTTCTGGAGCAATCACCAACAATTTGTGTTTAGGTAGTATACAATCAAATGTTTATATCGCTCAAACAAGATGCCATTAAATAAATATGAAGATCAGCACCCTAGTGAAAAGGCGAAATCACAGTTCAGTGCTTTCCTCTTTTTTTGATGACAAGTACCTATCATAAGAAATGAATGGAAATTGTTAGATTGAAGTTGTTTCCTGGTCTTTACTTCAGCATAAAACACAAAAGAAGAGATGAATCAGCAGTTATCCCAGTGCCCAAACTATGAAGATGTATAAATCAAATAACAATTCATCCTCATCCCTAGCAAAAATCTGCCAAGTCGAGTAACTACCAGAGAAATATTGGAAGCTACCTAGTGCCCAAACTATGAAGATGTATAAATCAACTAACAATTCATCCTCATCCCTAGCAAAAATTTGCCAATGTCGAGTAAACTACCAGAGAAATATTGGAAGCTAATAGCAAAGGAAAAAAATTGAGTGCCTTCGTGGCATTACTTAAGCTTGTAGAAAGCTGAATATACAGATGACAAAAAGTTGTGACCTTGAAAATTCTTCCAAAAGTTCTAAGCTTAAGCATGATGACGAAAAAATATAGATGATATCGTCATAACTTTTTCAATCCCAGATTGTATATATGAGCATCATGACACAGAGAGAAGACTCATTCATTGAAGAAATGGGAGAAAGACAAATATGTGTTAGTCAATTGATACAAGCAATCCACTGTTCCTCTCTTATATGTATAAGATTAGACACATACAGACTAACTCTTCACATAGGCAAGCAGGAAGTACAGGATAGATCAAGCAACAGTGCCAACTAGTTGGTGAACATCAAGTTACATCACTAAGCTTTACAAAGGTAAGGGTCATTTGTCTGGACTGATCAATTCAACAAGTAGAGCCAGGTACCAGTTGGTAATTGTGTTCTACTTGCTTCTTGACCCCACAATATTCCGAGAACTTGCTAGCCCCAGAATCCAGCTGAACTGCTGAAGTGGATAGGCTAAAAGCCTTTAAGAGTTTAGACAGTGGCATTAATGGTTGAACATGAGATTTTCTGTAAATTGCAAGAAACTGTGAAACTCAAGTTTACAAAAGATATGCATAACACCACCCCCCTTCCAACCAGGCAACCACTAACTGATCTCATAGTGCACAAGGTAAAAAATCTCAAAATAGTGAATATACAGAACAATTGAATATGTGACAACAGAGATCCAGGGGAGGGGAGGTCTCTGGTCCATGGATCAAGTTTCATGAAATTGCAAGCAAACTAGAAATAAATTCAAATCCGGCACAAGGTAGCTTTTACTTCACAATCAGAAATTAAAGATCCAATAAAAATAAGTGTGCGGATGTAAGTTGATTAATCTCACCCTCCCTCAACCCCTTATAAGAGTGAACGTGAAATCAATAAACAAAGAATGACCTATAATTATTTGACAATGAAGGGCAGAATAGAGTATACATGGAATTTTAGAAGCTGTGGAAATTCAGAAACCTTACCCATTAGCCCTTGCTAGAGGTGTCCACCGTGCGAGTCGTGCGAGCTGGGTTAGGGTTAGGTGGGTCGCGGGTTGGGGTTTCATGACACACGGCACGACACACGTAGGGTAGGGTGGGCCGGGTCGTGGGTTGGGTCGGAGAAGTTGGACACACCAGGGTTAGGTTCGTGGGTTAGACGAGTCGTGGGTGGGTCGAGCTGGGTTTGTGGGTTAGACGGATCGTGGGTGGGTCGAGCTGGGTTTGTGGGTTAGACGGGTCATGGGTGGGTCGAGCTAGGTTCGTGGGTTAGACGGGTCAAGGTGGGTTAGTGAGTTAGGGTGGGTCGAAGGGTGGGTTAGTGGGTTAGGGTCGGGTGGGTTTGTGGGTTAGGTGGGTTAGGGTCGGGTGGGTTAGTGGGTTAGGGTCGGGTGGGTTTGTGGGTTAGGGTCGGGTGGGTTTGTGGGTTAGGGTCGGGTGGGTTCGTGGGTTAGGGTCGGGTGGGTTGTGTGGTGTTTTAATTTTTACAAAATTAACAATTTGATGGCTTGCTCTTAATTAAGATGCCTACGTATCCTTATATTATAAAATAAGGAATCAAAGCCAGCGTAGTTCTTATATTGTACTTCTTTTGAAATTTGGGGGGGGGGGCTTGGACCTATCTTTAGAAAACTAAAATTTAATTTTGCAATTAAATTGTAATTTTCGAAAAATAAGTTGCCTACGTATCCCGAAAGAATCAAAGCCCACGTAGTTCTTAGCGTACCTGATTTAGACTTTTCTAGCCACCCATGTTTGTTGCATCATCATCCCCGGAAGCTGCATCATCCGTTGACGACTCCAATATCATCACAGGATCATCTTCATCGTCTTCGTCTTCCTTTAAACCTTGAGTTCTTCTTTCAGCTTGATCCCAATCTTTCTTACAAACACAAATTTGAATGCTTTCCGGAGTTAAGCGAGATCTTTTTTCATCTAACACTCTTCTACCTGCACTAAAAGCAGACTCGGAAGCAACAGATGAAGCGGGAACTGCAAGTATATCTTTTGCAATTCTCGCCAATATAGGAAAACTTTTTTTATGTTCTTGCCACCATTTTATAATTTGAAAGTTGTTGTTGGTCTCATGTTGATATGACAAATAATCATTAATAGCAAGTGTTGAAGAAGATGATGATGAGAATGATGTAGATGCTTTGTGTTTTTTTTTTCATAACTTTATCAAGAAAACCAAATCTAGAATCGGAAGTGCTAGTAGTAGTTGGTGTTGCCAAATCAAAACCATAAATAGATGCATAATGATCATAAAGGTCTCCCAAAACAGATTTGCATTTGTTAATATATTCACTAACATCATAATCGATACTTAAACTTGTATAATAAAATTCTAAAAGATTTTCCAAACCTTCAGCTTTGACACCGGGGTCAAGAATAGCAGCAATTCCATAAATGATTGGAAATTCACTAAAATAAGTATGCCACTTACGTTTCATGCTATCAAGAACGGGACGAAGTCCATCAATCTTCATATGCTCTTCGATGGTGTGAACAACTTTAACACACTCAATTATGACTAAATGAACGTTAGGCTCATAAATATAAGAGAAAATATGAGTTGCACTATCAAAAGCATTTAAAACATCACGAACAAAAGAAGCATTAGTCCAATGACTTTCGGTTATTAACTCAGTAGGATCAACACGAGTCTCATTGTAAAGTTGGGTCAAAATATCACGATACTTTATAGCATCACTCAACAACTTGAAAGTAGAATTCCAACGGGTAGGGGTATCAATAGACCATTGTCTTTTCTTAAGACCTCTCTCTTTACACATAGCTATGTACTTTCTTCTAACTGACTGAGTAATCCTAATCCATTTTATAACTGTTCTAATTGGGTTTAGCAATGGTTGCAACTCAGCGAGACCCTCTTGAACAGACAAATTCAAAATATGAGCACAACATCTAACATGCAAGAGACTACCACCCAACAACAAATTCAACTCGGAGTCATTTTTCAAATAGTCAATACACTTTGTGTTTGCAGTTGCATTATCAAGAGACAAAGAAAAAACTTTATTATTCAAGTGAAATTCTTTTAAACAATCCAAAATACGAACTTTGATGTTAAAACCGGTATGCCTTTCTTCCATAGCTTGAAAACATAGTATACGTTTTTGAATAAACCAATCATCATCCACCCAATGAGCAGTAATGCAAAGAAAAGGTTCGCCAAAACTAGAAGTCCATGTATCACTTGTAAAACTAACACGACCATCAAAAGTACGAAATAATTCAATCAAACCACTCCTATACTTATAATAAGAAGTTTGTGTATAACGTCTTAGGGTATTTCGGGGGACACGAGTAAATGCAGGTTGTAATGCAACTTTATTAAAATGCTCAACGTTTGCATTTTCACCGTAACTAAAAGGGTATTCATTAGCAATAACTAAAGTACTCATTTCATCAATCATTCTATCTTTATTATAAATGAAAGGTGTACCTCCGCCGGGTTGGTTCATGTATCCACCCAATTGTGTTTGGACGCCACCCCCCGAAGGACGGGGGCCATTTTCGAACAAGTCGTGTTTATTTTGCAAATGCCGACTCAAGGTTCCGGTTCCATCTCCCGTTTTCCAATTATATGACTTGACATTTGCACCTAGCGCCTTGCAAACTAGGCATGTACACGTGAACCTCTTTGGTTGACCAGGTTGCCATCCCGGGGGTGTGACCTCAACTCGTTCAAAATGTTTCCACACCCAAGAAAAATGTGCTCGACCTCTACTTTCACCGCCACCACCTTTCATAAATCAAATTATTAAAATTAATTTTTAAATGCTATTCATGAAAATAAGCTTTTAAATTTTAAATATTTTAATTATACTTATTTAAACGCATTTTTCATGGTAATTAACTAATTGTAAATCATAGAAAATTGGAAACTAAACTAACTTTATAATCATTAATAATAGTTTTTTTAAATATTCATAACAATAAAAATTTAATTAGAAATTACCTTGAGATGAAGGTTGAGATGTTGGTTGCGATGGAGGTGGCATAGTTGAACTTGATGATTGGTGGGACTCGTGGGAGAAATGTTGTGGTGGAGACGTTTGAATATTTTGCCTATCTCCTAAACCATAATCTCCATATTCATTGACAAATTGGTTTAAATTTTCCGTATTAATTTCATACGAAAAATTTGCACCACCACTCCTTTGGCTACCACTTCGACCACCACTTTGACTCCTTCCCATTCCTCCTCTTGAGCTCATTTTTTTTTTGTATGATTACTAATTATAATATGGAGAAGAACTTTTTTTTTTTAGAATCTTAAGAATACTAATAATAATATTAAGGAGATTTTTTTTAACAAAAATATAACTCTATATAACACTTGAGAATTTGAGAACAATAAGAATTTTTAAGTAAGAGAGAAAGAAAGCTTGAATTTGTGTGGAAATTTGAGTGAAATGGAATTGGTATTTATAGGAAAAATAGAATGGATGATCATACACTTAAAAAACTAGTCGTTAGATACAAAAAACTAGCCGTTAGATACAAAAAACTAGCCGTTTTTTTTTTAAAATGGGTGTTAGGCCGTGCGGGTCGTGCGAATTGTGCGGGCTGTGCGGGCCCGTGCGGGCTGTGCGGGCCGTGCGGGTTGTGCCGGCCGTGCGGGTTGGGTGGGTCATGCGTGCGGGTTGGGTGGGTCATGCGTGCGGGTTAGGTGGGTTGGCTCGTGCGGGTTGGGTGGGTCATTCGTGCGGGTGGGCCGTGCGGGCTAGGTTGTGCCAGGTGGGTCGGGTTAGGTGGGTTCACGGGCTAGGTGTGTCGAATTAAATGAGTCAAAACGGGTTGTGCGATTTGGGTCGAATCAAACGGGTTAAACTGAGCTGGGTTGAAATGGGTTGTGTCGAAAATTTTGGACCCACGACACAACCCGGATTAAATCCGAGCTGTGCCGGATTGAAACCGGGTCGGACCCACGTGACCCACCAGCCGTGCGAGTTAGGGTGGGCTGGGTCCAACCCGGCCCACTGGCCACCTCTAGCCCTTGCCCATCTGGAAAGTTGGTATAGCTGCACAGTTTCATTTGAAGCATGGCATGCCAGGAGTAGATAGTTGCGAGGCTGTACCATCCATGCAAACCTCATGAATAATGCAGAGTAAACACACATTGCTGCAGACCGGAAAATGACAACATAAAAATCAAATTAAAAGGAATGCGCTTAAAACTTAGAATCAACAATGCAACAAAGCCAGAATTGTCAACCTGAAGTCATGTTGCCTGATATCTTTTCAGGGGGTTTATTCATGTCCACAAGCCCCTATATACTCCAGCAATCATACAAATAATTTCATTGGTAAACTTCAGATAAGAAATGCACATAAAATTATCCTTACATCTGAAGAGAAAATGTCAACAAGTCCAAAACAGAAGTTCAGAAGCATACAGCGACAACAAATCCCCAATTTGCAACAGGCCCCCAGAAATGAGTTGTTTTAGGGCCAATAGGGCTGTTCAAAAATGCACGGAATGTAGAAGCCATGAGTCGCCTGTACCAAGTACTCCCAGAATTAGTAAGATGCGTTTACATCAAAGAGTTACTTCTCTTAATAAGCAAGTCTAAAGTGCCACACTTAATCAAGAATCACCGCCTACAAGATCGAAAACATGAAAATCTAGTTTCACTACCTACAATTTATCCATCACCCTCTTTAATGCTTTTCCTACATCAAGTATTCCTTTCCACTTCCTTCAAGCTACAAACAGATTTTAAATAACATATCCAGCATAAAACCCGGGAAAACAAAAATCAAATCGGAAAAATCAACAGTTCTGTGTATTAATTTGATTACATCACACCTTCCTATAATCATAAACTCGGATACTGGCAATAAGGTACACAGACTACACACAGTTTTAGTCCGGCTGTCAAACACTCCAATTCCGAGTTCAACACAAACTCAATTAATCAAACTCAGTGATTTCATAGCTTAATAATAGCCTAATTACACCCAAAACGTCAGCTTCTTGTACTAAATTGGAGATTTTAAAGCTTAATAATAGCCTAGTTACACCCCCAAATTTCAGCTTCTTGTACTATATGGACCCAAAAACCATCTAACTCCAATAGAATCATATCTCCATCAAAATGGAAATATTTAGAGAATGAAAATTATCAAACAATATAATAGTTAAAAATACCCCACAATTTTGTTTGGACAGAAATAATATTAATCAGGTTCAATAATCAGAGAATGCTAATTCATACATACCAACAATTTCCATTGAAATCAATGGATTTTCAAACAATAAAATAGTAAACTTTAGAATAATTTCACCCCTTAATAGTGAGATAGAAACAGCAAAGAAGCAAGAAATGGTTAAAATTCAAGAATATAACTCAATTCCCACAAAAAATGATAAATATGTGCATCAAGTATCAAAATATAACAGCAATTTATGATCAAACACAAATTTAAGTATCAATAAAAAAATTAATACATTTTAGAAAAGGGTAGGAAAATCAACAAAATTCAAGAAAAAAAACGGCGCAGATGAAAGGGATTGATGAGAAAAAAGTAGAGAAGAATTGAGAGAAAGACATACCGAAGAGTTAATGAAAGATTGACGAAGGAGCAGCAATGCCAGGAGAAGAAATGAGGAGAGAGAATCTGGGAAATGGTCTTCCTCTTTTTCTCTGGAAATTTACTTTCTATTGTTTTAAAAAAAAAAAAACCTTGCAAAGTGCAAACATCAAAGAGAGCTATACTATAACCTTAGTTTAGTAATTAGCTGTTAGCTTATTGGTAAGAGTTGATTGTATCAGCTACTTTAATTAATTGATTAGCTGATTTGACTAATTTATTGGTAAGAGTTTATTATATAGAGTTGTTTGATAAAATTAGCATATTAATTGTAACTATTTGTTAGCTAAACACATAAAATGACAATTTAGGACACTGGCAATTTATTTTTACTTAGGGCCTGTTTTCTTCACCCTAATTTCAGTTCAGTTCTATTTAGATTTCCTTCTCTCATAAACAGTTCAGTTCAATTCAGCTCAGCTAAGTAAATCAAAATAGACCCTTACTAGGGTAAGAAAGTGGGTAGGCAAGAATGTGAATTAGTGTAACATTTTAAGATAAAATTATTTTAACTTTTACAAATTAGCTTATTCGCCTTAATCAGCTCATTGAATAAGCTAATTTAAGAAAAAAAAAATTCTTTTACCAAATAACCAAATTAGATGATCTATGTAGTCAAACATTTAATTTTGTCAAATAAGCTTATTTATGGTCAAAACTCTAATTACCAAACATGCCAATATCTTCTTGATAAACGTATGAAACATTTTATTTTTACGGGGCAATGTTGTAAGATTACTGGTAAAATCGCTTATTAAAATAGCATATTTTTTTTCTTTTCAAATACACTATTTACGGCTTATTTGACATTGTTGTTTGTTTTCGGTTTTTTTTTTTTCTTAAAAAAAAAAAAAAAAAAACCCCAAAGCCAGGAAACAAAAAAGGTGTTTTCAACTTTTAGTCATCAATTATCAAAATAATAATGATTTTATTAGTAGATTTGTTATGATAATATCTAAATAAGGATGACTATTATCCCATGTACAATCTAGAATATTCTAGAGTTGGGTATTTGGTCTTATCCATTGATGGAACCCTAGGAAATGTACATTATATATATCCAGTACTACATGGAATATGAAATACAACGTAAAAAATCTTCCCTCATCTCTCTTTATTTTCTCTTCCATATTTAACACGTTATCAGCACCATTGCTAGTCAACTGAGTAGGATTACCAAACATTTTTCTAGAATCCCATATTATTATTATCATGTAAGTATGATCATAGCCCATAACAATTATAATTTAACATTTATCTAATTTTGCATGCTTATTTATTGGAATATCAACATATATAACGAATACAGAGCATGATAAATAATTTAAGGTTCCATTCTTATTTTTCTCCATGCTAACGTTCTCATCTTCTATTTCGTTCTTATTTATGCATGACTTGTATCAGGATTATTTATGCATGATTATAACGTTTAGTACATATTTTGGATACTATTTATATATACTTATCTTTTAATATTATTTTGTATAGTGAAAAATGTCAAACCTTGCCAAGCTCGAATTTGTGGCCCTAGATATTACCGGAAAGAATTATTTATCATGGGTGTTAGATGCTGAAATACACCTAGATGCTAAAGGGCTTGGTGAAACAATAAAAGAGGCTAATAAGTCAACACCTCAAGATAAGGCTAAAGCCATGATTTTTCTTCGCCATCACCTCCATGGGCTCAAAAATGAATTTTTCAACTGTGAAAGACCCACAAATCCTTTGGAGTAATCTAAAGGAAATGTATGACCACCAAAAAACAGTGATACTCCCTAGAGCTCGTTATGAATGGTTGAATTTGAGATTGCAAGATTTTAAATCTGTTAGTGAATATAACTCAGCTATGTTTAAAATAACTTCTAAATTGAAATTATGTGGAGAAAATATTACTGATGCAGAAATGCTTGAAAAGACATACTCCACTTTCCATGCTAATAATATTGTCCTACAGACACAATATAGAGAAAAAGGTTTTAAAAAATATTTTGAATTAATATCTTGTCTTCTTGTGGCTGAGCAAAATAACGAGCTATTAATGAAAAATCATGAGTCACGTCCTACTGGCTCTACTCCATTCCCTGACAACCCATAACGGCAAAGAAACTAAAAACAGAGACCATTCCAACAGTAGTGGTAGAGGTAGAGGTCGTGGTCATGGCCAATGGCGCGGCCGGGGTCGTGGACGTGGATATGGTAGAGGTCGTGGAGGTCATTTCACAAACTCACATTCCCACCAGAAGTGGGAACGTAAGGATGAAAAAGAGAAAAGTGATAACAATATATGTTACCGTTGTGGAGGAAAAGGTCATTGGTCTCGGGTTTGTAGAACTCCAAAGCATCTTATTGAACTTTACCAAGAATCATTGAAGAAAGGAAAGAAAGTTGAGGCAAACCTTGTTCTTGAAGATGGTGAAGGTGATTTTGATTTTGGCAATGCCAATCAATTTGATGTTGGTGATTTCCTTACTTCCCCGGAAGGGAATAATTTTGATTTTGGCAGTACAACTCATTTGATTTCTTCACTGCCCCAGAAGGGAATAATTAAAATTATATTGTTTTATGTTAGTTTTAAGTATTAGACTTATGTTTGCTTATTCTAGTGATTTTTTTAAGTTTATTTCTTTCGTTGTAATAAGGATTTTTGCTTTATAAATTTATGAACTATTTGAGTGTTTTTATTGATTTATTTGTTTTATCATCTTTATTTTTATGCTTAATATTTTGACATGTATTTTATTTCATGAAGAACATGGATATTACTCAAGTTCAATTTGCTATGAATGGTGAAGAATTATGTCTTGCTGACAGTGCAACTACACATACAATACTTAAAAATAAAAAATATTTCTCTCATTTGATGATGAAAAGGATTAATGTAAGTACCATATCGGGTAGTACAAATATCATTGAGGGCTCCGGAAGAGCCACTATAAAGTTGCCTTGGGGAACTGAAATTAAAATAATTGATGTTTTATACTCCCCATTGTCTCAAAGAAATTTATTAAGTTTTAAGGATATTCGCAACAGTGGTTATCATATTGAGACAATCAATGAAGAAAATAACGAATTCCTTCAAATCACAAATATAACTCAAGGCTCAAAACATGTTTTGGAGAAACTACCTACATTCTCTAGTGGTTTGTACTACACAAAAATCAATGCTATTGAAGCTCATGCTATAGTAAACCAGAAGTTTACTGATGATTTTGTTGTTTGGCATGACCGGTTAGGCCATCCCGCTTCAATAATGATGTGAAAAATAATTACGAATTCATGTGGACATTCTTTGAAGAGCCAGCAGATTCTTCATAATAATTTTTCATGTGCTGCTTGCTCGGAAGGCAAGTTGATTATTTGCCCATCACCAACTAAAATTAATTTTGAATCAATTAGTTTTCTGGAACGTATACAAGGAGATATTTGTGGGCCCATACATCCCCCATGTGGACCATTTAGATATTTTATGGTTTTAATTGATGCATCAACTAGATGGCCACATGTGTCTTTGTTATCAACTCGTAACCAGGCGTTTGCGAGATTACTTCCCCAATTGATTAAGTTACGAGCACATTTTCTAGATACTCCCATTAAGACTATTCGGCTTGACAATGCTGGTGAATTTACATCTCAAGCTTTAATGATTATTGCATGTCCATTGGGATAAATGTTGAACATCCTGTAGCACATGTTCATACACAAAACGGTCTAGCAGAGTCATTAATAAAACGTATTCAGTTAATTGCTAGACCATTGCTTATGAAATCCAATCTCCCAATCTCTGCTTGGGGACATGCTATATTACATGCAACAGCACTAATTCGCATTAGGCCAACAAGTTATCACAAGTTCTCCCCATTACAATTGGTTTATGGTCAGGAACCAAATATATCCATCTAAGAATTTTTGGATGTGCGGTTTATGTTCCAATAGCTCCACCACAACGCACTAAGATGGGTCCTCAAAGGAGGTTGGGGATATATGTTGGGTTTGAATCCCCGTCAATAATTAAATATCTTGAGCCTACAACAGGGGATTTATTTACGGCTCGTTTTGCAGATTGTCATTTTAACGAGTCACTTTTCCCAACATTAGGGGGAGAAAAGAGAGAGAGCTGGAAAATGAAATTAAATGGAATGAATTATCATTATCCTATCTTGATCCTCAAACTAAACAATGTGAACTGGAAGTTCAAAAGATAATTCATTTACAAAGTTTAGCGAATCAATTGCCAGACTCGTTTGCTGACCCAAAAAGAGTGACCAAGTCACATATTCCAGTTGTTAATGCTCCATTTAAAATAGATGTCCCGGAAGGACAAAATAAAATTGCTAATGAGTCTAAACCACGCCGCCAGAAACGTGGAAGACCAATAGGTTCCAAAGATAAGAATCCTCGGAAAAGAAAAGGATCATTGATTGATGATGGTCAAATTGAAGAAACAATTTCCGAAGGATCTCCATAAGAGACTTTAGACATGATACAAGAAGAAATTCAGGTACCTGGTAATGAAGAAATTTCAATAAATTATATCATGTCTGGAATTACATGGAACCGAAATCAAATCGACGTCGATGATGTTTTTGCATGCAATGTAGCATTAGATGTTATGGATAATAATGAGGATCATGAACCAAAATCCATTGAAGAATGTAGACAAAGAAATGATTGGCCAAAATGGAAAGAAGCAATTGAAGCAGAATTAAAATCTCTTGGAAAAAGAGAAGTATTTGGACCAGTAGTCCGTACACCTGAAGGTGTAAAGCCAGTGGGATATAAATGGGTCTTTGTGCGAAAGAGAAATGAAAAAGGTGAAGTTGTAAGATATAAGGCACGCTTAGTTGCACAAGGATTCTCACAAAGACCTGGTATTGGTTATGAGGAGACATATTCTCCTGTGGTGGATGCAACTACTTTTAGATTTTTGATTAGTCTGGCAATAAGAGAAGGACTTGACTTATGTTTGATGGATGTTGTCACAACTTATTTATATCGCCCACTGGATAATGACATTTACATGAAGCTCCCAGAAGGATTCAAGCTGCCGGAAGCAGCAAAATCTAGTTCTCGAGAACATTCTGTATTAAATTAAACAAATCTCTTTATGGATTGAAACAATCTGGGCGTATGTGGTATAACCGTCTAAGTGAGTATTTGTTGAAAGAAGGTTATAAGAATGATCCTATCAGCCCATGTATTTTTATAAAGAAATTTGGATCAAGATTTGTTATAATTGCAGTGTATGTTGATGATTTAAATATCATTGGAACTCCTGAAGAGATTTCAGTGACTGTCAATTATTTAAAGAAAGAGTTTGAAATGAAAGATCTAGGAAAGACAAAATTCTGCTTGGGGTTACAAATAGAGCACCTAGAGAATGGAATCCTTGTGCATCAATCAACATACATAGAAAAGGTTCTTAAAAGATTTTCTTTGGATACAGCACATCCATTGAGCAGCCCTATGGTTGTAAGATCACTTGAAGTAGAGAAAGATCCATTCCGACCTCGGGAAAATGATGAAGAAATTCTTGGTCCTGAAGTACCATATCTTAGTGCAATTGGAGCACTAATGTACCTTGCAAGTCATACACGACCTGATATATCATTTTCAGTTAATTTATTAGCAAGGTTTAGTTCATGTCCAACCCGAAGGCATTGGAATGGGATTAAACATTTACTTCGTTACCTTCAAGGTACGAAGGATATGGGTTTATTTTTCCCAAAGTTGTCCAAAGAAAATTTGATTGGTTTTGCAGATGCAGGTTATTTATCTGATCCTCATAATGGTCGGTCACAAACTGGATATGTGTTCACATATGGTGGTACTGCCATTTCTTGGCGTTCCATGAAACAAACCATTGCAGCTACTTCTTCCAATCATTCTGAGATTTTAGCAATTCACGAGGCTAGTCATGAATGTGTATGGTTAAGGTCGGTAGTTCAACATATAAAAGAAGTTTGTGGTTTATCATCTGGGAAAGAGGCACCAACAACTTTATATGAGGATAACGCTGCTTGTATTGCTCAACTTAAGGAAGGATACATCAAAGGCGACAGAACAAAGCACATCTTACCCAAATTTTTCTTCACTCATGATCTTCAGAAGAATGGAGATATAAATGTATTGCATATTCGTTCAAGTGAGAATTTAGCAGACTTATTTACTAAGGCTCTTCCGACAGCAACATTCAAAAAGTTAGCTTACGGCATTGGATTGCGTCGTCTTAAAGATCTCAAGTGATGTAGTCATGAGGGGGAGTTAATGCGCGCTGCACTCTTTTTTCCTTAACCATGGTTTTTTCCCACTCGGTTTTCCTGGTAAGGTTTTTAACGAGGCAGCATATTATGCGCATTGTAGTGTATTATTTTGTACGTGTTTTGTAGTAAATGTTAGTTATTATTTTATTCAATATATAGTCATCCAAGGGGGAGTGTTATGATAATATCTAAATATGGATGACTATTATCCCATGTACAATCTAGAATATTCTAGAGTTGGGTATTTGGTCTTATCCATTGATGGGACCCTAGGAAATGTACATTATATATATCCAGTACTACATGGAATATGAAATACAACGTAAAAAATCTTCCCTCATCTCTCTTTATTTTCTCTTCCATATTTAACAAGATTAGGATTATAATGATTTGTAATTATGTGTAGTATTAATAATGTGTTAATGATTTTTAAGTGAGGGTATGTGGGTCATTTTGATATAAAAAACTTATTAACTAAGGATTTTTTTTTAATGAATTCTTAGCATCCAAATACAGTAGTTGTTGCAAATAACATTTTAACGGAGGAATACAATTGAATCACACAAGCCATCCTTGCCTCCCGGTGTATTTCAATTTTTGTTAACAACCAAATTTCGGTAACTATGTCTATCACCCAACTTTTAAATCATTCATAATATGAATTTGAGACATTTAAATAAGCAATTATATAAAATTTCTATGAACCAAATTAAAAGAAAAAAAAAAAGCGGATATTAAAGTTGTGGTAGATGTATAATGTTGCTTAAGTTAATTAGAATTTAGTAATATTACATTGAACTCGATTACTTTATTCCTTGTCTTGGTTGGTTGGGTTTCAATTTTTATATGGTGTAAGATATAATTATAATTTTTAATAAAATTCTAACATAATTTTCAATGTAAGGAACGATATTAATTAGCCAAAGTTAATTTATGATTTTTTTTCTTTTTGATTAATTGTCATTAATAATGTTTAAAAATCAATATTCACAACATAAGATCAAATTACCCTTATATCAATTAACCATGATATTTTTTTAGACCCAAAATCATATAATTGATAGATTAATGTGACCTATACTAATTAGCCTATCATACATTAAAATTCATACTACAACGATAAGAGTATTCAAATGTACAAATTGCACTACGGTTACACCACATACCAATAATCAACACTCGCGTTCAAGTCATATACTCCGTAACATCTAAAAATAGTAATATATACTCCTAATAAAGATTTATGAACCAAAACATTTGATCTTGAGTTGGCAAGAATCCACACATTTACTTCATATATGATTCCACCAATCTCACCTATTTATAGTCCCTCCAACAACTCCCAGATCCTTGCGCCTCCTCTTCCTCCACCTCCTCCACCTCGGCTTTCGCAATGGCGACGCCACTCGGGTGCTCCACCACCATCCTAACCCCACTCCTCAACTCCTCCGGCGCAGCAGACTACATCTGCCAGCAACTCACCACCAACACCGCCTTAACAACCGATGCAACCACCGCAATCAACGCCGTTTACCTACTTTTCTCAGCCTACCTAGTCTTCTCCATGCAACTCGGCTTCGCCATGCTTTGCGCTGGCTCAGTCCGCGCTAAAAACACCATGAACATCCTCCTCACCAACGTCCTCGACGCCGCTACCGGTGCTCTTTTCTTCTACCTCTTCGGTTTCGCCTTCGCTTTCGGCTCCCCATCAAACCCTTTCATAGGAAGCCGCTTCTTTGCGCTAACGTCAATGCCAGATTTTCACCAATCCTATGATTACAACTACTTTCTTTTTCAGTACTGCTTCGCTATCGCTGCAGCCGGGATCACTTCCGGCTCGATAGCGGAGCGTACTCAGTTCGTATCCTACTTGGCCTACTCGAGCCTACTAACGGGGTTCGTGTACCCCGTTGTGGCGCATTGGTTTTGGTCTAATGACGGGTGGGGGAGCGCCTTCATAACGTCGGAGAAGCTCTTGTTTGGGACGGGGGTTATCGACTTTGCCGGGTCAGGAGTAGTGCACTTGGTGGGAGCCGTGGCCGGGTTTTGGGGGGCGTTTATTGAAGGTCCGAGGATTGGGAGGTTTGATCATAAAGGTAAAGGGGTGCCCCTTAAAGGACATAATGCTTCATTGGTTGTGTTAGGGACTTTTTTGTTGTGGTTCGGGTGGTACGGGTTTAACCCGGGTTCGTTTTTGACCATTGCAAAGGCGTACGGCGAAAGCGGGGCGGTGTATGGGCAGTGGAGTGCCGTGGGGAGGACTGCTGTTACTACTACTCTTGCGGGTGCAACGGCTGCCCTCACTACTTTGTTTGGAAAAAGGTAATTTTCAATTTTCTGAATTTTGAGGTGTTTTTATTTTGGACTTGTGTTTCGTGCATAAATAAAATTTACAATAATAAGGGAATTTCATGCCAAATTATTATGATATGAGCATATTTTGAATTATCATACCGAATATTCAATAATGATTAGGCAATCAACCTATATAAGGTAAACATATCATGCGTATTGCGGTATTGCACTTATATATCATTATATCCTAATTTGAGGCATGATATTCATGCATTTTGGCTGGAATATTTCAATTATTAGGCTGGACAACTAACTTGTATAGGTTTAAATGTTATAACTAATATTCACAATTTGAGGGAATTGTCTAAATTGTTTATAATGTACAATTGTACAAAGTACATGAAAAAAATATGGTTTAGTCATCAAACATTTATAAGTTATAACATTGTACTTCTATTTTATAAAGTCCAAGTAAGAAAGAAAATTGATTAAAAAAAGTGGGTGAATATAAGAAAAAAATACTGATATACTGTAAAGTAAGAGAAGATAGTGAGATTAATATTGTGAGTTTAGCTGTTTAGAAGAGTACGATAGGAGTTTGTCAAAAATAGAATAAAAATTCTATGTTAAGAGAATTATAAAAGGGATAGACAAAAACGGAATATGTTTAAGACATTTCAACACAAGTGTAATACGGTATAAATTTCTAAACAAATACAAGTAGTGACTTTGTTTTGGGACCATATTTCTTCATATAAATTAGTGTTTTCTCCGCCAAATTCCTAATTATTATTTGGTTGCTTTATATACATTTTCAATACACTATTTTAATCATTAATACGGAGTATATGTTAGCATGTACTTGTATTAATTACAAATTAAGCTGCTATAGTTTTTTTTTAAAACAAGATGCTATAGTTTGTACAAGCCACCACATTGCCCTATTATTGACTTATTATTGCACAGGATACTAGTAGGACATTGGAACGTAACCGACGTATGCAACGGCCTACTCGGAGGATTCACCGCCATAACAGGTGGATGTGCAGTGGTAGACCCATGGGCAGCCTGCATATGTGGGGTGGTTGCAGCCATAGTCCTAATAACATGCAACATCCTAGCAGAAAAATTCAACTACGACGATCCCTTAGAAGCCCTACAACTCCACGGAGGGTGTGGTACATGGGGCATAATCTTCACAGCCTTGTTTGCCAAGAAAGAGTACCTCCAAGAAGTGTATCCGGCGCGCCCTGCCACCTCCTACGGCCTCCTAATGGGCGGTGGGGGGCGGCTCTTGGCGGCCCATGTTGTACAAATCTTGACCATATGTGCATGGGTTAGTGTAACAATGGGAAGTCTGTTTTTTGTGTTGCATAAGTTGAGATTGTTGAGGATTACGTCGGAAGATGAGATGAATGGAATGGATCTTACAAGTCATGGTGGATTTGCTTATAATGAAGATTTTGATGAGAAGACTAAAAAATGGTCTTCTTATATGGGTGGTGATGATCCTCCTGGTGTACAATTCCAAGCTTGATGAATTATATGATCTTGGAAGAAATACTTTGATTTGATTTATCATGTCCAATGTTTTTATAGTTTTAATTTAGTTGGGTGGTCTTCGTAAAAAAAAAAGAAAAAAAAAAAATTGTTGGGTGATCATGAAAATTTATTTAATTAGGGGTTGGATTGAAACATATTACAATGGATTTCTTAGTATTTGATTTTAGTTTGTGTACGTTAAATGACATGTATAGGATGAAGCTCATTTTTTATAGTACAACATACTACCTTCAATTCATTATAATTGCAGTCATTTACGGAGTATATATATTACAATATGATTTGTTGTAGGAAATTTTGACTTTAACCACCATGAAAAAACCACTTATTAACTTTTACCACCTTCATTTAAAAAAAAAAAAAAAAAAAAAAAAAAAAAAAAAAAAAAAGAGGCTGTATTTTAGCACCAACAAAATTTCCAAAATTGGGTTTTACCACCAACTAACGGATTCCGTCTATGAATTTGTTAGTAGGGCCCACCTTTTTGACATTTCCTCTTCATCTCCCCCGATCTTCCATGACAATCAATCGGGAACAAAATCAACTTCACCTCGTTTGGTCGGAATTTTGTGTGGGGCTATAGAGGGGTCGGAATTTCGTGTGGGGCTATAATTAAAGGGGTCGAAATCACGTGGTGGCTAGGGAGGAGGTCGAAATTTGGTGGTGGCTAAGCTAGGGTTTTAGGAATAATATTCGGAATTCGATAGGTAAAAAAAGGGTCGGAACTCGATGTAGGTGCTAAGGAGAGATGACATCGGAATTCGGTGTAGGTGCTTGGAGAGCTAGGGTCGGAATTCGATGAGAGGGGTCAAAAAGGGAAGGGGATCGAAGTTTGAGGTCGAAAAAAGGAGGAGAAGGGGCAGGTGAGGTCGGTGGTCATAAAAAGGAAGGGGAAGGGGAGGAGGAGAGGCCACCGGAAACAAAGGAGAAGAGGGGTTGCTTGAAAGGTAGGGGAAGGGGTTTGCCGGAAACAGACCGGCTATGTGGGCACTTGAGAGCTAGAGTCGGTCCGGCGATGGGGGCTTCAGAAGGGTTGCCGGCGGCTGGCTTGGATGGTTTTGATTTTATTAATATTCTATTTTTATTTATTTTTCTTTTTTTTTACACCCAATAATATGGTGACATGTGTACATGGCATGCCCCATTAACAGATTTATGAATGGAATCCGTTACTTGGGGTGATTGGTGGTAAAAGTCAACTTTAATATTTTTTTATTATGTGGTGGTAAAATAAAACTTTTTGTTTTTGTATGAATGTGGTAAAAACCAATAAGTGGTTATTTGGAGGTGGTAAAAGAGTCAAAATTTCGTTAATTTCCTTTGTTGTATGACTAAAATAATAAAAACAACAAAAAAAACAAAAAACCACAACAATGTCAAACGAACCCTTAATCAACTCTTTTTTAAAACCTTTCGCCTATGTTTCTAATTCAAATAATCGAGATTAAACTTTGTTGATAAAATTATGGAATAAATTCAATATATAATTTGCAATTGATTTCGTAATTAATTGAAATATCTTAATTTTGATGATGCGAAGGTGTACAACAATCTTATAAAAGCTGCTGAGATATTAGGAGTTGAGAAGACGAGGGAGATGTGATATAGGAGAAATTTGAGTATAGCTTGAATTTACCGATTTACTCGAGCTAGTTCCAGAAAAACACAGAGAAAAGAGAGGAAATTGTAACGGAATAGAGGGAGAAAGGAGAGAGAGAGAAAGAGAGAGAGAGAGAGAGAGAGAGATTAGGAGAGGAATCAATGTATGTATTTCTTAATAAGAAAAATTACATTGTTTCATTGTATTTAGCTCTACTAACAACCAAGCTAAAACAGAATTAGGGAATCTTACAGCTAAGCAACAAATAAGACAAAATAACAAAACAACTTGGCTAACTGAATTTCCCGCCAAAACTGATCCTTGCCACATACTATTATTTTCAGCTGTAACATACTCTCCCCCTTCAAAAAGACTTGCCCTCAAGTCTCAGGTAGATCAAAGCCAGGAAATTGAGCCACAAAATCTGACTTAGCCATCCAAGAGGCATCATGCCTAGGACTGTCCTGCCATTGAACCAAAACTTGCTCTTCCTGCTTCCCAGACACAGTCACGACTCTAGAATCCAACACAGCAGCAGGAACCAAAGAAGCAGCAGCCAAAGGAGTGTCTGCTGAATCTGGAATGACAGCCACCTGAGGTAAAGCCCCTCGAAATGATTTAAGTTGAATGAAATACATTGTGTATTTTGGCAGAACTCGGAAGATGAATTCTATAAGCAGCTTTACCAATGACTTCCACCACCTTAAAGGGACCATAATATTTTGCAGCAAGCTTGCAATTGCTCCTATGCTGAACTGTATTTTGTCTGTAAGGCTGCAACTTTAACTACACCCAATCATTCAGCTGAAATGTTCTTTCAGACCTGTGCTTATCAGCTGCATTTTCATCCTGTGTTGAGCTTTAGACAGATTAGCCTTAAGTAGCCCAAGGATTTCCTCCCTTTTCATCATGCACATGTGTGGGAGTTTATAGGTACTACGCAACGGAAATAAACATGAATCATATTCAATCTAGTACCAATCCCAAGAATCACATGCACAACACACAAGACACATAATCATACCTTTGACGCGTGAATTCCACGAAGCTATTCGACAGGAAAATCAGGGAGAGAATAGAGCCCCAAGCGTTGCTCCTCTACTTAGTCCATGAGATTCGAACGAGCCGTCCACCAATACTAGATTGGTCGAGTGATTGAGGAGAACCGCGATCACCACCTTTACGGACAACCGACCACCGCACGAACCACCACCACCACGACACACCACCGGCGCCTAGGAGGAGGAGAGAGCCGTGAGAGAGAGGACTATGAGAGGGGTTGGGTTTCGTGTTTGCTAATTAGGGTTTGATCACACTGATCAGTTAATTGCTTCCTTGCTGCAAACCTAGGCACCTAGTCTATTTATAATCTCATTATAATTAGACTAGGGCACGAAGCCCAAAACTCCCTTGTCCACTCCATATGGCCGGTCACCTAGAGTGATGAGGCCCGTGATGGGCCTCGTCCTCTAATTCTCGATCTAGCCCCTTTGTGTGACCTTATAGGATCCGTCCAATTGGGCTTTGGGCTATTTTACTAGTCCAAAGATCGTTAGTACCTCTAGCTATGGCAAAACGACGACCCAAATGTACGAACTTAATTATCTCCATAATTTGATCCAATTATATATCTAGTAATTGCACACGATGAAGACATAACTCCTTCAACTTGTCCACCAACTCATTGCTTGATTCACCAGGGAGATAAGGCAGATGCAAAGGAGGGGGCTGACAATAAACAGCCTCATAAGGTGACATGCCAGCAGCTGAGTGATAATGAGTGTTGTACCACAACTCTGCCATAGGCAAATATTTGCTCCATTCCCTAGGCTGATCACTTGTCATGCATCTGAGATAAGACTCCAAACACCTATTAACAACCTCAGTTTGTCCATCAGTCTCAGGGTGATAGGCAGAAGACAACAAGAACTCAGTGCCTTGCAGAGAAAACAAACCCTTCCAGAATTGACTTAAAAATATTAAATCTCTGTCACTTACTATACTCCTTGGCCAACCATGCAATTTGAACACATAATCTAAATAAATCTGAGCCACCCCAACAGCAGTATAAGGGTGCTTAAGAGCCATGAAATGGGCATATTTGGATAATCTGTCCACAACAACAAAAATAACATTCTTGCCCATGGATAAAGGAAGTCCAGAAATAAAATCCATTGAGATATCTGTTCAAATTTTCTCAGGGATAGGCAAAGGTTGCAGCATTCCAGGCTTTGCAGAAGTGTCATATTTAGAAGCTTGACAAATGACACATTTTCTAACAAAATGACTAACATCTTTAGTCATACCCTTCCAATGAAAAATACCCTGTAACCTTTTTAAAGTTTGATCCCTGCCTGAGTGTCCTGCTTCTAGAGAAGCATGTTGCCAAGTGATGAGTTTTGCCCTGAGAATAGGGTCAGGACCCACCAAAATTCTCCCCTGCTTCCTAAGTAGTCCATCCTGCAGGCTGAAATTAGGTATGGCCTCACCATTTTGCAATTTTGCCAAAATTGCCTTAAAATTGTCATCCAAGGTATAGCTAGCTATGCTGTAACATCTGAACTAAGTCAGAATCAATCAAAGATTTAGCCAATAACAAAATATCAGAACCTGGTTTCCTAGAAAGGGCATCAGCCACCAAATTATGTTTTCCAGATTTGAACTGGATTTCATAATCAAATCCCATGAGTTTGGAGAGCCAAAATTGTTGAAAAGGGGTAGAAATCTTCTGTTGTAGAAGCCATTTCAAACTTTTTTGATCAGTTTTCACCACAAAATGTGCCCCAGTCAGGTATTGCTCCCATTTCTGCACAACAAACACCATAGCCAGCAATTCTTTCTCAAAAACTAAGAGCTTCTGCCACTTAGGACCTAAAGAGTTGCTAATGAAAGCAATAGGATGTCCCACTTGCATTAAGACAGCACCTATACCATTTTTGGAAGCAACTGTTTCAACAACAAACTGTTGTGAAAAATCTGGAATAGCTAGAACTGGTGCTGTAACCAATGCTGACTTAAGTTCCTCAAAAGCCTGTTGAGCAGTATCACACCATTCAAAAGCCCCTTTCTTCAAGAGATCAATTAAAGGTTTACTTATGCAGGCATAATTCTTCACAAATCTCCTGTAATAACCAGCAAGTCCCAAAAAACTTCTCAACTCCTTGACTGTAGCAGAACAAGGCCAAGAACTGATTGCATTAACCTTATTTGGATCAGTTTCCACCCCATCTTTTGATATGAAATGCCCCAAGTATTCCACCTTGTGAGTGACAAAGGAACACTTACTCAACTTAGCATAAAGAGAATGTTGTTGCATTAAAGAAAACACAGCAGCCAAATGAGCCCAATGCTCATCAAGACTTTTGCTGTAGATAAGGATGTCATCAAAGAAAACTAGCACACATTTTCTAAGTAGAGTCTTGAAAACTGAATTCATCCAGCTTTGGAAAGAGGAAGGTGCATTTGTCA
The DNA here is from genome assembly GCF_001683475.1 of Chenopodium quinoa. Lineage (NCBI taxonomy): Eukaryota > Viridiplantae > Streptophyta > Magnoliopsida > Caryophyllales > Amaranthaceae > Chenopodium > Chenopodium quinoa. The sequence goes on from NW_018742914.1 coordinate 6,218,247, forward strand.
AGCCAAATGGCATGACCAAAAACTCATAGTGACCAGAGTGAGTCTTAAAAGCTGTCTTGAATACATCATTAGGATGAATTCTGAGTTGGTGATAGCCAGCTCTGAGGTCAAGCTTGCTTAAGACACAGGCACCAGACAATTCATCCACCAGTTCCTCCAAAATAGGGATAGGGAACTTATTTTTGATAGTTCTCTTATTTAACTCCCTGTAATCCACACAAAGCCTCCAGGTACCATCCTTCTTTCCCACCAAAACAACAGGTGAAGCAAAAGGACTGGCACTATCTTGAATGATACCTCTTTCCAGCATTTCTTACACTAATTGCTCAATAATATCTTTCTTCTTCAAAGGGTATCTGTATGATCTGATGTTCACAGCACCACTACCAGGTTCTAAATTGATTCTATATCAAATATTCCCCTCTCATGAGGTAAATCAGTTGGCTCCTCAAACACTTAAGCAAACTATTTTCTCAAAGCATCCAAATCATCATAAGAACATGTGTCACCAGATACTTGAAATAAACAAGCAGGTTGCACTGGATCAATGACTTGCAATAAGCAGACCTGGGCTGCACCATCCGGCAATTTTGCTGGGGAACCAGCCTATACCACCTTTAATTTCTGGGATGGGATACCTCTGACTCTCTGAGTTCCACACAAGAATTATTGAAATTAAACTTCATAGTAAGCTGCCTGAAATTCCAAGAAATGGATCCCAGAGTGCTCAACAACTGTATACCCAGCACCATATCACAACTACCCAATGGAATCAACATGACATCAGTTACAAACTGACTATCTCCAATGGACCAGGTAAAGTTTCTACAAATAGATTGACATAAAAGATGATTTCCATCTGCCACTAAGATTTCCTGCCCCACAATAGACTCACTCGAACATCCAAGTTTCTCAGCCAAATGAATGTCAAGAAAATTATGTGTACTCCTGGAGTCAATCAAAAATATGTAAAGGTACACCATAAGCTACAACCTTAATTCTCATAGTGTTGTAGTTCTGACTACCAGTCAGGGCATTATAAGAGATGAAAGGGTCCAAGTCTGACACATCCTCTTGCTCCTCCAAATTAACTACAGCACTTTCAACCTCATCCAAACCAGGCACTTCAACAGTAAATAGCTGAGGTTCCTTGAATTGGCACTTATGGTTTCAGTCAAAGGGTGCATCACAGTAATAGCATAAGCCCTTTGCTATTTTCTCAGCCCTGACATCTGCAGGGACATATCTGGATTTAGAAAAAGGTGTTTTGGGAGTTTGTTTGAATTGAGCTGTGGGAGAGGGAAGTGGTTTAATGGGAGGTGTAGGCAGTAAAGGTTGTTTTGAGGTGTTGTATTGGAGTGTGTTTAGGTAAGGCTTAGAAGAGGAAGATTTCCAAGGCTTAGGGGTGTTAGCAGTAATGGATTCAACCTGCAACCTAGCATACTCAACAGCAGCCATAACAGTTTGGGGTTTAAAATCTCTAACAAAGGGCCTAACCCCAGGGTTTAGACCACCAACAAAACTTTCAAGCAGATATTTCTCAGGCAAAACAAAGCTATTCTGCAGCATAATAGCTTTCAAATTCTCAAATTCATCAATATATGCTTCAATACTACCAGTCTGTTGAAGTTTATTAAACTCCTCCACCACATTAACACCAAAATCATTCTTAAAACGACTATTCACATCAATAACAAAGTCATTCCAATCTACAGCAGATCGAGTAGCTAAATAACTAGAAATCCAATTTTCAGCTTTATCAATCATGTTAAGAGATGCTAGATCAACTTTTTGATCATCAGGAATCTTACAAAGAGTGAAATATTTGCAACATTTCTTAATCCAAACACGAGGATTAGAACCATCAAACTTAGGAAACTCGAGTTTAGGTATATACCCCAATTTAGGCTGATTGAATTGTTCCTCTGAGCGAGGTGATCGGGAATCTGTCATCAGCTCCTTCATGGACTGCAACATATGCAACAGATTCTCAAACTTTCGGTTCGAAGCCGCAGACAGATCCTCCATCCTCTGATTAGAAGCTAGAGCTTGAGCATCCAATAGTTTCTCCAACGCCTGCAGCTGAGCTTCCATCTTAGATACCCGAGTTGAGACTGTAGGTGCCAGAATAAAAACAGAGAGCAGCGTTTGCTCTTATACCACTGATATAGGAGAAATTTGAGTATAGATTGAATTTACCAATTTACTCGAGCTAGTTCCAGGAAAACAGAGAAAAGAGAGGAAGAAGAAGAAATTGTAACATAATAGAAGGAGAAAGGATAGATAGATAGATAGATAGATAGATAGATAGATAGATAGATAGAAAAAAAAAAAAATAGATAGAAAAAAAAAAAAAAAAAAAAAAAAAAAAAAAGATAGATAGATAGATAGATAGATAGATAGATAGATAGATAGATAGATAGATAGATAGATAGATAGATAGATAGAAAAATAGAAATAGATAGATAGATAGATAGATAGATAGATAGATAGATAGATAGATAGATAGATAGATAGATAGATAGATAGATAGATAGATAGATAGATAGATAGATAGATAGATAGATAGATAGATAGATAGATAGATAGATAGATAGATAGATAGATAGATAGATAGATAGATAGATAGATAGATAGATAGATAGATAGATAGATAGATAGATAGATAGATAGATAGATAGATAGATAGATAGATAGATAGATAGATAGATAGATAGATAGATAGATAGATAGATAGATAGATAGATAGATAGATAGATAGATAGATAGATAGATAGATAGATAGATAGATAGATAGATAGATAGATAGATAGATAGATAGATAGATAGATAGATAGATAGATAGATAGATAGATAGATAGATAGATAGATAGATAGATAGATAGATAGATAGATAGATAGATAGATAGATAGATAGATAGATAGATAGACAGAGATTAGGAGAGGATTCAATGTATTTCTTAATGAGAAAAATTACATTGTTTCATTGTATTTAGCTCTACTAACAACCAAGCTAAAACAGAATTAGGGAATCTTACAGCTAAGCAACAAATAAGACAAAATAACAAAACAACTTGGCTAAGTGAATTTCCCGCCAAAACTGATCCTTGCCACATACTATTATTTTCAGCTGTAACAAGATGTTCGAGGATGCAATAGCTAAAAAGGGGATGTTTGATGATAGTTTTAAGGAGTTGTGCTTGAAATATGCAAACCTCGAAACGAGCTTAAAAGAGTTGGATCGTGCTCGGGTAATATACGTGTATGGATCCATATTTACGAATCCGGAAACAAGACAGGTGCATGGCAAGTGAAATCCTTTTGTAATAGAGGTTGGGCGAAAAAAAATAAATGGGGCCATGTAGGAGAGATAGAGTGAAATACTGAAACCTATATACTTCGTATATACTACCTCCGTTTCTTATTATGTGCAACAAAGGGTATTATTTGTGAGATATAAAATACTCCTTTGTTGACATTATTTGTGAAACAGAGGAAGTAATAAAACTCAATGGGAAGACATAAGCTCGCCACGTGTCATACTGAATGTCATGTCGTTATAACCCCCAATTTAAGAGGATGTTTAAGGTGATTAATCACCACCATTATTCTCTTGATAAGTAACTCTCACGACCCTCCCATTTAAGAGTATGTATAACTGTATAAGGTGATTATTCACCTCCCTTAATGCTTGTGATTCTTCTTTTATGTTCTTTCATGTTTTTTATAAATATAGAAGAAACCTTTTTTTTTCTTGTCTAAACACATTCTCTATTGGACATGAGTTACTTGACTCAAACCTTCCACCTAAAAGTGTCTTTGTGTGGGAGTGGTGTGTTAACCTTAGGGTTCGTGCCAGCGAATACAATTAAGTACCTTGGTTGCGCCGGAAACTCGTTTTCAAGTCAGTGATTTGCATTACGACGTACCGATATTGTTTCATTTTGTTTGTGAGATTTTTTTTTTATCTTACTTAAATATTTTTATATTTTTTGTACAAGACTACTATTTTTTTTTTTATTATTATTTTTTTTTTTTTTACAATACTACACCTGTATTTACAACAAATGTAACTAATTAGATGAATAGGGGTAGGGGGGAATTCTAAATTAGCAAAATTGGCCTATCATGTAGAAGTTGTTGATAATAGGGGTTTTTGTTTTACACGGTAAGGTCAATGGGCACCCTTCTAATATCCTATTTTAGGTTAGGGGTGAGGATTGAACCCCGTCACTCAGGTTAAGATGTAGAGATTGACCATTCCTCAGTACCTCCACTCGTTGATCCTCATTGATTATAATATCATACTTTCCTTAATTTCGCCTTACTTTTCATAAAGGAAAAGAGTTATCAACTTGTTCGAGTATGCTTCTTTCTATTTAAAAAATTAATTCTTTTCAAAATCTTAATTCAATCATTCAACTCAGATTTTCAGATCCTAAAATTGTCGGTAATAATCTAAATTACATATATATACACGATTATATGTAATCTATTATATAATATTACTAAAGTAACAACTGCTGACATCATTACTTTTTTTAAAATGTACATGTGTCAGCTTCTCATTCATTTTTTTCCCGTCTAAACTTTTTTTTTCATGTTTTGTTTTAAAAATAACAAAATCTAAATACTGATTGCAAAGTTAGTTAATACATTACATTAAACTTTTTAGTTTTCAATACCTTTTAGAAAATCTTAAGGAACACAAATATCAACCTTTTATATGTATGATTACTCCAACTAATTACTAAGTTCGCCAAATTTTATTGTGGACATGGATTTTCTTTTGTTTATATTATTTTAATTTTTGCAATTTGGTTTATGTTAATAATATCGTATGTTATACAAAGATTTTACATATTTTAACTAATATGTCTTTAAAGTTTACACAATTATAAATTCTTTTATTATATCCGTGCATTGCACGGGAGTTAATCTAGTAATAATAATAAGAGTTTCCCCCCACCCCACCCCCCAAGCACCTCTGTAAAGATGTCCATGGGCCGTGCCGTGAAAAAAAAATCTGGAAATTTGGCATGGCACGGTCACGGCGGGTGACACGGTCGGCCCTTGGGTTGGCACGACAGGCGGCCCACCAGATAAGTATTTATTATTATTATTATTATTATTATTATTATTGTTATTATTATTGTTATTATTATTACTTCTATCAATAATAATAGTAATAATAATCATATAACTAATATATAAAGCTAAACTTTTAGTCAGGTCACGAAATAGCGACACTTGGCATTCCAACTTTTCGCCAAGTGTCGTGCCACCTTGGATAGATTTAAATAGACGATTTAAAAGTTAATTTAAAATTCTATTTGAATATAATTTTAGGATAAATATGTTAGTTTATTTGGAGTCTTATTTTCAATAAAATACCAATATTTTAGAGGTACAAATTAAATTATAATTTTGTTAAAAAAATTTCGATAGAATATAGCAAATCGTCATAAAAGCACATCAATTTCTAACTAATTTTGTATCATGATATATTTAAAAATTTGACATATAGATTAAAAAATTTCTTCAATAAACAACGGGACACAAAACTAGTAATAATAATAATAACAATAACAAAAAAATAAATTATATATCGATTTTTTTTTAATATACATATATATTTTTTAAAAAAAAAATCGGGTTGGCCCGCAGCGTAGCACATGCCGGACGTGCCGTGTCGTGGTGTGGGCCGGGGTGTGCCAAAACTTGACACGGCACGCCACTCGCCGGGAATCCGGCATGCCACGGCCCGGCACGAGCCCCCACCCCCCAGGCATGGCCCGTGATGGCACGATGCCCATCTTTAGTTTAGGGGCTGGATTGAAGCATATTATTGGTTTTTTTAATATTTATGATTTTAGTTGGTGTTTTTTTTTTCTTTTTTTTTTTGATAGGGTTTTAAATAATTAATAACATGTGTATAGGATGAATCTCATTATTTATAGACAACATACAATCTCATCATTTATTCAATTACAACCGCTTATATGGATTACAATTAGACCTCCGATCCAGCAGCTAATGTGTTTGTCTTAACACTCATAACACTTGAATTTATATCGCTAATCACGAATAAATCACTCATCTAATTTAATCTTCTCGTATATACACACAAAAGCTGCACTGTTTCTCTAATCTCTTAAAACAAAGGCCTGCTTTAGTTTGTTTGAATGCTGAAGTATACTTGATAAAATAATGACAATTAGCTTAGCTTGTTTCTGAACTTGGGGCTTGAATAGGGAGCTTCTCCTTCTTTTTACTTGCTGGATAGAGTACATAATGTTGAATGATGAATATAATGTCGAAGAAGATCGAAACCTGTGCAGTCACAAATCAGTTAGGTACAAAGAGTAGAAGATAAAATGCACACATATTCTAACAGAATACTTATGTGGGATGTAAATCAGGGTGTAGTGAAATTGAGAAGTAAAATAAAAGAAGTGATCATACCAAAGATAGTAGAGTTTTTCCTATATTTCCATAGAAATTGACCCATGATTCTGCAAGAAAAGATCATAATAAACGTTAATACGAATCCACAGAGATTTTAACAATCAGGACTAATGAGTAATGACAGTACATGGCGCGAAACCAAAACACTCAATGACTTACTCTGATCAATAGATTGCATAGCCATTTGACCATAATTTGTCACACCTCCCAGCAAATCAAGTAAAATATTTCCGATGCTGAAACCATCAGTGCTTTTTAGTCGAAAGTTCATGACAGCCTGCACATAATTGATTAGAATTTACATTAAACTTCAAAAAAACTGAAATTTGAATAGAATTATATTGATATTGTACAAGACAGAGTTTAACAATATCACAAGTCATTAGTAAGTTGATAAACCAACAAAGGATTAACGCGACTTCATGATTAATAGCAAAAGAAGTACATAAATACTGACCTGTGGCACATATTTGATGACTGTCATAGTAACCTGAATAGTACTGCAAATAATAGAATGTGTACATGTTATAACACCATTAAAGGAAAATAAACAAATGTACATGTTGAAAAAATAAAGTTATAAACAAATGAGAGCATAGTAGCTTGTCATCTTACTTGAAAACATTGATTAACCAGAGCCATGAATGTCTGTGAATGCCTACAAATACACAAACCGCGGCAGAAAACCATATGATGCAGACAATCCCAATTGCAATTTTAGAAAATCTCTGATTTTTCCTCTGCATGTAAACCAAATGTTATACCATCAGTAATTTGATTTAAGGGGTAAAAATCAAATATTACAGTTAATTTTTCTGTCATTTACCTCATAGATGAAAATCTGAAAGAGGGTAAATGCAGTCAAGAGGACTGCATGTGAAGAGAATGCAACATCATTTGCAGCAACTGGTATCATCTGTATACAATATTAACAAAGGTTAACATTATTACATAAGATGGGTGTATACATTAAGACCGCGACAAAAGTCAACTCTTATCAATTCCATATTAGGTCCCCTCATGAGTGTCATGACCTAACTCGTCAAGGTCATCAATATAATCCATGTTGATATACTACCTCCGTTACATATTATTTACAACGATTAGACATTATTCCTCTCTACTTTATGTCAAATCGTTGCAAATAATATGTAACAGAAGTAGTAATTCGTTACAGCTTACAGAATGTCACTTAGCTTGTACACCCGTCTTACACAAGAATGCAACTACCTAGAACCTATAAAAATGGCATATCTGATCTAAAATTACAAGTCTATGACTAAATTTACTCTCCACTTGTAAGAAGAATTCTAAAACAGGGCTAAAAGTGAGTGGCCTAAAATGACTTGGAAGACAGTGAAAATTAAAGATAGTGACGACAAAAAAACGGACTGACTAATCTTTTGTAGAACTATGGCTATTTTGAATTTATATTTACCATATATGTAATAAAATAGGATATTATTTTAAGGTCAGATAAATTTATTTACAATAAGTTGTATTAATACGACATAACTACATAGATCTAGGAGTCTTTATGTTTATTGTGTAGCTAGAGTTACGAGTATTGGTTCAGGATCATACAATAAACCCCGCGAACAAAAAAAATTACAGGAGAAAGGAATAAAAAGGAACACGAATACAAACCTCGTTAGACCCATACTTGTGACGATATTGAGCCTGAACAGCCGTGCTAAAGAAGAGTACCGCATTGTATATCAAATACGATGAGTGTTTTGTCAAATTCAATAGCACAAAGTCGAAATTTAGTCCCACCACACTGTCAAATTAACATTCATATAAAAACTTTTAGAGACGAGAGAATATTGTTAGTTAAAGCTTGAATGTAACATACAAATAAAGATCTTGAAAATAAAAAACAAACCTTTTTCGTCGAAAATTCAAGATAACTTGAGGATAAAAACTAATAGACCAAGCAACAAATGCAACCCATCCTAGAACTTCATACAAAACTTTAAGTTGCAAAGAGTGCCACTCTCCCATCTTTTCTTCTTTTCAAAGAAGGTAAGGTTCTTTGGTTATTATTATGTTGAATAGAATAGAATTGAATTTATATTTATATGTAAAAAAAATTGAGGTGACAATAAATGCGAGGTCATAAAAAAACAAGAAATAGGGGGTGTTGGAAAAAAGGTTTCAATGAGGGCAATGTTTATTTATATAAAGATAGATGCTGTTTGTTACCATTATGATCCGTGATTATAACAGAAATATGTTATGCACTCAGACGGTAATATGGGCATATGCAAGTATGCAACCGTCATAAGTTAAGATATTTATTTCACAATTGGTTGATCTCACAAAGTTAGTTATTCACACGAGTCATTGAGCTAGTTTGTAAATTCTTTAAAATTTCTTTAAAATTTCATATTGAAGGAATATTATTTTTTATCATAAAAGTTTAATCTATGGAAGATTATGTCAATATATTCTGTATTAACTTATCGCAAATGTGCAATTACATACAACCCCAAAATAAATAAATAAATTAATTAAATTAAAATTAAAATTAATTTGTTAATTAAACATCATGAAGAGAAAAGTTTCGCTACCCGCTAAGGCCGCTATGTGGTATAATTTTTACATAATACAGAGTCTATCGTATGGATTTTTTGTGGAATAACATTTTTATAAACCTATCAAGATTCGTTTAATTATAAATTGAATTTTTACATAATTAAATTTAAGTAAAGTTTGATGTCAATTACCCATCAATTTCTTATACTACTAAAGCCAATTTGGATAGGATCAAACTTTGCCATCATTTGATGCCCGTATCGGTACTAAACTGGCCTACCCGGTATGTGATTGGCCATATTTTAGAAAAAGTTGGTCATAAACAGATAAACAAGTGGAAAAACTTGTTCAAACTTTTAACAAATTTTGGCAGATGCACTTTAACTTGTTTGATTAGTCAAGTCAACGAAGTCAATCACATAATGCGTATCACAGTACAAGTTACAGGACATCAGCATGTTCGATTGTTCAGCTAGCAAAACATTGGGTCCATAATCTTTTGTAATAATTCATAAAATCATATTACGGGGATAGAACGGTGTGACAACTAATTCTAGATCGAGGGTATCAACACATGAATCAAGGGCGAAATATGTTACAGATGCTGTCAAAAGCTCAAAACATTCAATTGCATAAACTGGTATATATTGCCCTGAAAATTGCAAACTTGCTTTATATTTAGGCTTTGATAATCAGGTGCTGAAGATTCAGTTTAAAAAGGATGCAAAGATACCTCAAAAGGGTTCAACATGTATCGTTTTTCCCCTGTTTTGTCTCTTACATCATCCAGAAAAACATACGACAGCTAGGGTAGAAATCATAGAAAATCATGGCCATGCCACATATATAGAGATTCAACGGTTGATTTATTCATGAGCTGCCAACACACATCGGAGACAACCACCTTCATGCATGAGATCAAAAGCCTTGTTGATGTCTGTGAGGGTCAAGCTATGAGTTATGTACTCATCAACCTTGATCTCCTGCAAATATGCAAATGTGAACAGATATTGAGATATTGGAATAATGAAGCTCTGTCTTTTGATAGGTTTGTGAAAATATAAAGTACTTGGTTAAATTTATTTACTCACCTTCTTTAGGTACTTCTCTACAAGCCAAGGAACTTGAGATCGGCTCTTAAAACCACCAAAAGCTGTTCCCTTCCAAACACGACCAGTGACCAGTTGGAAAGGACGAGTAGAAATCTCCTGACCAGAGGCTGCAACACCCACAATAACAGATGTACCCCAACCCTGCACAAATTTTTCCCAAGCAAATTAGAGAGATCTTCAATCTATATATTTACCTGTGAGTTGATGGCATGGAAAGATAAGACGCAATCAAGCTGCAAACTTACTTTATGACAACACTCCAAGGCAGCCCTCATCACTGAAACATTTCCGATGCATTCAAAGCTGTAGTCAACTCCTCCATCAGTTTGATCCACAATCACTTGTTGTATGGGTTTGTCATAATCCTTTGGATTCACAAACTCTGTAACTCCAAAATTCTTAGCTGCAACATTGAATTTGGGGGGAAAAAAGATGAAGATTTTGAATTAGCGTTATCTAAAAGATGAGCTCAATAATTCTTAACACTGTACAAAGGTTGCAATATAAATCTACACAAGGTAATTTTAAAATGCCAAGTAAAAAAATTTAAGTTAGGTACCACGGGTTGTATAAAAAGGTCAATATACAGAAAACGAATGTGCAAAATGCTATCCATCACAAGGAAAATTAGAAGTCTAAGAAGATCGCAGATACTGCTATAAATCTTTCTGGAAATATAAATTAGCACAGTTTCATTAACAGACAAAAATTAGAAAGAAAGCAAAATACTGGGAGAAATGCATACACTCCATACAAAAATCAATTCAACCTCGTGTACTCTCTTCCAAATTTTCCTTTAACTTAGAAGTAGAAAATAGGCTGGACAACAGCTAAGTATACCTTAAGACCTAAGTCTAAAGCCCACACTCTTGACCAAACAATAGAACGCCAAATCAGCATCAGAACAACAAATTCCAGGAGAGAAGCAAAATTATTTTGTACATTAGCTATTTACATCATCCAAAAATTTAATTGCCGTACCTAGCTTTGCTTCAAGTGTAGTAGAGAAGAGGTCTTACAAAGACAGAACCAACAAAATTTTCTGAAAGATTTAGGATATTTCTTCATGATTCAGACATAAAGTACCAGGCTACCAGCCGATAGACAGATAGATAGAACTCAAATGAGTTGTTTTCAGTGACATGCAATCGCATCAAAAAATTATTGAAAGATTGAAGCTATTGGAATGGAATTATATATCATTAGACCTTCTATGGAATACAATAAAGAAGGCCATAATGAGAGGAATGACACATCCATCGAATTTGTGTAGAAGAAAACATAGGAATGTCACGACACAATGGCAGCAATCAATTGATTTTAGATCATTTCATTTAAGAATGTAATCATTTACCCCTATGCCAGAAAGGAATCTCACTGAGTCAATGTACCACTAGATATGCAACAAGAGTTGATAATGCCAAGCAAATAAAATGGATGAGATATTGACAATCTTCTGGACTAGAGAATGAAGACAATACCTACATCAAACTTCTTGGGATCAATATCAATACCAATGATCCGTGAAGCACCTGCAGCCTTCGCACCCTCTGCAACCTGTCGATGCAGTATCCAGTTAGATCATCACTTCATCAGTAAGACAAGATCACAACTTATTTGAATTAACATAAAGAGGTTCACTGGAAACTTACAGCAAGGCCTACAGTTCCAAGACCAAAAATAGCAACATTGGACCCTGGCTCTACCTTTGCAGTGTTCCAGACAGCTCCAAGACCTGCAGAAATGTCAATAATATTAACAATGATGTTTTCCCTCTAAATGGAACCTAGTCTAGGGAAGAGGAGAAGGGGGGGGAGGGGGGGGGAGAGAGAGAGAGAGAGAGAGATTCGATGCATCAATTACAAAGATAGCAACAAGCATCACAAGAAGATAGAGGGGCAAAAAACAAGGTATAAGCCGTATAACCAATTATTTTCAGCATAAAGTCCTGAAAAATCCATAAAGATAAGGATCAAAAGCACTTTGCCTTGTTCCTAAATGCAACAACCCCTAGTGAATAGAAAAACTAATGGATTAAATAGTCAAATGGTAAAGCTAGCCTAAATCATAAATTCATAACAAATAACAGAACTCCTTAAGATTTAATTGTATCTAATGATGTTCAGTCAAATGAAGGCTAGGATTTGGCTAGACTTGCTAATTGCTATTGTTGGCAACTTTTATATCTAAACAATTTTGTTAAATTCCTACCAAGTGAAACTCGGACTTTCTTGTTATGTCTCTTCAAAATTCAGTCAGGAGATTATGGAATACGTATAGATCATAATCACCATTACAATAAACAAGAATTGTCTTCTAAATTCTGACCTAATATGAAACGGTAAGTTAACATGTTATTTGTATAGTGACAGAGATATATATAATAAGAAGTCAAGGGATACAAAAAAGACTAACTCTCATTAACCAACAGATCAAATTAGAGATGTAACAAGAAAGAGCATGTAATGCTAGTGAATAGTAACTAGCAGATAATAAAAGCATCTTACCAGTAGATACACCACAACCAAGAAGGCAGACTTTGTCCAAAGGAGCTTGTGGATCAATTTTTGCAACACTAACATCATGTACAACAGTGTATTGAGAAAATGTCGAGGTTCCCATGAAGTGGTAAATAGGTTTCCCCTTGACAGAAAAACGACTCTGGCGGTCATTCATCATAACTCCAGCTCCAGTAGCTGTCCGAATTTTTCCACAGAGGTTTGTCTTCCCTGACTTGCAGAATTTACACTCTCTGCACTCAGCTTGATAGCATGGAATAACATGGTCTCCAGGCTTCACTTCTGTTACACCTTCACCAACACTTTCCACAATCCTGCATTGATAAAAATTCAGCCAAAATTGGGTTACAGCCACTTTAGAAAGATTGAGAAAAATCCACAAATTTGTAAAAGCACGTACCCTGCAGCTTCATGACCAAGGATACATGGGAAGAGACCTTCAGGGTCCTGTGACACCATAAATTTATTTAGAATTACCAAACACCATGTTATCACAAATTAAGTTTTATGCACTCTACAAACAACACATGACTCTTCAATAGTGAAAACCATAACTATGCAGCCCAAATTACAATAGTCCAACCTTCAAAAATCCATAAATGTATTTTAACTATCAGACATTTCATATAAGACCCTCATAAGTTACTAAATGTCCTAAATCATGAAATATCAACAAATTGATGCCCATACATCTTATACTTTCAAAACATTTGGTTGCATTGAATTCCATGACTATAATCCAAGTCTTCTTACAAGTAAATACCAAAATACATTGACATCTAATTGCATGCAAAACATCAATTGATATCCCCTACTACTTGGGTTTCAAGTACATTCCAGTGAGAAGTATTAGGACAAAGGGGGTATAAAAGAGGGGAAAACTCCTTAAAGCAGCCATGGGTTATTCTATTAATCCACCTTACAATTAATTTTTGATCTCTAGTGTGAGTAACATAGTTCCTACTATAATTTGATCTACTTTTCCCCTTTAAAGCAAAATTGGCAACCACAACAACAAGGTTTACAGAGGTCAAAATATACATCGTGAATCGCGATACATTACAATTCAGGGAAGGCAGCATATTGGACAAAAGTTTCGAATATTCAAATCAAAAGCCAAGACTTTTCAAACCAACATCGCCAATTTTGAAATAATTAAAAATACCCTAAAAAATTAATCACCAACCATGCAATATTCAATTGGGGAATTCCAAATCCGTTAGCATAATCAATAAACTCATAATCATAATAAATTCAACAACAAAAACCCTAAATTGATGGATGATTAAAATCGATTAAGGAGAGAGAAAATAGACCTTGCCACTCCAAGTGTAAGCATCGGTGTGACAAAGAGCAGTGAAGAGAATTTTGATTCGAACTTCGCCGGCTTGCGGTGGCGCAACCTCGACATCTTCAATTGAGAGAGGTTTGTTGGGTTCCCAGGCCACCGCCGCTGAACAATTGATTTACAGAGATCAACACCATTTTCAGCCATTGAAATGCATGAATTGTGCAGGAATACAAAGAGGAGAGGAGAGAGAAAATACCTTTGCATGTGATGACTTTGCCTTGAGTATCCGCCATTTATGAAGAGTTGATTGAGCTTGGAGTTTTTTTGTGGTGAAAATAAATTTGAGAGTCGTGAGAAATGTGGAGTATATAAATAATGTGGGAGTAGTGTCTAGTGAGTAGTGAGCACTATAAAGCTGTATTTTTATGGTTTATGGTCATTTTTAAATGGATCTTCCTTAAATTATAACCAACGACTTCGTATTTTCGCTCAAAACAATACACATTAGTGGATTTTAAGTTGAAATAGTATGAACTCACAAATTTTATTCCTTGATGAAGTTTTTGATTAAGACGATTGTTTATCAAATTTACGATAATTTAGTTTTAAGGTTATGTACATAACTGCCCACTGACAATTTGGCGACTTTATTGGGAAGGATTCTTGGTTATTTATCGATTTGAGGATTCTTGGTTATTTATCGATTTGGTTACTTGACCCGCCCCACTGACATCCTTATACAAAATTTGAAAACTTTTCGAGATGTTAAATACGTTAACTAACATTAGGAATGTTAAATTAAAATGAACTATAATTGTAGAATTTTTTTTATAAATGGTTATATGAGGTCGTTCATTTTTGTTTTTATAACAAGAAAAGAGATTTCATTAATAAAATATAGTCAAACGACACTTATGTGTACTCTCTCCTTTTTTTTATTTGCATCCCTTGTGGATGCACGGAGTTTTAGGCGAAAGTATGTGAGAAAAAATAAATACTTTTTATTATTTAAGAGGGACCATATAAAAGAAAAAAATAATAAAATATAGCACTTCGTTTAAAGTTATCAAATATAGAAGTGATGCATTTTAAAATATCCATAAAAGAAAGTGATGCAAATAATAAAAAAAATGGAGGGAATAATTCCTAAGAAATCAAGAATTCTAACGCGGCGGATTATGATAGTACTTATTGAGACGAATTCAAAATGGTCCAACATGAATATGTTTTTCCTTACATATTATTCACAAAATACGGTCAAAGAAGGGGTGGTGAATAGTGTAAAAGTCAAAGCGGGTTAAGTAAAAAAGAACAGAGGAAGTAGTTTATAATGCTAACAAGCTAGGTTTAACCACACATGATGCTTGATTCTCCTTTCACAATTCTTGAACTTTTACCAACTTCTTACAAAATGTTTTGCATACATTTGAACATTTTCAATAAATAAGTTTTGATGATGTAATCTATTAATTAACTATGACTAAAACAAAAATCTGCTGACATCATCCTCTCTCTCAAATATATATATGTCACTTTCTCATGAAAAATTTTCCCGCCGAATGCACTTATGATGTCATATATGTTTTTTTTTTTTTGAGGAATTAATTTTTTTTAATCATTTTTATTTCAATCTTTTGACTGTGTCAATAAATAAATAAATAAATTTTATTTTTGGTTGGAATAAATAAATTGATATATTTAATAGTTTCAATCTAATATCATATAACTAATATATAAAGCTAAACTTTTAGCCAGACGATGAGACAGCGACACTTGGTATTCCAACTTTTCGCCAAGTGTCGCGCCACGTTGGAGCAATTTAAATAGACTTCATAAGATTAAAAAAAATAGAATTTTAGGATAAAATTTTAAGTTTAGAATTTTATTTTCGATAAAAAACCAATATTTATGATATACAAATTGAATTATAATTTTATTCAAAAAGATTATTAGATTATAATTCTTAAAAATTATCATGTAAATTTAATTTTTTATGTCATAATTTTTTTTTTGGAGCGAAGGAATCAGTTTAAAGTGTAAAACATCTATTTATAATATATATTAATCGGTTAAAATACTATACTTCACAACTTATAGAATTTTATTACCACATAGACCTGTCAATTAGGATTGAGTCATGAGTCATCTCGGATTGGGTCACTTTGTTACGAGTCAAGAAATGTTCAACCCTTACCCAAAGTTTTGGGTTCGGGTCAACTCAACGGGCTTTGAACATTTATCTTATTTAATTTATTATTTGTTTATTTTTTATGTACTAAATCGAACATTTCCACCAATATAAGTATTAATCATTACATGCCTACTAGATAGCAAATCGTAACAAAGCACATCAATAAACTAATTTTGTACCAATGGTATATTTTAAATTTGACGTATAGATAAAAAAATTTATCTTTAAATTCAATAAACAACCCAGGCATCGCACGAGCACAAAACTAGTATATATATATATATATATATATATATATATATATATATATATATATATATAAAGGGGAGTTTTCCCCGAGTTTTTAGAGAGCCACATAGGATTTATTTTTCTTAGCGCGGCATGTAGGATTATGAATTTAATTTGTAGCCAATTAAATAAGAGATTATTAATTTATTTTACAATTAAATAATTTGAATGCCACGTTAGCAAAATTGACGAATGAAATTTTAAAGTTTAAACTAATTAAATACAAAATATTATCTTTTGAGATTAGAAATTTTATTTAATATTTTAAAGCTAATATAATAACAAAAATCACATAAATATGAAAAATATTTTTTTTAAAAATACTAACAAACCATGCATCGCACGGGTTTCATCTAGTAAATAATATAAGGGTCTAATCTAGTATTACACACATTACGTATGGCCCTAATTACATGTAACACTTTTTAAATAGGCGTAATTTGATAAAACTACCCACCTAATAGGACATTCGAAGTCATAAATGCAAATTAGAGGTTGCATCCCATCTCAACAAATAACAACAGTTCATATATATCGGCAAGAATCCTGCACCATCAACCTCATCATGTATTTAGAAATTTCTTAATCATCTGTCATATTTCCTGCATAATGAACTTAATACCCCTCATTAAACTTAGCGTGCATTTTAAAATCTCTTTATTAGGCTTTCAAACAGTATCTATTACATTATTAGGATCTAAATTATCTTTTTCTTTACAAAATAAAATTAAATATAAGAGGAGTGATAATATTGTATTCAATAATTCAACGACAAACTGAACATCCAATAGTTGGCATTTCCTATTCATTTTTACAGATAATTATTTTATCAAATATTCTAATCTTAAAAATTGGCAATCAAATCTCTCAATTTGATACCAAGTTCTCTTTTTGCCAAGAAACAAATCAAACAACTTTTCAAAAAAAACAAAAAAAAAAGAAACAAATTAAACAATAATTGTATGTGGAATATGAGTATTTTTAATGTCTCACATAAAATACCTTTTTGTTGCAAATAAAAGAAAACAAAGGTAGCAAAAATCTCATTTCTTACTTAGTACAGCAACAGTTTGTGTCAAATTCTCCTAAACTACATTACTATGTATTTTACTAAGATTGAGTAATAAAAAGAGTTTAAGAATAATCCAACTTACAAGAAGACAGACCACATTTCCTTCATTCCTTGTATCTGAGTACCTATGCAATAATAACAAAGGGGTTGAACAAACTGCACTTCTAAACAGGCCCTACATCATGGGTTTCTATATAAACTTTAAATTATGAACATTCACTCTCTATGGTGAGCCCCATGATCATCCAATTGACCGAAAATTCTCAATCATCTGGCAATTTACAGATTTTATAGGTTTTACTGCCTATTTTGCACTCTATACCACTGAATTTAGCAGTGAAAACCCGTTTCTGTAATGAATTCCTGCCTTCAGGATGTTTCTTTGCTTCTTCTACTACTCTTCGCAGTAAATCACTTGTATCACCAGACGCCCATGTTAATGATATATGAGGTCGAGGATCCTGCAATACGTATCCAGCCTCAGTAGCTTATCAAAAGAAAATGAATTAAGAAATAGCCTCAGACTGCACATATCAGTCCTCGTAAACTTAAAATGAACATTGTCTGAGTCAAACCTTGTAAAATTCAGGAAGATTGTGGAGCCTGTAGGCTTCGTTAACAGCTTGAATCTGCTTTGTTATCTGTAACAATGAAGACAAGGTCAACGCTAACTCTATCATGTGAAAAGGCAACTAGCTAATGGAAAATAGTTTACAGATCAATTCCTCGATTGAATTACATCAATATATTTTAGTCTCAACAACCAATAATGTTGTGATAATTAATTCATTGTTTGCAAATCAAGAATGAAAGGACTTGAAGCCACCATATTTGTTTCTTACAGCTCAAACAATGCACAGAAGAACTTGACTTTCAATCACAAAGTACATAGACATATAGATAAGGGTCTAGTTATTGTCCGGGAGATATAATGACAGGAAAAACATGACAGTAAAAACAGGGGAAAAAATTAGAGAAAACCTGAACAAAGGAAAGTAAGTATAGTTTGCAAAACACAAGTTAGGTAAAAGAAAATGTACTCCATATATATCTATAATCATGACATGTCCTCCGCAAAGATTTCCTCCCTTCACGCTACTCTGTCCAACAACAATATTTTCTCAGTCTCCAAAAGGCTCATATCACTTCCGATCACCCTCCTCCAAGTTTTCTTAGGTCTTCCGCTACCCCTCATGATCCCATCAATTTGCCACTCTTCAAGCTTCCTTACCAAAGCCTCACTTGATCTCCATCTTATATAGCCAAACCACCTGGGCGATTCTCCTCATCTTGTTTTCAATAGATTTCACCCTTTTCTTTCTAATATCTCATTCCTCAGCCGATCCTTTCTTTTATGGCCACACATCCAAAGCATCATACGTAGCTCCACCAAACTTCTAACCACAACTCATAATTTTCCTGGCATCCTATTTCTCTGTCAAGAGAAGAAGATTGGCATATAGCATCTCAGACCAGGCTTTTATAGCAATTGATTATCAAAGCTAAAAGCTACAAACTCTGCATAGTTCATAATAGGCACTTTCCCAAATCCTAGAATCCATCACTTGAACTAGATGAAAAAATCCTCATTCATATCATCAGCTACAGGATTCTGGCTTTTCCAATATCCATTGAAATTGTCCTTGAACCATTATTAGTTTTAGGTAAGAAAATTAAGTGATAGATGAAAATGGATCTAACGAGGGGAGCCAGAAGGCCACTGAAATCATGCAAAAAGAACAAAACAGCCTTTAAATAACATGTTAGATTACGGACAGCTCCATGAACAAGAACCAAAATGAAGCTAAGAAAATAAATACCTATCCCACAAAGCAGCTAGACTGGACAAACAACACAAAGCAGCTAGACTGAACAAACAATTTTAGAACACCTTTCCATTCCTTTCCAACCAAACCACCCATAAAACAGCAAAGAAAGCATAATGCCTCAAAATTCTAGCCCTACACAGTAGACACCTCCCAAAACTCACATTAATGACCCTGCAAATCATCTAAACAATAGGCGGACCTGCCCACCTTATCCCAACAAATGCATAAGTCTCTTCCATAGATAAAGTCATCAGTCATTACATCACCACACAAAACCAATTGATTTCACCACAAACGAAAATAAAATTAATATAAATAAAAAAAAAAAAAAAGGTACACATGAGAAAACGCCTGGCAAAGCCTCCAGACCTGTATGTCTCACAAGCATTGAGCTTCCCCAAACTAGACACCAAAAGTCCAACACTCATTCAATAAAGCAGCAAATGATAAAGTGCAATAAATAACACTAAGAAGTCAGCCAAAAGTAACTCCTAATACTAAAACGCAAAAACAAAAGAAATTCCTCACCACTAAATACACAACTGACGAGACAAAACCTAGTAGGACCTCTGAAACTACAACTTGTCACAGGTATTGAACAAAACTAGATAGTCACAACTCACATAAATACTTTCATGCGTTACCTAGACCATCCAACCAAAAGAAGAAAATGAGAAATGCTGCAATTTAAGAGCTTCTACGCGTGGTAACAGATAGAATGACAGTAGAAGCAACCAAAGTATCAATTGACCAAGTCTTCCTGTCCTGAGCCTCAGTCAAGAAGATTCTTTCTAAAATGAATTTTCCATGAAGATATAGTCTACTGCTCCCCACAAGAAAAGGAAGATAGGACGGAAAGTAAACAATCCACAGACTAGGAAGAGTAATCTAAAAGAGCACTCCTTGTTTCCTTTCAGCCCTCTGTCCAAAAATAATATCAAATTACTGAATAGAATACAAAAGTTATGCCAGAGGTAACTTTTAACTGCTGTTTTCTTTTTTCTTTTTTTTTGGCTGTCTTTCTCTAATTTTGTGCATACATTATTCTTTAGGGAGGAATTGGGTATTTGGGTTACAGGATATAAGCATCCATTTAAAAAAAAATATAAAACAGAAGTTAAAAATTACCTCTGGCAAACCTCCTGTAGTGACTTCTAAAGAAAGAAAGGCCCGCGTATGATCGTCATTGACAAATACCTCCCATTTATTGAAATCAATCCAATACCTGACCCAAAAAAATCAGATGCAAATACGCAAGAAGTCAAGAGGACAATTACAATAATGTATGCTCATTGTGCATGAAAAAACACTAAACAAGAAATAAAAGGCTAACCGTTTCTGAATTTGCAACTTTTGTCGAAGCATGGTGACCATTGAATCTATTTGATGCACCCTGATAGGGACAGTTCTTCCTAAACTTATATGAAATTCTCTCCCTAAGGCAATGTGTTCAAGCTTCTGATCATCATTTAAAATATTTTCGAGTGGGATGTCAGCATCAATGACATGTAGACCAGGAACACTTGATGAAACTTTTTTTATGAACTGGGAAGCCTCTTTCCTTGCTGGTTGTGGTATAAAAACTACAAGGAAATTATTCTATATTGAGTGTCAGTAATTACTATCAAAAAAGAAAAGTAGATACAGACTTAAAAAAAAAAAAAAAAAAAAAAAAAAAAAAAAAACAATGAGATGACTCACATGTAGGAGTGTAGGACATCAGACAGCAATAACTCATTTTATGCCTAATTACTAATTTACGAAATCTACCACTGTCTAAGCAGGTAACATAAGCATACTTTCCATTTTATACACCCAGTTAAGAATCATCGACATATGTCTAAGGTGGAAACACAGGGAGCAATGCAAACACTAGGTCAACCTACATGAAGTAAAGTCTGAGAAAACATGAGTTAATGACCTAAAGAGAAAGGGAAGAAGAGAATGAAAGTTTAGCACACTACAAAGACAAACAGATAAGTACAAAACCAAGACATTACTTTGAAGGTTATTTTTAATACTCCCTCCGTTTCATTTTGTTAGTCCCCTTTGGAATCAATCACTTAAAATAAGAAAATGAGGAATCTTAGTAATTTGGAATTTGATTGCAACTTTGTAATTAATGTTTTGTTTTTTCTTGTTTTATTTATGGTTATTGGCTATAATTAATCGCCTATTATAAATTTTGATTGGAAAATTTGACATGTCAGCAATCCACTAGCACATACATTAACCAATCAAAATTATTTGATTCTTTAAACACCCAATTAGATTAATTGTTCATGGATTATGAAAATTATTCACTTTATAATTAATGTTGGGAAATATTCAATATGGGTACATCATTTTGAAACGCCCAAAATAGTATATGGGACTAACAAAATGAAACGGAGGGAGTACAAACAAAACAATAACAGCACAAACCTTTTTGTTCGTTTAGGCAACCATAAAGTTCGCATTACGTACTGAGTATTTTCTAATTGAGTTCAATTAATTTCAAGAACTTAGTTTCCAACTAATCAAGAGTTCAGAAGTGTTGGATACTTGGATTTGTTTACACTTCATGATTAGGTTGCTTTTCTTTTCATGGTCATATCAGTAACCAACTACATGTAACTATCTGATTGAAGATGTTGCATATATGTCCATTAAAAGTATGAAAAGACGATGAGAATTTTGCAGTAATTATGGTAACCACTTAGAGTTATACTAATTTCAAGATCTAAAATAAATCACCTCTTTGCAATTGTAGGCTGACAAGGTTAAGACTAAAAAGATCTTTCAAAAATAGCAAAGGTAAGGTAGCATACATATGATATTGATATAATGATATGTAACACCTCAAATTCCTCTCTTTTAGTATAATAATCATAAATCCTCTTTTGATATAGAGAAGGTCAACCTTAAGTTTAGGGATAGCTCCTTACCCCTTTCCTTCATTACAAAGTTTTATTATGCTCTAAATTCCATTATCATTTAAGATATCCTCATACTTGATAAGCAATACATCATGCCTAGGTAAGGTGGCAAATGAGCGGGCTAGGAGAACCTTCCATTGTTTCCTTTTCATGTCTTCGTGACCAATTTTATTACACAGATGTTCAGCATAGCTCTCAAGTCTCTTTTGCATTTCGTGGATATAAAAAGTTAGCCTTACATGGTCCAAGAAACTCATCATCTGTTTTATAATTCGAACATACATATCAAATCAACCAGCATACTTCATCACACAATTATTCAAATATTCCGCGAAGAATAAATCATATCTCCAAGACTCCAACCACTTCACAATTACGAATAAGTGAATAACTTGTAAATATTTACCCAATATAATCAAGAATGATCATATCCACTCCCTTACAACCCCTCAGAAATAATTATCATGATTAAAAATAAAAAATAAAAAATAAAAGTTTATCCCCCAAAATGGTCTGGATTACCTAACCAGGGTAACCATTCTATGGGATAAATTTGCATTCTTCTGTAGCAATTATGCAGCAAATTTCAACCCCACATAAAAAAAAAAAAAAAATAAATAAATAAATAAATAAAAACAACAACAACAACACAATTATAAAAACATGTAATCTCAAGCAGTAGTTTCAATGTAGTATCAAATATTTAACATACCACTTCACAACCAATCAATCAATACATATAACACACAAAATTAACAAATGTGAATCATATGCAAGGTACCGAGTGTACCTGGGATGTAAACATGTACAGCATAGTTGCCTTCTACATGGGGAAAGCTCCGAACCCTTGCGGGTTGACCCGTTTGCAAGTTATCAATTGTACCTTAAAAAGAACAGCAAACAAAACATCAAACAGTCGGTGGGCATACTTTAAATTCGACCCAAATTGAATTAGCAGCATACATGAAAGAATAGAATGGTTTAGAGAGTGGGAGAAAGGAGGGGTTTTGCTTACCAAGGAGAGAATTTGGTGGGGTGAGGAGAGATAGTGGAGGCGGAGGAAGCGGCGATGGCGACGGAGATTGCGACGGCGGCGGATTCTGAGGCGGAATTGAGACTGGTGTTGACGAGTTCGAGTTCGAGTCCGAGTCCGAGTCTGAGTCTGAATCGCCGTAAGATGCTAAAAGAGCATCCATGGTTGGTTGCCAGTTTTCAGTTCTTCTCACTGACGAGAACTAGAAATGGAGGAAAGTTATGCATTTACTAATGCATAACATTGAATAAAATATTATAAAAACACATGGTGAAGAAGAGAGAAAAAAGGAGAGAGAGGCATGTAGGCGGACCACACCTATTTCTTAGTCGGATTATATCACGTAATGGGGACCACATGCATTGTTCCACTGAAAGTTTATATAGTACCATTAAATCCTCAGTGGTACTATTTATGCATAAATTTAGTACAACTAAATGCATATATAATATCATTATGTGCACATATAGTATCACTGTATATTCAATGGTACCATTTGATCATCCAATGATATCAGAATATTTATTCATTTGTACATATGCATAATTACATGAATACCCTTTGTTATGCATTTCTAAATGCCTAACATTCCTCCCTTTAAAATTCCTCTTGAAATGACCTTTCTTTCTCCAAAAACCGTTGATGTTTAAGGAGAGGTTATATTTGTCTTTTTATTCTATAAATTGGGGTTAAATTGTAATTTGTAGGTTATCAAAATTGTGTTGATAGTTTGATATTCCATTGTGGCTTGTCATAATGTCATTTGACACACTTATTACATTGATCACATTATTCATATAGACATATCAGTAGATGATAAATTTAGGGTTGTCTTGCCCTAATTGGTATCCAATTAATCAAAACTCGAGTCTCAAAGCCTCAAAGGGCTGCCTTGTTTTTTTTTTTTTTTGGGGGGGGGGGGGGTTATGGAAAGCCTCGATTAATCTTTTTGATAAACAAGATTTATTTATCATATGACAGCTTTGTCAATATTTGTTTAGGGTTTGTTTGGCATCACTGTGATTTTCTGTTTTTTGGTTTTTTGATTTTTAAAATCATATGATATATGTCATATAATGAATTAAAAATTAGTCAAACTTATTAAAATCATGATAATTTTGAAAACTTACAACAGAAAAATGAAAACACCTTTTTCTTGTTTCCTGTTTTTAGTTTTTAGTTTTCAAAAAAAACATAAAACAAAAAACAAAAAACGATGTCAAACACGCCTTTAGTTATTTGTGTTCTATTGTTTTTGTTTTCAGGGGTTTTACACTTTTACTTTCCTCCTCTATTAATAAACATATTAAAAAAATGACAAAATAGGAGCATGGTGAAACCCAAGAGGAAGGGTTTGTTGGAAATAAATTGGAAAAATAATTTGGAAACTTAGGTGGGTGAGTCACATATAACCTTCCACTCATCTTAAAACGATTTACGCCCTCCAATACAAATGATAAGGAGTTAACGGCGTGTCATTCCCATATAAAACCCCAACTTATACACTCTCTAAACTGCATAATAAGGATTTAAGGAGTAGAATCGTTTCATTAATACAACCAAAATATCTGACTTTGTATATTATCCAAGCATGTAAAATATAATACGTGAATAGTGCAAAAATTAAAGAACACTTAAAAAACACACAGAAGGAATATAATAACTTTTCATCTCAAATTCGTAATCAATTTAGCTTAATAATCCTTTTTTTTTTTTCTTTGGTCGGAAACTTAAGAATATCTTAAAACCAAATTACCAATTAGGTGCCCTAAAAAAAAAATAAACATAAAAAATAAACAAATCTAGCAATTGGGTAATTCTACAAAAAAAAATTACCAAAATCAAAAAAAGTTTTTTTTTTTTTTTTGACGGGCAGTTCCATAAAGTTAAAAACTCCACTCTTTACAAAATAAATAAATAAAAATAAAAAAAGAAAAATAAAAATAAAAATAAAAAGCCTCCACTACCCTTATAAATTGCAAAACCCATCTAACATCTTCTTCCCTCTCTCAAACCCCAGAAAATCTCCCTCTTTTTCCACAAATCTACAATGTCAGGAGAAGAAGAAGAGAATGCATCAGAGCTTAAATTGGGCGAAGATTTCGTCAAAGAAAAGTGTTTGATGAATGGAGAAGTAGCCATGATTCTAGAACACAGATTAGAACAATTACAGCAAGTTTCAGATGATCCCTTGAATCAGATGCCTCAAGTTTTCGAGAAATCTCTGCAATATGTTAAGCGATTCAGTCGATACAAAAACCCAGATGCTGTTCGACAGGTTAGAGAGATTCTTAGTCGTCATCAATTAGCCGAATTCGAGCTCGCTGTTCTTGGTAATCTTTGCCCAGAAACTGTTGAAGAAGCCATTGCTATGGTACCTTCGCTTAAAGATAAAGGAAGGGATCTTGATGATGAAGCTATTGAGAAGATGCTTACTGATCTTGCTATGGTTAAGAAGTTTGAGTGATTTTGGTTTCTGGGTTGTTTGGATTTTAGGGTTAGGGTTTCTGGGTACCGCGAATTTATCATCAGTTTTTAGAATTTGGTGTTGTTAGGATTGTTAATTGAGAATTCTAATGCTATGTATTGTTCAATTTGATGAGAATTTGATGGTAGTAAATTGGTAATTGGAATGTTTGTTATGTGCATATCAAGTGTTATTGAACTGGAATTGGAAAGTATGGTTATATGATCGATCAAACTTGTGATTGACTGTCATTGATCATTCCTATGTTGTGATACCTTTGTGTTTGTTCGTTCATACTTGCTTGCCGGATGTTTAAAACACGATTTTCGGCATTGCCTTCTGTATGATACTTACATTCATGTATGCAAAATTTTATGGTCATTAATATAATGAGGAATTTTGAGATGGTTATTATGAAGATAATCAATAAAGGGCACAATACTTTTCGGTATTAAGACGATGTTATTGCCAAGAAATACAATCATTGATCATGTATTTACTAGAAGCTAGTTTAGTCATTCTGCTTGTTAGAAGTTAAGGTTTTTACTTTGCACTATGGAAGCCTTGTAGTCTGCATAAAGAGAAGCAACACCTTGTATGGTTTTACCTTGCAAGATTCAGTCCAAATTTCCGAATGCAATTTGTTTGGCTTGGATGTAGAATGAATGTTTGCTAGTTTCGTTATGTTGCCTAAATGTTTATAAATCTTATATGGCACTAGGGATCTCAATGCAGAATTAAAGGGCCTAATGGATGACTTATATTCTGAATAAAAATCAATTGCGGCATAGCTTCTAGTTATTCTTACTCCATCTGCAAATGGTGTTGAATCCATCATTAATCCATATACTTTTGCTACAATGCTTCCATTTTATTGCAAACTTAAATATCTGAATCATTGCTCAACATCTGTTAATCTGTTTTCATACTTCAATTATCATTACTTGGATGGGAAAATTCACTTCTGAATTGGTAAAAGTAATTGCACCACTTTCCTGTGGATGAGACTTGGCATCTTATGATCTATGGAGCAAATTTTTACTTGATGGTATAAATCCCTCAATTTATTACTACTCCGGTTAATTGAGTTACTAGTTTTCTGCCTTTGCTTGAATCCGTCTGGAAACTCTTGCTGAGATCTAGTGAGTAATGTACCGATGCCTTCTACAAGCACTGCATTATTTTGCATCCCTGTATCAAATTGGACTGTTGAACTACCCATAGATGATCATGTTTACAATTATCTTAACTACTACACGAGTTGGTCTGCCTGTAATAATAATAAGGGCTGCAAAATGTATGCTACTTCCCATTACTTATCTCACTGATGGGCAAATAACCCCCTCAAAGTGTATAGAGCATAGCATTTGAACCAGTTAAATGAAGTGAACAAAGTGTGAGCCCAAAATTTTTCTCAATTTTAAAAATACTCAACTTCATATGTAATTTTCATGCACTAAAAGTCTGAATTCCCCTCAATGGACTCAGCAGGAAGACAAATGCTCCCTTCTCATGTTAGTATAAATAAGTAAAACAACTCAATTATCCTACATCACTGAAAATGACTATCTAGTACAATCATACAGCTAACTGAAAGGAGAGAACAAAAGAAGAAATGTCTCTGCCAGTCTTGCTAAATCAGAGGAAAGCAAACACCTTAAACTCACTTAGTACCTAGGAACATAAGACCTTCATGCTTGAGTAGTTGATACCTTTTGAGCAACCAATTGGATCTCTTTTACCCTCTCATCAACTATTTGAAGCAGCTGCTGCTCTTGCTGTTTCTTTTGATCCTCATCAAGGACATCAACGTCAACATGACCATCTTCACAATCTTGAGGCTTGTACATAACAAATGCATCTTCTCCAAAGTCATTTGGGGTATCGATTACCTGCTTCCCTTTAGTCCCTGTATCCTTACCAATCACACTAGCTTTCACTTGATCTGTGATGAAGATCCTGTAGTTCTCCATGTATTTGTCAACTGGATTAAGGGCAATATACAGAAGAATCTCCCAGCATTTCAAAAATTGCTTCTTATTGATTTTTAAGCTCTTCCTCACTTCATTAACAGCTGTTAATGGTGGAAAGAGCTGAGAAGACTGTGTTCTCTTTGACAAATTGGCTTCTTTAAGATGTGTAGCAGCAGTATCAACTGCAGACTGCACAGCACTGCAAGTGAGCAGGCGTGGTACATCGATGTAGTACCGAATACGTTGTAAGGAATCCACTGGTTCTTCAACTGTCAAGTCATAGACACTCTCAGACATAGCAGCATTGTTGAGTATCTCCAAGAGGCGACGTCCATACCCTTTCTGTTGATAAGGAGGCAACACAAGTATCTGGGACAATAATATAACACGTTGAGTCAGTATTGGCAGAATTGAGTTAGTCTAGCCAGTTAATGATGTACAAAATTAAAGGGAAACCTGACTAAGTCGAAGCCGTAAAGTATCAGGGTAATGGTAAAAACGATAAGCAGCTGCAAAACCTAGCAATCTACTCTGGTCTCCCTCTGGGTCAGCTATCTTCTGAACAATGACATACATCTCCCAACATGAATCAGTAACATCAATAGGATTGCTACCTGTTGCCCATACAAACATAACAGATTATACTCCAACAAAAGAAAACGAATCAATAAAATTCACAAAGACAGCAAAACAAGACCAAAGATGAAATTACCATCGACAAGTAGAAGAACAAGAGGCACTAATCGGCTATAAAGAAGCCCAGCAGACATGTCACCCATGACAAAGCGAATAACCTAAGAGAAGGTAAATTATTATATTAATATAACATTGAGAAGGCTGTTAGGGCAGGATAAAGGAAATGCACGTCAACTACAACGAGACATAGGATCTGACTGGAGACAAGTGGGGGAATCCAATAGGTGTTAAACAAACATGGGGTTGACAGAGAGCTACACGAAAAAACCAAAAAACTTTAAGAAGATACTAAGATAAATTACCCTAGTTACATTGTAAAAATGAAGTCCTACCTACCAAGGCCTAGTTTGGAAACTCAGTATACATTACCAACTCCCCTGTGCTTTTACCATTTATTAGTCACATACATTGCCTTTCAAAACAAAAAAAAAAGAAAAAAAGTCACATACATTGTGAACAGCATTGAGACTACTCTAGCCCTTATTTATGGTTATATGTTCAAAACATTCTGCTGAGAATCGCTAAATGCAAAAAGTATACCAAACCAATCCTTTATGCAAACATAGGGAAATTTGATCAAGAACCTGTGTATCAGTAGTATCTGCATGGGAATGACCATTGCCATCAGCGGCATTTTGAACCAGTAATTCTCCCTTGGTGACAACTGAACTGAGATCATAACAACATGAGATGATAGACCATTATATAACTGTATTTGCCAATCAAATAATAGAAAACAGTCTTGGAGAAGATTTCCATATTTCAACGCAAATGAATAGTGCTGCTTAATAGATACCTGATGTAATGCTTTTCTGTTGTGAAAGTTTGAAAAAAGTCATCCTTTTTCTCAACAATATTTTCAGCAAACATATCCTGTGAAAAAAAATCAACTTATTAAACCAAATAGTTACAAAGTGCCATTGCTTATTATTTGCTTCTCAATAAATACAGTGAATAATACCTGAAGAGCAGCTTTTAGGTCTGTGATGCCTTTCCCTCTCTATGAGCAAAGAAACAGCAAACCAAGATACATAAGAGAGTATAAAATTTCACATGTGCTACAACAAAAGAGTTTCAAAGCCTAGTTTAACTAAAAAGATTTTACAGGACTTACATCAGATGAGCTCTCAAAAGTGATATCTGTATACACATGAAATGACACACTGCTAACCCAAATTGTAATCTGCAATAAAAGGTTGTACAAAAATTTATCAGAAAAAATGCAAAACATTGCCAATAATGCTAAACAAAGTGAAGGTTAAAAGTTCTCACCTTTAAACCTTGGTAGCCATAAATTTTCCCATCATCATCAAAAAAGTGATTCAGATCAAGCGGATCAATCTGATAGCCAGTCCCAGCTTCTGCCTCGTCTTTGCTGCCAACTAGATTTCACAAAATAAAGGAAACAGCCAGTTCAATCAAAGCATGTCATAGACTCACAAGTCCTGAATAAGAGAGTGTACGTATTCATAATAAAAAGTCCCAAATTCTAAAAATGTAACCAATCTCACCATTAATAACTAATTGGTGTTTTAAACTTTTTATAGTCCAACATAGTACATCAAAATATCCAGTTAAATATGATGAAAAGTTCCAAAGCTTTGTTAAATTACAGTAGCCCAGCTTCTCATTAGTTTTTCAAAATCTCATTCTTTCAGTGAGTGATAATGAAGATACAATAAATGTAAGTAATCACAGCTGTGATTTCATCAAAGTTTTCCAAAGAAACTGCAGGCAAAGACGGTTGTTGACAATATGTTTTTAGTTAGACAATTGAAATACTTGGCAATTTTTACGTCTGAGGATTCCTCATTTGCAGACTTATTTCTGGCCTAACATTCTAGAAGTTTGTTCTCTTATTGCTTCCATTTCCTAATCAAAACTAAGATACAGCTATAGTCGAAAATATAAAGGGTATATGATTTGCTTTTTGAATAATGACCTATCATGCTCCAAATCTCCAATCTTTAAAAGATAATAGTCAGTACATACATATCCAGTGAATCTGGTTTTAAATTTAGGGTTAAACAAGTAATGTAACTAAGGCATTCTTCCAAATAAAAAATAAGCTAAAGTGCTTCTGAAATTTATCAATAGATTCTTCTTTATTACAGAAAGAAAGAGATCCAGTTAAACTCTGTACAAAACTCCAGTGAATATCATTAACAAAAGTCTTCCAATCATTCTTTCTACACTCCTCTTTACACACTCTACGACTATATTACATGTGACCCTTTCTGCAAAACCAGAAAAGAGGCCTCAAGTTGACTACTTTACACCTAGTTGTGCTATATGCCTATATGTAAGACAAAAGTATCAAAAGAATCTAATTCACTTAGGAAGACATAGTATGTAAAGCTAACTAAAGGGCATAAGAGAGATTGGCACCTAAATGAAGAAGCATAAGAAAGGTCAACCAATTATACAACAGTTATTAAAGCATACTAGTAAACAGTCAGTGAAAATATCACTCATTTAAAAAGGACAAAAGAGGCACAGAGAGCCTAAGTAGAAGGGGGAAAGGAAGAAAATTGAACTCCTTTTCCAAACCCTTTTCATCAGGGTAAAAGCAGTCTACAGATTGATTCCAATGTATTCGATTTGCAGATAAAAACTTCAATAGATTAAGGGCATATACAAGAGAAGAGGAAAATCACTGTAAATTAAAAATAGCATCTTCTAAAAGTCATGCCTTCCAAATCTAATTTTTAAATAAGTTAATTTGCATAAATAAAGAGATATGGCAAGCTCTTCTTACTAAAGGAGTTTGGATCTAGTTAGATTTAAGATATGTGGATGTTCCCTACTCAAAAAAAGGAGGAAGACAATTACAATTTACCCATCTAGGTGAAAGGCATAGGAAACCAGCACCCATGTCTGACATTTTTAAAATTTTGTAATCTTGAGAGCAAAAATAGGGAATCTAGAGCAAAGGGCATAATGGAACAAGAAGACACAATCAATCTGTTCATATCATTAACACTTAGAGTGACAGAATAGTTTGTAAAAATTAGAAAGAAAGATTTGGTCAACCTTTTGACTTCTTTAATAAGTATGCATATGAGCCAAAATCCATTCAGGAAGTTTTAAAATACGCATTCTCCAGACAACATTTCAGCCCATACAAATACAAAGAAGAAGAAAAAAACAGAGATAACCATACAATACAAGCTAAGTCACATCTAAAAACACTCAACATTCTTCTAAATAGAGTTGGCACTCTCTTTTTTTAGCCTCGTGTCATTTTGGTAGCAGCCTACACAATCAAATGTGCTTTTGATTTCTCAAGTCTGAAATATCTTTTTGAGTTATTTAAATCAGTTCTTATTAGTAGCATGATCAAGCAATTGTCACTATAATTATTTTGGTACGATAGCCATAGGCCATAAAAGTGCTGATTTCACTCCCACAATTGATAAAAATTGTGTACTCAGACTCAATAAGTTTTTTAACTAAGACTTATCTCTAATATGAAACCAAGTACATATACGGAGACGGAGATTTAAAATCCCTAGCCTAAAAGCAAAGTAAATAGTTCAAGTTTCTGGAGGCTATAACCACGAGGCTTAGGTCCACCAACTAGTCCCAAATAATAGGCAACTAGATGAAGCCCGTGCGATGCACGGGTCGATCTATTTTTTTCTAAAAAATATTTTTTATATTTATGTGATTACATTTGTTATTTTTTTAGTTGTACGTAATATATCATTTTCTCCGTATTTGTTTTAAAATATTAGATAAAATTCCTAATCTCAAAAGATAATATTTCGTATTTAATTAATGTAACCATTAAAATCTCATTGGTTAATTATGCTTATGTGGCACTTGAATTATTTATTGGATATAACTATAATTTATAATCTTACGTGGCACGTTAACTAAATTTAGATGGCATAATCCTATTGTAGCGTTTTAAAAATATTAATCATATGTAGCGCTCTAATAATTTTTTAAAAATAAAAATCCTACATGGCGCTCTAAAAAAACTCCTCTTTATATATATACTAGTTTTGTGCCCGTGCGATGCCCGAGTTGTTTTTTGAATTTTAAGATATATTTTTAATTTATATGTCAAATTTTAAAACATATTATTAATACAAAATTAGTCAGGAATTGATGTGTTTTTGTGGCGATTTAAACTTGTAGACATGCAATGACTAATAATAATAATATTGGTGAAAAATATTTCTTGATCCGTAACCTGAAATAATGACCATGCCTAAAACGATTCGTAACCCGACCTGATTTAGAGGCAGTATTAAAATTATATTAGATTGTGAAGTATATTATTTTAATTGATTAGAATATATTATAAACAATGGATGTGGTACATTTTGAACTAATTCCTTCGCTCCAGAAAAATATTATGATACAAAAAATAAATTTATATGATAATTTATGAGTTATAATCTAATTATTTTTTCAATAAAATTATAATTCAATTTGTACTTTATTAAAAAATAAAATTCTATGATAAAAATATTGGTACTTTATCAAAAATAAAACTCTAAATTAACAATTTTATCCTAAAATTCTATCCAAATCTAATTGAAATAAAATTCTAAACTAACTTTTTTATCCTACAAATTGAATTTTATATAACTCTATCCTACGTGGCACGACACTTGACGAAAAGTTAGAACGCCAAGTGTCACTACATCGTCGCCTGGCTAAAAGTTTAGCTTTATATATTAGTTATATAATATTAGATTAGATTGTAGAATACACATCATAGAGTCTCTCTTATCATCAACTGTTGATACGAAAGCCCAACAATGAAGATCAGAGTGCATATCCAACCCTCTTTCTCAGTCAAAAGTTCCGACCTAAGGGGTACGCCCACAAATTAGACGATAACTTCTCATTTCACTCCAACACTCCTTAAAAGTGACTAACACATCACAATGGCGTAAAGATATCAGGAAGATTACCCGTAACTAACAGACACTGTTCTCTAAAACCCTAAAAAAACCTCCAAAGCCTAAAATTACTCATAAGCAAAAACACAATTCCAAGCCCTAACTAGGTAAATAACACAACTAATTCCTTAAAATTCGTCAAAATAACTCAATTTCAAGCCACTGTAGCAGCCGTATTACAGTTCCACTCAACTCCTCGCACAATTTATTTCCATAAAATTGACTGAAAAACCCAGTTCAAAAAAATTAAAAAGGAGCTAAATTTATCAAAAAGGAGACAAATTAAACATACCCATGTAGATTTGAATGCACTCATTTGCTTCAACGCCAGTATCTTGAATAAAAAAAAAAATAGAGAAAAAATTAGTAAAAATTACCAAAAAAAAATGGTATCGGAAAAAAGAGGGGAAATTAAGGAGACGGAAATGCGATTAAGCTTACCGATTGGAGCGATTGCAACTCGGCGTTTCTTCTTGGAATCGGAAGTTGAATCGGTGGATTGTTGGTGTTTTTGCCCCATTTTTTAGGGTTTCTGAGGTTTTTGGAGAATAGCGGGAAAAATGGAAGTGATAATCTTTAGGTAGGCGGGAAATTATAGAGCAGACACTGGGATCAGCTTACTTATATTGTGTGTGCGTTGCACGTGACTTCAAATACAGTTTTTTATTTTTCCTTCTAAATTCCAATTATTATTTTTTTAACAAAAATTCCGGTAGAAAATTTTAGTTGTTGAATTAAGTGTGTTTTATAAAAGCAACCTACTACGTATATTAACTTTGAGAAATAAAATTGATAAATATGTGTCAATCACTAGCTTTAGTTGATTAAAGCAACGAGGCATTTGCGTGTTTAAATAATAATAATAAAAATATTCAATGTAAATACCTCGTTATGAATGTTTAAATCAACATTGTTGAGTTTCAAAACTGACCTAAATGGACACGCAAAATGAGACATTTGCTTTATTTGTTTCAATTCCAATCTCAATTTAGACTCATAATAATTAAAATGACTCATAAAACCTTACCTGGGCAAATCTCATGGCAAAAAAATAGTTGTACGCAAATCGATACATTTTTTGATACACAAAACGAGACACTTACGTTATTTTTTTGTCAATTCTAAGCTCAATTTGAAAACTTAAGGCTAAAACGACCTCCTAAAACCTTAACAAATTAATTTTCGACACACAAATCGAGGTAAAAAAATTATTAGATGACCACTATGGGCATGTTCTCTTCAGCTTAATTTCAATTCAGTTCTTAATTTCCTTCTCTTATAAATAGTTCAGTTCAGTTAATCAGAACATGCCTAAGTCACTAACGAAACCCTAACTGAATCCGTTAAGTGATAGCAAATTTTTTTCTTTCTTTTTTTTTTCCTTTTTTTTTTTGTGCCTTGGTGGTAGTAAAATAAAATAAATTTTAGATAGGTAGCAAAATTAAAGTGATGTTTTTTAATGGTAGTAAATGCCAAATTTTTCATAAATAAATGGCATATATAATTGTTATTGAGGGCATATATGGATATCATCAAACCTATTTGATTAAGGTGTTGGTCTTCAAGACATAAGATTGAATCTCATTTACATTATTTGTCCTTCATGTCTTTAAAGCTAAAGTACAATTTTTTAAAAATGGATTCATGGCCTAGAATTTTTTTTTTTTTTTGAAACAAGCCTAGAAATTGTTTATCATGATTAAATTATGGAAAAATATATATACAACTCTTAGAGTTGTATATAAAAAACTAAAAATGGAAATAATTGTCAATAAATAAATATTTATTACACTGATTTACTCGCCTGATTTACTAGTGAATTGTCTATAAATTCTCAACTTAATACTAAAAAAAAGGAAGTAAATTAAATACTTATATGCAACTCTTAAGACTGCATAAAATATTACCTGTAATTTGGTAGAGTATCAATTCCACTATAAGAATGGTCAAAGGACATATTATAACGCTTTATCATTAATTACATAATTGTGAAATAATGTCACCCTTAATTATAGGGTCATAACTCAGAATCATGTGATATCTAATTTGATTTGATATTCAAAGAAATAATAAACCTTTTTTCTATATAATTTTTTAATTTTTATATAATAACACACTAAATAGTCAAGATTTGACCAAATATAAATGGCATAGATATTTATAAAATGGGCAATAATATATTCTAGAATTTGATTTACGTGTCGATATCATTCATCAATGTTCAAAAACTAGGTGCAAATTATTATTCATGGTCAAAGATTAATAATCCTCCATGTGAAAAAGGACAAAAGTAGGATGTAACAACTACCAAGTCAAGCATATATTAATGGTGTGACTATTACACCTCTTTTACACCCACTTACACCATCACTCCTCTTCTTTCTTCTTCAATCTTATCTCAACCAAATAAGCTTTCTTCTCAAACAAAAATCAAAACTTTAATCTAAGTTGGATTTATTATGGCTGCTAATCAGTCCAAATCAGATGATTCCCTAGAAAACTTTGGAATTATTGTTGAAAAAAATCCGTCAGAATCAAAATTATCTGAGTTAGGCATTAAATCTTGGCCCAAGTAAGTTTTTGTCTCTTTTATCCTTTGATCTCATCTCTTTTAAATAAGTTTTGTACTTGTATATATTCTCGGAAATTTATGACAAAATCACACGTTATTCTGCTTGTAGTTTCTAGTCACCACATTTAAACGCACTAAGATAGATATTGTTTATTTTATTTATTTACCTAAGTTAGGTTTCAGTCTCGAGAGAAAATTGTCTTAACTTCGGCACAACTAATTACTTTTTGTTCATCGTTTATACAAGATGGGCATCTTCGCCGGGAAAGTATCAGCTGAAATTTGATGCAGAAGAGACATGTTATATGGTGAAAGGCAAAGTTAGAGTATACAAAAAAGGGTCAACAACAGAAGATTATGTTGAATTTGGAGCAGGAGATCTTGTTACTATTCCTAAAGGACTTAGTTGCACTTGGGATGTACTTCTTTCTGTCGATAAATATTACAAATTTGATTCTTCTTAATTAGTCATTTAATTTGTTCTTAGAATTAGTTATAATGTGTCCTTTAAAGGTTAAAA
This sequence comes from Chenopodium quinoa, assembly GCF_001683475.1. Classification (NCBI taxonomy): domain Eukaryota; kingdom Viridiplantae; phylum Streptophyta; class Magnoliopsida; order Caryophyllales; family Amaranthaceae; genus Chenopodium; species Chenopodium quinoa. The sequence continues at coordinate 6,254,653 of NW_018742914.1, forward strand.
CAATTGTTATATATTTAAGCAACAAAAACGTGCTGATATTGAGAATCCATTGTCAATTCATACTTGATTTCCTTAAATTGTCTATTAATCTATTATTAATATTATGGTTAAAATGTTTGATTTTAACGCTTGCTCTCTCAAATTTCAATAATTATACCCCTTTTAGGCTATTAATATAATTCTTGATTTATTGTCCGCGTCATCAAGATAAATTAACATATCACGTCATCGAGATATATTATCACGTCTAGCGGTTCTAATTAAGGTAAATGCTAATTCAATTAGCGGGTTAGTAAAAAGTCCAATGCCAATTTTTGGTTGAATGGTTGGTTTTATCTTGGACAAAATTATTAACTAAGGGTTCGTTTAACCTGATCCGGTCGAGACAGTTTTCGTTTCCCAGCGCGTAAGTAGTCTAAGTTCCTATGACCGAGTCTTTCTAGCCCCATCACTAGTGGTTTCTTGTTTTTACTCGTAGTTTTTTTTTTTTTTTTTTTTTTTTTTTTTTTTTTTTTTTTTTTTTACAAACTCACATTGTATTAAATGATGATAATTTTAAAAACTGATATAAAAAAAGTGGAAAAACTACTTTTTTTTTTAATTTTTTTTTATTAATGTCAAACAAGCCCTCAATTGTTCGTTTTATCTTGGACAAACCACCAAGTGATGAGCTAGCAAACTAGCAATTTGGTCCAAAGTAAAAGTATTATTTCAATTAGTGGCTTTAAACTAAACCGGTAAATAGATTTCAATCTTTGTAATATTTTCTCTATTTTTTTAGTTGACACCTTTCTATTATTAACTTTAAAAATAACTGTGCACTTTTTTTTTTGGAAAATTTGATTCTAATAATTCAACCTTTCACCGGTAAGGGTCTGTTCATATTTACTAAACTAAGCTGAATTGAACTGAACTGAACTGATTGGAGCTGAGCTGAACTGCTTGAAGCTGAAATGAATATTTTATGAGAGAGGGAAATTAGGAGCTGAATTGAACTGAATTGAACTAAACTGATTGGAGCTGAATTGAACTGAAATTAAGTAAATGTGAACATGCCCTTATTCTATTAATCCCACCTTTTCATTATATATAATTACTCCCACTTTTACACCCCATACTATTTCATTAGGCCAAGGTGACCAGTAACCTTTTCTTCAGGTTTTTTTTTTTTCCTTTAACACTTTTTAACAAAAATAATGGATTAAAAATAAATAAAAAAATAAAAACATCCACTGCTACAGTGCCACCCCCTTCCCCGACCACCCTCGCCCTCTGCCGTCCCTCTCCGTCCCTATCCAGTTTCCGACCACTCCCTCTTCTTCCTGCGCCCTTCCCCCTTCTATGGTAGCATGTACTTTCACACCTACCTCTCCTATTTTCTTGGTTTTCTTCGAGAGGGGGTGAGGGATTCTTGGTTAGGGATCGGTTTGGGGGTTTCTCTGGCTTATGGGTTGGGATTTTCGGGTTAATTGGGGTTTTCAGATTGATTGGGATTTTCGAGTTGGGGTTTATGGGATTATGTGGTTTTTGGGTTGGGGATTCAAGAAAATGGAAGGTAGCTGGAGAGGGATAAGAAGGGGTAGGGATGGCCGGAAAATCGATCTAAGGGTGGTCGAAAAAAGTTGGGGACGGGGGTGGGGAAGAGGGAGGAAGGCGGGCAGCCATTGATGAAGGTGAAGGGAAAGGATGGAGGTGGAAGGAAGGGGAAAACTAAAAAATAAAATAAAAAAGTTATTAATTAAAAATAATTTGAAAAAAAATTTAAAATTTAATATTTTGGACGAATCATAGCATGACATGTGGCAAGATAACTTACTATTGGAGGTCGATTTGGCCTAATGAAATAGAATGGGGTGTAAAGGTGGGAGTAATCATGTATAATCAAAAGGTGAGATTAATAGAATAAGACCGATGAAAGGTTGGATTATTAGAATAAAATTTTCCTTTTTTTTTAGTTGACACCTTCCTCTAATAATAATCACAAAATGATAATACTAATTAAAATAGCTTTAAAAATAACCGTGCACATATGACACGGGGCCTAAACTAGTTAATATATATTGGACAAACCATTGTTAAAGATATATGAATATGAAAATATCTATGTAGTTTTTTTTTCATATATATTTTCTATTTCCTTTATGTATTAAATTTGATAAAAACTTTGGTCTTATATCAACCCTACCCAGGTCTTCTCCATTAAAGGCTATCTCCATTAAGGGTCCTTTAAGCTTGGCCCCGTTCCTATTATCATCGGGCTACCCTACTTAATATCCAGGTGTCCAGGTTTTGCGTCATGTGGTCGACTTGGCAAAGTCACATTTGTGGCTAGGGAGATGCCAGTGGAGTTCTTCCCCCCTATAAAACTTTATTCTGTATACAGTGAACACTCCATTGACAATAACATAATAATAAATGGGTTGTTTGGGCCGAAATGAAGTCCAAGCTTGAGGTCCACTGTTTTCGTTCTATGAACAATAGGTTGAATTCGAATTTTCAATAAGGGGCCCGAAAATGTCCAAATTGTACATCAAAGATCAGGAAATGTCCTAAAAGTTCTAGGCTTTCTAGGAAACTCTTGTACTGTTGTACATAGCCTAAGTGCTAGATTGTGTAGAACTTTTCGAAATATTGTATATATATGAGTCTTGTACATAAGAATTGTATAAAAGTTTCTAGGAGGGTGTAGGCCCCTCCATTTGAAAAGGTTAAGAACTCTCTAAAATGTGAAAGTATTTGGGAGGCTTATAAATAGCGAACCTCCCTCATTAGCAAACCATCCAAGCATTTTGTAAAATGTAAACACACCCTCTCAAGTAATATAATATTCACTTATTAACCTTAAACACTTGTGCATACATTTTTACCTTCATACTTAGCTTTCGTTGCATAATTTGCTTAAAATAATCATCAGTTAGCCTTGACTAGCATCTTATAGGAAGTTATCAAAAATATTCACCCACAACAAATGAGATATATTAGGCTCTAGACTAAATGCGTTAATAAGTTGTACATACTCATGTTGTATATATGTAACCTTACATATTGGTAAATTCTATAAATAATATGATTTTTTCATGAGATAGTAAAGATATCATTAAGTGAATTACCATTACATAGTGTATTACCCTTACATCGTTTTTTTGGTGAATTTATGGAGTAGGTAAATTTCAATGTACTAAAACGGTATCTAATAGTATCAATAAAACTCCAATGCTACTATATAATTTGTATGTTTCTAATAGTACACAAAATATGTCGGAATGACCTACATAGCTGGTGGAATATACCCATATCTACTCACCCATATAAGGCTCTTGATATTGATAAAAAACAAGCTTTACTCTATATAAAATTTGGTAGTATATATGAAATCATATATAGTAGCATTGTTAGATGGTAGATTTCTAAGATTGAATATCCGGTTAATTCTAATAACTGTGTAGATAAAATACATCTTACAATAGACATTTAAAGATGTTTTCATCATATTACTTCATGTTTCTCATTAACAAACTCTTCTTACCAAACTAGGAATGGTCAATTCTATTCCCACTCCTAGTTTGAGGGGGTGTTGGTTTATACTCTCAGCACTCAAACCAAAGTACGACAAACAACCAACAAAATCTTCAACAGAAGTTTGTTAGAAGAATTGCACAGCAAAAAAATTTGTTAAAAATCTTCCACCTAATCAAGAGATTATTTGATAAATTTCTAGAAAATGATTAACTTTTCTATAAATACATGTAATTTGTAAATTATCAATACAATTTCATTGCATTTGATTTATTTTTCACCAATGTATTATACAATTTTTAGAAGATTTATTTTTCACCAATGTATTTATAATTTTTTTAAAAATAGAGTATAAAATAATTTATATTGTATACAATTTTTAGAAGTAGTATATAGTACATTAGTAAAATTTATAAAAATACATATTATAGTACACTAGGTGTATAATAAATCCTTGAATTTTTTTTCCCTAAAAAAAAAAACCATTTATTTAATTTAGAAGTTTGTTTAAAGGAATTATTGTGATGATTTAAGGCTATTCACATTTACTGAACTGAACTGAATGAAGCTGAAATGAATATTTTATGGAGAAGGAAATTATGAGCTAAACTGAACTGAACTGGTTGGAGCTGAACTAAATTGAAATGGAGCTAAAGTGAACAGGTCCTTAGGCCGTAATTTAAGGCTATTCACATTTATTGAACTGAACTGAATGAAGCTGAAATGAATACTTTATGAGAGAAGCAAATTATGAGCTAAACTGAGCTGAACTGGTTGGAGCTGAACTAACTGAAATGGAGCTAAAGTGAACATGCCCTTAGGCCGTAATTTAAGGCTATTCACATTTACTGAACTGAATGAAGCTGAAATGAATATTTTATGAGAGAAGGAAATTATGAGCTAAACTGAACTGAACTGGTTGGAGTTGAACTAAACTGAAATGGAGCTAAAGTGAACAGGCCTTAGAGCACTCTCACCAATGGGGAGAAAAATGCCCATGGGGAGTTTTTGGGTTTTAATCTAAAAATAAAAGTCCCCATCAATGGGCTAAATAAAAAATGCCCATGGGCAAAACATTTTTTTATCAAAGTTTGGGCAAAATTAAAATCAGACCAAGAATGAGTGGGCCCTACGTGCGACGCTGGCAATAGCGTTTTTTTTCTCACCACGCCTCAAAACGCAGCGTTTTAAGGAAGCGTGTGCTGCGTTTTGAGGAAAGGAAAAGCAAAAAAAAAATATTAAATGCACCCCTGACAGGCGCGTCAGCACGCCCAATCAGGCGCTGACATGTGTCCTGTCAGGGAGCTTGGACCAATCAGGAAATTCCTGATTATTGCAACGGTTATATTTTTGTAACCGTTATTTTGTGCTTTTAAAATTAAAAAAAAAAAAAATTACCAACGGCTAGAAAAAAAAATCCCTACAAATAGAGACCCATTTTGCCTATATTTTCATATTTCCAAAATTCACATAAATTTGTTGTATTTACATTTTCTCTCAATTTCTCCCTCATAATTAGTCATCCTTTTAATATTATTATTATTATTATTAATATTATTATTATTATAATTATTATAATTATTATTATTAAAATAAATATTATTATTATTATTGGAAGTATAATTATTATTGTTATTATTTTAGTAGTATTGTTATTAATATTATTATTGTTGTTATTATTATTTTTGTTATTATTATTATTATTATTATTATTTGTGTTATTATTATTATTATTATTATTATTGTGTTAGTTTTTGAAATTAATCAAAAAAAAAATAGATATGGATCCCAATAACCCCTTTTACTCACTACTTTCTCAAAATTGTAATGATTTAGATGAGAATTTCATGAATCAACCTCAATTTCAACTTTTCCTACAAAGAATGAGCAACACCTCTCTGCAAAATCCTCCACAACAACAAATACCTCCACAAATTCCAACTGAAAACACTGATTACGAGCAATCACCTCCTGTCTACCAAGGAAGTAACTCTCAGTACGATGATAGCCAAGAAGAAAATGTGCCTAAGACACCTCAATACCCTCCGTCGACTCAAAGAATGCCGATGGGTTCCAACCAACGAGTCGCTAAAGCTAGTCGTATTTGGTCAGTCGCAGAAGATGAAGCTCTTATTGGGCTATATTTAAAATACAGTGAAAATGCGATAGTGGGTACGAGCATGAAAGCAACTGAACTTCTGCGACAAATATCTATGGCGTACGACATGGTTCAAGCTAGGCAGCCAGAAATACTACCACCCAGAAATGCGAAGAGTTTGGAGAACCGTTGGAGAAAGATGGCGGGTGATGAACTGTTATGGATAAGTTGTTACGATGAAGCGGGTCCGTTAACTGGAAGTGGATTCAACGAAGTTGATCGAATTCAAAAGGCCTCGAAGTTGTTCCATATAATTAATATTGTACTCATAAATAATTTAATCAATAAAAAAATTTAGTTAAGAATAAATATTATTATTTTATTAAAAAATAAATTTCACATAAATTAATAATAAAAATAATTAATATAGTACTCATAAATAATTTAATCAATACAAAATTTTGTTAACAATAAAATTAAGAAATACTAAGTTACAAATTTAATGATGTGTAGGAGAGATAAATATTGGTGGGGTATAGGGTTAAAAATAGGAGAGAGAATGGTGGGGATTATAATTTTTGACTATTGGTGTAGAAAAAAAATGACCAAGAAAATGCCCATGGGGAGGAGGAGTGAGAAAGTGGTTAGAGAGAGATTGGGCAACCAAAAAAATGCCCATTAATGGCAATGCTCTTAGGCCGTAGATTTAAAATTTTACTTTCCCTCTTTTGTTTTCATTTCGAGTTCACTATTTTGTAATACCCTAATTCACATCAAAATAGTCTGTAAAACTTTGATTATTTACACTCACATTCAGAACATGGACACTGAACAACATAAGCGTCAGGGAGACAAAAACAGCCTGAGAAAGTAACTACTGAACAAAAAGAGTACAGAAGCAAGAGTAGGGTATACAGCTTGAATTAGCTTGTGCACACACATTGAAGACAAACTCAAAAATTCATAAACGTCTAAACAATATCTTCATATTATCAATAGAAAACCAAATAGGACTCGAGCAAATCTGAATCGTCTCTAACTGTCATTCCCTTCAAAAACTGCTAGGGTGTAACAGGAACCCTGATGGAAGACTTGTAATAATATATATACAAAACAGTAACAGCAAAATTGAGGGTAATTCCTACGTACACAAATGAATAGAAATAATATCCGATTGAAAGAAAGTAAAAACTACCATGTGGTTATATACATTGGGCAGGGATGCCGCTGCAGGATCTCTTATTCAAAAACTTTCATTTACCAAAGCTTTGTCTGCTTTAGATTTGGCAGGTCCCCATACACGAACGGTGTGATCATCACTTGCCGAAGCCAACATATGAGGATTTTTAGGGTTCCAGCTTACACTGTTTACAGTCATTAAATGCCCAGATAAAATTGCAATTGGTTCAGGCTCCCGGCGATTCCATATGTAGACCTGCAAATCAGAAAATAAACCTAAGATTTCATGTCTGGTTCTTTCACAGAAAGGAAAATTAGGATTAGACCATTCTACATGGCAAGTAGAACCCAAACTCTGTTGAGCGCACAAAGTAAAAGGAGGAAAAATCTGGATGTGCTGTTCTACTGATATATGATGTATGGAAGTTCTCACGAAGGACACGTTTCCGGTTTCAGTAACCTTGAAAACTCAGAAGGAAACCCTCTTTAAAAAGCTCAGTAAGTTCAACCCTTCAGTATAGTTATATTTTATAAACACAAAAACCTTTTCTTTCTAAATTATCTTTAGAACACAACTATACTTTTATTTCCCCAAGTATTTGCATTTTCACAATACTTGTCGGTGTCTTCAAATTTATTACCTGACAGCCAATTACCGAGGTTACTATGACAATTTTGGTCCAAATCACGAACTATTGACATATAGAGTAACACTAGGTCAAATCTTATATAATGTCCTTTATCCACTAATATAACTCGAACAATTACTAATCTTGGGTTCAATTTTCCTAATAAATTGCTAAATTCTAGAAAATCCATTCAAGAAAAACAAAACATAAAGGGGTAATATCACCTACTTCAAAGATAGGGTAAGGAAGACGGAAAAGGAACTTAAGGGCCAGGAAAAGAATGCAATACCTCGGAATTCTCACTACCACTGGCAATAAATGAACTGTTGAAACCACCAAAACAGGACCTTATCACATACTGGTTTTGCTTGTGACCTGTGTATTTCAATGGTTTCCTCCATTTTCCTTCTACATCCCATAAATGGATCTCTTGACTATTAAGGTTAACAATGAAAAACTTGCCATCTGCTGAAACTGAAAGTGATGTAATTGGATGCTCTTCTGATATCACATGCTCAGCATTTGTTACCACATTCAGTACCCGAATATCCTTGTCCGAGAAAACAGTGATGAGATGGTTTCCATCTGAGGTTACTGCAAGATCTAGCACCTTGGGCATCCTCGCTCCTCGCCATGCCCTTAACTCATTCCCCTCACAGTCCCACATGCAGATTCCCTTTTCAGGATCAGAACTTCCGCACACAAGCTTTTTCGAGTCAGGAAACCATGCACATGAGCTTACTATGAAACCATGATCGCCAAATGTGCGCTTACACACACCAGTTTCTACATCCCATAGCTTAACAACTTCTACATTGCCACATGTAAGTAACATAGTGTCATCTGGGCTCCATGCTACAAAAGATATTGCCTTTTGGTGGCTCTGCAATGCATGTTTTACTGTGAATTTACCATCATCAACCACCTACAAAAGTTGGATAATCATCTATAAACTACTTAGAAAATAAAGATCCCTTACAAGCAGAAAAGAAAAGTTTTTCATTTCAGGTGAGGCAGCATTGCATCTTCCTCCCACTTATAGTTAGAAGAGGCATGCCCTAGCATCAACTGATAATTGGTCATCGGATTCACTTGGAAAGTCTCAGATCTATGCACGAAAAGAAATCAAAATAAATGGAACTTCAAGTTACCATCTAACCATATATTAGATGTAATGAAGTTACAAATGAAAGCAAGATACCTTCCATATAATAGCAGTACAGTCCCTAGATGATGAAGCCAAGTACTCCCCACTATAAGAAAATTGCACAAACCATACTTCATTCTCGTGGGCGGTAAGAATCTGCAAAATCATTTTAAAAGATTCACTGCTTGTTAGTAATTATGTGATAATAAACTAACAATAGATGATTATACTTCCATATTTTTCATATATGAAAAGGCTTGTAGGGTCACACAAGGCACTTAATGCGCACGTGTCATAGATTTAGAAAGCTAGTAGCTGACTGGCAGCACTTGTCAGAAAGAAGCCAAGCATGGGTTTAATGATCACCAATGTCTTTGTCTCTATGTTAATGATCCACTAAGAGCATTAACTCCATCATGCACTTCTAATGGTTAGATTCAACATGAAAAAGGAAGTCAACAGCTCTTACGCTTAACAGTAAGGGAATGCCAATATTGCCAATTCACTTATTTAAGGATGAAAAACAGATTCATTAAGATATCTATTTAAGAAAATTCAGAAGCTTGGAGAGATACAAATTCTTTCTTTTACCCGGCTCAAAAAATTAATAAGATTTTACATAAAGTTAACTCAGAAAATGAATTACCATACCTTTGGGCCTCTTCCAAGCAGAAAGGTCAAATTCCTAAAGACCTTCAAGGAAAAAATTTAAGAGAATAGCCTAATTGAAAGTTTTAACTTCTATTATCCTATTGAATTATTTTAATGTCATATAGAATAGCACATGGACTCCCATTAATTATAGTATAGCATCAAATGCTTTCCTACAGAGCAAACACATCAATTAATCAAGGACAACCTCTCGGAGTTTACAATCTTTTTTTTACAGCTATTCGTACTTTCGTAGTAGTCACTCTGGTCAGCGGAAACAATTCGGAATAAATCAGGTAAAAAGACTGAGAAATACATCCTTATAAGGTGGGTGGAAAAGTAATAATATTAGAAGAAAGCAGTACTTAAATCTGCACCAAATGTATCTAGACAAGTTCAGACTTACAGAAATATAATTTCCAGATAAGACGTAAATCTATCCTATATAGTAATTTCACAATAGATTTAATGACCCAGAAAGATCCAATTCAAGCAGTTTCCAAGATTTCAATCCAGAGCTACAATCTGTAAATAATAATTCAGCTGTGTCTTTTATACAAACCAAGTTGTCATCGGCATTTGGCAACAATTTCACAGCAATGCAACAGGAAGTTCAGCTGGTTATCATCAATCATATACAAAGAAACTAGATACCATGCGCAAGTGCATTAAACAAAAATTATAACTTGAAATTGAATATGGATTCATCCCTCGATTAATATGATCAAGTCCAAAGTCAACAATACAAAAAAATAGCATCACATATTGACATGCATAAAAAATAATATACTCCTATAACCCACCTACACAGAGGAAGTAGAGCTTCAGAAAATAAACAAGCAAAAGTAACACAATGGGAATCAAACAGTAAAGAAAGAAGACCCCTGAAGGATTGCATAAAGAGACAATGAACGAGAGAAAATAGAGCAAGACTTGGTCAATGGTCATAAAAGATACTAGAAAAAGGGTATAGGCAAATTTTGATCTCATTAGGGGGCAGAAATTGGCAATTTATATGCATCAGCTTAAGTTATTCCCACTAGCATTCAAAACAACATACCATCTAGAATAATAAGCCATTGGACCTCTCTGTCAAAATAACTGTCACTAGTTCAATATAAAGATCATTTGCTCAAATATTTACCAGTTACACAATCAGTTTCTAAAAAACGTATTTTAATTGATCTCTTCCACAGCAGAACAAATGAAAATTCAAAAAGCACCAGTGACTGATGATTTATGACAAAGATAAGGCAGCAAGAGCACTTTGTATATTGACAATGGTCAATTGGTCGGAATTTTGGTCCATATGTAATGGTCAAACTTTATCTTTGCCTTTCCCAGAGAATAACCAAACTAAGAACAATCAACAGCATCACTTTAAATAATTATAACCAAGTAATCAGCAATAGTTTTTCAAGTAAGAACACCAATACCAGGTCTCATAAAATATAGATAAAAAGTAAACAATCTGAAGCTGTATGATTATGCATACAATCAAAAGAATTGTTTAAAACATATTTCAAATGTACGACTATAAAAGCATTCTTATGTTCTCTTTTACAACTTAAAAAAGGAAAGGTAGGGTTTCATCCACCTTCAAACTGAAAATAATTAACTTATAGTTATAAATGAAAAGCATTTGAGGATCCATGGGTAGAATTTAAAGTTTTTTCATAAGAGAGAGCCAAACCATCAAAGGTATACTTCAGCTATGACGGACAGTCATAACTTAAAACCCTTCTTCCTCCCAATTTACTAACAAGAAAATGGGGCCTGCATGGAATTATCAAAGAGGTCACGTCTATCCTTATGATGTCACGTCTAATAGCAAGATCATGATATTACCACATGCTCACTGTATCTACAGTACGAATATTATATCTGACATGTTAATCGGTAAAAGAAAAAAAAAAAAGATTATCTAATACAAAAGTCATCTAAAATTTGTTCAATCAAAATATCAACGACCAATATGAGGAATCAGACATTCATAAATGACTCCAGTCTCCATATTACTTCACTAAGTACACTCCAACAAAGGTTCACTGAATCACTGTTAGTCCAAAAGAATTAAAGAAATACCAAAATCTTTATTAAAAGAAAAAAAAAAGCATAAACTAAAACTAGTAAGTAGTAACTGATCATATATTGTAATATTGCACAAAAAAACAATTTAGAACATCACACAGAAAGAAAATCAATAGTCAATTTACAAAATGCTTTAACTAATTGCCTATTATATAGCTCACAAACAAGATATGCAGCTCAACATTAAATGCACCACTTGACCATTGGGAAGTAGGCACTATCAAAATTCCCCGACTTGGAAACTATCAATACGTAGAGAGAGAGAGAGAGAGAGAGAGAGAGAGAGAGAGAGAGAGAGAGTATAACTCCATATAACGATAGATGAATATAAATACCCCCTTTCATACCTCATGGACAATATGTCAATGCCTCACGGATTGTGGTGCTCATACAGGATCTGGAATAAAATAGGCCAAAAACCGCAGAAAACTACCTTTTATACACTCAATAGTGCTGATAACTAAATTTAAGACACGACTACCTTTATAGTCTAAAATAAGAGAGACTGCTTCCACTTAACCAATTAATTAATCATCCCATAACGCCCATTTCTTTTTACTCCCAATTTAACCTAACTACTCCCAAATCACAACATCATTTGTGTTATCCCTTTCTCTAGTGACCTCATCCGCCTCTTTCCAAGTTCTTCTCGGTTCTTTAATTTGGTTTTTACTTCTTTAGCCATTAAAATTGAATCAACAAACCCACTTGATGGAAGGGAGAAAAGGAAAAAAAAAAGGATAAAATCTTGCAATGATTTCAGTTTTTTTTCCCTAATAATTAGGATGATCTAGTTACATTTATTTGAATTGGATTAATGATAACTTGAGATTGAAGATACAGTTGCATGAAAAGCTACAAAAAAGACAACTTTTGGTATGATTGTATGAAAAAGGCAAATAAATATATAAATATAAAAAGAACTTATGGGGTAGACAGTGAGTCAAAGTCTTGCATATCTAGATTAGAAATGCTATGAACTTGGGTCTTATTCAATTGGATTGCAAAAATGTTTATGGCATGTAAGATTGGGGACGACTACTGGAGCAAAGGCACTAGGGGGGAGGTCAAAAGATGGGAAAGGAAAAATCTAGAAAGTCAGCCAGTGAAAATAGGATATGTGGCCACATCACGAAGCTTTTGACAAATCTTGTACGTAGCAGCAATTTCTTGTTGTTTTGGACTAAAGAGGAAGCTAATTAAGTAAAAAAATATATATATATAAAAGTTAGTTGATTAAAAATTAAATGTATAAATAAATATAAGGAAGTTTATGGCATTCATTTATAGGATTAACTGTACTTTCTCACACCCCATATAAATGGATTCTAGTAGTGAACCTTCTATAGCTCCCATGATTCTTCCTCCATCTTCCTTGTCCCTACTCAAATACATAAATTCTGTCAAAAGCAAGGGTTGAAACTCATGTATTTGTTGTATTGTTTCCTTTTAACATTTCTCAATAACAAAAAAAAAAAAAAAGGGTAAGCCACACCTTATCCATAAAGCTGAATATAAACTAAAATTCAAGAAAAGAGATGTATACTGTGTATACATAGTTGATTATTAGATTGCTCATGTCCAAAATCATTTAGCTCAGCCTAGCTTGCAGCTTGATCTCATAATCAACCTTGAGCTAGGTCAAAATCAAGCCTCTGAGCTCAAGAGATTTCTCAAGCTCAGCGTGAGATGGATGTATGACTAGAATTGTTATTCATCAGAGCTCATACACAAATAAATTTCACTCATACTAGTCAAGGTCATCTATATTAGCATTGAATCAACTGAGATGATTATAAGTCTACCTAAGACAACAACTTTGAACTTTTTTCTTACCTCATACATGTCCCTGTATTATCAGATCAAAAGGTTTATATACATTTGATTGACAACAGCCCAACAATTGGACAAAAATTTTTAGGAGGTCTTAAGTAAGACCACAAAAATGAGCCACATAGTAATATCAAAAGATCTTTTTAATGATTATGGACCAGCTCGTCATCCAGCTAATTGATAAGAACAATTGAGCATAAATGAAGGTGACCACTACGTACAAGTGAAAGGTTGCTCATAAGCTTCAAAATTGTTTATGCCCAATTCCTTTATCAAATAAACAAACACAAATGACTTCCAGACGCCTGAGACATTCAGGCACTGATTGTCCAAGGAGCAAACTAATCCACTATACACCTAATAACAGTTCCATTATATTGCCCAATCCAATTCAGAAGCATTACATAGCCACACGACAATAAAAATTATACCTTCAAGTATACAACCAGCTATGCTCAAGCTTGAAAAGTAAACAAAAAGAATTTAAAAATCTTTCATTTTTCACCTTAAGAAATAATCTGAATTTTTCAGAGTAAGAATAACTAATCAAAACAGCAGCTAGAGCCACACCTGGAGAGTCTCGTTTGGTATTTGATCTCTACCACAGCAATGGTCCTCGTAGATGGAAACTGCACCTGAGACATTGTGGTACAAGCAAGAGTCTATCTGGGAAGAAACAGTAGTTTCAACCAGATGCTCCAATCTTTTTTCAGGCAGTGTAATTGGAGGGGGTAACAAATTCTCCAACTCAACCAATAATTTTTTCCGCAACTCATAAACATCACCATTCGTCTCAATGAAACTTGTGTCTTTATAAATAAGCATATCAAGAGCAAGGTTATGAACCTTTTCTGTGCCCAATTTTAAGGCAGAAACTCGTTTTTGTAGAAAAGCCAATGCTGTTGAGTCATCCCCATGACTTAAACATTCCATGATATACTGTCTAATTACAAGAAACAAGGCAGAAGATCGCGTCTCATCACTCAATTCCTTAATCCCATTAAGAAACTTTATACATTCATCCCACTTAGAATTCAAAATCTCCGACTCTATAACTTCAAACTCTTTCGATTTACACGAAATACCAGATTCCGACTCTAAACAAGAAGCAGACTTGGCAAACCCCAATGACAGCAAACACTGAATAATAATCCTCACAAACTCATGCTTCCTTATCAGACCTTTCGAACCAAGCACCCTAGAAGATGTATCAATTTCCGTTTTCATTGAATTCTTGCAAATCTTTCGTCTTTTCGGCGAACTTTCCCTTGTCCTACACTCAAAGATACCCATTTCCACACCTGGCCATCAGTTTCCTAATTCTCCAAAATCACTTCTACCCAATTGCTCATACTCTTAGGTATCAAAGAAACTACTCGGCTACTCCTACCATAAAATTAACAAATCCAAATGCCCAAACAATAAAAACTCAAACTCTTCACCCGATCAAATTGCAATAAATAAAACCCAGAAATATGATGAATATTAGAACAACCCAAATCAAGGAATGCCCAGAATACTATCAAACCAACAATTAATCAACAAAATTCATAACAATTACCAAAAATCTCAAATACCCAGATACAATCAACCCGGAAAGATTACAGCTTTCAATCCTGAAACACAAACAAAAACAGAATTAAACATACACCTAATTCAATACTCCAATTATATACCATAATTATAATCACGTGAAGATAGGAGACCTTTCTTACCGTGTAAAAGAGTCAAGAAAGAAGGTCAAACTTATAGGAAGGTGGGGCCCACGTGATTCACCAACGCGTATCTAATTTGATTGTACTGGAATAATTTGGTGGATATATTACATAATATTGCCAAATATATTTTCAAGATATAGTATAAAACAAAATTCAAGTACTACTAAACTCATTTTATTATTGTTTGTCTTCTATGTTAAAGCATATTTTGTCAAATTATTTGATGCATTTTTTGTTTTTTAGTTATGTGATGGTTGTGTTATTCAATTGGAATTGTTAGTTGCACATTATTAGATTAATTACTATTCTTATGCATTATTGTTCATTTACAAAACAATCAATAATACAATTGGTTAACGAGGTAAGTTGTTATTACGTACTATACATGTTTTTAAAAAAGATATACTAAAATAATGTAAACCGTGTATTGGAATATTGGATTATGTAATGCATGATGAGCTATATGTAAACAATGTACATTTAAAGGTCTTAATTAATTGGTTACAATGGTTGGTGGGAAAAAATAATAGGAAGTGATTATGAAAGAAGTTGTAAAAATTTAATAAGAAGTTAAAATGAAGGTGCTTTCATATTTTAAACTTTAAAATACGGTGTAGTGAAAAAGAAGGGGAAAAAAAGCCAAATAATTATGAAATGATTGATGGATATACAAGTGAAAAAAAAAAGTTTTAAGTATAGTATTACAAGTATGGAAATAATTAAGATGCAAGAATCACATTGAAGTTTGTTTGTAATAATGTACTTTGTAATATACACAGATTAGAACTCGTCTAATTGCCTTGGCTTGGTATATGGGTTATTATTTGAAGTTTGTGAGCCATTGCTTATTGTTATCCATAGTTAGTTTCATGAGGATTACCAAGCTAAGCTATGGTAAACCAACCAAATAGATAAGTTTCCATTGGAAAATTTGGGTTCAAGCTATTACAAAAATTAAAATATGTTGCATAGATAGCATCCAACTTTTCTTGTTCAAATTTTGTGCATATGTACAACATTTAGACCCAACTGTTTTGTTCACCTTTTTTTTTTTATTATTTATATTTATGATATGAACTTATTTTTCTGATTAGCTAGATTTGATTGTTATTATTTGACCAAACTTTGACCTTTAATGATATGGTATTATTAGATTCGTAATAATGTATATTTTACTAATATTTGTAGCTTTCATATTTTATTATTATGATATATACTTAGAGAGAAAAATAACATATAAAATGATAAATTATGTTAAAAAACAGAGATCGAAACTTATTTTTTCTGATGTGATATGGTCTAAATTTTTTCATTATTTGAAAAATTAAGGTCTTGAAATAAGATGACCTAAACATGGCATTAGACTGGCCTAATGATGAGTTAATGATAATCAAGACTTTCTTTTGTATATGTTGTTGAATGTGATTTATATTTAGCATGCACCATAAGAAAGTATGAAAAAAATAAATGTTTCAAATAGCTCAGTACGTAAGCCACAATAACAATGGTCGTTCAAGCAATTTGAGTTATAGGGATCAGGGATGTCACACATTCACGCGAGCTATCATTTGACTGCCACTCGAGGGAACCTGGGTGATTTATCCATGACCAGGATGAAGCTTACATGGGATGAAACTACGAGAAGATCCGAAACAACCTAAAAAATAAGACATCCCTTGTCATAGATGAGTTTGTATGATGAGTTTTATTACACATTTATCGAGAACTCAATGACTCACATTTAATGCAATATAAGTATCTTCTTATTTCTACGATAGAATTGACGGAAAAACATTGAAAGTTTGGAACAACAATCTAAAACCAATATGCGATTTCTCCAACGCACTATGCTAGAGTATTCAGGTCTCTATGATTGATAGCCTTTTCTGTTTAACCACTTAAAATTTTCCAAATGCAATCTAGCAACATGATTGTTTGGCCATTATCAGAGGGATGAAACCACAACCACTAACTTACTCAAAATGTTCATTAAAATTAATAGGGCTTAAAGGACAAACCACAATTGGTCTAGGATCCCATAAACCAACATGATGGATGTCTTTTCTACTCCTCAGTCCTCACAGATATATATAGCATGTATACCTTGTATGTGGTGACTAACATGACAAACACCCAACCTTTTATTCACTACATGATATCTCCTAACAATCCTAAAAACAAACATGAGCTTTAACTTCCAAGAAATAAAAAAAAACATCTCTATATCAATTACTACAATCATGCGTCATCTTCATACTTTGAAAGTGACACTTTGCTAAATTTTGCATATGTGTATGTCGAAGTAAGGAGTTAAGGGTGAATGTGGGTACTAAACTTTGCCTAAAGTTGTAAATTAGGTACTCAAGTATCAGTTGTTGCACTTTGAGTACTGAAGTATGGCTGAGTACTTACCGGAGGGAATATTCCGTCCCGGTGACCTTTTTTTTACCCTTTTTAACCGGTTTGATTTTAAAAAAAAATTGTAATAAAAATCGAATCTTGAGTAATCATGACAATGCCTTTGATACAGAGCAACGAGTTGGAGTTCTTTCCCCAATTCAATCTCTGCTCTCATCAGTTACACACGATGCGGGTGAGGGTGTGGCGATGGCGGAGGCGGCAATGGTGGTGGTGGAGGAGGAGGAGGCACTCGAGGAGGCGGAGGAGACGAAGGAGGTGGGGAAATTGGAGGAGGAGGCGGAGGAGGCAGTCGAGGCGGTGGCGAAGGCGAAGGCAATGGTGGTAGTGGAGGAGAGAGCATGAATGGTAGCTGTGTTTGTGGTGGTGGTGGTTGTCGATCATTGATTGTATCTTGCACAGCCTGTGATTGTTGAGATTGTTGTTGGGATGATTGTTGAGTTTGTTGTTAAAAGCCTCAATTTCAGCAGCTTCATTAATGGTGGTCTTGGCTCCATTGCAAGATCTTTTAAGAATAAATTCTCAAAATTTCATAAATTTCAACAGCTGCAAAAAAAAAAATAATAAAAAAAATTGTATTTACTGATCTCTATTACCGGCTACAACAGGTTAATCAGGTAGAGTACATAGTTTAGTACTCTAACTGCAACAACTGATACTTGAGTACCTAATTTGCAACTTTAGGCAAAGTTTAGTACCCACATTCACCCTTAACTCGTCGAAGTAAGTGTTTTTGCGACATTCACAAATTATTATGATATTCTTCGGTTAGACAAATTTGGAATATAACTCCAAAAAGGAATGTTGGTATCTCCCAAATAGTTCTACAAGTATGACGGAGTAATTTTTTGAGTTTAGTGTTTTTTTAAAAGAGAATGATATAAATCATAATTTGAAAAGTATTATTGCCGTATAGAAAATAAAATCTTTAATAATTTTAAATGGATTTTTATTAGACAATGTAAAAGGTAATAATTAAAAAAACAATTGTGAAAGTAAAACAAAATTGCCATGTTTGTAGATTTTTAATTTCGAGGGGCTATAATTTCTTAAAATGCACATTTATAAGGAATTTCCAAAGAATGAAGAAAGATCTTAAATTGTAATCATGAAAAAAAAAAAAAACACAGCATGGAAATAATTCTCCTTAAAAAGTCATTACCAAATGCATCATTTATATTAGACAAGGGCCATATATAAGCTTGTAATATTCTTAGAAGGAATCAAAACTAAACTTAACATATAGCAAAATCCATCAATTCTAAACACAAAATTTTCCACTATCCAAATACGCCGTAATATTCTTACAAGGAACTAAAACTAAGAGGGGTGTTAAATACCGCCATCTAAAATGATCAAAACTGCCAATATTTAATGTGAATGGACAACCATACCCCTAATACTTCACCACTATATTCTCTCTCGCCACCAATCACTAATACCTTGACACCACTACCCCAGTTGACGACTAACACCACCGCCACCACATTGACCGGCGACGACGACCACCACTACTGCCCTGACTGGCGACTCACCACATCCCCCTCAAAGACAACCCACCTCCTTTCCTCTTTGGTGGAAAGGTGGTGGGTTTTTCGGGCAACCGTGCGCGGTAACCGGAGGTGGGTTGGGCTCCGGTTACCGCGCATGATAACTGGTTTTGTGCTTCGGTCACAACGATTGCTTGAAATAAAAAAAATTTAAACCGCCACCTTCTCGCGCAGCGAGGGGAGGTGGTGGGTCGTCATAGATGAGGGTGTGATGAGTCGCCGATCAAGGTGGCGGTGGTCATTGCTGATCGGAAGAGGTTGTGGGTTGCTGGGAGGATAAGGGTGGTGAATTAGTAAGGGTACGATCGTCCATTTACACCAAATGTTGGCGGCGATAATCATTTTTGTTGACGGTGTTTAACAATCCACAAAACTAATCCTACCATATATCGAAATCCACTAAAGCATGAGCTAACCTATACCTATCCATCAATCACCTCTCAATCTAATCTAATACTAACACCATCACAAAACAAAACAAAACCCTATTCAAAATCTTAAAAACAAACCCCTTAAAATAAAAACAAAAGCGGTGTAGCACTCACAATCCATAACAGCGCGTGGCTAAAAAATGAAGTAGACTACTGTGAGACTAACTGACAGAGTGAGTGACCTTGCAGCAGCCACCCATCAGCAATAAATACCTTCACTCACCTCACTCCTTCACTTCTTCTTCTCTCCTTTTTACTCTACTCCATTACCAGATCCTCCACTTTCTCTCTCCTCAACTTTCTCTCTCTTCCGCCATTGCTGCGATTTCGGTGTTCTTCATTTCCGGATTTCCAGGCGCATTTTGTGGATCTGCTGGAGGAGTTTTCGTTTTGGTGTTTGTTTTTGCTTTGGGTTTTATTCAATTGCGCCGAAATCGAAGTTAGGGTTTTTTTGAATTTGGATTTCGGTAAAATGTGGTGAGATAAACCCTAATTTCAATGGCGTTGTTGTGTTTTCGTCGTTGTCGGTGTTGGAATTTTGGATGTTTAGTTCAGACATTGCTGGAATTTTTGAGATGACTGTTGTTTTGAATTTTGGACTGGAATTGAGTGTTACTTCTGGTGGTGGAAGATGCAACTTTCAGTGATGTTGTTCCTCTTTGTTTCGATGTTCTACCTTGCTGATTTTTCTCAAGGTAATTTGTTTTGATTTTTTTGAGTTATTTTTATGACTTTTGATTTGGAATTTGTTTGAATTTGGTGTTATCTTTTGTTTGTTTGTTGGATTGGATGGATTATGGATGTTGACTTAATCTTAGGATTTGTCATTTGTGCTGAATTTTGTTGTTTTGTACTAATTGTGCTCTATTAGAAGTAATAGTAGGTTGTTTGTATTATTAATTTGGTGATGCTAAATTAGTTTCTTTTGGATTTTGATGGTTAATTTGATAAAGACGGCGATTGTATGTAAGTATTGAAGTGGAATTGTGATGAGTGTCCCGCGAAAGGATGTAATTTGTAATTCCATTATGGAGGGAATGCTAATTCACTTATGAGGGCTGTTTGATGACTAAACTACTTGTCAATAAAGTAAGTAGGTAGATTTGCTGCTGTAGTAAGCTTCCATTTTGTAAGAATTGCTCTTGTAAAAAAGTGTTGTAGGCTTTTTGTTCTTCCGATTTTAGGAATCTTGGATTGTGTGTAGAATGCAATTTGTAGCAGATAGATGGCCCATTTGAGTAGGGGAAATGAACCGAAGTACAAAATTAACTAGATCATTGGCTAGGATGGTTTTTTTTTTTTTTTTTTATTTTATTTTTTTTAATTTAATTTAATTTATTTTATTATTTAACCACATAATTTTTGCGATGTAAATTGGTATGAGTTTGGTTTTAAGGGTGAGCTTCAACATTTGTAATGTCTCTACTTGAAATAGGTGGTTAAAGGTTGAAGTTATATCCCGATTAGCAAACAGAGAAATGATTAATTTCTTACCCAATTGACATGGGGAAGTTATAGTGTAACAAAATTTTCTTCACCGATCTTATGCAGATCTTGACTGCCCTTGTTAAAAACCAGTTCAGGGAAATATTAAACACACACATTCTCTAAAATACTAAAAAAAACCCAATGGAGCATATGTATGTAGTTCCCCTGAAACTACTCTATTTGCATGCATTTTATTTTAGAATCTAAATATAGAATTATGGATGTCAACGAAAATAGAAAGCCTAAATCTACCGAATCTCTTTCTAGCCAACCCAATTATACTTTTTTATGCCAATAATCAACTACATTTTACTAAATATTGCAAATGACCTGTTCGTTCCTTACCAAAAAAAAAAAAAAAAAAAAAACCTTGAGAACTTTTAATTCTCTTATGAGTATTTCTTAAAATATATTTCTATTTCTTATGATTTTAAATGTTATATGACTAATATCTCGTGCATTGCATGGATATACTCTAGTTATAAAAGTAATTATTTTCTGTCCTAATAATATGTTGATCTTTAAGTTTCATCATTTACGAACACATTGAAAGTTTGGCTTCACTATTACTTATATTCAGCTATTCTCAATTCAAGTTGTCTACCCTCTTTCTTAGAGTGAACCAATTAATTTTCAAAGATGATCTTTGAGGATTGGATTGTTAATAGACAGTCGCACACCTAACAAAAATAAGAGCCTAACTAATC
This sequence comes from Chenopodium quinoa, assembly GCF_001683475.1. Lineage (NCBI taxonomy): Eukaryota > Viridiplantae > Streptophyta > Magnoliopsida > Caryophyllales > Amaranthaceae > Chenopodium > Chenopodium quinoa. The sequence continues at coordinate 6,276,109 of NW_018742914.1, forward strand.
CCCCTAATTATGTAGTAGGGTAAGTTTAGGGCTGATTTCACAAAAAAGGCTGGACTATATATTGGAGTTCTTTGAATCAGAAATTTTACAATTAGTTTAATTAATCAATAATTGGGTCAAATAAATATGAGCAAACTAATAAATCTATAATAAAGAGTTAAAACTCTAAAGTTAAGTATTCCCATTAGTAGGAATTAACATAAGATAATCTCTACCCCACATAAACATGCTATTATATAAAAAAAAAAAAATAAGAAAAAGAAAAACAAGAAGAATGCGCAAGCGCCCTATATAATATCATGATTTGATTTCGATCAATTAATGAATTCTATAATAATGCAATTCTACCTTTTTTCATGGGTTCATCATTCATGTATATTATAGACATTAAGCACGTATTGTAAATTCCTAATAATTTGTTCTACTTATTTTCATAGGGAATTTCATGTCCTTACAGATCAATTACAACCATCTAAGTCTAGTTTGCTTTTATAAATTGATCTTAGGTTCAAGTCAACAAATATGTCTAAACTAGTACCGATTAAATAGCACAATTAATGATTCGTTTATGCAAGAATATATGATATAATTTAATTAGGCATTTAAGAGGAATAATTATATATTAATTCATGATAAGGCTCAACCAATAATAAAAGAAACCACATTTAAATGAATAAATATAGGAGAGTATACGATAAATAGCGAATTAGGATGTCATTTAAACTTATTGTGCTATAAATTGTCCTTATAATGCCCAAAAAGGAAGCTCTAATTATTTAACATGTTTATATCTGAAATCTGAATGAGATCTTTATTTTAGTTACGGTTCCATTAGATATCTGTTACCATAATGCCTTTTTTTTTCTTCTCCCCTTCAATGATCCATATGTGGTTTATCTATACACATTTTAGTATTTGGTAGGAGATTTGTTAGACCTATCTACATCGTTCTTCATCAAATTAACTAGAAATATTTATGCGGTGAACTGGTAAAGTAAGGGTTTGATAGTGAGAAAATTCTATATCATCTGACACCAACTTCTTTTCTTGATCTTCATTAGTTATCCTAATGTTCTTACTTTTTGCTTATTTGGACTTTGTCCTTGTTTGGTTGATTGCAAGTAGCCCTAGAATTTTGGAATTCCATCAAAGAAACGAAAGTCACATTGTTTGGCAACTTAGGTTGTCCAAACTCTATAAAGTGTTGTTCTTTTAGTGATCAAAGCATATTGACGATTGTCCAACCAAGCTGTTATTTTTCCCTACTTGGTAACACATTGATTTTGGAAAAGCTTTTTACCCTATAATTTTTGTAGAGGGGACTGATAATGAGTTTGCAAACACAACATTTCAAATTCTAAAAATTAAAAGCTTTATGTTATTTTGTACCTATTATAAGACATCTGCTAATTGCTACTGGATAATTTTACAAAACAAGCTTTATGTAACCGCTATTGCAATCAGGCAATCAACTTTACAAAAAGCTAGTCAAATCAATTTATATAATCTGCCCTTCCTAACAAGTAAAAACTAGTATCCAAACATGACCCTTTCATAATAACTTGTTATGTATCTCCATGTAAGTTATATCCTTGTTATGTTCTACAAATTTTAACTTCATCTAAAAGTTATTATCTAGGACAGTCAAATTTTAAACAAGGCATCAATTCTAAAAAAGTAGCACTCCCTCCATTTCTTAAATTTTTAGAAACGTACCCAAATACACTAGTCTCGATTAAAGAGCTCTGGTCGTGAATTTGCACTAATATACAAGAAAAATCACCTTCATATTTCATGTAGGGCCTTTTCAAAATCGTATCAGTTCGTAATTTCCAAGAAGTATATTTTTTCCTAAATTTTTTGATGATACGGAGTTAAAGATATTCACGATTAAAAAAGCGCATTTAAAAGTTTGGAAATGCAGATGGTACATTGTAGGAAAACAGAGGGAATATTGTTTTGTTTATAATGTCATCCTGTTATAAAAGAACTTCACATACCTAACTTGGATAATTTTTATGTTTCAGTTCTCTACTTACACACAATTTGAGGTATAAGTTTGTCCCACCATACAACTGGCTTAAATTGAATATAATACATTTGTTGGGCAAACCTTAACTTTGCTTTTGGACTAAAATTATTAACATACCTTTTCTTAATACATTAATTGCAACTTGTAAGCAAGATCAGTCCTGATATGAGTTATTTTATTCAAATTTAAGCTATTGTTCCCTTAGTTTTCACCACGAAAGTAATTTTATTTGTTTTTCTTATTATATTTGTTTTATTTATTTATATTAATTTGTATATTTGAGCTAATTTTATGGCCTGTAGTTGGGGGCTTACTTGCGGTAAAATATTTCATTGTATGTATGAGACTATGAGTTTTGTTTGGTTGTCTTACTTCCATAGATAGTTGGACTCATTAATTAAACTAGCGTTTTCAGATTTGTGTTGCTAAATCCAGTGCATTAATGTTGATTGTCACTTTCTCTCTCTTGCCTTCATCCAGGATTCAAGTTCGCACACATATACTTATCTCCTCTTGCGCTGCCTAGCCAATTTTTATTTAACAGAGAAGTCTCACTGTCTGAAGGTGATCTCTTTAGCTATTTATGTCATTATCATGTTTAAACATTGCTGTCTTTGATATTTGTTATGAAAAATTTCATCTGCATTCACCGCCGAGTTTTGCAATCGAAGTTGTTGCTACTCTTTAATGCCTCCCTTGATAGTTTTTATGAGTTTCCTAGTTTCTATTATGTTTATGGAAATAATTTATCATACTATAAAAAGCCACAACTCAGAGTTGATTAAGGTTAAATTTGGGTTGGCTTTGACTCATATCACATTTCCGAAGAATAATTTTGAGCTAAATGTTTCAATATGATATACTTTGTTTTCTAGAATAGTTCCTAATCCACTAGAAATCACAAGTTGAGAATAATTAAATGAAAGTGTTTAATTCTGTAAATTACACTATTACAAATCGCAACTAAAAATATAGATGGCTATTTTAAATTTGTCTAGTTTGGTAATTTTTTTATTTGATTAAAGCCTTTCTTAAAGCTTCTTATAATTATTAAATGCATACTAGCTTAGTTTCTTAATGTTAACATTTTGTTTTTTGTTTTGACTATATTAACAAACTCTACTTTGATCATCATTTGTAAAATTTATAAGTTAGTCATGTGGGATCTTGTTAGATTTGTCTGAATATGTATTTTCGAAACATGAATTTTTTTTTTTGCTTTTTTTTTTTTTTTTTTTTTTTTTTTTTTTAATTTTTAAAATTTTACAAGCACCCTTCTAATAGAGAGAGGAATTAGGTTCTTCCTGTCCTTAATTTGATTCTGGATGGTTATTGTGTTATTTTCAATATGTTAGGGAGAAATTAGTAAGAAGGAGAGAATATGCAATACACACATGCACACACACACATAAAGGAGAAATTAAGGAGTGAATATGCAACACACATGCTCTCACATGCGCACACACACACGCGCGCGCGCTCGCACACACACACACACAACCTTACCTTTCTAGCAGAGGGAGGTTGTTCCTGTTACTTAATTTGCTGCATGGTGGCTAAAGTGTCATTTCCAATTTGTTAAGGAGGATAAGAAGGGAAGAATATGTTTGCTTCTGGTATTTGCGTTCGTTATGTTTCAATAACTTGATATCGTTAGGGGTGTTTGTTTTTGTCATAAAAACTCAAACATCTTTATTTAATAGATATTTACTATAGACTGTGGTAGATTATTTAGCTTTTGATTATACGAATATTTCTTGTACAGAAGTTTCTTTGAAATAATTACTGCTATCTAATATTGATTGCAGCCTATTCTGGTGATATATTATCATCTCCAAGAGCGAAGAGATCAACACGGAAGACTAAGCCACCTGAAGGGCCTTCAGCTTCACCCTCACCCTCGCCATCTCCAGCATATCAAGGTCTTAATACTGAATCTTATACTTAAACATACTTATGCTATATCAAAGTGACTCGGGAGTGAGTTATTACTATGCTATTGTGGATTTGTGACCCTTACTCCTTTTCCAGGACCTTTTGCCGCTCCTCATCATAGACCCACCCCAAGACGTCGCGGGCATCATCATAAACCTAGGCCCTACCTCCCCTCTCCACCCCCTGCGGCTGCACCAGGTAATTTATTAGCCATCAAGTATTGTAAGGCTGTAAGCTAATGGAGTAATCTGTATTTAAGTTTTCTTCAGTATGGTTGATAAATTTGTTCCTATATGACCAGTCAAAAGCATTTAGCAAAGTGCTGCTATGGATCAGAAGATTAGTGACTTTTAACTTATAACTGCCACATGCCACCATTGTCATGTTGCATCTGCTATATGTAGAAGGCAGATGTTTAATTTATATGTTCTAGTAAAGATATAAAGATCTCAGCCACAATGAAACCATATATGGCGGTTATGTTTGCTTCCAGGGGAAAAGAGCTGATATGTTGAGATTTTTTGGGACAATTCTAATTTTTACACTCTCTACGTTTCCACAAACTGCTTCCCTTTTCCTATAGATCCCCATACCAAGGAAAATGATTGAACTATTGCAAGTGGGTACTTTCTGGTTACTCTTTGACAAAATTTGGAATTTAGAAAAAGTAAGAACTTTTATTGACTTTAGAGAGTAAATGTTTGTCGACTCTATCCTAGACTGTCAAGGTGTCAGATAAAAAGTGATTTCATGACTGGCTACATGAACTGGAGACGTATAAATTCTCGATTCTTTTGGCCTTTTGGGTTATACTCCGTACTATACTTCTTCCGTTCATTTTACTTGACCCGTTTCATTTATCATGTATGCCAATGCATAATTGTAATCATCAATAACCTCAAATCTTGATAAGTAAAAATTCTAAAATATTAGATATTATAATAGTATTTTTTTTGAGACGATTCTAATAAGATCCCACATGAATATGTTTTTCCTTGCATAAAACACACAAAAGATTTTAAAAGGAGGGATTGTGAATAATGTAAAAGTCAAAGTACGTCAAGTAAAAAATAATGGAGGAAGTATGTTGACTGTTTTACCTTGTCAATGTGTAAGCTGTGTAGTCACTGCATGTTTTTTCGCCTTTTAGTTAGTGACGAACTGTTGTTGCTGTTTGGACTTGCTATAATGAAATACTCCGTTATTAGATAATAAGGACATGATGATGGAACTATGGTGCATGACAGGCTGTACACTTTATTTCCAGTTAAATGTCATTGTGGTTGCTTTCTCCTTCGTTGTTGGATTGAATACCGGTTAAGTGTTTCTACCACATGTTATGTTGCAGATTGTGGACAAACATGCTCTGATCCATATACAACTACTCCCATTGGAACTCCTTGTGGGTGTGTGGTGCCAATGAAAGTCAGGCTTTTGCTTAGTGTAGCTGTTTATGCTCTCTTTTCGGAAGTAAATGAGCTAGCAAATGAGATTGCATCTGGCACATATCTCAATAACTGTCAAGTCATTATAGTAGGTGCAACTGCTGATTCGCAGAATCAGGAAAGGACAGTAGTTGATATTAACTTGGTTCCATTGGGCGAAAAATTTGATAACACCACCGCTGTATTGACTTCTGATAGATTTAAGCATAAGAAGGTTCATATAAATAGAACTCTTTTTGGTACCTATGACGTGGTATATGTGAACTATCCAGGTACTTTTCCCTTACTAAGAGCCATATTAGTGTTATATATTCTGCAGTGATGATTTCTGAGGAAACTGTTTTAACAGGGATTCCTTCTCCTCCGATGGGAAGTCCAAGTGAAATTCTTGGGGATGGACCTCCACAATATCCAATTACTGCTGAAGTTATGAAGAAAAGGCGGAATTTAAGTTCCAGAGTTGTGTTTGTTATTGTTTTTTCTGCATTGGTTCTGTTGGTGGCTTGCTTCGCAGCAATTGCTGTGTTCATCAAATGGAGAAAAGCTAAGTCATTCAATGCAATTGGTCCTGTATTCACACCTTCTATCAATAAGAAATCTGGTAATTTTTGTAGAATGATTTTTCAATGTATATAGTTCTACTTGTATCTCTATTCTTTTTCTTTTCATGGTTTCACAGCTGTTTACAACCTTTATGTTTACAAGTGATTAATCTATCTACTCTAGTGAGACTAATAATATACTACCTCCGTTTCATATTATTTGCAACGATTTGACATAAAGTAGAGAGGAGAAATGTCTAATCGTTGCAAATAATATGTAACGGAGGTAGTATACTTTCCACTGGCAATCACTGCTACCTGTGTAATTTTCATGAAGGGCTTATTGCTACTTGCTTATTGACTAGCCTCTTTCTCCTACTGGAGTACTGGTTTATCGTTATTGTTTACACACAGGGTTTATTTTCTTACATTTACTTCATCTGTTTCTGAAAGCTCTTAACATTTACTATTTGCATGCAAATTAATGTGATTGGAGAGAGAGTGTTGGTGTGGTGACTTGTTGTATGAAAAAAGTGGATAAAGAGAGTGTAAAAAGGTAGGTAGGTATAATAAAAAAAGGCAGATAGAGTAAAGAGAGATTGAGAGAGATGGAAAGGTTTAAATATTGTGGGAGATGAGGGTCAAGTGGTAAGAAATTTCCCAAAAGTGAAAAAAAAGTGGAAGTTAAGAACTTTTTTAGAAAGATGTATTTATCAATATTTGAGAGGAGTTAACAGCTAAAGTTTTTGACTCGAACAGAGGAGTACATGCATATTCAATATACTGAGTTTGTGAGGCTTTAGCAATTGATATTGAGATTGTAGATGGTCAATCTGTTTTAGCTTAATCATCACCTTGAATGTCCATTATACAGTGAACAAATTATATATTGGAATGTTTTTCAACAATTTAGAACTGATTGTGGCAAATGCTATTGTTTACCTGGAGTCATTATAACTCAATTGCTATTGCTTCCCAATATTTTTAGCTTCTCTGCTTGTTTATATGCAGGTGTTGGCTCAACTTTATCGAGCAGCATTGCAAGCTCGACGTCCATGTCACTGTTTGCATCAATTCCGACTTGTGCTCTCTCTGTAAAAGCTTTTTCACTTATTGAACTTGAGAAGGCTACAGATAAATTTAGTTCAAGGAGAATTCTGGGTGAAGGAGGTTTTGGACGCGTCTATCATGGCATCCTAGAAGATGGCACTGAGGTTGCAGTTAAGTTGCTTACTAGGGATAATCAGAATGGAGATCGTGAATTTATTGCAGAAGTTGAGATGCTGAGCCGATTGCATCACAGAAATCTTGTGAAACTTATCGGTATTTGCATTGAAGGACACAGACGCTGTTTGGTGTATGAGGTTGTTCATAATGGCAGTGTTGAGTCTCACTTGCATGGTACGGTTTCTTTTATCAGCATTCAAGTTTATGTCTATTCTCTTCCCACTAAGGGTTAAGGTTTCTGTCTCTTACAAAGGAAATGGCCAACCTAACCCTTGTGTTGGATTGCTTCCTGAGCTATATGTGTTTAGGTTGTGATTCCTATTTTTAAACAAAAAATTTGCAGGTGTTGATAAGTTAAAGGGGCCTCTAGATTGGGATGCGAGGTTGAAAATTGCTTTGGGTGCTGCAAGAGGATTGGCATATCTGCACGAGGATTCTAATCCTCGAGTTATTCACCGGGATTTTAAGGCTAGCAATGTTCTACTTGAAGATGACTACACTCCAAAGGTGTCAGATTTTGGATTAGCAAGAGAAGCAACAGAAGGAAGTCAGCATGTATCTACCCGTGTTATGGGAACTTTTGGGTATGCACTATTTTCCTTGTGTAATTAGTGTTCTAAAACTCTGGATCAGCTTTTCCTTATTCCTGAGCCGCAATTTTGAGGATAAGATTATTCAACCAAAAAAAAAGAAAAGGAAGATTTGATGTCGTAGTCTTACCACTTATGTAAAGCCACTACTCTGACATCTCTCTGTGTGAAAATTGATTCTGAAATGCCATAATTCTGCACTTGAATCATTATGTTTCATATTTGGATGCTCTCATACACATTATGAAAGTACTCTAATACCTGGCCCTGTTGGTGTTGTATCGAATACTGTTAGGTCCCTCATTTCATGAATTTGTTGTATATTCTGATTTTCTTCCTGACGCTCATGAGGTTTGATATTTTATTTTAACTGTATATTTGCAGGTATGTTGCTCCTGAATATGCAATGACTGGGCATTTGCTTGTGAAGAGTGATGTTTACAGTTATGGGGTTGTTCTGTTGGAGCTTCTTACTGGAAGAATGCCTGTGGATATGTCCCAGCCTCAGGGACAAGAGAATCTAGTGACATGGGCACGGCCTCTTTTGACCAGCAGAGAAGGCGTGGAGCAGTTGGTGGACCCTGCCTTGGCTGGAAACTATAATTTTGACGATATGGCCAAGGTTGCAGCAATAGCTTCCATGTGTGTCCATCCTGAAGTTACTCATAGGCCCTTCATGGGTGAAGTCGTACAGGCTCTTAAACTGATCTACAATGACAATGATGAGACCTGTGAAGATTGTGGTAGTCTAAAGGATTCTTCTGTTCCAGATTTGGATTCCAAGAGTGATATTGGACAGTCAGACAGCGGCTGGTGGAATGCAGGTGGTGGTACACCACGTTTGATTTATGGACAGGCTTCATCATTCATAACCATGGACTATAGTTCTGGTCCTCTTGACGAGATAGATAACAGACCATTATCAACTTCAAGTTTGGGTGGAGAACGGGTATCTTTGCCCATAACTCATGGTAATAGATCTGGTCCTTTAAGAACAATTAGAAGCAAGCCATCATTCTACCGATTGAAAGGTAGTATGAGTGAACATGCAGGTTTCCTCTCTAGACGAGGCCGGAGTGATGGCTTTTGGGTTTGAGGGTTTTATAATGCAAAAGAAAAGGTTTTTCCTAAATGTACAGTTTGGAGGACCTGATTGTCGCAGAAAATGGTATTTCAGGTTTAGCTAGGATAGGAATCTGGTGTTATTGTGTAAACCATATTTTGAGGAAAACCATGGTTTTCAACTTGGAAATCAATTCATTACCATACAGAGCTGGCATTTGTAAGTCGATTGAACCCTCTTTGAAGTATATAAATTTCCATCTTAATTTCTTGATGATGTTGATGTCCCTAATCAGTGCTTGGTGGTTGTTTGTATGCTTGGATTTTTGCAAGAAAGTCTGAATTGCTTTGTTTTATTTGCTTTATTGTTGAGTCGTTTAGCCTAGGTGTGGAAATTTCTGCAGCAATTTGACAAGTATTTACCAGCATCAACAGGGCCTAACTTTAGTAGGAATTTTTTTTGGCTTTATTATGAATAATCAATCCTGTGATGCAACAATGTTTTGGACCCTGCTTAATTAGGTGATTGCAGGAACTTCTGATCATCTTGCCCTGCATAGATTCATATTATTATCACTGCTAAACTCTGTAACTCTTGGCCGCTCTGGCGGCTACCTTCAGACTTTGTATAGCTGTGTTGTATTGTTTTAAAACGTGAAGTAGCTACTAAAAATTTAAAATTTCTATAATCATTCACTTCAGAGTCCAGCCTTCCTTTTTTTAGTATCTTCCTTCCTCTGTTCTCAAAGCTCCAATACTGCACCCTTATTTCTTCTACACACCAGACATCCACTGCCTGCACAAGAAAGCACCAACCCCTGTAAACTCGAAAGTTTACCTCTGGTAGCATATTTTTCTCTCAACTGTTACCAATCACTAATGAATCACAGTACGTTAAAGATGGCTATATGAACCAAGGTGTCGTGCCAAGGAGTCACTCACATAAATCCTTCTCCGGTTCTCCTCTACTCCAATGCTATTCGATAATGGAGACTTGTTTCTTTCATGTCCTCGCACATGATTTATAGGACGTTTATAGAGAAAAAAATACAGCAAATGAATTGAAGACGAGTTAATATCAAATTAGTCGTAATCTTAATTGCTTTTCTAGGTATAGTTGACACTTTTTTCTCCTATGTATATCAAAATATTTATTACAACTTGAGGAGAGTTTGATCATCAATTAACACTCTCGAGTCTCAAATAGACCATCTCAAGTCGAGTTAGTTTTGACAGCTATACTCCCAAGGAGTACTCAAATTGAGCATTAGTAAAAGTCTCCCTAAACCATAGGGAAACCAACATTTTCTAAATTTTTGTTCCATAACAATCAAAAATCTAGTTGTAGAGATAATGAAAGCAAAGAAAAACACCAAAATATGGACCACAACGTAGAAAAAGATTGCCAAAAGAGACATTATTTTCACCATTAAAACAAAAGCCATAATCCAAAAGCAACCAAAAAGTCCCAGCTTTCATTGATAGTTTCACTAGTAATTAAGCTTGGAACTAAAAAAAAAAAATCTAACGGCTAAAAAGGCGTTTACAAGCTCTCACAACCTTGGACCCCACATGTCTTCTTCCATAACTATCTTGGTTTTTCTTCATAGATCTTGTTTCTAATGATCCAATTCTCTCAAAGTCATAATCTTGATTATCATAATCATTATCATGATTATTATTATCATAATCATCAACATTTATTGAAATGGGTTGATCATAAATCCTGCTGTACTTGTCAGAATTAACAGATGAAGATCTATTAATTGAAAATGCTCTTTTCACTGCTGCTTGTATTGCTCTTGTACTACTCTGCCTTTCAAGACTAATATTCTTATGATTACTATTACTATGATCAACATTGTTGTTCTTCTTTTGGTATGAAACTGAGCTATTTCGCTTCAAAACACCGCCATTCGATTTCGATTTTTCACCTTGATCATTCCCATCTTCATAATCCTCTGTTTTCCCTAAGAAGAAAGATTCATTCTTCTTATGATGCAAACTATCATCTTCATGAACAATAATTCTGGGTTGTTTTTCTTGTTGTTCATGAATTTGGGATTTTTTTGTAGATAATAATTCAAAATCTGTATCAATAAAAAGAAACTCTTTGTTGGATTTTGATCTTGAGATGAATGGATGATTTCCCTTGATTTTTGAGTACCCTTTCATTATTTTTTTCCTTTTCTTTTTTTTTTTGGATTGTGGGGTTTTTGATTTTTGGATATGATTTTTTTTTTTTTTTTTTGGGTGATGAAGAAATGTAGGGTGGACCTAAATTTGTGGGAAATATGAAGATGGTGGAGCAAGTGAAACTGTGCAACAGCTGTATTTTTGAGGGTGGACTGAAACAAAGATGCTGCAGGAAAAAAAATTATATATATACTGAATTTCAGGGGATGGAAATGAGGGTGTTAATGGTAAAGACATGGGAAATTTAAATAAGTTGAAAGGGGGGACATATTGAGTCATTGACAAGTGACCACAATTACAACAACGGTAGGAATGGGATGGTGAGAATTTGTGTAAACGGAAAACTACACGTCTTAGATAAGGTGGACTTATAAAAACTTATCATAGGTAAAAAAAAAAAAAATAACTAAAAATTGTATGAGTGAGGTATTTGCTCCTTGCAATTTGAGTAGTGATCAATTAGTGTAACTCCGTCTCATACAAGATTATAGGAAGTTTATTTGCATATCGAGGAGAGGAGATCACATCGAATTAATCTAATACACATGTCTTGTCTGAGATCTTTATGTACTCCTTGACTTGTCCTAGTATAATAATTCAATAGATGGAGATCGACTCATCCAACTTGGGATATCTGTCCATACGATATTTGTTTTACTTATAAATTATAATACAGATTATATTACTATGATTACTCATTGAATTCCACTCTCTGTTTAGAATATTATAGGCATGTCGACTGCTTTGGGACCTTTGGAATATTTTTTCATAATCGCTATTATTAAAACAAGTAGAGAGTATATGTAGGCTGATCAATGGCAAAAGGTTAAAATCAAGGGATGAGATTAATTCAATTGGAGATGTTTATTTTCGAATATTAGATAATATGACAACTAATTCTAAACGAAATAAAATTGTATTCACTAACTTTTTCACAGACAAGGAGTGATCTTATCTTAGAATAGGTCAAACCAACAGGCTTTAAAAAATAAAAGGATAAAATTACATATGAAAGAAATTACAAGAAAAACAGTAATTGACAACTAACAAAATGTAGGGATTGATGTAGATGTAGATGTAGATGTAGCACCACTACAACCTTACATTATAGATTTTTGATTATTAATTACTCATAATTATTTTAAAAGTCTCAATTACTCATAAGTCATAACTACATAATGTAAGTATTATTTTAGGTTTTACGTGCACTTGATTTTGGATGCAACACCTGTTGTTACCATTTTGGACTGCTACTCATAATTTCATATTGTATTTACCAAATAGTGGTTCTTAATTGCTTTTTACACTTGTCAATGTATAATTTCTATGATGAATATATCTAATTATTAATACTACCTCTGTTAACTTTTATTTGCAACTTTGGGGTATTATTTGTGAGACATAAAATATTTCAAAGTTGTCAATAAAAGTTAACGGAGGAAATATATATATATATATATATATATATATATATATATTTTATTGAAATAAATTAATATGTTAAAATAACAAAAATAATACTCTTGAATTTTTTTCTTAGAAAAATACTATACATATAGATGAAGTTAAATCGCCAAATACAGGGAAAGTAAAATCGCCAAATGTAAATTGTGCAAAAATCAAAACATAACAAATAAAATAAACAGAGCAAGTATATGCATTGTATATTTGTATGTATCCAACAAACAAATTATGCATTTGTCATCAAAGGCCTGTTCACGGATCGGATATCCAATCCGAATGTGATTTCGGATTGGATATCTGATCCGAATGTGATTTCGAAACGGATATCCGAAGACTCGGATATCAAAAATTGATATCCAAATTTGATTTGAAAAATTCGAATATCCGATATTCGGATATCCAAAATTTTCGGATCGGATGCTTTTAATATCCATTATCCAATATTAAGTAAAATTGTTATGATTACTTTCTAAATTTCACTAATTTTACCGTTTTTTTATCGCTAAGTTGTACAAAATATTATAACAAAAATAGTAGTCCTTTTGCAATTAATATTATCATCAAATATATTAAGAATACTATAATAAGTTAATAATACAGGGTTAGTTTTATATGAACAATTTAAAAAATTTATATATATTTCACTATTTTAGGCTTTATATTTTGGATATCTTTCGAATATCGTATATCCGAAATTTTCCAAATCCGCATTTGATATCCGCTTTTTCGAATCGGATATCCGATCCGAAATGAAAACTCAAATCGGATATCCAAAATTCAAATCGGTTGCGGATCGGATTATCGGATTCTCGGATAGTTTTGTACAGGCCTTACCATCAAGTTAACAATGACATAATAACACAAATATGTTCACAATTACTTGTAGGTAATCTTTCCTTTTTATTTTTAAAGGTAAGAAGAAAGAGAATCAGTTGTGGTGTAAGATAAAAGAAAATCCCTCAAATGACTCGCACCAGATTTAATTCTATACCACGAGGTGAGGAAAATACCTCAACCTCAACCTCAACCTCAACCTCAACCTCAACCTCAACCTCAACCTCAACCTCAACCTCAACCTCAACCTCAACCTCAACCTCGGGTATCTAACTAAATATACGACAACATTATAGGCATAAATAATAATTAAAAGGATTCATTTCCCTCTAAAGGGTACAAGGACAAACTAGCCATTTATACATAAACTCTCAATTTTGTTGCTACACTTCAATAATTTCCAAGTTGAGCAAAATTATTGACTACCAAAGTCAAACAATTTGACTAAAATGGATCAAACAACTGTACATACATCACACATGCAAGAGGTGGCAATCGCAGAAAAGAGTAGCACGCAAATTCATGCATCCGTACACATCATACACGAATCCCAAAGTCACATGTGCACAGAGTTACTCCAAATGTTCCCTGCATCTCAACGTGGAGTTAGATCTGTGTGCTTCAACTATTCACACACGAGAATGTACATACAGTAACACTCAGGAATGTCGTCTACTCGCTAGTCACAACTCCCTCTGTTCGAAACTAGTTGTCATGTGATCGGTGAAATTTAATCAAACTAGCAACGTGACAATTAAATCCTTTGGAAGAAGTAACTGAGGTTTATGTAAATCAACATCTAAGATTCAGATGGCATAAAATGGGAAATCAGTACACAAGAGCACATGCAGAAATTGTGGTGTTCAGCCACTAAGAGAAATAAAAAGAGAGACAGCTATAGGGGCAGAATCAGTTAGCTGTCATGACAGCCATGTTCAAGCCACCCGAAAGACGTAAATTCCTCTTACAATCTCCGAAGATGGCTCACAACTCCCTCAAGCGTAAAGGTGTCTGGTTACATCCCCCCCCCCCCTTATCCCAATAGTCCCAAATGTGTCACATAAATTTTTGAGAGGATGTAAAATTACATCCAGATGTACTATGGACACCTGATAAAAAAAACCTCGCATTTATAAATTACCTCGCATTTATAAATTGATAATTGAGAGGAAAAAAATGTTACCAAGATGGAAAAACCTAGGGGAGTGAAAATTAAGATTGGCATTCATTAATGAACTCCAAAACTATTATGAGAGGCAAAAAATTCAATTCCACTGATCAATTTCATGTCAATTTTTTTTCTTAGGGGTGGGGGGAAGAAGGTGAAAGAGTGACCAGGACATATTAAAGGGCATTTATCATCCTTTTCATCTCGGCAGATCTGCGGGGATCCGGATCTTCGATGGCCCTCTCTGTCAGCACATGTTTGATCCGACACATGGACTTTTTTACCTGCACTCAAATGAAGGTTAAATTATTAGTGACAAGTAAAATGCAGAAATTGCAATCTTGTGAATGTAATGTTGTATGGTGGGTGTTTAACGATTAAAATACAGAAAAGGAAAGTTCCACATACAGACACTAGTACAGCACATAAATAAGGACATACTGAAAGTAAAAACACTATGGTGAAAAGGATAGACCAAGAGGCCCTAGAAAAGAATCCCAGGTAAAGATTTTAAAGTCTCAAATAAAAATTATAGACAACAGAATAGCAATCTAACAATAATTAGGTTTTTCATATCACATGAGATGTCTTGCATACATCAATAGAGCACAAAGCTAAATAGGTGACAATATTCAAGGAGCACACATTGAATGGCTTCAACAATATAATTACACCATTCTTGCAAAAGATGCAATGACAATTAAAACAATAGTCCCCTGTCCAGAAATAATGGTCATGTATATTTATTAAAAATTCACATTTTATCTAATATGGAACTAGATTCTATGGAGTGATGGAGATAGGAATATAGGATGGAGAGGAGGCAACTACTATAAAGGGTATTTACTATTTAGTGAATTCAAGAAGAAATTCAACCATGTAAAAAGCACAAAGAAATATTAAAATATTGTCACGTTTAAAAATCCCCTCCTACTCTCCTAGGCAGCAAAGAAAATGTAGAAATAACAAAATGTTGCAAAGCAATAAATAGCCTAAGGCTAATGATATTAATGGTAACATTCTATGCTAATCCATGTGAGGTATAAAAGCTTACTGTGAAGCATTGAGCAGATTATTCTCACCTTTTTCTTAGGAGGATTTTAAAAAAATGAGAAAATTAGAAGCTTCGATACTGTCGGGTGGATTAACATTAAATGTGGCTGCTAGCAACTAACTGAACGTATGCCCAGCCCCTAATTAACATTTTCCTTCAATGGCCTCAAGAGCCACTGAGTGTGTAAGCCATACACATGCTCTCAGTGCTCATCAATTTATGTTATGTACAAACCCAATTTTATGCAATTTAAAACTTTCTTCTATGGCCTAAGAAGAGTACAGGACTGAACCTAATTTTAAAATACAAATCACAACTGGTTAGCGTCTGCAACCCTGCACAGCTGATCCCTACAACTGAAAACCCACCACACTATCATGAAAGAATTCACACTAAAAGACAACAGGTTTTAACACTAAAACAGTGGGATAAAGGAAGAACATGACAGATAGTTTATACACTTAAGTGTAATTGTAACCTTAGTAGCGCCATGCCATCATGTGATATTAAAAATCAAGAAATAAAAAATAAATTAAAAAAAAAAAAAAAAAAAAAAAAAAACCGTACAAAGCCCAAAAGTCCAAAAACAGAATGGAACCATGCAGATCTTCCCAATACATTAAGCAGTGATACTTTAAAATGCTGGTAGCTTACAAGGTTATTTTGACATTTAATGGTACTCAAGTCGTTAGGAGACGGTCTCCCTACAGTTAAGACTAGTTAGGCATCTTAATTATAAAAAGCACGCTTTGCACTAGGATGTCTAGCCGCGGGACAAAATGCATTAGCCTTGAAAGGCAAAGCACATTCTAGAAGGCAAACGCCTCACAACATCAAGAAATTAAAAATAAAAAAAAGACCAAAATTAATTAAAATTAAATCCCAAGTAGCCTTCAAGAGGCAAATTCAAGTAAAAGCCTTCAATTTATTGCATGAATATACTATTAAATGCCTTATTAAAAAAAAATAAACAAATAAAAAAAATCAGTAATGTAGCACAAGTTGGGAAGTGATAGGCAAATTTTTGAAGAAGTTACCGGCTAGACTTCTCTAGATTTTGTTGTTGGCACTATCTGCCCCAGTGGCCATCTCCTGTTAAACGTATTTAAATTAGTTCATTTTACATTTGTACTCTTCTGATAGTCATCTCTCTCTTGTTCTTCGATCTCCTCCTGTACCCTCTTACCCATCACCAAATTATGTAGAAAAAAAACAACCACGTACAAAGCCTAAAAGTCCAAAACAGAATGTACCTATAATTTTTATTTTTTAAAAAAAAATAAGGAAAGAAAAAGGGTGCCTCAAATGCGAAAGGGTTAGCCTCACTACGACGTGTGGCTTTTAAATCTAATGACTATATATTTAGAATTTAGATTCCTGTGAGCTCTAACACCCAACCACCACAGGATCTATACTACATTTTAATTATGGTTGCATTAACAGCTCACTTACACACAACCAGATATAGTGGCTGATTCCACTTAATCAAACCTATGAAAATTCTCGTGTATATTTCTTTCTTAAAATAATCCTTGGCAGAAACAGGACAACAAAACCAGTCACACATCAGTAAAAGCATATTGCCAGATGTAAGTTCAGAAAAATACCCAAAATAGCATTGTCTTTGACTCTTAGTTTCCAAACTAGTAACATCAGATTAAGTAGGAGAATTTCTTAGCTTAAACTAGGAAGTCACTTTCACATTAAGATTATCAAAAGAGTTTGGCCATAATTACCTTTGATATACGTTCAGGATTAGGAAATCGCAGGTTTTGAGCATTGAGCATCTGCCTCTGTGTCATTAGCATATTTCTCTCCTTCAACAGTACATACCAAAGCTTATGGAGATCATCCCAAGACTTGAGGCGCAATTCAGAAGCTTTCCAACCACGTCCTAAGATCCATTCATGATTTACCTCAGTCAGATATCATCCAAGTAAGCACTATTTACTCCACAAATATAATTTAAATACATATACAGATCACTTTGTAACTCACAAAGTTTGAATAATACCAAGACGATAAGCAAGTAAAAAGTTCTGTAGAGAAACATTACGGTGGCATATGGTTGCAGTCTATTCAGTGCCAGATAGGTGAGAAACCATAATTTCCTAACCATCTATCAATTATAAAAGTTTGTACTTTTGTTATCCATGGAGAACTCTATTCCCCTTGATTAGAACCCTACTCAAACCTCACCACCAATCTCCCACCCTCGGCACATAGAAAGAGGGAGAACACGGAATTGCTGGTTTGATTGAGCCAACACTTAGTACCAACTTTTGATCTCAGCCATCAACCATGAAGCCCAGCTATTTCCAGGACTTATACTACAAAAACCATCTCATCAACATAGTCCAAAAGCTAAGGAGGTGTCAAATATAGTATTTCTGTGGATAGATGAAATCACAGAGGGCTAGAGGAGCCAATTTCAATTCAGCTGGCATTGGAGGAGAGGTGGGGAAAGTTTGCACTTATCTTGTAAGAAGAAGTGAGGAACAGGGCCATGGAAATTACATTGGGGCACCAACAAGGATAAACAAGCTTGCTGATGGTGGGTGAATCCTCCATTAAGACCATTCTTAACTGTCAATATGTCATTAAGCTCCACAACATTACTTCTTTCATTACTTCATCTTTCTTTATCTTTGTCGAAAATTAACTTTGTCTAAAGTTTCAATGTCATGCATGGAATACTGATTAGGGCATACAAAATAATGATTTGTTTCCAAAATAATTGAAGCCAAGGTTGTACAAAGCAGGATTACACACTAATTGAAATTATTGAATATGTATTACTTCCTCTGTCACTAAATAGTTGTACCATTATAATGCGTTCAAGCCTAAGCAAGTAAGGGCCAAACCCCTATACACTAGCAAAATCCTACAAACCTAATCTTGGCAGTTGTATAAGCAGACCAAATTCCATGAAGAGCAACTTAATAAAAGTAACTTTATCTCACCCCACAGCAGACAAACTGCAAGTGAATTAAATTATAAAATGGGAACCAACCATTACCCCGTATTAGAGATGACTACATCATGAATTAACTTTCTCTGGCCTCAACTAGGATCAGTCAGCTACATTGAAGTGCTTTTTTATTCTTAACAGAATCACAAATGGGGGAGAGGTTGCTTTTTATACATTTTTTTTTTGCACAATTTAGGAGGTGATCAACAGGTATAGTACTTCTTGAGATCTGAAGGAGTCAAATCTAGTACTTCAGTGTTGTTTCACATTCTTAAACGGTTGCATAGAACAAGCTAGCTTTAAAAAACACCTCTTAAAGTCTAAAATTGAGAGGTTCTCATTTTGAGACGAGATAATAGTTAGCAAAAATCATTAGTCTAATGAAGCTAAGTGAAGTGCCAATGGACAGCTTTAAATAGTCTGGGATGCTGTATCACTTCTACAGTTCTACCCACAAAAAAAAAAATCGCTTGTTTTACAACTTATAAGGAAATATTCTCATATGAATATTCTGAGATAGATCACTTCTCTAGTAAACGCTGTATGAGATACAAGTTCACATATCTAAATGGATTAAATCTCTAATGTCATTTCACAATAAAACATCATTTCAATAACAGCAATTCAAGCTCATAAACAGAGTCTCCCCATCCCCACCCGGACAAAAAAGCAAGAGCATTATACGTTCATGATTCAAAACAAATGCAGATACAAGCATACCAGCACACTCTCATCTATCTATCAAGGAAGAATAAATAAAAACCATTAAACACAGACCAATGTATTTGTCAACTGTAGAGTTTTTACGGATTCAACTGCGAAAATTGCATGTCATGCCATACCCTCCTCACAAATTCAAGCAATTTTCCATTTATCCAAACATACTAATGACATACATCACCAAATTAACAAACCCATTTAGTATTTTGTACAAACAATAATCAACTAGTAAACAACAAACAAAGTTCCAAATTCAACAATCAATAACAAAATACCAATGTCAACATAGTTAACCAAACCCTCAAATTACAAAAAACCAACTTTGTCAAAAACCAATTGGGTCATCTTCACATTATCATATATCATAATACAATCAAAAGTACAAGAAATTAATTAAAATAATTAAAAGGGGGAAAAATTAAACGCACCATAAACAACACGTTTATCATCATCAGTTGATCTATCAACCTCAAAGAACTGCTCAAGAGGATTACGCACTGATGTTGAAGCAGCAGCTGCTCCACCTGCACTTGTGTGTTCGTATCTTGCAGCTGCCGAAAAAATTCTCCCACCAATTTTTCGCAGAAACATTTTTGAAGATAAACCCTAATTACAAATTGTAATGCAACAAATTCAGCAACTTTTTTGAATTGGAAAAAAATTGAGGAAATGAAGATAATTAGAAGAAAATATGAAGAACGTTCGAATATGTGAGAGAGAGAAAACGAGAAGTTTACCGACGGACGGCGGCGTTGACGGCGGGAAGTGAGAGTGAAAAGAGGAGTTTTAGTGAGGGAGTGGGAAATTAACACGATAGCGGCTTCATATTTTTATTTCATGTCTTGTTTTTTCTTTTCTTTTTTTTTTTTCCTTTTGTTTTGGGAAATTGATAAAATAAATTTTTGAAAATGGTGATAATTCTGATAAAGCAATGTAAAGAAGGCAAAAATACACTATTGACACCAACTTTAGATCATGTTGCAAATATTAACACTAACTTGTATTCCTCATTGAATTGACACTAAGGTCCTGTTTTCAGTTCAGCTTCAATCAATTTAGTTTAATTCGGTTCAGTTCAAGTTCAATCAGTCCAGTTCAGTTCGTTAATTTCCTTCTCTCATTAACAATTCATTTCAGCTCAGTTTAGTTCAGAACAGGCCCTAACTTCTCGTTAAAAAAAATGACACTAACTTGCTAAAAAAATAACTAAAATTGACATAAAGACATTAAACACTCGGGTATACTCCATATCAATCATTTGTATAATTTTTTTTCCAATACAATAAAAAATATTTGCAAGCAAATGAATGTTGAAAAGGAGTTTTATGCTTGTATGCGGGTTTAAAGTTAAGTAGAATGGTTATATTGATGTCATTTATGTTAATCTTATTATTTTTGTAACAAGTTGGTGTCAATCCAACAAGTAATATAAGTTGGTGTTAATAATTATAAAATACCACAAAGTTGGTGTCAATTAGAGTGGCCTTGTTTGGTAGTAAGCTTATTGGGGGTATATTAGCTTATTTGACTAACTTTAGCTGATTGACTAGTCAAACAAGCTAATATAAGGCCCTGTTTGGGAGAAAGCTGAAAGCTGAAGCTGATTGAGTTAGCTGATTTTGACTAACTGATTTTATTAACTGATTTGAATAACTTATTGTATTAACTGATTATATAAAAGTGTTTGGTAAATAGCTGATAGCTTAAAAGTGATTGAGTATGCGAAATGACCAATAAGCTAATTGTGGGGTAGGTAGTTTAGATAGGATTTTAAATTAAATGAGGTTATAAATGTCATTTCACAATAATTAATGAATAAGCTAATTGAAAAAGCTCCTAAAATGAGTTTTTTCAAAAAGAGCTTATTTAGTGGAATAAACTCTTTCAATAAGCTAATACAAGCTCCTAAAACACTTGTATTAGCTTGTTTGACTAGTCAATCAGCTAAAGTTAGTTAAATAAGCTAATATACCCACAATAAGCTTACTACCAAACAGTACCTAAGTGTTTGGTAGAAAGCTTATTGAAAGAGCTTATTACACTAAATAAGCTAACTCAATCAGCTTCAGATTTCAGCTTTCTCCCAAACAGAGAAAGTCATAATATCACCTCATGTTAATTTTTTTTTTGAGAAGGCACCCCATGTTAATTATCCTCTATCTTAATTTCAATTTGGTGGTATGCTCCCCGAAAAATTGACTCATTTAATATACTACGTACTTGTAATTCAAGATACTCCGTATTAATTTGGTATAAAATACTCCTTACTCTTTAAGGTGCTATAAAGTTCAAGTAACTCACAAACTCTGGCAAAATATTGTCCAAAAGCATATATTTACGAATTTAGCAAGACTCTACAAGATCTGAGGCAGAATGTTAGGTGGGCATCCGGACCCGTAAAAACAAATAGGAGTCAACTGGGCATCATCCTCATTCACAGAATCACAGTCAATCAACTACACTCTGTCTGTAAACTAAAAATAGCCAAAAATGCTGTCAACTTCCATTTTCATCTCTCTTCGACAATGTCCAACTCCATTCCCATCTTCTTCTCCTTCATTTCTTCGCTTCCATTTATCTCTTCCTTCAAAATTTACCAGGTTTTTTTTTAAAATTATTTTCCCCCCTTTTGCATTTATCTCAACTTATATCATTAATCACTGAATTTGTTTATTTATTATTTTGGCAGGATTATGATGTCTGCTCATTCTTCAAATTCTCCGCTTCCTGATGATCGCATCGTAGTGAGACCCTTTTGTTATTTTCCTATTGTTTATTAAAAATTTGATTTTTTTATTTTTTATCTAATGGTTGAGGCTCAATATTACTAACTCATACCGGTAACTGTTGATAATTGCTAGTATACTCTATTCGGATTTAGTTGTCACATTATTAATTCAACTTGAGTTATTACAAATAGTGGTGCAATTTCATCAATGACTCAAAATTAATCCTAAATCATTTTGAAAAATATTTTAATAACAATTGTCACCTCGCTTATGATTTTGGAAATTCTCTTTGTTTTGTAAGTTAGATGTGATGATATGGAGTCTAAATCTAAAATAACAAACTAAGGTTGCTTTCTTCTCTAAAGGATTGATTGTATAACTAGTAGGCTCATGCAATGGATTGACATATAAAAAAACTAGTTAGTGGGAGTAGAAGGCAAACTTAAGTTCGTAGCTAGGTTGGGAATTGGTGGATTTTTCTAGATGATTTTGAGTCAATGATGGGGTTGTTTCAATCTTTGCATACACATCGTTAAAATTCATAGTAGTTAGTTTCCAATATTTAAATGAAAACCAACTATTTGAGGTTTTGATTTGTTTTGGTTGAATTAAAAGGGTTTCTCAAAAAATTTGAAAATTTTTAATCAAAAGGTACTGTTGTACAAGGAGCCATAGGAGGTGAAAAGGAAAATATCACAAATAAAAGGCTATAGATTAGTGAATTTTCACATTAATGGAATATGAATCAATGGCTATTATTAAAAATGATGTAATTGCGTGCGGCTGATGGCAGGTGGGTTGTGGGGGTGCAACAATGGATTATCTGTTAATGGTGGATGGCTTCCCTAAGCCTGATGAAAAGATCAGAGGCACTTCCTCCAAGGTACATTGTTGTGTATGAGCCAAATGATTTTTTATTTATTCTCAGTATACTAATTTAGATCATTAAAACTTATATATTTCAAAGTTCAATGACTACTGTTTAATTACATCTGTGCAAGTTCTATTTTTAATGATGAAGGAGAGGATGTATTTATAATGTTTGGATGATGTATAATGAGATATGGACGATTAAATGATGATATGAACACATTGAATTAATTAGATTAAGTTGTTGAAGGAAGTTGGGAGATAATATTGGAAGTGGGATAAGTAGTAAAATTGAAGGTGGAGGAGGGGTTGGGAATGGAAGAGCTGAAGATGTTGACATGTTGGATAACTCTATCATGCATATGAAACACCATGTAACTAGCTACTGGCCATCTTTAGAACACATTGCCTTTAAAAGTAGTTTTTAAGACACACAAACATGCAAGTGGACATGAGACAGTGGTCATTGCTTCAAACTAGTATTCGACAGTAGATTGTCATTTTGTGGGTCTATTGCGCTAGACTATTTCATGATACGAGAAATGTGGACTTTAGACTTGGGGAGGGGGATCTAACTCTATTTTCAGGAGAAAAAAAAGGGAAAGTAGAAAAAATTTATTCCTCAAAGTTTATGGTTCTTCATTTATGTCAAGTCAGCCATCTTATAAATATATTCTGCATTGAAATTTGGTATAGTTATCAGTAGACCTTATAATATTACCCTGATAACCTGATTGATGATTTCTGTAGGTTCAAGGGGGCGGCAATGTTGGCAATGCTTTGACTTGTGCTGCTCGTTTGGGGCTACGACCTAGAATAATTGCCAAGGTCAAGGTCTTCCTGTGTTGTAGCTAAAAACTTCTTCTTCTTTTGTGACTTTTCAATAAAAATTGGGAATCTAGAACTCTAGACATATATTATACTAATGAAGAACTCCAGAAAATTTGTTGGTTCACATATCTTTAGTGCTTTAGGTTGCTGAAGATGTTGAGGGAAGAGGCATACTAGAAGAGCTTGAAGCTGATGGTGTGGATACTTCTTTTATTGTGGTGATTACTTGCTTTTTGTAACTGTAGATGCTCCTGTTTAGATATTAGGAGATAAAAAGTATGAGTTAGGGAGTTTGTAAGCAAGTGCTATATTACTTGCAAATGTGATTATGCTAGCTTCAGTCGGAACTCCATTTGAAAGGTATGTGAATTCATTTAGGCCTCAAGAGATGTGTCTTTATCCTTAAGATAGTTATCTCTTACTGCTATTATCTTAAACTAAATAGTAACCCTGTAGATAAATTTGCATCCTTTGTTGGATATTAGGCAATTCCCACAAGGAATCTGCTATGAATTGATGTTAGGAAAGAGGGAAATTTAGGGACTAGAGTTATAATAAAGTTGTGTGTAGCCTCAAAGAGAAGTTAGTTAGTTTGTTAGGGAAATGCTCTATAAATAGAGCTAATTAGACAGATAGGATGTGGAATACTGTTGAAAGTTATGGGTTAGTTTTAGACAGCTACATTGGGAGAGAATCCATCTCTCGAAAGTGGAATTATCATAGTTCTGCAATTCAGTTTATTAATCAGAAATAAACATCATTATCCTAATTTTTGCTATTTACGATGCTCAACTGCTCAATCTATGATAATTCATAGCAGAATCAACAACAGCTATCTGACAATTGTATCACCTGTAGTCTACGTTCAAAAGCATTTCTATTCCTTTACTCTCTATCATCATTGTTACTCCGTACATTTTTCTATGTGTCAAAGGGTCGTATTTTAAGAAATTTCAATTCACCTATGCAGGTTTCCGAGGAAGGTCGTTCAATGTACAGCTATGTGATTGTTGACAGTAAGATGTGAGTTTCCTGTTTAATATTTGCATCATTATAATTATTCGATTTCTCATGAGCTATGACCATTAATATTACTTTTGATTATTCATTCACTTTTTTCTATTTCCCTCTAAATTTATTGCCATCCTCATTTTCTCTTTCAAATGCACAATTTAATTTGAATCTCAGTTTTTTGCTTTTGTTTTTCTCATAATTCCACCTAGACTCATGATTAAACTTTTTAGCTTTTGCATATGTGTTGAACTTAAACTTATTGTGATGCTTCTAGGAAAACCCGGACTGCTATATACTATCCAGGATATCCTCCCATGACACCTACTGACTTTTCCGGCTCTAGTTTATCTTCTGCTTTAGATGGTGCCAACCTTGTTTATTTTGATGGACTCTCATTAAAAACGGCTTTAGCTGTTGCAAGAGAGGTAAATATCTTGTATTTTTCTTTAATTTTGTTTTTGCTTAGTTTCCTCTCATTTGTCTGGTTAGTATATGTGCTTAATCCAGAGATATACAGTCATTCTCACCCTTACATTTCCTATAATACTTTTGGCTATTGCAGCACTTCCATAGTCCATAGAGGTTGGTATTGTAAACCTAGATACTCTGGACATTCTTTTGCCTAATTTCTCGGTGTAGGTTCTGTGGCTACCCATGTTATCTTTTGCTCTGGTTGCTAGACTTCAATATATTGCTAAGAGACCACCTACTATTACTACTACTTACGCTTATGTTAGGCTTGAGTTTTAGAAATTCTTTTATCTGAGTCAAAGATAATCCTTATTTTTGTAAGGCACTTATATGAAGATACTGTGGGTTCACCAGCTGCTCATTTTTAATGACTCAAAGCAGATACATCTTTGTTCTAGCAATGATAATACATATGGGTTGGACACTTGGTGATGGTAGGTTTGTAGCAATGAAAATGTTCCTAACATATATGTATACAGATACAGAGATGCCTGCATATTTGGATACATGTTTCTGTTCATACATAACTTGTTGTCAGATTGATTTGCTGTAAACATCTTGTCTTATTTTCAGTTTTGTTTTTCATGTGGTGCCGTGATCTCTCTTTCTCTCTCTCTTTAACACACACACACATACTAGCTTGCTCTCTCTCATGATTCCTCCTGAAGGTTCTGGCAATGAGGTGGACTGAATTACTGACGTTGCTGTGAGCTTCTGTTGCAGGCACGTCGTAGAGGTATTCCAATTCTGGTTGATGCAGAAATGGGAGAAGAAGGGTTTGATAATCTTTTAAATATGTCAGACTATGCTGTTTGCTCAGCAAAATATCCTCAGGTAAGAGTGAAAGACTAGCTTTACCACTTACCACAGTTGCAGCTTCTCTACTTTGTCCTGCTGAAGATGAACTCCTTTTTACCTTTCTTAGAATTGTACGTAACAAACGACTAACTGAGAGAACTAGAGTGAGTGATGTAATAGATAATATTGAAACTAGTTACAAGGGCCGACATTCCTGTGTGTTACACATGGAATGCTAAAAAAGGTCTTGAATAATCTGGATCCGTTTGCGAGAGTTAAGATATTTTTGTTTCCTTTAGTTGGAAAGAGAGAATTGGGATTAAATTAGAGACCAGAGCATAATTTCTCCCCTTTTATTGTTAATGTGGGCCGAGGAGTACGAACTTTACCCATTGCTGCATATTTAATTGGATTCAGTAATTATTTGCTGCTTTAAGGATTTGATGCTTTACATAGATCAGGTTTATTGGCACCTCTCATTGCCGCTTTGATATGTGAAGAAATAAGGGTACTTGTAGAGCTTGAATAGTGTTCTGTTCTTGTAATTTGCACATTGTACAGAACTATATTATATTATTTGAGGTCTTTTTGGTTACGTTTCCTCCTAAATATCCTCATTCTTCTCCAAAATGTTGATGCTTTTTTGCATCTACCGTAAAACAATCTGACCATCAATGTCTCGCTGGAAGTTTTCACTCTCTTTTATGAAACATTATCATTCGTAAACTCTATCTTGACACTATATGA
Source organism: Chenopodium quinoa (assembly GCF_001683475.1). Taxonomy (NCBI): domain Eukaryota; kingdom Viridiplantae; phylum Streptophyta; class Magnoliopsida; order Caryophyllales; family Amaranthaceae; genus Chenopodium; species Chenopodium quinoa. The sequence goes on from NW_018742914.1 coordinate 6,302,809, forward strand.
ATTACACACTGCTTTGCTGCTCTTGCTGTGATAGGCATGGACAAATGCACCATCTATGGCAACTGCACTTGTTGCTATGCTAATAAGATTGCCATCATTGAAATATGTGATTGTTACCCTTGGTGAAGAGGGGTGCATAATGCTACAGAGAAGTCATAAAGGTGAGGAATACAATAAGTCATTTGCTACTGTTTCCCTTCATAGAATTACAAAAAATATATATGTTGGTATCCATATGTGTGTTTACAATCTTGATCTAATCACCATCTAGATGCATGAGCTGTATGCTGTGTTTAAGAAGTATATTTTTGCTTGCAAATGTGTTGATTAAATTGAATATGCATATGGTGTCATGGATATCTCATTGAATTTCTCTCTGCAGCAGATGATGCTCAGTTAGAAGAAATGAATGCGGACCAATGTTTAGCATCACTATACAAGAAAAAAGATAGCCATAAAACTTATCCAACATGTATTTCATCGGTTAGTTTTTGTCTTCTGATATATGTTTACATCGTACTTCTTATTGATAATTTACTAGACCAATATATTTTTTACATCATCAAAGGGGTTGGATAATACTAACTAGGTTTTTTTATGGACCATGGTTTTAGGGTTGTCTATATCTGGACAATCATATATTGATGATGTCATTAATTGCCATGTTTTGTCTGTTAAGTTTATTCAGCGTTTGATTTACTGTTATTGTCGCGCCCATGCTTTGTTGAGATTGGTGGATAGCATTGATTGTGGTGTAAATTATCATCTTCATCTTTACCTTTTGAGTGATTTTGAAGCTAATCTTGAACTGAAGAGCTGTATATTGAACAGAGAACCTGATGGTATTGCCATGAAATTGTTCTTTTCCCTAGAGAGCTACAGTGTACTGCTTTACCCTCATGTTTGATACTTATTTTTTCTTTTACTGTTTGTATGTATTCTGCATCGCCTCCCAGCCGGTTTTAAAGCTGGAAGCACCTGGACTTGGAACACTGAGTGGAAGGTTGCTAGTGGGAACAGCTGAGAGAATACCACACTTGGAGCTAGTTGATACAACGGGAGCTGGTGACGCTTTCATTGGAGCAGTTCTTTATGGTATGTAAAATAATAGATCTCATGCGTAGTATTTGAGAAGCTTATATGCTGATTGATATGTCATTTGCTAAATTAGGTTTCAATATGAATTATTGTGTATCGAATTTTAGTGTTATATAAGGCTAGTCATCATTAGAAAATGAAAGGCAACTTCTAGAGCGGCCCCAAGAAACAAGACAGTAGATATGAGAGAAGAGTTGGAGGAGAGCAGATGCTTTGAAAGACTGAAACTGACAAATTAGAGAGAAATAGAATAGAATGACTTGATTATTATTCATCAATGGCTTGAGTATTTATACAAAACCTAAGCTCATAAGATAGAAAACAATCTTCCTAAAAGATATACGTCTAACCATAAACGTTAAAGATATATTATCAAAATAATATCTTAACATAAATATCCTAATTAAATATATTATTCTCTTAAATGATATCTACGGAAAATATATCACACATATATTTTCCGATATCTCTAACACCCTCCCGCAATCGTAACGGCAGTAACACGAACGTTGCGATTGGAAATTCTTCACTTTGTTGAAGTCGAGATGCACACTCTTGTGATGCCCCCTTCAAAAAAAAAAAAATCTTCAATGATGAGAACGTTCATCTTTTCGAACTCATCAGTCTTCAATCAAACAGGAACGTCATTCTTTTCGAACCTGTAAATATAACAATTTTTGGTTTTTCTAGAGCAAAACCGAGCTCCAATCAAATATTGGTTTTTCAAGAGTAAACCACCCTCAAATCTTTTATTGGTTTTTCAGAGTAAACCAACTCAAATCTTTTATTGGTTTTTCGGAGTAAACCACACTCAAATCTTGGTTTTTCAGAGTAAACCACACTCAAATATTTTATTGGTCTTTCAGAGTAAACCACACTCAATTCTCTTATTGGTCTTTTAGAGTAAAACCAAACTCATATCCAAAAGAGCAAAATCATGCTCGAATCAACTCACAAAAAAATAAATTTGCACAGCGGAATTTTTTCGGGTGAGTATAATTTTCTAACCCACCGGCAGGGGGGAAATTTTTTTTGAGCGGTCCCAAGATTTAACCTGCTCTTGATACCATGACAAATTAAAGAGAAATAGAATAGAATGACTTGATTATTATTCATCAATGGCTTGAGTATTTATACAAAACCTAAGCTCATAAGATAGAAAACAATCTTCCTAAAAGATATACGTCTAACCATAAACCTTAAAGATATATTCTCAAAATAATATCTTAACATAAATATCCTAATTAAATATATTATTCTCTTAAATGATATCTACGGAAAATATATCACACATATATTTTCCGATATCTCTAACAGAAACTCTTGAAAAATTGTTCAAAACTGCTTGAAAAGCTATGCAACTTCCTTTGCTTTTGTGATCATTTTTTTTTTTTTTTTTTCAATTATAAAAGTAATATCCTGGCCTATGAAAATGTTTTATTAGTAGGGTAAACCAGTATGCCACATTGGCTCTTACTTCCTAGTTAAAACAAAATGGTGCAGAAGAAGGCAATCCGTATCCTTCTTCTTGTATTGATCCTAAGAAACAGACTGACAAATATTTGGAAGTCCTTGTGACTGCTAAATAAGTGCGTATGTGAATAATGCTCAAGATTCTTGTATCAATTTTCTTCGTATAAAAAATCTGAAGGCATTTGAGAATATGTTGCATTAGGCGTTTTTGTCGTAAGGAGGGCCTCCTAATGTTTTTTTTTTTTCCTCGCATTAAAAAAAAAGGTGTTGTTGGCTGCAAGCTTGTCAGCCTTGAAATCTGAACAACATTCCTCACCTCATTTTTGTAGATATGCTGCAACCTAAAATTTTCTATTTTACCCTTGAGAGGGGGAGAAAGTCCTATTTGCGATTAGTCAACTACATTTAACTCTTCCCTTGCTTAGTGCCATCAAGTTAAGGCAAACTTTACATAGACCACTGGATTAATACTGTTGAAGAAGGTTTTATTGGGTTTTGCATATACATGTTAAATGGCTTGATCGATCTTAGAAACTTGACGATTAAGGTAAACTGCCTGATATGGTCTTTTCCTTGAAAATCTGATACCAAAATCACTTGCTTTGGACTAGTTAAACTAAATATCCATAGCTATTTATTTAGTTTGGAGTAGGATTGCACTATCAAACACCCATCTTGCTTTATGTTAATGTGTCTCTATAGTATGATTATCAGTGTGTTTTTTTTAGGTTAATGTATCTTAAACACCTAATGGAAACACGTCTGTTAAATGTCTCACCCCAAGTACAATCAAGTTACTAAATTGTTTTTGTTTATAGCTCTGTGTACAGATATGCTTCCCGAGAAAATGCTGCCATTTGCTGCTCAAGTGGTGAGTAGCACTTTAATCGGTCCATACATAAATTTGTAGTCAGGATTTACTAAGTTGGGTTTGTCATTATATTTTTGTTGAGAAGAAAAGTATATGTTATGACTCTGCTTGAGTGGTCTCATCACAGGCAGCTGGTTGTTGCCGAGCATTTGGAGCTCGGACAGGTCTTCCACATATTACAGAGCCACGCTTGCAACCCTTCCTAGATCAAAATCCAAGTACATCATCAGCACAATGAAGTATAACTTCAGGCCTTCAGCCAATTCCCTAAATGGTTTGTATATTTTGCTTGCTAAAGCTAAGCACGGTTAGTATGTATGTATGTACATTCCTCCCAAATCATCCTGGCTAGGTTGTAAATTGTTCAAGACTATGTATTTGATACGTTGTAATGTTGTATATTAATATGATCAATAGGGTCATGTTCATTTTAAAGGAAAATACATCAGGGTTTGTTGTTTTTATGCTCCGGCGAATTCATAAGAAGTCACTTTGTACTGTTTTTCTTGTATGTTTGTAGACATTATACTAGTGATTTTTTTGGTTCCATTGAAGCCTTTCCATATTATGATTTACTTGCTTATCTAGATGCATTATAAATAAACCAATTGGTTGTTGGTGTAGTGATGATTGGGACTACACTTGGTAGGGAAGGACTCGTGTTTGATCCCCCGCAACAACAATCGGGAGGTGACTGGAACCTAACTACTCAGAATTGATCATTAGCCCAAAGGGTGAACCGGGTGGAACACCAAAAAAAAAAAAAAAAAAAAAAGATGCATTATAAATAGGGTTAATTAAAGAGATTATTAATTCGGTTATTTTAGGGGTCGTAGTGTTTTGCTTGAATCAACCATCTGATGCGGGTCTTGTATTTGGGCTAACTACTAACTTTAACCAGGTCCTTTATAATTAATGTGGCTGACCAAAGGGTAGTAGGCTAGTGCAAATAGGATTCTTCCATAACCTATTTATCTTTTTCTTTTATTTTTTTATTTTTTTAAAACCTATTTATCTAACAATTACATAGGTTTTAAGGTTATGTTTAGACTCGATTAGTATTATTGTTACAATGTTTCTTAAGAGCAATTCTACCTTTGGAGACACAATTGAGGTTCTTGATTTTCGAGGAACTACGAAACATACGCTTAAGGGAGAACACGCATCAAAGGTATTACATCTTCATTAGACGTTACAAAATTTGTTTCTAGAAATTCCGTCTATTGTATCTATAAGTCTCTACACATATATAATATTTATGCTTTGATCAAGTTCGCAAATTTTCGTCAAAAAAAAAAAACAAAAAAAAAAAAGTTTGCAAATTATATTGCTAGTACAATTTATGGCGGACAATTATGTTGTGCACATAATTTTTTTTTTTTTTTTTTGAAAGATGTTGTGCACATAATTTAGTTGTACTGAAATTTTAAAAATTCTAATGTAATTTATATGGGGTTTTACGGGGTATGGTAAATTTGTACTTCGTATATATCAGCTGCAAAATATTAGTCTAATCAAGTTCTTGTTTAACTTAAAATCTGTAATATAGTTTCAAAAAAAAAAAAAAAAAACTGCAATATAGTTTTCTGAAGTCAGATGCTACTGAAAATTGATTTATACTGTATGATTCAATTTGATTGATAATTTAAACAAACATGCAAAATTAATATAGCAAGGTTTAATTAATTACTGATATTAATTTCAGGAGATGTGTTTTGCTAGATTTGTATTTCTAAATAGTCTTATGTTGTATATTAGAGAAAGATTTGTTAGAAAGATTTCTTGATCATAATCCTATTAATATTTATAATTTGTTACTAACAGCAGCCAATTTTCATGGCAATTCCAAAATGGGAACTTCCATTAGACGTGCTCATCATAATCGCCGAAAAATTAAGATACTATGAAGATGTTGAGGCCTTTGCAGGGGTTTGTACTAGTTGGAGACGTGCAGCAAAGCTTAGTAAACGATCATCATCGACGACTCAAACCCCATGGTTGATGCTAGCACAACCACCTTATACTGCTAAGCGTTTGTTCTATAGTCTCTACAATGGCAAGATTCGTCGTGTGGATTTGCCCACACCACCTACACCACCACCATATAGTATCTTGTACAATCAATACTTATTGAGGCAACTTTATCCACCCAAGGAGTGCAAAAAAATTAGAAAGAGTGATTGGAGGTACTTCTCTTCGCGTGGATGGTTGATTTGTGTAACTCAAATCGGTCTAAATATCAGTCTGATGCATCCCTTGTCAGGGGAAATAGTTCAAACCCCTATAATAAGAGGAAACATCTTGCGTTCAATGGATCTTTTATGGCATGATCGGAAGTATTTACATATGTTCTACAAATTCGCGCTGTCAGAAAGTCCATCAGTAACTCAGGACTATACTGTTGCAATGGTTATCACTAATACTCTGGCTTTCTGGCATAGCAGTGATTGTAAGTGGACTGCAGTCAACACTGTCGACAGTAGACATTATCTTGGTGCATACAGGGATGTCACATTTTATAACAAGGAATTATATGCTGTTGTTCATCCTGATGTATGTGATTCTAAACATATTAGTCATGTTCAGGTAATGGCTTGTGGGAAAACTTGTCCTTGGACTCCAAGGTTAGTTTCAGAGCTCAGAACTGCAAAAAACGGTTATGCTAAGAAATTCTACTTGGTGGAATCAGATGGCATGTTGCTACTTGTGTGTCGTTACACGAATGTGGTATTCGATTCGAAACAGATAAGATACACATACAAGACTAAATACTTTGATGTGTGGAAGGTGAATGTCATGAATGGGTTGCTAACAAAGGTGAATGACTTGGGTAATAGAGCACTTTTTGTAGGGTTTAACTCTTCTTTTTGTAGGGTAATAGAACAGTCTCCAGTATCAAATTTGTTTAGGAACAAATTGCCTTATTGTGAGGGTAATTGCATTTACTTCACCGATGATTGGCTGGAATATTATTATCTAAATGAAGGTGGGCATGATATAGGAGTTTATAGTTTATCTACCAAACATATCTTTTATTGTTACGAAGGTCATTTGCGTTTCAGTGTATCTACACCGTCCTTATGGGTCGAGACCCCTGAGGTTGTTCATTGGTCTAGTCTTAAAACTTGATAATCAAATTGTGTTCAATATTGCAATTCATATTATTGTTATTATATTAGCAAATGATATTGTGTTTCTTTAATTTTTTTTTTTTTTCTTCTCAAAATTGTTAGAAATAGGTTGAAGTATAACATCATTTTATATTTTCTAATACTAAATTTTATTTATTTACAATTTGTATATTTAAAGTGATATCTTAATCTCTATGACTTGAAGATTAAGGAGTGAAGGGACAGTTAGTCCCTCCATCCAGTGGCGGATCCAGGATTTTGTGGGTAACGGGTCACTATTGTGCCTTGATAGCATACCAATCATCAATAATGCATTGTTTAAAAAGATAAAAAAAATAAAAGTACTTCATAGTAAATATTACTCCCTCTGTTATTTTTGTTATTTACATTTGGTATTATTCGTGATGATTAAGAAAGAATTATAGCGAAGAGTGGATCTGTTCTTTTCAGCTTAATTTTTATTTCATTTCATTTCAATTCAGTTGAGCTCCAATCAGTTTATTTCAACTCCAATCAGTTCAGTTCAGTTTAATTCATTTTCAATTCAGTTCCTAATTTCCTTCTCTCATAAAATATTCAGTTCAATTTAGCTCCAATCAGCTTATTTCAGCTCAGTAAATGAGAACAGGACGCCCTAAATACGAAGTATCACTTTTATGATTACCTTCTTGTAAAAAAAAAAAAAAAAAAGGTAAAGTGTGGGATATATAACTAGATGAATATATGTAAAATAATAATGACATTTTTTAGGGAAAGTATGAATGCGTAAGGTTGGAGTATTATGTAAAGTTTTATAAAAGGATTAATAAAATTAAAAAATGCTCAAAACCGAATACGTAAAAGGAACCAAAAATGTACATATTACAACCAATTTAATAGATTGAACAATCCAATTTATCATATTAATAGATACTATACTCCATAGTAACAATTTGAATTAGATTAAATAATCAAGTTTATAGTGATTAATGATGATCACATCTACTTATATAGTATTAGATTACCTATTTCAAAAAAAAAATAAAAAAATCAAAAATGTATACGTAGTATTTTTTTTTTAAATGGTGACCCACCATGACCAAGCTTGCATCTGCCAATGCCTCCATCTCACCTCGATGTAACCAGGTTTCGATCCTCAGCTCCAATAACTAGGTATTAGCTTACTATTTAAATAAACTTCATCTCCTTAATTAACTTTTTTTTTAATATTTATTTTTTTATTCCATTTTTTTTTTCCTGTAAGTACTCTGTAGCCGTTACGGAGTAACAATATTTCACAACAAATTTCGATAATTGACAACAACAAAAAAATGTGGCTAAACTAGCATTTTCTCCCTTGGCTCTTTTCATTGCAATCTTCTTGCACAATAATTTATTGCAACTGGCAGAAAAATTCTCTCTTTTTCTCTGCCTGTCTAACAACTCCCAAAACAAAAAATCCAGCAAAAATGTTAACTTATTTCACAAATTCAGTTCCCAACACTTCACTCAGAATCCCCCACTTTCTCTCTCCTCAAGCTCCCACCTCCAATCCCAGGTCAAATTTCTTCCATTTATGTCAATAATCCAATTATTCTCTTTTAATTTCTTTATTCCAATCAATTTTGTGAATACCCATTTGTTAATTCAGCAAAAATTGCTTAAAAAATTCAAACTTTGTTGTTTATGCAGGGCAAAAATGATGTCTTCTTCTTTACCAGAGAATCGCATTGTTGTATGTTTTTCACCTTTTTTTCTTTCCCTATTTTTTGGGTGTGTATGTTAGCAAAATTAATCTGGAAATGATATAGTGTGACTAAGACTGATGCTCATGTTAGCAGCTGGGTTGTGGAGGTGTAGTTGTGGACTTGTTAGCTGCTGTTGCAAGCTATCCTAAGCCAGATGACAAGATTAGAAGCACCAGTTTTCAGGTAATTATTGACTTTTTTTATTCAATTTTTGATGACTTGTATATTTATGAATGCTAAAATGCTCCCATTATTTAGATTGTGAATTTGTGATCATGATTTTTGGTTGATTTAGTGATTTACTGTCGAATACTATTATGGATTGTGGAGTTGTGGACTATGGTAAGACTAAGATTTAATGAGCTTTTAACTGTTTAAGAGTAAATTTGAAGTTGGGAAGTATACCAAGAAATTGAATTTATGGACAATGAATTAGTAGGAAATTGATGTAGATTGTGGAATTTGAATCAAGTAGAATTTTTTATGCTTGATTGATTGGTTATGATTGGACAGTCGACGGGAAGTCGGTTTTCTGCAGAATGGAGGGAGTTATATTAGAGGATAGTAGATTAGTGTAAGGATAACCCTTTTTGTGGACAAATTGTACAAGTCTTTTTTCTGGAAATATTTAGTATGGAAATTAATAAGTAGCAATCACTCGAGGCAAGTTACTCTATAGTCCACACTCGAGTTAAGCTGTACATAAAAGATAGAACATCTTGAGCAAAATCGAGTTAAGCTGTACGTAATGATAGAACAAATTTTCACTTAATTTCTCTGTTGCAATAGGGACTTTGATTGTGAGACTCTATGAGAAATCAAAAGCAAATTTCTGGTTTCCCTATGCTGTGTATCTCCTCGTAATTCACTAATTTGTATATTTATTCACTCAATGGACATACATATCACTCCACTAAGCAAAAGATAAGTCTGGGAAGTGGGTATATATGCACTAATTTTAATCACCAATTCACTGCAAAAGTTAAAGTTACTATTTTCTAGAATATTTTTAAAAGATGGTATGTGACGGTCAACAAAAGTCAACAGGCATCTGTTGAGAGTAACTACGATGATGGTTTGTTCCATTGGAGGGCTTATTTGGTAAGGAAGATGGAATACAGCGTTTATGGACTTTGAACTATCATATACATGGTCTATTGCATTATATCTTATTGGTTTCTAGGTGCTTGTTTTCAGTGATTACCAGTCCTATACATGGTCTACTGCATCATATCTTGGTTTCTAGGTGCTTGTTTTCTCTCCTTTTTTAGTGTCTGATCTTTTGTTAATTTGTTATTACATTGCCCAGACTTTGGCAGAAAAACATTCAGTTGCAACTGAAATACTTGTTAATACATCAGTCTAAATGGTGTTTCAATCAATCTCTTTATTGTGCTTCATTTTGCTTTCTCATATATAACAATTTTGTCAAGGAATTGTTTCTTGCCAGGATAGTTTCTAAAATATTATATTAGTATATATTAAAATATTTTACTACGTTTTTCAAAAAAAAAAAAAAAAAAAAAATTTTACCACGTTAATTTTTCCAGTTGATATTATTGTAAATGCACTGATGAATATTTTCATAGGTTCAAGGAGGTGGTAATGCTGGAAATGCCTTGACATGTGCTGCTCGGCTGGGATTACATACAAGGCTAATATCCAAGGTCTTTAATGTGCTTTTGCTGCATTTCTCTCATTCAAACTGTTGTTTGTAATAGATTAGCTTAGCAGATGTTTTATCTTATCAATTTATCTTAATGCACTTGTAACATTTTTATTTTAGGTTGCTGATGATGCTCAAGGTAGAGGAATACTTGAAGAGCTTGAAGCTGATGGTGTTGATACTTCTTTCTTTGTTGTAAGCTTATTATTTTGCTACTTTTCAGTTTCTTAAATCGAGTGTTCTGGCAGTAAGATAACTGCTACATACGAGTATAAAGAAAGAGACCCATAAAAATAATGGGTGGTTGGATCATAGCTTAATAAGAAGGGTCAATGGGCGCATTTCGTTGTCTATACAGATTGAAGCTGATATAATTAAATGTTACTGCCTTTTATCTAATCACATTTTTGCTTGCTTAATTATGTATTTTGCTATTGTTGCATAATAATGAAGAATATAATCTGCATGAATATCTAAGTGTTTGATGTGAATCCAGACTGCTTCATTGATTTTCTTCCTCTTATGTTTGCCTCCCCCCTCTCCCCCCCCCCCCCAAAAAAAAACACACACACACACACACACTATATCTTTCTAAAACGATCAGTCTTTGGCTTACTATGCAAACAATTTTTTGCTATATTTATTTATCATTTCTTTCCCCTGTTATCCTTCTAAACTCAACTTAGATTAACATCAACATTGGCCAATAAGTCAGAAAAACTCTATAGAGGCTCCGTCAGGAGTGAGAAAAGGTGGGGGCTAGGGGGTTTTAAAGGGAGCCTTACCGCTTCAGTAATGGAGGTTTTTGTTTCTATGACATCCTAGATCTGACTTTTGACTTCTCTAATGCAACTAAATAATGCTTATTCACATTAACTAAGAAGTTCAAAACTTCAAATAGCTCAATGAGCCATTTTGAATTAGTCCACTAAAATTTGAAGCTGGAGTAAATATTTTGGGTCAATAGGAAATAGACTTGTATCATTCTCAATTCTGACTAAAAAGGCTCCTAATTCGACAGTGTTTCAAAATGTTAATATTTGATTTATGCAATATCCCAATGCACCTACTGTTGCTCTTCTTGATCAATGTTTGAAATGGCTCAAAGAGCTCTTGGGCAATAGGGGTCGTAGATACAAGGCGCAAATGCGCACTTAGGTGGTACATGCCTCATCAAAGATTCTGTGTAAGAGAAGCCTGGAGAAGTGGATTGGAGTGAAATTTATGCAGCCACTGTGCTTCTACACCTCATGAAAATGCCTCGCCAGGACTTTCTTAGTGCTTGGGCTTCAGAACTTGGGCATAAGTGTGCCTTCTCAAACACTGTTTCAATCTTTAAAAAATTAATAAAATAAATAAACAAAAAAAAATTTCTGTAAAGGGATGATGTTTTTTAAAAGTTCAATTTAATAGTTTGGGTGCCCTAGTTGTAAGGCTGAAACTATAGTGCTATCAATTGTCAAGGTATCAGTTTTTTAATGGTTTGGGTGAGAAGGGTGAATAAGCTAAAAGCCTGTGAAAATATGGTGCTATCAACTATTAGTGACCAACAAAGGATAAGCCTTAGATTCCATCTTCATCATATTTACTGTCAGTATACTTCACACAAAAGAATTGTCCTTTCAATCCCTCATGCATTTCTGTCCAATTTTGTTTTGGAACTTTTATTTATTTTATTTAGCTATAAGTATGCTTTCTTTCCAATCCTCTTCAGATAATTTGTCCAACTTGGTAGTATAATATATTCATTATCAGAGGAACTAAAAACTGTTTTCATTTGTGCTCAGTTGTTGAAACTCCCATTAGCCCTTTATATCTTGGGGTTTCAAAGTACAAGTACCAGCAGCTTACTTTGTTTTCTGATCCAGTATAGGTGTCAGTTCTAGTCTTATATATATATATATATATATATATATATATATATTAATTTTATTATCCCTCTGTTGAGGCGATCCAGGGAAAAAAGTAATGACATAATCATAAATCTAGGCACCATTTTATTTTTTTTATTTTTTTTTTTTTGGGGTGGGGGGTTGAAAAAGATCAGGTGTCTTTAAATTCCGGGTAAAGAAGTTCAGAGTAGTGTTTGTAGCTTCTCATGCATACAGAATCACAGAGATATCCTTGGATCGTCTTTTTCTAATGTAAAATGTGATAAGGATTTTCTTAAATTTCACTGTTCTAGAAACTGAAGAACTTTTGGTCCTTTGTTCTGTAACTCCCCTTCTCTTGAGTCTTGGCTGTTGGTAATGGTTCCTTAAATCATGATTATAATTTAAATCTACAATACTGTGCTATGCTTGTACAATGTCCTTAAGTTCATTATACTCCATATGAAAGTACTAAGAAAACTATGTAAGCCATTCTAATCTGTATCTGTTTTTCGTACCCCTTCTTTCTGCAGGTCTCCCCAGAGGGTAATTCACCATTTACCTATATCATTGTCGACAATGAAACGTGAGTTCTACTCATAACTTTTTAATCTGTTGGCAATGTTGTTTGCATATTAGGAGAAAAGAAAAGTTGACTTATTAAGAACAAGCTAATTTATATCTATAATCTGACATAGAACTTTGTAGCTTTATATTTATAAATTTATTTGGTAAAAAAGGAAAATCAGATTCTTCATTGCTTTCTGAATCCAAATATAATTCTGAATGTTCTATTGCCTACAGACTGTAAGTATAAAGTGATGATCAAAATTGAGCCATAACAAGACTATTTGCAGTTTTATTTTTTGTCTGATTATATAAACATAAATGACCGGGTCAGCAGAAAATCTTTGTATACGTTATACAGTATATATTAAAGTGCTTGTAAGTTGTAATAGTTACTCTTAAAAATATCTAAGTATCCAATATTTTGATATTTTTAGGAAGACTCGCACGTGCATTCATACTCCTGGGTACCCCCCATTGGTACCAGAAGAACTCTCCCGGTCAAAATTAGAATCTGCTATAGATGGAGCAGGGCTTGTATATTTTGATGTTAGGCTGCATGAAACTGCTTTAGTAGTTGCAAAAGAGGTAATTACAAAATTGTTTTGTTTCCATTCTGGAATGTGGATAGTCAGCCTTATGCTATTCAGTTACAGGGACAATGCATACTTTTACTGAAACTGAGGTCCTAAAAGAGTTTTTGGCTTGGTTTACTTCATACTAGTAATGTCTGTTCACAGTGTTTTTTATTCAGATGTTTATTTTATTTTATTCAATTTTTCTTTCTTTCTTTCTTTCTTTTTTCCCCTCCCACTGTTTATGGAAGTACAATGTGCTTTTTAAATCTTAAGGATATCTTTATTCTATTCCTAACAAATTTAGTGTTCCAAATGTTAAGATCATTGATATATTGGGCTCTACTCCTTCAAAAGCCTGTTTAAAATTTAATAATGGTAACTAAAAGGTCTTAGGATTTGTATTTCATAAACATATCTTTGTTTTCCATGCTGATGGAAAATTAACAACTTTCTGTGGCTTCTTAATAGACTGAACTACAAAAGATGGGGTCATATGTGTTTTTACTACTTTCTTGAGGATACTTGCTAAGTTCTACTGTAGAGCTCATTTTACTGTCATAGAAATAGACTATGGCAATTTAGGAGGGATATGGATTTGTTTATGTGCTACATCTTTCTGAAGTAGAATGTGATGTAAAGACTATCCTCTCTCATCCTCCAAACTCTCGAAAATTTCACATAAGATGAATGACATCAACATTTCATAGTGTCTGATCTGTTTCCAGCGCAGGCAACTAGTAGAAATATTCCTATTCTAGTAGATGCAGAAAAGAAAAGAGATGGGCTGGACGAGCTTTTGAGTTTTGCCACTTATGTGGTGTGCACTGCGAAATTTCCACAGGCAAGACTTGGGACTTCCTCCCCCCCCCCCCCCCCCCCCAAAAAAAAAAAAAAAATATTAGGATATATTCTGCTTGACAATGACATCTACTTTAAAGTTTATTGTTTGAGGTTATTAGATTATTTATCAGGAGATTTCCTGCATCAATTTTACAGGTATGGACAGAAGCTTCTTCTGTACCAACAGCCCTTCTTTCCATGCTGTTGAAATTACCTAAAGTTAAGTTTGTGATTGTGACTCTTGGTGAAGATGGATGTATCATGCTTGAAAGAAGTCACAACAGTGAGTCTTTTCTTTCTTACATTTAGAACAAATCTTTATCAATTGGGTTCATGAAAATGAATTCTGATGATATTAGTTTAACCAACATATAAGATTTAGACTTGTGGCTTTCAGCCTTAAACTTATACTATACATCATGCAGAAGCTTCAAATTCAGAGGAAATGTGTATTGACGAAGTTTTTGAATCTCTGAAGCAAAAGGCACCCAATGACGATTCCAAGCCAACATGTGTTTCATCGGTATAAATAATATTCCTGTTACACAAAACTTTATGCAATTGCTTGTCATGTCTTTTTATTTATTACTTCTTTCTTTTTTACTTACTGTTTCATTTATTACATTTGTCAATGCATAATTTCAAACATCAATATCTTTAATTTTCAATAAGTAAAAATTATATAATATATATATTATCAAAGTATTTATTGAGACGATTCTAGCAAGATCTCACTTAACAGTGTTTTTCCTTAACTATAACTAACAAAAGACGGTCAAAAGAGAACATGTGAATAGTGAAAAAGTCAAATTAGGTCAAGTAATAAAGTATGAATTATTTTGTTTGTATGGTTGATGCACATAGTATTGCCTGCCCGGCTGCCCCAGGTCCACCTTCAGACCTTGGCCACCTTGCTACTTGTTGAACTACCAAAAGTACGATATTTGCTCCTGCTATCTGTGGCATGACTTAAGTCTCAGCTTTGCACAATTTCCCTGCCCTTCCGGCAAACTTCCTGCGCTGGCTTAGTTTCCACCTGCTGAGTAAAGTTGGCAGTGTATTATCAAAGCTCCTTGATGATCTTAAGTTAACTTAATACGCTTTTACTCTTTTTTGCATGTAGATAATTTCAATTCAAGGCTGATATATTTGATAAGAACTCTTTTGTCCTCTGTTGTGTCAATGTCCAGTCTGTGGTCACATTGAAAGCAGATGGGATTGGGACACTATGTGGGAGGCTACACGTGGGGACAGCTGAAAAGATTCCACCCTCCGAACTCGTTGATACAACGGGCGCTGGAGATGCATTTATTGGAGCAGTTCTTTATGGTATATATCTGATACTCATACGTATTTCTCTATGACCAGCTTTTTTTAAGTTTCAAAATGTAAAGTAGGACATAAGCTGAACAAACATGTGTTATTGAGTCACTGAGGAACATTCTCCCCAAACCCCTAGCATACTGCAATTTGTCTCATTCATTATAATGCAATATGATTTAATACATTAATATGCGTTGTACTAATTTTTTTTTCACAAATTCACAGCTTCATGTGTGAAGTTGCCTCCAGAGAGGATGTTGCCGTTTGCTTCGCAAGTGGTAAGTAGAAAGACAGTTACTTGGACTCTTCATGTTGTCTCAACAATTTAATATCTGACTTGTTATTTTGTGTCAAAACATGTACCGACTATTAATAACATAGTAAGTTAGATTTACCAAATAGACAACTTACATGCTCACCCTGCATTCCATTTCTCTTACTAGGCTGCCTGTAGCTGTAGAGCATTGGGAGCTCGGTCAGGTCTTCCCCGTCACTCAGATACTCGTCTTGCACCATTTTTACACGAGGGTTCAGAAATTGCTGGTCTGGTGCCATGAATGTATATACCTTATTACCTTACAAGAAAATGTGCATTTCCACCCTGTATTATTTTGTAACTTGCCCCAACTTGGCATTTCCACCCTGTATAACTATGTTGTAACTTGCCCCAAATTGGCATTTCTAATTACTGACTTCTATTAATGCATCGGCTGATTTTGTATGGTGATCATCTGTGCTGCTGTTGTCAACTCTTTTACGTAATTTTTTATATTCTTATTTTGTTGTTCGTCATTTTTCATTGGAAGCACTACCAGTTCTCTTTTGAATTCTTGATAGGGATTATGTCAGACCTTTCTAGATCTACACCAGGTAGCTCTTTTGGTTTTTTTTTTTTCCTTGTTAGTATTGTGATTGTGATTTTGTGAGTTTCACTTGCATCTTAATGTATAAATTAGCCAATCTATTAAGACAGCATACTCATGTTGTCTCCCCCTTTATACTACTGGTAATTTCTATCTGCAATTCATTCGCTAAGGGCTTACATCAGAACTTAAAATTAGTCCTGCTGATGTTCTGTTATTGCTTGATTGCCTTCTATGTGACAGTCTGCTCATATCCTTCCTTTGCCTGGTAATTAAGGTGTGATTTCAACTCCTTCGTGGAACACTTTTGTAGTTACCCGGTTTGATATGTTCATCTCTGCATAATCCTAAGCGGGCTAAGCCAATATCTTTCTGAAACAGAATCACAGCAGTTGCAGTTGAGCATGCAACATTGCAACTGCCTGAGATAAAAATTATAAAATAGACGTCGCCTGCTAACAAAGTTCTTTGGTGAATTCAACATAATGAAGCAGAAAAATATACTGACAGTAATAATATATATAAACCAACTCCCAAATTGTTAGTAACACTAAAGTTACCACTTATCATACATGCACGAGAAGATGTCCAAAACTGATCAGTTCAGTTTTTTTTGGAATTACTTCTAATATGAAATTTATAGAAACATGAATTTTCTTGAGAACAGACCCATAAAACATTATCTGAAAGCACGGGAATATAGAAACACAATATATGTTGACTGAAAGATACGAAAGCTCAAATTCCAGCAAGCAAGCACAAGGGAGGGAATGGGGAGTAGCAGAAATCTGAATTGACAGCAAAACTCAAAACTGTAATACTAATACTACTGTCAATATGAAATCTTCAAAAATCAAACTCATATCAATGAAGGTCTACTTGTCATTTCCTCTACTTGCTCGGAATTAGATGCCTAATTCTTAGTTTAAGCACAACATTACCTTAAACCATACTTATAATTACATACAATATCTAGGCAATTAGTACATCATTAAACAAAAGCCAACACCAACATAACTAATTCTAATTACTGCCAAATTACAAAAGATAAATAATAGTCAGCTTTTACCCTCGTCTAAATTAAGCCTATATAATATCCAGATTACACATTACAAAACAGCTGAACATAATCAGTTAATTATCACCTAGCCAAATCTTCTCACAATAAGCTGTCTGCCTTGGAAGGCAGCCTTCTGAAGAAGCTGAAGACCTGCGGCGGCAGTTTGCTCCTGAACTTTGGTGGCCTGAGATAGTATATCCCCCACAATGCAACCACCGCCTTAATAGGAACCATGTAGAACCCGATGGCAGCAAACAAGCACAATATCACAAACAAGAAAGTAGCTCTTGGATCCCTCCAACTCAACAATCCCTGAAATCGCTCTCCTTGAGTTGCCATATCTCCCACCACAGTTTGTATCCTCCCTGCTACACTTCGAAGCCTGTCATACCTCATCCTCACGAGTTCTGAGTTTCTGGTTGAGGGGAAAGTATCGAACTCTTCATCGAGTTCATCAGGGTACACGTTTTCTGCATGTGAAAGCCTTGTGTCCATATGAGGAGGATGCCGAGGCCTAGACCTGTACCTCCAAATCCCTACAAGTGCCATGTAAATAAGCATTGTAGGGATGATGAGCTCCGGAAAAGTGACCAGCAGAAGGTACACCAACACAAATAAGGACGAGTAAACAGGTCTCTGCCAAGACCGGATTGCCTCAGCCCAACGAGCCATCCCAATCACACCTGAAAGCACATTCATAAGCCTAAAGAAGTTGGCCTTGCTCTTCCTCATGCTCCACATGTGAGAGTCATGATCAAGCATGTATTCCACCACCTCACGGCCCAGAGCAGGCTCTGCTCGGCTAAATCGAGCAGTTACAACATTCATAGCTTGGTACCGTAGACTCTCTAGTTGAGTCACTGATAAAGGGTTCACATAATGCATCTTAGGAAGCAAAGGCATTGCATACATATGAAGCATATTTCCCATATTTTCACATGAGAATCTCACAGCCAAGTGAAGCTCCCCCATTTTCTTCACTCCAGAAGCATGCAAAATCAAAAGAGGGTAAGAATGAGTATACACTCTATCAGTTTCCAGGGTAGAGAGCCTTATTCGAACCTTCCCAATACGCGAATCTCTTGCTCCTGTGGCAGCAGCAACGTTCTTATCAAGCCTGCAGTTATCAAACACACCAACTGTAATCACAGTACAAGGATCAAACACCTCCCAAGTGTACTGCTCATTCCATTTAGGTGAAAGCGAATCCACCACAGTCCTTGTCCGAACCCATTTCTGACCATATTTCGCCACACAATAAGCATCCGTCGATCCCCCTTTACCTTCCCTAATCTTCATTGGCATAAGCCCTGTTGCCCCTAATATCCCCATCTCAAGAACACCAATGTGAGGCTTCCAAAGCTGTTTTGCAGTAGGCCTAAGGTCACTGCTATACATCGTCGCCTCATCTAGAACATGGTACCCTCCATCCAACGTAGCTCGAATATGAATCCTCGACCCAAACCGACTCTTGGAAGGATCAGAAGGGTTACTGAATGCAAAATTCTGATTGTCAACATGGTACCACTTAGAGGGAACCGTCTTATCATCCCACCTCCTCTCAATAGCCCCCAACGGAAGAAGTAATCTCCCCACAACCTCCTCACGCCCCGGCATTATACGATCCTCAACCGATATCAACACATAATCCTCCAAAGGCTCAGGAACCACAAAGATCAAGTCCTCATTCCAAAAAGGGTTAGACACTGCTCTATTCGCACCAGCAGGCGAAACCTTAGTCCTCAAAACCTGATTCCCAACCTGAACCTTGACATAAAACTCCGGATACCTCATAATCGAACCACCCTTCTCCCCTAACACAATATCCTGCGCTTCAATCACATTCAACCTCAAGTACCACAGCTTAGGAGACAAGTATATCTTGGACTTAATCGAACCCAACCCATCAAGATGAACATTGGCCGCTTTCGAGTGCCACGCCTCAGCAAAAGCTTCATCAGCCTGTGTCCCAAACCAAATAGAAATCATAATCTCACCCGCCTTCGATTTATCCCCTCGTTTATCCTCCATCCTAAGCCATTGCGGCGCAAGCTGGCTATCCGGTGGCACCCTCTTCGGCACCTCATTCAAATCAAACCAAACCCGCCCTATATACTCATCCTTCTCCCTCTCCTTAACAAACACTTCCACCATTGATGACTGAATACAATCCTTAGAAAACGCGAATACTTGATCCCATTCAGCATGATTATAACTCACCCTTTTCGTAACCCCTTTATAATTCCCCAATTTAACCTCACAAATCACTTCACCTCCACCAAACAAACTCAACTCTCTTGCTTTCACAACCTTGACATACAAATACTGCATTTGCTCAACCAAATCATACGTCGAACTCGTCTTATCCTTACTCTGTAATCCCCCTCCTAAATGAGGTCTCGTCTCCTTCAACGAATACTCACTTGTCATCAACATCCCATTTGGGTAAATCCCCAAATTACCCCTCCCACCACCCCCAACCATTGGTGGATTCTGAAGGGTTGTTACGACAACCGGCTTCATCTCACTCATCTCCCCACCTTTCTGCTGAACTCCGCCATTGTTAACATTACTATCCCCCACTTGATTTTGCGCCGCCATTGAAGAATTTCCCCCTTTTTTCTTTCCCTTAATATGATTTCCATTATTGTTGTTGTTATTATTATTATTGTTCTTGACATTGTTACCCCCAACAATTTGCACGTTATTCTCGCCACCATTCTTCTTCATAGAATTGTTATCACTAGAATTGTTGTTGAAATGGACGAGTTGTTTGGTGTTAACAACAAGGTCATTACGACACGAAACGTAAAGCTTCAAACTAATCTCACCCCTAACATGAGAAAACAAACTCCGCTTATCAAGACTGTATAACTGTGCCATTTCTTCCCCTTCCTTGGCCACGCTCGAACCCGAAATCCGAACTTTACCCAGAAAATTCCTGCTATTACTGGACCTTTTCTCGTTGAAAACATTAACTTCCAACGTCCTATAAGGCAGATTAGCAGCATCATTGAGATGAAAAACAAGGGTTTCATTCCAAACAGGGTTTAAATCTTTGAATTTAACCTGGGTTTTTAGCCTCTGGTTTTCAAATTCTACTTCTACAAATGGAGATGATGAACCTTCTCCATCTTTTGGCATTAAATTATGGGCTCCAATTACTTCAACTATGAGTTTTTCTTTGTTGTTCATTTTTTTTTTTTTTTTGGGTGTTTTGTTTTAGGAGAGAGAAAATGAAATGGGGGTGTTTTTGTTGATGTAACAGAGGAGGAGAGAATGCTTGTGACAGTAGAGAGAGAAAGAGGATGGAGGGTAGGAGAGAGAAAATGGATGGGATTTTTGAAAAAAATATTTGGAGTTTAAACTGTTAAGTACACGCGTTTAGCGCGTGAGGAAATTGGAGGACCAATGGTAGAGGTAGAATTGGAAGTGTACGTTTTGTGTCATTGTGTGTGAATGTTGTTGACATTTTTTGTGGTTTGGTCTTTGGTCATAGTTACTGTTACTATGTTACTCGTATTAATTGCTGTGTTATTTATTTTTTTTTTTTTTTTTTTTTTGAGAAAAATTGTTGTGGTAGAAAAAACAAATTACACATTAATTATAACTAATGTGTAACAAACAAATTTTGTAATGGGCTTAAAAAAAAACAAATTTTGTAATGTAATATGTGATTGAATGTATTTTTCCATAATATCACCATTTTATAATTTATACGGTATAAAATTAAAGAATTAATGGTCAAGATTGTACAGCGACAAACTTATTTAGTCAAACTGTTACAATTAAAAACTAACGAGGGGAGTAAAATTAATATGATCTATGACTGTATTAATGATATTCCGTATGATATTAGGGCGGTTTAAAAAAGAAAAAACACATGTACAACCTCTTTATATGTTTATTTAACTCTCTTTTTTTATCAATATAAAAATAAATTCAAAATTAAAGTTATAAAATCATATAGAGTAATAGAAAATTTATTTATAAGGCATTATGTTTACATGAGGTTTACTTTAAAGTATTCAGTTAAAATCCCTATTGAAGCTATAATTACTTTAAACAAGCTATAAAAATTACTTAAGTGATTAAGTAAAGCTATATGTTAATGATGGACTAATAATGGTGCCATAATACAGTCCATTTGTGCATGAAGTACATACAACAATTCACTGTTTTTCACTTTTGTTTTCTTTTTTAATTCACTATTTCCTTAATAAGAAAAAAGGGAGTGAAAGAAGATTACAAATCTGTATAAGTGTAGAAAAATCCAACTGGATCAGCTGTTTGGACCAATGATACTCTAATTAAGTTTCTAAGCTTTTTTTCCTGACAGCCTAGTGCAATTATAGCGTCAAGAAAATATATTTATTGTACATTTAATTTTTTTTTTTTTTTATTTATTACGAGGAATAAACTGCTTCTTTGATCACAATTAGAATGTGATCTCCTAATAATACTGTCTTAATCCTAACGACTACTATTTTCAAATTCTTAATGTTTTTAAAACTATTCTACGTTGATAAAATTGATTCTTAATTTTTAATCAACCCCTTATTTATACTGTATGTTCTTTAAAAACAACAAATCAACATGCAAAGTTTTTTTTCTTCAAAATATTAATTCATTCATATGTAGGATCTTGCTAACAAATGCCCCCGGGGCGTTGGATGAGCATTAAAAATATTATTTTAAGTGGTATTAATTTGGGAAAACATGATATAATCACGCGTCGATCAGTGGAATTAATGTTAATTTTAATTTAATCTTTCTACTTTTAGGGCCTGTTCACTTCAGCTTAATTTCAGTTCAGTTTAGCTTCAATCAGTTCAGTTCAGTTCAGCTCAGCTCAATTCAGCTGCAATCAGTTCAGTTAAGTTAGCTCTTAGTTTCCCTCTCTCATAAAATATTCATTTCAGCTCAATTCAGTTCAGTCAGTTCAGTTCAAATCACTTCAGTTCAGCTCTTAATATCCCTCTCTCATAAAATATTCATTTCAGTTCAGTTCAGTTTTATTCAGTTCAATTCAGCTCCAATCAGTTTAGTTTAGTTCAGTTCAGCTCCAATCAGTTCAGTTTAGTTCAGTTATGTAAATGTGAACAGGCATTTAGTTAGCTTATCCAACGGGTGCATTCGTGAATTTGTAAAAGATACATATTATGAAAAATAAATTTACAGTAATCTTTTCAGTGAAAATTGTGTTTGCAAAATACTTCCTCTGTTTTTTTTTTTATACTTGCAACACTTCTATCTTCACGCGTGCCGATGCATTATTTCAATCGTTTATATCTTTAATTAGCAATATGTAAAAATTATACATGTTAGATATTAAAATAGTGTAAACCGAGACAAATCTAACAAGATCTCACATGATTATATTTTTTCGTAGCTATAAACTATCAAAGCTAGTCAAAGTGTAGTACTCCCTCCGTTTTTTTTTATATGCATCACTTTGACAATTGCACTATTCACTTACTATAGTTGACTTAATATTTTCACCTCCAAAAAATGAATAAATGTTATTATATTAAATATCATTAGATTCATCACCATGTTTAGTTTCATAATATAATTTTGTTACAATTTTTACTAATATACAATTAAAATTATTTATGGTCAAAATAGCGTCTCGGCAAATGTGCCGGTGAAACTGATGCATATAAAAACATTAAAAAAAAAAAAAACAAAGAAAGTATAGTTTAAAGTGTAATGAATATCAACAATTCCAATTTCCTTAAATTAATACTCTAGTAATTATGTATATATAGGTTGATGACTTGAGGTGTGAATTCAGTATTTGGGTCTAACTCGGTGAGATCGGTCATATTTGTTTCAAATTCTAGTCATATTAATAAATTATTTCTCATATGTCCATACAACGACTTGAAATTTTAATAAAGTTTTTTCAAGTTAAATCCAATTGGACTGATAAGATCAATTTCTATTGACGACACAATAACTTGATTGGTACAAAACCCAAAACTTTGAAACGCAAGTACGATTATGTTCAAAGTTAATTTCCGACGTAATAATATCATTATGAATTCAATAAATAAAAAATCCGAAGTAGTCGTATGTAACACAATCTAAAGTACAAGTACAAGTGGCCTAAATGCGCGCGTGGTATGAAGAAAAAATAGAGTAGAAGAGGGGAAAAGGAAGAAGACAAAGCGCGCGTGCTAGAATCTGCAGAGAATCCAAAGAGGGTGAGGTAAAAGGCGTGCATAGTACGAGGGTCGAGGGAAGGGCCGTTGTTATATTTAAACTGACAATAGCAAAGAGAAAGAGTTTCTGGGTTTTGGTTTTGGGTTTTGATGTTGGGATTGTCTTTTCAATGACTTGGCCTATTTTCCAGATTTTATGTTTGGTCTGACCTCTCTCGAGGCGCGTGTTTCACGGACCCTCTTTTTTTTTTTTTTTTTTTCCAACGGATACTCTCCGAGCAAACATTGGGACTCCTTTTGTGTTAAAACTGTAGGTCTATTGACTACATCGTATATTAAATTCACCTTTTTAGACAACTTGGTTAAAAAAATCTCATATGACATTTTAGACGAAGAAACAAAGATTTATCTGTGTGAAAAACAAAAGTGCTTTATTATATTGCATATTGTAGATTATACACAATTTTTTTTTAAGGAATGGTTGTGGTTAACTTGGTCATGGGTTACTCGATCAGTTAGGTGTTACTCACTCGGTTTGAGGTTATTTGATCAGGGGTTACCCAGTTGGTCAAGAGCTACTCAATTAGGGGTTATTTGATCGGTCAGGGGCAATGTTATTAAAATCGCGATTCTACTTTGAATCGGAAAAGGCTATAACTTGGTCATGGGTTAATCGATCAGCCAGGTGTTACTCACTCGGTTAGAGATTATTTGATCAGGGGTTACTCGGTTGGTCAATGGCTGCTCAATTAGGGGTTATTCAGTCGGTCAGGGGTTATATTATTAAAATCGCGATTCTACTTTCAATCGGAAAAGACTATCAGAATCGAATCGTAAAATCGTAAGATTCTATCAACATGCATAATCAAGACGTCATATCTAAAGTATTATTTTCAATACAATTTTACTTATTTTATTTGTCTCGCTTATAAGCTTAAATATACCCACACACCCTCCTAGTCCCTAAGGACATAGACAAGCATAACATGCTAATACAGTCTATCAAATCCATCATGCATTCCTTAATTCTTGTTAATAAAGTAATTGGGCCTAACACTTTGGAATCTCATATTTATAAATTTCTTTTATAGCTTCAGGAATGGACTGCCCATTTACCCTCTTTGCCCAATACTCTCCTGGGCCTTTTCTCCCATTTACTGAGTGCAAGCTGTCCATCATTGTGTAAGTACGACAATTGTAGAACTTGGAAAATTTATTAGCACTCCATAGCTTAGGAAAATAAAATGCATGGAGGA
The DNA here is from genome assembly GCF_001683475.1 of Chenopodium quinoa. NCBI lineage: Eukaryota > Viridiplantae > Streptophyta > Magnoliopsida > Caryophyllales > Amaranthaceae > Chenopodium > Chenopodium quinoa. The sequence continues at coordinate 6,327,300 of NW_018742914.1, forward strand.
TGAAGGATCAAACACGAGATCAAGTATTGGTAATTTGGTATTGATACATAAACATAGCCATAATAAGAAACGAATATAGTATATAATGTTATTATCTTTGTGGAGAGTTTGGGATATACATAGGTTGTGTGCAGGTCTAAAATCGAACCAAACTTGTTAGTTTTTGGATTTTAGCAGAGTATTTCAGCAAGAATTTCAGACGAAAAATCAGAGGAAAAACTAGGTGCTAAATAGAATGAGAGCATTTTTATTGATTGTAAGAATTGGGATATTTTGTGAATACATAATTCTGACATCATAATCAACTATATATAGAGAGAAGAAAGAAAACTAGAATATTCCAATCATAACAGAATTCTGTTATGATCTCTAACAAACTTTGCTGACTAGGATAATGCTTTATAACAGAATAAAGATTCTGTTAGCTGTAGTAAGGCTAAGCTGGCAACAGGCAACATGCAGCTATCTTCAACACCCCCCCTCAAGATGGAGGTGGGTGATCTTCAAGATCAACTAACCCCAGCTTGGATAACAGCTCCTTAGACTGATAGGCAGGCAAAACTTTAGTAAAAACATCAGCCAGCTGAGATCTTGTAGGCAAATAAGTCAACTGAATCAAGCTTCAAGCACCTTCTCTCTAGTAAAATGACAATCTATTTTGATGTGTTTTGTCCTCTCATGAAACACAGGGTTTTTAGCAATGTATAAGGCAGACTTATTGTCACAATGAAGAGTGACAGGACTTAAATCTGAAACACCCATCTCCTCAAGTAATCTGACAGCCCAAACAACTTCTGAAGAAGCAGCAGCCATTGATCTATATTCTGATTCACTTGAGGACTTAGAAACAGTCCCTTGTTTCTTAGATTTCCAGCTAATAGGAGAATTCCCAAAGAGTAAGATGTAACCAGTGACAGACATTCTGGAATCAGAACAGGCACCCCAATCTGAATCAGAAAATGCCTGAAGAGTCAAAGAATCAGAAGCTTTCAATAGAATACCTTGAGTTTGAGTACTTGCTAGGTATCTCAGAGTATGATGTAAAGCAGCCAAGTGAGAAGACCTAGGAAGCTGCAAAAATTGATTGAGACATTGAACTGTGTAAGACAGATCATATCTTGTGTTGGTAAGGTAATTCAGCTTGCCAACTAAAGATCTGTAAAGCTCAGGATCAGAAATAGGAACACCAAGGTCTGCTGACAACTTGAGATGTTGAGGCAAAGGTGTGGTGTCCTTTCTTGATAAATCAAATGGAAGATCAGCAAGTAACTCTTTTACAAACTTGAGTTCACTTAAGACTATGCCTTCAGCAACATACCCAACTTTAATACCCAGAAAGAAAGTAAGTAAACCCAAGTCTTTGATGCTGAACTTAGCATCAAGATGCTGCTTGAATAACTCAATGGTGTCCTGATCACTGCCTGTAATGATGATATCATCAACATATACTGCTGCAAGAGTAATGTGATCCCCAACTTTCTTAATGAACAAACTCTGATCATTATCAGCTTGTGTAAAACCCAAGAGAGTAAGTTCATGAACTAACTTGGAAAACCATTAACTGGAAGCCTGTTTTAGCCCATATAAAGCCTTTTTGAGTCTGCAAACTTTGTTGTCTGGGTTGGGGATGCCATCTGGGACTTTCATGAACACCTCTTCTTTCAAGTCTCCATGTAAGAATGCATTATTTACATCCATCTGAAAAATACTCCACTGTCTACTTGCAGCAAGAGCAATTAAACACCTTATAGTTGCCATCTTCACCACTTGGGAAAAAGTTTCCTCATAATCAATTAAATACTTCTGATTATAGCCTTTAGCAACAAGCCTTGCCTTATATCTCTCAATAGTCCCATCTTTTTTCAGTTTTATTTTATAGACCCATTTGAAGCCTATAGCTTTCTTCCCTTTAGGCAGATAGACCAAATCCCAAGTATCATTCTTCTGTAAGGCTGCAATCTCTTTTTCCATTTCTTCAACCCAATGTCTATCAGAAACTGCCTCAGAATAGGAAGATGGTTCTTGAACATGAGTAATATGAGAAAGAAGAGCCAAATGAGGAGAAGAATCTGTGTAACTGACCAAATTGCACCAGTGATCTGAAATACTGGTGTTACAGACATAATCATTATGCCAAAAAGGTTTCTTATGAGGTCTGGATGTCTGTCTTGGTGGTTGCTGGTCATGAATAGGATCAGAATATGGAATAGGGGAAGAAACAAGAGTGAAAGAAAGATTGTTATCAGAAATGTGTGTATGAGAAGAAGAATCTGAGGATTGAGTGGAAGAATTTGATGAGTGGGAGAAAGAAAGAAGAGGAGTTGCAGGGAGAGAATCATCTGATTGAACTTGGGAAGATAAAAACTGTTCTAGATGAGTAGTATAATCATCCTAAAAATGATCAAAAGTCTGAGAAGGGAGAAAAATTTCAGGAAAGAGTTGTGGATTTGTTGTTTTTGTTTTTGTTATAAATGTGAAAGGGAAAGTGTCTTTCATGGAATGTGACAGTTCTTGAAATGGTGATTTTATTACTCTCAAGAATCAACACCTTATATCCTTTTTTACTAACAGAATAACCAAGAAAAACACCAGAAGCTGCCCTGGGATCAAGCTTTCCCCTGTGAACTTTAGAAGTGTTCACATAACACAAACAACCAAACACTCTCATGTGTTCCAAAGAAACAGGCTTCTTAAACAATTTCTCATAGGGTATCTCATTCTGAATAGCTTGTAAGGGCATTATATTGATGAGATAAGCAGCACAGATAACACAATCACCCCAGAATTTAGCTGGAATATGATATTGGAACAAAAGTGCTATAGCAGTCTCTAAAAGGTGTTTGTGCTTCCTTTCCACAACACCATTTTGTTGTGGTGTAGCAGGATAACTAGTATAATGAAAGATCCCTTCAGACAAAAGAAACTGCTTCATTTCACCCTCTTTTAACTCTAAGGCATTATCAGATCTTACATACAAAATCTTAGTGTCAAACTGAGTCTTAACAAAAGTGCAAAAATCAGAAAAAATTTTAACTGATTCTGATTTACTTCTAAGCAAATGTACCCAAGTAAATCTGGTAAAATCATCTACTATAGTGAGAAATTGATTACAACCAGAATAAGTGTTGACACTATATGGTCCCCAAACATCAAAATGGACCAGCTCAAAAGGAGCTACAAATTTTATTTGACTAGTGGGAAAGGGTAGCCTAGATTGCTTGGCTACAGGACAGATTTGACAGATTGTGTCACTCAAGAATTTATTGTAACCACTACTAGGTTTAACAAATTTCATCTGAGAAAAAGATATATGACCTAATCTCAAATGCCACAACTTAGCATCATCAATGGCAGTAAGACACTTAGGGCTAGACTAAACTTCAGAGTGTTTGTCTTCATTGTTGTATAAACCACTCTCCAATTTACCAAGAAGCATCGAAGTCTCTCCTTGAGTATGACCCTGAATGAAGCATTCACTATGAGTAAAGTAGACTCTACAGTTCATATCTTTGCATAATTTGTGTACAGAAATCAAGTTGAACTTGAATTCTAGTACATGAAGGACATTATGCAGCACAATATTATTGTTCAGTCTCACTGAACCAATGTATTTAACAATCACTTTTCTACCATCAGGAACTGTTATAGTGAAATTAGGGTTGTTTATCAGTTTAAAATCTTTAAACCAACTCAAATCAGAACATAAATGATCAGTTGCTCCAGAATCTAGTAACTAACTAGCATTAAAAAAGGAAATAAGGCATATGTTACCTGTCATTAAAGCTGTATGGTTAGTGTCAACCTTCTCTGTATCATTATTCTTGCCAATGAAGTTTAGAAAGGCTTTGTATTCTTCTGCTGAAAGAGACTCAGTACTGATCCTTTGCTGATTATCAGGAATATCAGCAGCATCACCAAAACCAACTGCAGCTACTTTCCTGTCCTTGAAACCAGTGAAGCCTGGTGGATATCCACTCAGCTCAAAACATCTTTCAACACTATGTCCAGGAATTTGACAATGTGTACAGAAGAATTTTGATCCTGGTCTATCAAATCTCTGTACCAGATTGTTGCCTGAAATTACTGTTGGAATAATTGTTATTCCCAGCTATTCCTTGTTTCTGAAAATGATTGTTTCCAGTTGATCTATAATTCCTGGTCTGGTGATCAGTGTTTCTTCTACCAGCCACAAATGCCAATGATTCTGTCTGAGTAGTCTGCTGTGTAAGTTCTTTGTGCCTTTCTTCTTGAGAAAAAATTCTGTAAGCTTCAGACACCTTAGGTAGAGGTGACATCATCAAAATATTCCCCCTGATAGTAGAGAATTGTTCTGCAAGTTTCATCATAAACTGCAGTAGATTCTTCTCCTGTTCTCTCTGGAAAATCTTCTGTGTCAAGTTGCATGTGCACTTATTACAAGTACAATAAGGAATAGGATGTGCATCACTGATTATATCCCACAATGTCTTGATTTCAGTGTAAAATTCAGACACTGATTGAGTACCTTGAGAAATCTGAGCAAGTTTCTGTTCTAGAGAGAAAACTTGTGCCATAGAAGCAAAACCAAAACGTTCTTCCAGATCCTTCCAAACATCTTCAGCTGACTTGAAAAACAAAACACTTTTGGCAATAACAGGATCTAGATTAACTAAAATCCAGGACATAACTAGATCATTACACCTTTCCCAAGCAACATACTGCTCAGGATCAGATTCAGAATTAGTTTTAGGAATTGCTCCAGTAACAAAACCTAATTTGTTTTTGGCTGAAAAATTAATCATCATTGACCTCTTTCAGTCATGATAATTGTCACCTTTAAACTTGAAAGATACTAATTGAGCAGAATTAGCATCAGATGGATGAATATAGAACTTGCTAGTAGGATCTTGATTCAAAGGTAAAGAGATTCTTTCAGTATTTCCAGCCATATTCAAAGAATTTTTCAGAAGAACAAGCAACAACAATCAATCTCAACGAAAGAACTCAGATGAAAAACGAGCCACAAATTTCACAATCAACTAGATCAAACAGCAATTAATCAAGCAGTTCAACAGGTAGAGATTTTCAGCAATCAGGAAAAACCAGCAGAAACTCAGCAGAATCAAAAATTAATTGCAGAACAACAAAGAAAGTTCCAGATCACACCTGAAGATCTATATTTGGATCAAAGCAAAATGAAGATCAGAAAACTTCTTCAGCGAGTCAGAATCGAACGAACAAGCTCTGATACCATGTTAATTTCTGGATTTTAGCAGAGTATTTCAGCAAGAATTTCAGACGAAAAATCAGAGGAAAAACTAGGTGCTAAATAAGTAAATAGAATGAGAGCATTTTTATTGATTGTAAGAATTGAGATATTTTGTGAATACATAATTCTGACATCATAATCAACTATATATAGAGAGAAGAAAGAAAACTAGAAGATTCCAATTTTAACAGAATTCTGTTATGATCTCTAACAAACTTTGCTGACTAGGATAAAGCTTTATAACAGAATAAAGATTCTGTTAGCTGTAGTAAGGCTGAGCTGGCAGCAGGCAACATGCAGCTATCTTCAACAAAACTGTTAAAAACTTCCTTTTTGGTAGACTAAATATTGAAGCTAAGTATTCAAATTGATGTAATTATGGACCTTTATATACATAGGTTGTGCGAAATGTTATGTGGTCATTAAAATTTATTCACATAATGTGTGATTATCATCTTGGCATATGAATATAGCTTCGTATACCCAAAATAGCAACATATATAGAGATACATAATGAAAATAAAGTTATTAAGACAAGACATTTTCAATTACAAGCACTATAGCTTCATGCATTACACATTTGGCGATTTGCACACTATAAGCAGTCGAAGAAAACCAATCAAAAAACATAATGCAATCATAGAGTTGTCCACATACTTTACGTTCTTCTTTTCGGTGAATCATGTATTGGGATTTTGTTATGAGAGATAGGGATAAAGAAGATATAAAGGTCGGTTAACGATAGAGAAAGTAGGTGTGATAAAGATAAAAATGATGTTTCTCTAATTTGTAATAGGTTGATAATTAAATTGAAAAAGCACTTCCTCTGTTCTCAAAAGAAGGCCACATTTGGTGGTTTTACAAGGTTAATAAAGAGAATAAGATAGTAAAAAAAAAAAACAATGATTAGTTACTCATTCCGTCCTTTTTTACATTTCTATTTCTAAAATTACATGGGAATTAAGGATCTTGGAATACAACAAAGAACAATAAAACAAAGTACAATGGGAATTACAAGACATTAATTGATGTCTTCGAATAAAACAAAGAATGAATAATATTTAATGATACACAAAAAGAAAAATGACCAATAACATTTTTTGGTAAAAAATGAAAGGACCAATCAAAAAAATGAAAGGACCAATCTAAAGTGATGCACATGGATTATGAATTTTTTAAAGGCATTAATAAGAGTGAGAGTGAGAAAATAAGAGTGAGAAAATAGAGAAAACATTAATTACAAAACAGAAAAAATAGGGACAATTTGGGATATTTGGTAGTGCAGAAGGACCTGAAAAGAGTGTTGATCTTGCAAGTAGGAATGTAATTTTGAAATACCCAAAAAGGAAAAAAGAAATACAATAAAGGGACGAAGGTGGTACATATATTCGTATAAAGTATTAAGAATTTAATTAACTTTGAAAATAGGAATTTTACATTGGGAATAAGTAAATTATTTTGTAAATAGCTAGGAAAAGTTGTATGGGGAATATTAAAATATTTTGGATTAATGGAGATACATAGTTGCATGGAAAATATGCATGTATGAGGAGCTGAGATGTGTAAGCAAATAATTATGTTAATCTAAAAAATTATTGAAATGGAACTATTAAAGGGAAACGTCTAGGGAATACTTTGTATTTAATTGCCCTAAGGCCTAGGGGTACGGTGTTCAAAAACCCGTCTGAACCAAAATAATATAAGCCCGATCTCTAGATTGAAATAAGAATCGGTCTAATTATTGGATCGAGAAATAAATTTTTCCGATCTTCAATCTGGTCATTGGATCTCTAATTCTTAAAATTCAAATTTTTGTTTTAGTTTGGTCTATAGAATCTTAGACCGATAAGGCGATAAACAACTCTAAATGCTTAACCCACCTTCCTTTACTCTCCTCTTCTTTCTTTTTTTTTTTTTTTTTTTTTTAATTTTAGAAATGTCTTTTACTCCATCATCTTATTCCCCCTAATTTTCTAATTCTTCTACTAAATAAACAAAAAATAATTCAAATCCCTTACCTTACTTTCCTCTCTCTACACCTAAACAAACAAAGAGTAAAATTAATTCATTAATAAAAACGGAAATATCAATGAGAATAATCAATTGATTTATTTACCCCTTGATTAATACCCTTGACCAATGGCTTGTTCTCTTCAAATTAATTTCAGTTCAGTTCCTAATATCATCATCTCATAAAATATTCAGTTCAATTCAGTTCAAATTAGCTCATTTCAGTCTAGAACAGCCCTAAACGCCCTATAATTGCCAAAAATTAAAATGAAAAAATTTAATAAAATTTTATCTTTATTTTGAAAAAGAGCGCGAGTCAGTGGCCTGATATATCATCATACATTCTACCGCTCAAAAACCCACTTCAATTTTCTTTGCTCTCAAAAAATACAAAAGAAAAAACAAAAATTCTGTGTTCTAAAATCTTCCAAGAATTGTAAATTCAATGGCAAGCAAGAAGAGAAAGATGGAGGAAGACGATGACAACACTGATCAAGAATCTAAACCCACCAACTCTGCTGTAAGAATTTGACATTTTCTACTCTTGTTATTACAAATTTACAATCTTGCTGTTTTGCTTTGATTATCTCTATTACTTTCTGCAATTTTGATTTTCTGGGTTGATTGTACATTCTTTATAGCTTATTAATGGCAGATTATGAGAGAAAATTTAGTGGGTGTTTAATAATTTGGTTCATTCATTTTGACATTTCTACTCTTAGTATTACAATTTTGCTAGTAGTTTATTTGATTATCTCTCTATTATTTTCTGCATTTTCGATTTTCTGGGTTGATTATCATTCTTCATTGCTGTTTAATGGCGAATTATGTGAGAAACGTTAAGTGGGTGTTCAATTTATTGGTTCATTCATTTTGCCACTAGAACAATCTCCAGGTATTAGTTTTACTGCTTAATATATGAATCTTGGTTTTATATTATGAAATTGATTACTGTTTTCTGATTTAATGGGTTAATTATTACTAAATAATGGTTGATTATGAGGAAAAAGTAAATGGGTGTTTAGTTTGTTGTTTTGTTCATTTTGTCATAGTGTAGAACAATTTCTGGGTATTAGTTTTACTGCTGAATACATGAATCTTGGTTGTACATTATGAAATTGATTACTGTATTTTGATTTAATGGGTTTATGGGTTAATTGTACATTCTGAATTACTAAATAATGAATGATTAAGAGAAAGAAGTATATGGGTGTTTTATTTGTTGGATTATTCAACTTGGCATGTCTTTATTTGTTGGATTTACTTGAATTACTTGCTGTCTTAATTTGTTACATTTGAAATAGAAATCCGAAGCTGGTGAAGATTCTGGTGTAGAACAGGCACCACAGCAGCTAGTGGCACCTACAAGGTCTACAACAAGTATTCAAGTCTCATCACATCAATTGTCGCCTCGTTCTGCTTCTAATCCAGACCCGTTGCATCAGTTACAGCCTATTCGTGGTTCTCTGAATCAACCAAGATTAAGTCCAAAACCTGTCATTGATCGAGAATCAACAAAGAAGCTTCTGAAGGATTTTGATTCCCTAAAATTATCTGGAGTATCAAGTTCACCACCAAGCCTAAAGCTTCAGCCATTTGATGCTTCTGTTACTGAGTCGGGATCTGTGACTGTATCTCCTGATGCAGGTATGCTTGAGAGCCTTTTGAAATTTTATATTCGCCTTACTACTGATCTGAGGCTGTCACGGCTTTATGTAAGGTTTATGGTTGACAGGATATGGTGGGTAGCTAGAGATTTATATTTGTTTTTAAGCATGTACATATATACATATGTTTTACTTCTTGGGATCTGTTTGATAGTTGATCTGTACTATTATGTACCTAATTGCTTTCTACAGGTATACACGTTGGTCTTAAGAGAAGCAGAAGTAATTTAGCTGATATTTTGCCCTCAATAGCTCCTCAAGATGGTGAAAACGAAGGTGGTTCAGATGATGCAGAGGTGCCTTCCGATCTTTTGTCTCCTACTGGTGAAGTTGGTTCAACCAATACTGAGATAAATTTGAGGCAAAAACGAAGGAAAGAATCAGAAGAAAATATGCAGAATTTGATTCCATCAGTTGATCCATTGCCTTCTACTGGTATAGTTATTCATGAGGGAGGTGAAAGTACTTCAACTAAGGTTTTGTTCTCGGGAGCTCAAGATGGTGAAAACAAAGGTGATTCTGATGATGCAAAGCCGCCTTTTGTTCCTCTGGCTCAAGGAACTGGGAGTGATCCTGGTTCGATCTCAGCAAATACCACTGCTGGTGATGAGTCCAACAGGCCAGTCAGCATAGCTGCAGGGGAAGTGTTATCTGCAACTGATACAGACATGTTAACGTCTACTACAGAAATGTTATCAGACGAAATACAAGGTGACAAGGAGAAATCTGATGCATCCCAAGATGGCAACACTCCAGGAAATTCCAGTGCGTGAGAATAATTCAGTAGAAGGACTTGAGGCTTTCTCGGGTGATCTCTTTCACTTCTTGGAACCTTAATCGGGTGATATCAATTTTGTAGCTGAATTTCATGATGTCTCTAGCCGAATTCATACTGTTCTAATGCTACCAGATGGGATTGGCTGAAATTCTTTTACAGGAAGTCATAAGTATATAGTATATAGGAGAGTTTACAAAACTAATAGTACAGTACATAGCACAGGATCTATCTAGCATTTACATGATTTTTTACTGCAAATAAGTGTGTTTTTCATGGAATAAGGAGTCCTTTAGAATGTAATACACAGAAAAGAAAACTAAAATGTGAATGATTCTCAATTAGCATGTATGGTAAAAACTTAGTTTCTGCCTTTGTATGGATATCAACTAGGTACACCCTTGCATAATTCCGCCTTTTATTTCCTTATATTCCGCCTTTGTATGGAAAATAAAGCACCCAGCCCACCGACACGAATCGAATTAGCGCGTACTGCATTGATTCCGGCGCCAGAGAACTATACATATCGGAAAAGTCTGGACAACAAGAATTCATCACGATTCAAACAAGAATTGGAGATCGGATTATAGCTTCAATTATAATATGTAAACACTTTTGTTTATGTTACCAATATGTATTTTCTCAATATTTATAGCCGTCAAAATACAACCTAATATAAAACTCTACTAGATATAATAAATCTTTTTATTAATTTAAGATTTTTTTATATGAAAATCATTCATTACATATTTGGATAAAATATTTTAGGTGGCGCTTGAATTTAAAATCCCAAACCTTATTCTTTAATTTTGCTTAGTTGACAATTTAATTTTTTAATAAAATATAAATAACAAATTATTTTATTTATTGGTTAAAATAAAGCCTTTGCAAATGCCTTTTTTTTATATACTCGTTCTGTTTCAAAATGTTTTTTTAACTATTAAAAAAATAAGAAAAAATAAGGGGGAATCTTCTAAATTTCTCTCTATATATAAGGAAAAATATAGTGATATGAGATTTAGTTTTATTCGTTTCGATGAGTACATTATTAATATCTATTTTTTATAATATTTTCTAGGGGGGATTAAAGATATTTACGATCAAAGATTTGCATTTCCTCTCTTTAAGAATAAAATGGTTTATCTCTGTTTCCTTGTAAGTAAGTTTGGTTTGTTTGTCATCATCAAAAAGGGACAATATTGTTGGACTTAATGATTTTGATGATGACATAACCTCACTTACTTACAAACTAATAAGTGCTTGATTGTTTAAGTGTGTACTCAGTTACAAAGACTAGAAGAATGAAGTGTCTTGTAAAAATACCATGAGGAACAAGAAGGCCAGAAGCAGAGCTAGCCATATAGAGATATGGATAAAGAAGATATAAAGATCGGTTAACGATAGAGAAAGTAGGTGTGATAAAGATAAAAATGATGTTTCTCTAATTTGTAATAGGTTGATAATTAAATTGAAAAAGCACTTCCTCTGTTCTCAAAAGAAGGTCACATTTGGTGGTTTTACAAGGTTAATAAAGAGAATAAGATAGTGAAAAAAAACAATGATTAATTAGTTACTCCTTCCGTCATTTTTTACACTAGTTTAGTGCTCCGCGCGCGTTGCGCGCGCACCATTTTGCTAATCAAAATTAGGATGCTAATAGTGAACCAGGCACCATTTTGCTAATCAAAATTAGGATGCTAATAGTGAATCACTAAATAAATATATTTGGAATAACCATTATTGTTATGTGTTTGAATTTATGAGATACATACGTAAGACAAGTCATTTTAAATTGATATATGTTTCATATTGCTTTCCTTGTATTCATAGTTTTTAGTCACATATTATTATGTGTCTAAAGAAGTCAACAATTTAGATAACTATTATTGCATAGTTTTCAATATGTATTATTGACTTAAATGTATTATAAAAGTTCGTGTTATTGTAACAAATTCTAAGTATTGCATGTTTTATATGTTTAAATGTATTGACTTGATTTACTTATTATTATAAATCTCATTGGATATAAAGTAACAATTTGTAAGTAGATATCTATTTAGTTGTTTAAGTAGGAATATTGTACATATACCTTATGTATTACTTAGCATTTGTGAAAGTAAGTAAAAATGAAGTATAATTAGTGCTTATTCTATGTGAACTTGTTGTATAGAATGTCATAAATGACCATGAATAGATAAAGTACATTGGTTAAGTAATGTCAGAGATTTGAGAAAGATAATTCGATCTAAATTAGCTAGCAATTGTCAGTGACTCACTGGGCATTATAAATGTAGTTTTTTGCATGACATATTGGAGATTAATAAGTACTGACATAGTTTGCTTTTTTTTTTTTTTTGGCATGTGTACATGTTGGACTATAGTCATGAATAAAGGTGTTCAATAAAAACTGTTGCTATATTGGACGGTAATTGTAGTGTATCAAGAGGAATGTGAGTTGATGTGGTATTTGTGCAGATTATTATGTCTCTTTTGAATTTACTTGACTTGTAATTACGGATGGTATAAAGAATATTGAAATTGAGTTCTATTTCATTTTCTGAAAACAAAATATTGTTCAAGTGTTTTCTCGTCAAAGCTATATTTAATTGCATTTAATGTGATACAATTTTCTGGCATTGTTTTTGTTTTAAACATAGCATTGTTTGCTATCAAATACAAATTAGCCATTGAATTGTGATTATAAGCGAAGTATAGGCATATATCTTAGTAATATGTTTAAGAACATTGATGGCTGATTTTGCGACTATGTTTACTGTCCGTTATGAGGCTCATCAGGAAGAGAAACTGGTATGAGATATATATTTATTAATTTATTATTGTTATTATGCTTGTAAAAAATGTAGTTGTATTTATGTGGTTTGGTAAGACTAATTTCTATTGTTGTTGATATGTGGACCTTGATGATATTTTTTGGAGTACGAAAGAGCACAAGAATAAGATTGATCCTAATTTGAAATGTTACAATAGGAAAACCCAAAAGAAGATGGGCCAACATTATAATTGGTTAGCTTATGAGTTTTATGGATAGGTTATTAAAAGGGATTTGAGAACCCCTCGAGTTACCTTGGAATGAGTAACCCTTCAAGTAACCTCTAACTGAAACCTTAAGTAACCACTCACTAAGTAACCCCTAACTGAACTCCTTAAGTAACCCTGTCCGAATTACTCGAGTAACCCTTAACCGAACTCCTTAAATAACCCCTTACCGAGTAACTCGAGTAACCCTTGACTGAGTAAATCGAGTAACCCCTGACCGAGTAACCCCTTAAGTAACCCTTGACCAAGTGAACCCCTAGAGTAACCTCCGTTTGAACCCCTCAAATAACCCCAGATCGAGTAACCCCCCAAGTAACCCATGATCGAGTGAACCTCTCGAGTAACCATTATCTCAACCCCTCAAGTAACCCCTAACCGAGTAACTCGAGTAACCCTGACTGAATAACTCGGCAACCCCTAATAAAATAACTCAGGTAACTCATGCCACAGTTCGTTTCATAATAACAGCAACACTACTTTCTTTGGTAAGAGTCCACAAATATTTTATTATTTATCTCTGCCCAATCCTATTTACATTTTTTATTATTATTATTTCCCTCTCCTACGAACAAATAAATATATTCCACTACATATACTTTAAAATATATATAATCAAAAAATTTTGTAAGCAGCATGCTGTACCGTGAAACAAGAGTTTCTCGAGTTTCTTGGTATGGGATTACTCGAGTTTCTCGGTCATGGGTTACTCAAGTTGCTGGGTTAGGAGTTACTTCGGTTACTCCTTATCAAGTAAACCTTGATCGAGTAACCCCTCGAGTAATCATGATTGTACCCCTCGAGTAACCCCTAACCAAGTAGCCTCTCCCCGTTAATTAACCCTTGATTGATTAACACCTCAATTAACCCCTGACTAACCCTTAAGTAACCCCTAACCTAACTCCTTAAATAACCCCTGACTGAGTAACTTGAGTAACCACTGACCGAGTAGCAACTCGAGGAACCCTTGATTAAGTAACTCGAGTAACCCCTGACCGTGCAACCCCTCAAGTGAATCCTTGACCAAGTGAGCCCCTCGAGTAACCCTTGTTCGAAACCCTCAAGTAACCCTTGACTAAATGAACACCTTGAGTAACCCTTGTCCTAACCCTTCAAGTGTAACCCCTGACCGAGTAACTCCGGTAACCCCTAACTCAAATAACCCCCTGCCACAGTTGGTTTCGTAATAAGTGTAACACTACTCTTTTTGGTAAGAGGCCACGCCTATTTTATTTTTTCTTTATGACCAACCTTATTTACACTTTTTTTTTTAATTATTTTTCTCTCATACGAACAAATAAATATATCATATTATAAAATCACAAATTTTCAATGTAGCCTATTGTACCGTGCAACAAGGGTTACTCAAGTTTCTCGGTATTAGATTACTCAAGTTGACAGGGTTACTCGAGTTTCTGGGTTAGGGATTACTCGAGTTGCTGGGGTTACTCAAGTTACTTGGTCAAGGGTTACTTGAGTTACTCATTATCGAGTAACCCCTCCCCTAAACGAATAACCACTCAATAACCCTCTCTCTTCCAACCCCACTCTTTCCCTTGGCCCCTTTATTTTTCTTGCTCTCTTTTTTTCTCCCGCGCCCCCTCTAAATTCAGTTAATTGGGGAAGAGAAGTTAGAAGCATGACTAAAATTCTTGTATTGTTAAATTAAAAGAACTATTTCAAAAACCAACTATATGTCTATGTCAAAATCTTCTTAGCAAAATTGAATAAAGACTCTTAATATGTTTTCTTATGATATGGGTGATAACATTATTCAATCTAGAGTTCTTGTTTATATCATCTATTGTTTATATTCTCAATTGATTAAATTATAACAAAGCGTATTATTCTTAACGTATAAATAAAATTAGATGTCTATTATATTTTTATGATTTTGTATATATTAAGAAGGTACAAGCTCATTAATCCTTACAAGATCAAACATACTACCTATGTTACATATTAGTTGCAACTTTGAGTATTATTTATGAGAAATAAAATATTCTAAAATTGCAACTAATATGTAACAAAGGTAGTAAATCTAATAATGTGGTTAGAAGTGACTCATAATTGTTATGACCATTTTTCATCGTTTCTATGGACATTTACAGTAAAGATTCAACATTAACAAATAAATAAGATATTGAATTACAATTGACTGTTGGCCGAGTCTAATTTGTATAACCGAATTGAAGTTTACTTCTTTTATCACCAAAATCATTTTTCTTACATATTAGTATTTAATTTTGCTACACTTTATTAGATACGCGAATAATGAGTATGCGTATTTTGCTTGATTTAAAGTAGTAGTGTCTAAGTCTTACCCTGAATGCCCGTAGTAGGAGGCCCCAAAAATGGTCAAACACTCATTTTACAAATGAGCTTTAGGGACATGTACTTTAAAATGGCCATCTATCGATCATAAAACATAGCGTTTGACAAATGTTTTTAATTTTTAGGGGAGGGGAGGGAATGGGATGGGATGGGATGGGATCGGATCATATTAGCCATGACATTTAAATGAAAGGAATCTAATGGTTTGGCTTTGCATAATTAATATAAACATACATAAGAAATTCCTGTATTACAAGCCAAACATTCCTGATTTTCTTTGACGTCTGAATTCCGGTAATGTAAAAATTAATACACAGAGGAAAGCTTCTCTGAACTTCTTGACAATAACATTGGCTTCAGGCGTTGTTCAAATTAAGATGCCACTTGGTCGAAGCAATGCTCAAATATTTGACAAAGCTCACTAAACACCCAACTTAGTCAACCATGAATAATGCAAGGCAAACTACAAATATCAAAGAGATGCAAATAAAAGGAGCTTAGCTTATCAACACAAAAGCATCTTCAATAAATATGACCCCAAGTAATCATGATCCATGAGCAAATAGACAAATAACAAACAAGAACCTATAATATCAAAGTAGCTACTAATTCAAGTTCTCCTTTGATATGGAATAATAGTGAAAAATCCTACCTCTCTTGGAACCTTCGAAATTTAGTAGCTTAATTGTTATTTTAGATTTTGCTTACAAGTTTTTACCTTTCACTTGAAAGGGTTTTTCTTGTTTTAAGCGGTTAGGATTTATTTCCTTATTTTAATCTTTTATTTTGATTAGTTTTTAAGTTTAAGATTAAGTTTAGGAAATTTTATCTTTTAAATAGTTCTATCTTTATTAGAAGTGTGTTTAGGAATTTGACTAGTTGATTTTATCTAGGACTTCTAATGTAATTAGAAATCTTAGTACTTATTTGTAGCCTATATAATGGCATTTAGGCTCTTAATAAAAATCAGTTTTTTTCAAATTGAAATTTATAAAGGTTTATGTAAGCTTGTGCTTGTGTATTCTTGGCCTATTTTAGGTTTTAAGCTCGTGTTGCCTAGCGTTTCTTGACCGAGACTCAAGATTCCAAACCTTTCAACTGCGATTGAAGGTTATATCCATCAAAATCCATATCATCCTTATTAGAAGAGATGAATGGAGAGAGAAAGCACCACTGCCTGATGTTTGGCTTGTAATACAGGAATATAAGGGATGGAATATAATCAGAAAAAACGAAAAAAAGCAACCAAAAAAAACGAAAAGAAAATAAAAGGAAGAAGGGCATGGACGTCAAAACACTGTTCATAAGGGATTTCAGCAAAAAAAATAGGAAGGAAGTAAGGGCATAACCGGAACTACACTGTTCCTAAGGAAAAAGCAAAAAAAAAATGCTACCTTCACCCTTGAATTTGGCTTTTAAGGGTTATGGATTTCTATTTCTAAAATACATGGGAATTAAGGATCTTGGAATACAACAAAAAACAATAAAACAAAGTACAATGGAAATTACAAGACATTAATTGATGTCTTCGAATAAAACAAAGAATGAATAATATTTAATGATACACAAAAAGAAAAATGACCAATAACATTTTTTGGTAAAAAATGAAAGGACGAATCAAAAAAATGAAAGGACCAATCTAAAGTGATGCACATGGATTCTGAATTTTTTAAAGGCATTAATAAGAGTGAGAGTGAGAAAATAGAGAAAACATTAATTACAAAACAGAAAAAATAGGGACAATTTGGGATATTTGGTAAAAATTTACTTAATAAAAAAGGAAAGTAGGAATGTAATTTTGAAATACCCAAAAAGGAAAAAAGAAATACAATAAAGGGACGAAGGTGGTACATATATTCGTATAAAGTATTAAGAATTTAATTAACTTCGAAAATAGGAATTTTACATTGGGAATAAGTAAATTATTTTGTAAATAGCTAGGAAAAGTTGTATGGGGAATATTAAAATATTTTGGATTAATGGAGATACATAGTTGCATGGAAAATATGCATGTATGAGGAGCTGAGATGTGTAAGCAAATAATTATGTTAATCTAAAAAATTATTGAAATGGAACTATTAAAGGGAAACGTCTAAAATGAAAACTGTAACCTTCTTTCAGGAATAGAGGGAATACTTTGTATTTAATTGCCCTAAGGCCTAGGGGTACGGTGTTCAAAAACCCGTCTGAACCAAAATAATATAAGCCCGATCTCTAGATTGAAATAAGAATCGGTCTAATTATTGGATCGAGAAATAAATTTTTCCGATCTTCAATCTGGTCATTGGATCTCTAATTCTTAAAATTCAAATTTTTGTTTTAGTTTGGTCTATAGAATCTTAGACCGATAAGGCGATAAACAACTCTAAATGCTTAACCCACCTTCCTTTACTCTCCTCTTCTTTCTTTCTTTTTTTTTTTTTTTTTTTTAATTTTAGAAATGTCTTTTACTCCATCATCTTATTCCCCCTAATTTTCTAATTCTTCTACTAAATAAACAAAAAATAATTCAAATCCCTTACCTTACTTTCCTCTCTCTACACCTAAACAAACAAAGAGTAAAATTAATTCATTAATAAAAACGGAAATATCAATGAGAATAATCAATTGATTTATTTACCCCTTGATTAATACCCTTGACCAATGGCTTGTTCTCTTCAAATTAATTTCAGTTCAGTTCCTAATATCATCATCTCATAAAATATTCAATTCAATTCAGTTCAAATTAGCTCATTTCAGTCTAGAACAACCCTAAACGCCCTATAATTGCCAAAAATTAAAATGAAAGAATTTAATAAAATTTTATCTTTATTTCGAAAAAGAGCGCGAGTCAGTGGCCTGATATATCATCATACATTCTACCGCTCAAAAACCCACTTCAATTTTCTTTGCTCTCAAAAAATACAAAGGAAAAAACAAAAATTCTGTGTTCTAAAATCTTCCAAGAATTGTAAATTCAATGGCAAGCAAGAAGAGAAAGATGGAGGAAGACGATGACAACACTGATCAAGAATCTAAACCCACCAACTCTGCTGTAAGAATTTGACATTTTCTACTCTTGTTATTACAAGCTTGCTGTTTTGCTTTGATTATCTCTATTATTTTCTGCAATTTTGATTTTCTGGGTTGATTGTACATTTTTTATAGCTTATTAATGGCAGATTATGAGAGAAAATTTAGTGGGTGTTTAATAATTTGGTTCATTCATTTTGACATTTTCTACTCTTATTATTGCAATTTTGCTAGTAGTTTCTTTGATTATACATTCTTTATTGCTTTTTAATGGCGATTATGATATAAAATTAAGTGGGTGTTTAATTTATTTGTTCATTCATTTTTTTGTCATATTGTAGAACAATTTCTGGGTATTAGTTTTACTGCTGAATATATGAATCTTGGTTATGCATTATGAAATTCCTGTTTCTTCCTTTGCTTGATAACAACAATGATCAAGTAAGATTTTCGACTCTTATTCTTAGAATTTTGCTGTTTTTCTTAGAATCAAGTAAGAATTTGATATTATTTTTTTTGCATTTTCCATTTTTATGGTTGATTATAAAATTTGTACAGCTTATCAATGCGATAGAATTAAATGGGTGTTTAATTTATTGGTTCAATCAACTTGTCATATTTTAGAACAGTTTCTTGATATAAATTTTACTGCTTTATATAAGAATCTTGGTTATATAGTTCCTTAATTTGATTGATTACTGCATTTCGTTTTACTGGGTTATTTATATAATACCTTCTTAATTAAATGGTGTTGAGTTTGGACATATGTACCTGTTGTTTCTTCTTGGTTGGTTTGTGGTTATTGATTTACTTGAAATTCATGTATTAAGTGGTTGTTTGATTTCTGGGTATTTCAGTTGAATCCTGTAGTTGATAATGAAGTTGGCAGCCGAAGCAGAACAGACGAAGATACTGGTGTAGAACAACAGCAGTTAGTGGTAGCTCCTAATCAGGCCTTATCATATCAGTTGGCGCCTCATTTTGATCCTGTTATTAATCAGTCGCAGCCTCATTTTGGTACCCTGAATCAACCTGCATCAAGTTCAAATCCAGGCCTATTGCTTCAGCAGCCTAGTCATGGTTCCTTGAATCAACCAAGATCAAGTTCAAGACCTGCTGTCAATCGAGCCCCATTACATCAGTTGCAGTCTCCTCGTGGTTCCTTTAATGAACTAGGGTCAAGTTCAAATCCTCAGCAGCCTCCTCATGGTTCCTTGAATCAACCAAGATCAAGTTCTATTCCTGCTGTCAATCTAGCCCCATTACATCAGTTGCAGTCTCCTCGTGGTTCCTTTTATGAACTAGGGTCAAGTTCAAATCCTCAGCAGCCTCCTCATGGTTCCTTGAATCAACCAAGATCAAGTTCTATTCCTGCTGTCAATCTAGCCCCATTACATCAGTTGCAGTCTCCTCGTGGTTCCTTTTATGAACTAGGGTCAAGTTCAAATCCTCAGCAGCCTCCTCATGGTTCCTTGAATCAACCAAGATCAAGTTCTATTCCTGCTGTCAATCTAGCCCCATTACATCAGTTGCAGTCTCCTCGTGGTTCCTTTAATGAACTAGGGTCAAGTTCAAATCCTCAGCAGCCTCCTCATGGTTCCTTGAATAAACCAAGATCAAGTTCAATTCGTGCTGTCAATCAACCCTCATTGCCTCAGTTGCTGCGTGCTCGGATTATTGAAGAGCAACAAAATATGACTTCGAAAAATATTACAGTGCCTTTGACGCAATTGGGCAGGATTATGGGAATAAAAGGTGCAACAGTTAAATATATTGAGCAAGTAAGTGGAGCAACAGTGAGGCAGAACCAGAATGAAAAACTAAAATACACAATCCCCTTTGAAATCAGAGGAACTAAGTCACAAGTTCAGGTAGCTGAGGGCTTAATAATGGATGCGATGGATAGGTTTCTTTATGTCCCAGGTAATGGATCTTACAGTCTATTTGGCACAGATACACCCGACCCCTCACGGGTCTTAAAATGTATCGGAATAAGAGCAAGTCGAATGGATGTTACACTCACTTGTGGCTCTAGCTTATGCAGCAAAAGGGGAGAATTAATCCAGTATATAAAATCCAGATTCATCTCCCCACCAATTGTGGTGGTTAACTTTCCTGAAAGACGTAACTTTGCAATTGTTTAGGTGGTTGGAACCAACAAAGTTATCGCTGAAGTGAATCACCTTATTGATCTTGTAGAAGACATCCTTAGTACTAGGAGTGGTCCTGGTTCGACCTCAAGGAATGTCATTGCTGCTCCTGTTGGTGGTGAGTCCGAGGGACCGGCCAATACAGCTGCAGGGGATATATTATCTGCAACTGATGCAGATGAAAAACAAGGTGAGGAAGAGAATGCTGATACTTCCCAAGATGGAAACACTGGAGGAAGTTCAAGTGCGCGATAATGTTTCAAAAGATGATGACATTGAGGCTTTCTTTGGTGATCATTTTCACCTCAGGGAATCTCTAACTGAATTCATACTGTTCTAATGATGTCAGATGGATTTTGCTAAAAATTTTAACAGGGAGTCATTATAGTATATAGGAGAGTATTAAGAGCAAGTAGTAGTACAGTGTGTAATACAGGATTTATCTAGCATTATACTTTACTGTAAATAAGCAGGTGATATTAGTATTGCTTATCAAGGAATAATGAGTCGTTTAGAATGTAATACATAGAAAAGAAAACAAAGGATGTAGATAATTCTCAATTAGCATGTATTGTAAAAACTGAGTGTTATGAAATGATGCCTCTTTTGCTGGTGTACACCCTTGCATAATTTCTGATGATAAAAACAAAGGTCATTCTGATGATACAAAGCTGCCTTATGTTCTTCTGCATCAAAGAACTATGAGTGGTCCTGGTTCGACCTCAGGGAATGTCACTGCTTGTCAGTACAGCTGCAGGGGATATGTTATCTGCAATAGATGCAGATGAAAAACATTCTCTTTTGAACACTTGATAGGGATCATGTCAGACCTTTCTAGATCTACGCTAGGTCTCTTTGTTGTTTTTTTTTCCTTGTTAGTATTGTAATTGCGATTTTGTGAGTTTCACTTGTATCTTAAAACTAGCCAATCTAATAAGATAGCATACTCGTGTAGTCTCCCCCTTTATACTACAATTTCTATCTGCAATTCGTTCGCAAAGGGCTTACATCAGAACTCTAAAATTAGTCCTGCTGATGTTCTATTATTGCTTGATTGCCTTCTATGTGATAGTCTGCTCATATCCTTCCTTTGCAAGCTATCAGTACTTAAAAAATTGAAATACTTTATGCATGGTAATTAAGGTGTGTATCAACTCCATAGATTTGTGTCCAAAACAATAAAAAACTTCGTAGATCACTTTTGTAGTAACCCGGTTAGATATTTTCTCAAGCATAACAAAAACTTGGAGGCAATCACATTTTGGCCTAAAAGATGCAGAAAAATAAATCAACCAGCTTGAATAGCAAATTTGGTTTCAGACCGAGGCGGCATTCCAAATTCCAAAGCAGGGTTATTTTACTTGCCACAAGGAATATGTTCATGCCACAAGGAATATGTTCATCTCTGCATAATCCTAAGCGGGCTAAGCCATTATTTTTCTGAAACAGAATCACAGCAGTTGCAGTTGAGCATGCAACATTGCAACTACCTGTGATAAAAATCATAAGATAAACGTCACCTGCTAACAAAGTTCTTTGGTGAATTCAACATAATGAAGCAGAAAAATATACTGACAGTAATATATATAAACCAACTCCCAAATTGTTAGTAACACTAAAGTTACCACTTATCATACATGACTAGAAGATGTCCAAAACTGATCAGTTCAGTTTTTTTTATTGAATCACTTCTAAAGGAACATGAATTTTCTTGAGAACAGACCCATAAAACATTATCTGAAAGCACATGAATGTAGAAACACAATATATGTTAGCTGAAAGATACGAAAGCTCAAATTCCAGCAAGCACAAGAGAGGGAATGGGGAGTATCAGAAATCTGAATTGACAGCAAAACTCAAAACCGTAATACTAATACTACTGTCAGATGAAATCTTCAAACTCATATCAATGAAGGTTTACTTATCATTTCCTCTACTTGCTCGAAATAGATGCCTAATTCTTAGTTTGAGCATAACACTACCTTAAACCATAATTATAATTACATACAATATCTAGGCAATTAGTACATCATTAAAGAAAAGCCAACACCAACCATAACTAATTCTAAGTACTGCCAAATTACAAAAGATAAATAATAGTCAGCTTTTACCTTCATCTAAATTAAGCCTATATAATATCCAGATTAGTATTGTTGCTTATCAAGGAATAATGAGTCTTTTAGAATGTAATACATAGAAAAGAAAACAAAGGATGTAGCTAATTCTCAATTAGCATGTATTATAAAAACTGAGTGTTATGAAATGATGCCTCTTTTGCTGGTGTACACCCTTGCATAATTTCTGATGATGAAAACAAAGGTCATTCTGATGATACAAAGCTGTCTTTTGTTCTTCTGGATCAAAGAACTAGGAGTGGTCCTGGTTCGACCTCAGGGAATGTTACTGCTTGTCAGTACAGCTGCAGGGGATATGTTATCGATAATGTTTCAGAAGATGATGATATTGAGGCTTTCTTTGGTGATCATTTTCACTTCTTTCAATTTTGTAGCTGTATGATGTCTTTTACCGAATTCACAAGTGTATATAGGAGAATATAACAAGCAAGTGGTAATATAGTGTATAATACAGGGTTTGTCTAGCATTTACATGATATTTTACTGCAAATAGGCAGGTGTTATTAGTATTGTTGTAAGGATGTACTCAATTAGCATACACCGAGTTCCTGCCTTTGTTTAAACATCAGTTACATTCGTCTTTGCATAATTTCTGGTTTAATTTCCTTATATTATAAATCAGTGAAAGCAATGTATGTATGCCACTTTTTGTTTGTCTCAAAACATAACTACCTTACCCTCATCGAGATTAAGATTGAGAATGATGAGTAAGGCAAAAAGAATTTAGAGAGGATTTGTTCGTTTATGAAAATCTTCTAGTAAAAAACTAACAACCAAAAGATACAAGTAACATACCAAGTATAATTTAAACTGTCATGTATTATTGAAAAACAAACATCTAATCCTTTGGATTACACAAATTTAAATCAAAACATGAAATGTATCATGAATTAGGAGACTCAACCCAGGTAAATGGTGTATATTTGGCAACATCTGATGAATGATCATTGTAAAAACGACGCTCAAACTTGCTACTTGCTAAATTGTAAACACAATGATCTCTACCATCACGTCCAGGTCCCTTGCACGGACCATGCTCTTGAATATCAACAAAGTAAACACAATTAGACATAAAGCCATTGGCAAGAGAAGGAGATACCTCCACTGAAAAGGAAGAGTTATTTGGACCTATGAAAAATGCTCTATTTCCCAATCTTGACACTTCCTTGACCTTTCCATTATCAACATTCAACTCAAGTAGCTCAAATCTTGTAGTGCATCGCCGTGGTTTATATTTCATCGCAAAATATCGAACCACTTGACCTATAATCAACAATTGGCCTTGAGACTTGACTAGGTAATAGAAGAAAAAATGACCAAGTAAGGTGATCAAGCCCTTATTTGACGGCGACTTGGCTTCTTGCGCACGTCTGATATAAGATAGATTAGTCACGGCTCGAAAATGAGGACTGCCTTGTGCTGTCTCAAATTTCACAATCCAACCATAAATATTTGTGCCATAAAACTCTCCTTGGTAAAAAGTTACACCAAGGCAAACCGAGAACAGAAACTTTTCAATCGAGTCCAGGCTACATGCTTCCAATCCAAAATATGGATCAGGAACATATGGATTTGTTACACGAATCCAACTAGCATCACCATTCCTCCAGTAAACCAGATTCGAAGGAGGCGGACCTGTGCAAAGAGGCTCAGCGAAGGATACAAACACAATGAAATCACTAGTGGTTGAGGGGTTGGCCGATAAGGTGAACTTACAACATTCATCTGCATGATTATAATTATGAATATTTGGAAGCTTTATTATGACATTCGAGTATGGGTTCAAGAGAGATACATGGCCTCTTTCCGATAACACAAGCAACCACCCATACGAAGATAACAACCTTTTTGGGTCACGTCTTATTTTTAAAAAATACTTAGGAAGGTTAACTTGATAAACCATTTTCTTAGATAAGCTGTACAAACGACGCCTTCTTGTTGAGTAGGCGTCTTTTTCATTTTCTGATAGCATCAACCATGGAAGTGTATGCGATTCTTTTACATTAGCTCTCAACTTTGCTGCCTTCGCGGCTAGTCTCCAATGGCGACAAATTTTTTGTAAAGTCTCAAAGTCTTCGTAGAATTCCACATGCTCTACAATTTTAGTCACTATCTCTTTTACCAAGTTACCCCAATCTCTCATCTTTCATTCACACTTCAACGTACTCAAATCTAATAACAATCCAAAAATATATATTTGCAACTTATATAAGTCATTATACATAAAAACATCACAATAAATAAAGGACAAGCACAATATAGTAAGCCAGGGGTGCTAGCACAATAGTCACAAATAGTCAAATACACTAATAAATTATCACTTCACAGCAAATTAAAGCATATGTATTCTTTCATTCAACTCGAAAACTATCAGCACACAAATTTAATCTAATTTTGTAGACCATGATATATGTACCTGGATACAAAGGGTATTTTTAGCTTAAAAAAATATCGAATGAGAAAAAAAAAAAAAAAAAAAAAACGCACACCATTGGATGCTTCTATGTGCATCCGGGGTGTATATAAAATAAAAGGTTTCGCCAATTTAAAACAAAACATTAGAAAAATCTGAAAACTTTGAATTAAAAACAAGCAAAGACGAAGGAACTATTGGCAAAGATAATTACCAACGACTTAAAAAGTAGGTTGTTTTCGAATCCTGCTCAACTTTGAGCCCTTCAATTCCTGTGAAAATGCAAACAAAAATAGGGTTTTAGAATTATGATTCAATCTTAGGTTAAGAGCTTATCATAATTTAGGGAGAAAATGTCCAATTTTATAGTGCCATACACAACATTAAACTCACAAGAAATTTAGGATAAAACGACTTGATGAGCCTTTACCATTAAACACACATATATATAGGCTTACAATATTAATCTAACTAGCCAAAACTCCTAACAAGATATATATAAAAATACACAAAATTTATCTAGCTCAACATAATTATATCCTAAATCCTAACATTAAAACCCAAATTTTATTCAAAATATTATCTTCTCAACCAACTATTGAATAAAATAAGTGTTATGATATTTTATAACCTTAATTAATACGGAGTAATTATAAAGTATGATGAGATTTAAATTTACAAACAATACTACATCATCGTACCTTTTTTTTTTGACGGGAAACATCATCGTATATTGTAGGGGTGCTAACAAGCTAAGCCGAGCCTAGGCTCAGTTCAAGCTCGAAACTCCTAAAGGCAAGCTCGGCTTGGCTCAAGGCTCGATCAAGGTTTGTTGTACTCCAAAATACAAATTAAATCTGTATAGACAGACAATCTACCGCTAAAAAAACACAATTGAAATTTTGTTGCACTCAAAATACATTAAAACCTCTGTTTTTCTCTTTCAAAAAAAAAAAAAAAAAAAACCTCTGTTTTTCAAAATTAAAAAATCCAAAGAAAATTCTTTCTTTCTTTCCTCTGCACTCAAAATACATTAAACCCAATCATTTTCATCTTCGAAAACTGTAAGCGCCATGGAAAGAAACAAGAGAAAGTTGGAAGAAGACGAAGACAACAATGATCAAGTATCTGAACCCATCACCTCTGCTTTAAGATTTTCTACTCATTTTTGTAAAAAAAAATTACTGTTTTTCTTTAATTATTTCGATTTTCTGGGTTGATTAGACGTTCTGTATTGCTTGTTAATGGTGGATTATGGGAGTACATTAATTAAGAGGGTTTTAAATTATTGTTTCATTTAACTTTGTCATACTGTAAAACAATTTCTTGGTATAAATCTTGTAACAAATTATGAAATTGATTACTGTATTCAAATTTAATGGGTTTCTTATACCTTTTCAACAAGTGAATAATGGTAAAACAATTGATTATTGTGGGTTATTTGATTTTTGGGTATATCAGTCGAATGAAATGGAAAGCAAGAAGAGAAAGTTGGAAGAAGATGATAACAACAATGATCAAGTAAGATTTTCGACTCTTATTCTTAGAATTTTGTTGTTTTTCTTAGAATCAAGTAATAATTTGATATTATTTTTTGCATTTTCCATTTTCATAGTTGATTATAAAATTTGTACAGCTTATTAATGCGATAGAATTAAATGGGTGTTCAATTTATTGGTTCAATCAACTTATCATATTTTCGAACAGTATCTTGATATAAATTCTATTGCTTAACATAAGAATCTTGGTTATATAGTTCCTTAATTTGATTGATTACTGCATTTCGTTTTACTGGGTTATTTATATAATACCTTCTTAATTAAATGGTGTTGAGTTTGGACATATATACATGTTGTTTCTTCTTGGTTGGTTTGTGGTTATTGATTTACTTGAAATTCATGTATTAAGTAGTTGTTTAATTTCTGGGTTTTTCAGTTGAATCCTGTAGTTATTAGTGAAGTTGGGAGCGGAAGCAGAACAGATGAATAACAGCAGTTAGTGGTAGCTTCTAATCAGGCCTTACCATATCTTGGTTTTGATCCTGTTTTCAATCATGCCCTGTTGATGTATCAGTGGCAGCCTTATTTTGGTTCCCTGAATCAACCTGCATCGCTTCAGCAGCCTAGTGGTAGTTCCTTGAATCAACCATGGTCAAGTCCAATGCTTAATTTTGATCAGTTTCAGCCTCATTGTGGTTCCTTGAATCAACCAAGTTCAAGCTCAAAGGCTGCTGTCAATCGACCCCAATTGAGTCAGTCGCAGCCTCATCGTGGTTCCTCGAATCAACCAAGTTCAAGTCCAATGCCTTTGTTCAAACGAGCCACATTGGATGAGTTGCAGCCTCCTCGTGATTCCTTGAATCAACCAAGGTCACGTTCAAAGGCTGCTGTCAATCGGTTCCGATGGAATCAGTTGCCGCCTCGTCGTGGTTCCAGGAATCAACAAGGTTCAAGTTCGGGCTGCTGTCAATCAATCCCAATTGCATCATCAGGTGCAGCCTCGTCGTGGATCCTTGAATAAACCAATCAGGTCAAGTTCAAAGCCTCTTTTCGATCGAGCCCAATTGGATGAGTTTCAGCCTCATCGTGGTTCCTTGAATCAACCAAGGTCAAGTTCAAAGCCTGCTGTCAATCAACCCTCATTGCTTCAGTTGCTGCCTTCTGGTGGATCCTTGAATGAACCAGGGTCAAGTTCAACTTCTGGTCTCAATCGGGTCCCATTGCATGAGTTTCAGCCTCCTTGGAGTAATGAAGCACAACAAAATCCCCTTCCACCATCTAGGAGTACTCAAGAGCCTGACCTTCAGTTAACATTGATGACTTCGCAGCAGGTTTGTTTTTTATACTTGAGTTAACAATGCACTGTCCTGTCACTGACGAAAGTTATTTCGTTGAAATGGCCTGAATTTGATCCTGTGCTACTTTGTATATGATGAAATGCACTACTGTAAAAGGTTTGTTGTGGATAATCCTATTCTGATACTTTCTTGTGTTTGGAATGCCAGTCTTCGAGTTCAAGAATTTGGGCTGGTCTAGTGAATCATCTCTCAGCTAATATTCGAAGTCTGAATGCTGAGTTATATGCTATGGAGCAAGCAGTTTGTGCAGCCAATGTTCTGCCAGCAGGAGTTTTTCAAGATAGTGGTGACTACAGAAGTCAACTTCAAGGGATAAATGGTGAGTTAGATTTGATGCAAACACGAATAAGAGAATTAAGGGAAAATATGACAATGTCTTTTCCTTCAGTTGATCCAATGCCTAGTATAGTTAGTTCTCATCAGGGAGGCGGAAGTACATCGAGTAATGCTTTGTCCTCGAGAGCTCAAGAAGATAGAAACAAAGGTCATTCTGATGATGCAAAGCTGTCTTTTGTTCTTCTGGATCAAGAAACTAGGAGTGGTCCTGGTTCGACCTCAGGAAATGTCATTGCTGGTGGTGAGTCCGTGGGACCGTTCAATACAGCTGCAGGGGATATGTTATTTGCAACTGATACAGATGAAAAACAAGGTGAGGTAGAGAATGCTGATACTTCCCTAGATGAAAACACTCGAGGAGATTCCAGTGCGCCATAATGTTTCAGAACATGATGATATTTGAGGCCTTCTTTGGTGATCATTTTCACTTCTTGGAACCTTAATTGGGTGATAATATTTCGATTTTGTAGCTAAATTTCATGATTACTCTATCTGAATTCATACTGTTCTAATGATGTCAGATGGAATTTGCTGAAAATTTTGACAGGAAGTCATAAGTGTATATAGGAGAGTATAAAAAGCATAGTAGTACAGTGTTAAATACAGGATTTGTCTAGCATTTACATGATATTTTACTTAAAATAAGCAGGTGTTATAAGTATTGTTGTTTGTCAAGGAATAATGAGTATTTTAGAATGTAATACATAGAAAAAAAACATAAGGATGTAGTTAATTCTCAATTAGCATGTATAGTAAACACTGAGTTCCTGCCTTTGTACAAACATCAATTATGTACGCCTTTGCATAATTTGTGCTTTAACTTCCTTATGTTATAAGTCAGTGAAAGCAACCTATGCACTGATGCATTTTTTGTTTGTCTCAAAACACAACTTTCTCCGTCACTAGAAATTTATATCCAAACAAAACCTATGTTATTGTTATCCAAACAACTTTTTTTTCTTAAACTAGCACAACGCCTATTGTTCCAATTGGTCATGCTAGGTACATTGATCATATTTTGTTTGTCTCAAAACCACCAACTTTGCTGACTTAAATTCTCCTCTCTACAATATTTGTTCCCAATTCCCTTATTATCTCCATACCTTAACAAACCAAAGAATATTAAGACCCCTTTCTCTTATCCCTATTTATCCTCTCTTATCTTTGTTAACCAAGTTGTGAATGAAACTTTGAACCAAATTGCATTAAAAAAAAAAAAAATCGTCCATACTTTTAAAAAGAATAAGCAAAACAATCAATAACGAAGGTAATAAAGTAAAGTTGATAATGTTGACCTAGCTTGAAAATCGTCTAGGCTAAGGCCAACATGCTCCTCTTTTTTTTCTTTCTATAATCTAAAATTTAGTTTATAGTCATATTTTGGCTCAGCTCGAAAAACTAGTTACTTTTGACCCTAAATAGCGAGTTTGACCACAAGTTTATTTTGGCCAAACTTGGGTTCAGCTTGGCTCAATTGCTTAGTTCAAAATGAGCCAACTTATTTCACTAAAGCCCGGCCCATGATTAAGTCTAGAATAAGTTAATTAATTTCTTGCCAAGCTAGTGCATACTGAAGGGATGTTCAATTGTTCACAAGTCGAGCCAAGACCAAGACTAGGTAGGCTCAGCTCGACTTGTGAACATCCCTTCAGTATACACTTGGTTAACTCCTAAAGGCAAATTCGTCTCGGCTCGAGGCACGATCAAGACTTGTTAAGCCCAAAATTAGCATTTAGCAAGGTGTCAAATCGACCAATCCATTGCCATTGTATAGCGTATACTGTATAGTGAAATCCGTATAGATATTCTACCGCTAAAAAAAATACAATTTAAAATTTTTTGCACTAAAAAACATTGAAACCTCTGTTTTTCAAAAATTAAAAAACGAAAGAAAAATTCTGATTGTGAATTCCATGGCAAGCAATAAGAGAAAGTTGGAAGAAGATGATCACAACAATGATCAAGAAGATGAGCACAACAACGATCGAGTAAGATTTTGATCATATTTTCCATTCTTATTATTAAAATCATGCTATTTTTCTTAGATTATTTTTTTGTCAGTTTTTCATTTTCTTGGTTGATTATACAATTTGTACAGCTTATTAATGGATGATAATGCAAGAAAATTAAATGTGTATTTAATTTATTGGTTAATTTCTTGTCCAAAAAAAAAAAAAAATTATTTTTTAATTCAACTTGTACTGCTTAGTACATGAATCTTGGTTATGCATTATGAATTTCGGAATTCCTGTTTCTTCCTTTGTTTGATTGATTACTGCATTTCGATTTACTGGGTTGTTTATATCATACCTTCTTAATTACTCAATAATGGAGGAATATATAAGTGGGAAAAAAAAAAAGTAAATGGGTGTTGAGTTTGATGGATCATACAACTTAGTATATTGTAAACCAAATTAATGAGACATATACACATGTTGTTTGTTCTTGGTTGGTTTGTAATTATTGATTTTCTTGAAATTCATGTATTAAGTGGTTGTTTGATTTCTGGGTATTTCAGTTGAATCCTGTAGTTAATAATGAAGTTCGCAGCCGAAGCAGAACAGATGGAGGTACTGGTGTAGAACAACAGCAGTTGGTGGTAGGTTGTATCTGATTAATCAAGCCTGTATCTGATTAATCAAGCCTTATCATATCAGTTGGCGCCTCGTTTTGATCCTGATTTTAATCGTGCCCCTTTGTTGCAGCCTTATCTTGGTTCCCTGAATCAACCAGGATCAAGTTCAAATCCTTCTTCTAATCCAGGCCAATTGCTTCAGCAGCCTAGTCGTGGTTCCTTGAATCAACCAAGATCAAGTTCAGTTCCTGCTGTCAATCGAGCCTCATTGCATCAGTTGCAGTCCCCTCGTGGTTCCATGAATCAACCAAGGTCAAGTTCAAAGCCTGCTGTCAATCGAGCCTCATTACATCAGTTGCAGTCTCCTCGTGGTTCCATGAATCAACCAAGGTCAAGTTCAAAGCCTGCTGTCAATCGAGCCTCATTGCATCAGTTGCAGTCTTCTCGTGGTTCCTTGAATCAACCAAGGTCAAGTACAAAGCCTGTTGTCAATCCACCCCCATTGCTTCAGTTGCTGCCTCCTCGGAGTGAAGAAGTGCAACAAAATCCCCTTCCACCATCTAGGAGTACTCAAGAGCCCGAGCCTGACCTTCAGTTAACCTTGATGACTTCGCAGCAGGTTTGTTTTTTATTCCTGACACAAGCTTATTAAGGACTTCAACAAATTTAACAGCAGCAGATCTATGTTGGACTTTGGACATGTGTAGTATCTTGTATGCAGTACTATTTGAAACTTTGTCACACATGAAATTTGGGCAACTCTAGTTTACACTGGTATATGCAATGCACTGTCCTCATGTCCTGTCACTGACGAAAGTTGTTAGAAGTTTATTCATTGAAAGTTGTGCTACTTTGTTTACGAAATGCACTGATATAAAAGTCCTATTCTGATACTTTGTTGTGTTTGGAATGCCAGTCTTCGCATCCGAGTTTGTGGGATAGATCCTTGCAAGATCTAATAAATGCTCTCTCAGCTAATATGCAAACTATAAATGCTGAGTTACATACTATGGAGATAACAGTTGCTCCAACCAATGTTCAGCCCTCGAGAGCTTTTCTAGAAAGCGATTGCACAACCCAACTTCAATGGATACATAATGAGTTAAATTTGATGCAAACACAACACAGAGAATTTATGGAAGATATGGGAATGTCTTTACCTTCAGTTGATCCAATGCCTTGTACAGTTAGTTCTCAAGAGGGAGCTGGAAGTACTTCAAGTAATGTTTTGCTCCCGAAAGCTCAAGATGATAAAAACAAAGGTGATTCTGATAATGCAAAGCTGCCTGTTGTTCTTCTGGATCAAGGAACTAAGAGTGGTCCTGGTTCGACTTCAGGGAATATCAATACTGGTGATGAGTCCAAGAGACCGGTCAATACAGCTGCAGGGGATTCAGATGAAAAACAAGGTGAGGAAGAGAATGCTGATACTTCTGAAGATGGAAACACTAAAGGAAGTTCAAGTGCGCGATAATATTTCAGAAGATGATGATATTGAGGCTTTCTTTGCTTATCATTATCACTTCTTGGAGCCTTAATTGGGTGATAACATTTCAATTTTGTAGCTAAATTTCATGATTTCTCTAACCAAATTCATACTGTGTAATGATGTCAGATGGAATTTGCTGAGAATTTTAACAGGAAGTTTTAAGTGTATATAGGAGAGTATAAAAAGCAAGTAGTAGTACAGTGTGTAATACAGGATTTCTCTAGCATTTACATGATATTTTACTGCAAATATGCAGGTGTTATTAGTATTGTTGTTTGTCAAGGAATAATAAGTCTTTTAGAATGTAACACACAGAAAAATTAAAAAACAAGGATGTAGATAATTCTCAAATTAGCATGTATGATATTTCCTCATATTATAAATCAATGTAAGAAATCTATGCATTTTGTGATGCATTTTTTGTTTTGTCTCAAAACACAACTACCCCCATTACTTACTTTTTTTTTTTTTTTTTTTTTTGACAAATGAGCAAAGGAAGATTATATAAAAGCTGCTTTGTGGGCATGGAATGAGCGAATTTGTTACTAACAAAACAAAAAGAGCAAAAATAAAAATTCTGAAGTAGAGCTAAAAAGTCATTCACAATCACTTGAGTTGCTGAGAGTTGTTTTGCCTTTCCACATAGCATATTAACCAGGTTGAAGCAATCAGATTCCACCTCTAAAGAACGAAACCTAACCTCATAAGCATACTTCCATATCTTGTTCCAGAACCAGCTTTCTTTCATGTACATGTTAATTGTTAAGCTTCAGGATCCTCACTTTGGTATGACTTCAGACTAATTTTAATTTCTTGAACTAGCATAACGCGTGCGGTCCTAATTGGTTATGCTAGGTACATTGATCGGTTGGTTCAGACTTCAGAGCTATGTTTGTTGGTTACACACTTACATGCCAGTTATGTAGCTAATTAGTTAATGTTCCAAATGCCAAGGACATTTTAATTTGAAGATTGATATTTACCACATATGGTATAGAATTGTGTGTTGTATGTTAACTTGTTATAAATACATGTTAGTTTTGTGTAAGAGAGGGTTCATGTTACATTCAATAAATAAAAAAGCAAACTTGCAAATTTGAAAAAGGATATATTGAAAAAAAAAATGTACCAATAGCTCAATATGTTGGGGTTATTGAATAAAAAAGCACCCCACATTTCCCAACTTAACAAAGACATGAGTAACTAACTCTTATACGCACACTATACAACAAGTGAACCCTTATCGTGCAAAAGTATCAGCTAAACTCCACATAGTTCAACATATGGTACAATGGTACATTACATAAACTATAGCAATATTCAATGTTGTAAAATTGAAATCTATAAAATATTTCCATTGAGGGCTCATAGTTTAATTAAAGAAGGCCAATAAGAATACACGACACAAACTATAAAGTATAAATGACGAAGCAACGAAATCCGGTCATAAGTAAAATTATTATACTAAATTTTCATAAAGTATAAATACCGAAACAACGAAATTCGGTCATAAATAAAATTATTACCCTAAACTTTCTTCTCTTCTCCTCCGTTCTCTTACCTTTTGATAAATACCTAGCCAAACTCCTAATTGTAATAATAAAAAAAAAAAAAAAAACCGACCCAACCTATAATAAAATTTATAAATGTATTTTACCGCTCAAAAACAGATATTCAATTCTCTTGCTCTCAAAACATTGAAACCTCTGTCCCCCCCCCCCCCCCCCCCCCCCACACACACACACAATAAAATAAAATAAAATAAAATAAAATCAATCTTTTACTGATAAAACTTATTGAAATTCATTTTCAACTTTGAAGATTGTAATTGCAATGGAAACCAAGAAGAGAAAGTTGGAAGAAGATGACTACAACAATGATCAAGTAAGATTTTGATATTAATTTTTGCATTTTCCATTTCCCAATTTCTTAGTTGATCATACAATTTGTACAGCTTATTAATGCGAGAGAATTATATGGGTGTTCAATTTATTGGTTCATTCAACTTGTCATAGTTTAAAACAGTTTCTTGGTATAAATTTCACTACTTAATATATGTGTAAGAATAAGTGAAATACTCCCTTGAGGAGATTATTGTCCTTCCTTCCTTTTATATAAAAGTGCCTTACAACCTATAATATCCACTATATATGGAAATACAATATTACACTTAATTACAAAATCAATCACTATGCCTTACAGCCTATAGTATCCACTATGTATGGAAATACAAGATTACACCTAATTACAAAATCAATTACTATGCCTTACAACCTATAGTATCCACTACATATGGAAATACAAGATTACACTTAATTACAAAATCAATTACTATGTTTTACAGCCTATAGTATCCACTATATATGGAAATACAAGATTACACCTAATTACAAAATCAATTACTATGCCTTACAGCCTATAGTATCCACTATATATGGAGATACAAGATTACACTTAATTACAAAATCAATTACTATGCCTTACAACCTATAGTATCCACTATATATGGAAAACAAGATTACACTTAATTACATAATCAATTACTATGTTTTACAGCCTATAGTATCCACTATATATGGAAATACAAGATTACACCTAATTACAAAATCAATTACTATGCCTTACAGCCTATAGTATCCACTATATATGGAGATACAAGATTACACTTAATTACAAAATCAATTACTATGCCTTACAACCTATAGTATCCACTACATATGGAAATACAAGATTACACTTAATTACAAAATCAATTACTATGTTTTACAGCCTATAGTATCCACTATATATGGAAATACAAGATTACACCTAATTACAAAATCAATTACTATGCCTTACAGCCTATAGTATCCACTATATATGGAGATACAAGATTACACTTAATTACAAAATCAATTACTATGCCTTACAGCCTATAGTATCCACTATATATGGAAAACAAGATTACACTTAATTACATAATCAATCTCTATCAATTACATTGATTTTTTGGCATAAATTAAGGCTTATATTATACATAAAATTATTTAAATTATACCCATTTAATTTTAATTACTTAATAATGGAGGATTAAGAAGGAAAATTAAATAATTGGGTGTTTAGTTTGATGGATCATGCAACTTAGCATATTGTTTAACAAATTAATGAGACACATATACATGTTGTTTCTTCTTTCTTAGTTTGTAATTATTGATTTTCTTGAAATTCTTATACTATCAGTATTTAGAGGTTGTTTGATTTCTGGCTATTTCAGTTGAATCCTGCAAATGTTGATGATGATACTGGTGTAGAGCAACAACAGTTAGTGGTAGCCTTTACAAGTAATCAAGGCTTACCATATCAGTTGCCGCCTCATTTTGATCTTGATCCTAATCGTGCTCCGTTGTATAGGCCACAACTTCATTTTGATCCTGATTTTAATCGTGATACGTTGTTTAAGCCACGACCTCATTATGGTGGTTTTGATCCTGCTCCGCAACTTCATTTTGGTTCCCTAAATCAACCAGGATCAAGTTTAAATCCTACTATTACTCAAGCCCCATTGCATCAGTCTCCGTCTCCTCGTGGTTCTATAAATCAACCAGGGTCAAGCACAAATTCTGCTTTTAATCGAGTCGTCCCATTGCATCAGTCTCAATCTCCTCATGGTTCCTTAAATCAACCAAGGTCAAGTTTAAATTCTACTTTCAATCAAGTCGTCCCATTGCATCAGTCTCAATCTCAGTCCGAGTCTCCTCATGATTCCTTGAATCAACTAGGGTTAGGTTCAAATTCTGCTTTATATCGAGTCCAATTATTGCATCAATCACAGCCTCCTCTTGATTCCTTGAATCAACCTAGGTCAAGTCCAAATTCTGCTTTCAATCAAACCTCATTGCATGAATTGCATCAGTCATCGCAACCTCCTCATGGTTCATTGAATCAACCTGGGTCAAGTCCAAATTCTGATTTCAATCAAGCCCCATTGCATGATTTGCATCAGTCGCAACATCCACATGGTTCATTGAATCATCTTGAGTCAAGTCCAAATTCTGCTTGCAACCAAGCCCCATTGCATGATTTACATCAATTGCAACCTCCTCATGTTTCATTGAATCAACTTGGGTTAAGTCCAAATTCTGCTTTCTGTCAAGCCCCATTGCATGATTTACACCAGCCGCAACCTTCTGATGGTTCATTGAATCAACCTGGGTCAAGTCCAAATTATGCTTTCAATCAATCTCCATTGCATGATTTGCATCAACCGCAGCCTCCTCATGGTTCATTGAATCAACCTGGGTCAATTCCAAATTGTTCTTTCAATCAAGCCCCATTGCATGATTTGCATCAGTCGCAACATCCACATGGTTCATTGAATCAACCTGGGTCAAGTCCAAATTCTGCTTTCTATCAAGCCCTATTGTATGATTTGCATCAGTCGCAGTATCCTCATGGTTTATTGAATCAACCTGGGTCAAGTACAAATTCTGCTTTCGATCAAGCCTCATTGCATAATTTGCATCAGTCGCAGCCTCCTCATGGTTCATTGAATCAACCTGGTTCAAGTCCAAATTCTGCTTTCAATCAAGCCCCATTGCATGATTTGCATCAGTCGCAACCTCCTCACAGTTCATTAAATCAACCTGGGTCAAGTCCATCTGTTTCCTATCAAGCCCCATTTCATGATTTGCATCATCCGCAGCTTCCTCATGGTTCATTGAATCAACTTGGGTCAAGTCCAAATTCTGAATTCTATCAAGCCCCATTGCAAGATTTGCATCAATCGCAGCCTCCTCATGGTTTATTAAACCAACAAAGGTTAAGTCCAAATTCTGCTTTCAATCAAGCCCCATTGCATGATTTGCATCAGTCGCAGCTTCCTCATGGTTCATTAAATCAACTTGTGTCAAGTCCAAATTCAGCTTTCGATCAAGCCCCATTACTTGATATGCATCAGTCGCAGCCCCCTCATGGTTCATTGAATCAACCTAGGTCAAGTCCAAATTCTGCTTTCTATCAAGCCCCATTGCATGATTTGCATCAGTCGCAACCTCCTCATGGTTCATTGAATCAACCTGGGTCAAGTCCAAATTCTACTTTCTATCAAGCCCCATTGCATGATTTGCATCAGTCGCAGCCTCCTCGTGGTTCCTTGAATCAACCAGGGTTAAGTTCAAATTTTGCTTTAAATCAAGCGCCATTGCATCAGTCGAAGCCTCCTCGTGGTCCCTTAAATCAACCAGGGTCGAGATTAAATCCTGCTTTAAATCAAGCGCCATTGCATCAGTCACAACCTCCTCGAGGTTCCTTGAATCAACCAAGGTTAAGTTCAAATCATGCTTTCAATCCAGCACTATTGCATCACTCACAGTATCATCGTGGTTCCTTGAATCAACAAGGGTCAAGATCAAATCCTGTTGTCAATCGAGCCCCATTGCTTCAGAATCTGCCTCCTCAGAGTAATGAAGTGCAGCATAACCCCCCTCCACCGCGTAGGAGTAATCGAGAGTCTGACTCTAAGTTAAGGTTGATGTCTTCACAACAGGTTTGTTTCTGATTCTTGACACATGCTTAGTAAGAATGAAAAACAAATTTTACACTTATGTAAATAATGTTTGGAAAGTGACATGAATAAAGAAAAAGCAGCAGATCTATGCTAGACTTCTAGTAGATCGAAATGCATTTCTTTATGAACTTACACAGTATCTTATATGCAATGCACCAATATGAAATCTCTTCACTCATGAAATTTATAACCATATCCTATACTACTTTAATTTATATGCAATGAACTATCTTGTCACGTACTCACGAAAGTAGTTAGAAGTTTTTTCTTAGAAATTTTTTATCCTATGCTACTTTGTATATACAATGCACTATTATGTCGCTCAAGAAAGTTGTTATAAGTTTATTCGTTGAAATGGCCTAAATTTGATTTTGTTCTACTTTGTATATGATCAAATGCACTAATATATAATGTTTGCTGAGGATAATCATACTCTGATACTTTCATGTGTTTGAAATGCCAGTCTTCGAATCATATGGGAAATAGGATTAATATGATGCTAGATCTAGTGAATGGTCTCAAAGCTAATATCGAAACTCTGGAGGCTGAGTTATATGCTATGAAGCAAACAGTGCAGCCAATTTTGCCTTCTACTGGTAACGCTGATTCAACCAATGTTCATCCCCCGAGTGCTTTTCATGGTGGTGGTGACTACAGAAGTCAACCTCAATGGACAAATGCTGATTTTAATTCGAGGCAAACAAAGAGGAGAGAATCAGAAGATAATATACATAAAATGATTCCTTCAGTTGATCGATTTGGTACAGTTATTTCAAGTAATGTTTTGCTCTCGAGAGCTCAAGATGGTGGCTATGATAATGCAAAGCTGCCTTATGCTCCTCTGGCTCAAAGAACCGGGAATGGTCCTGGTTCGACCTCGGGAAATATTATTGCTGGTGATGAGTCCGAGGGGCCGGTCAGTATGGCTGCAGGAGAAGTGTTTTCTGCAACTAATACAGGTGAGGAAGAGAATGCTGATACTTCCTAAGATGGAAACACTCGAGGAAATTCTAGTGCGCAACAATGTTTCAGAAGATGAAGTTATTGAGGCTTACTTGGATGATAATATTACAATTTTATAGCTGGATTTCATGATGTCTCTGACAAAATTCATACTGCTCTAATTCTACCAGATGGAATTAGCTAATTTTTTTTATATATATTTATATAGAGTATTAAAGGCAAATAGTACAGGATCTATCTAGCATTTACATGATTTTTGTGGTGTATAAAATTGACATTATTATAAGGGTAAAGATAATATAATACTATCATCTGTTGGTAAGATGTAGTTCAAAGAACACTATTTTGTGGTGTAATTGACAATATAATTAAGAAATTTGATGAATTTTGTTACATTTAATTCGCGTAGGTTAAAGTATTCCATTTGTTGATATAAATCATATTCTTTAGTGGCATAATTATATTATTACTCGTTATGTGAAGCTACTCATTATTCCAAAATTGTTTAATAATTTCGTTTGAACTTTATCCTTAAATGATGCTAAAAAAATTAAATCATCTTATTTTGAGGCATAAACAACTTTGGTTTACCTTGCGTCGTTGATTGACTGACCGAAAATAATACTTAGTGCCGCTTTTTTTAGTTGATACACACTCATCTTCTTTAGTAAGTTTATTTTTAATTGACACGTTTTATTTTTGGGTAAGTTTTATACCTTGCAATTACTAATGTCCCCACTTGCTTTACCATTTTTTCTCACTCTCTCCTCTCATTAATATGTGTGCCTAAAATGAACGTGTCAACTAAATAAAAATGAAGGAAAT
Source organism: Chenopodium quinoa (assembly GCF_001683475.1). Lineage (NCBI taxonomy): Eukaryota > Viridiplantae > Streptophyta > Magnoliopsida > Caryophyllales > Amaranthaceae > Chenopodium > Chenopodium quinoa. The sequence goes on from NW_018742914.1 coordinate 6,366,688, forward strand.
AGTTCAAATGACAAGGTTGTTTGTTTTATATGGTAATATATACTTTATAAGTGGACAATAATTTAAAAATTGGACAATATTGTAGTGGCCAAGTGCATTATTATAATATATGGTTCAGTTAATTACGGCGCTTGAGGAATAAGTTATTTCCTAAATAACTATCGTATTCCTACTAGCTAGGATTACTTAGGAGGTTATTTCCTACATAACTATATATATACCCCAAGATTATTAGATGATCATACAATTAATTATACTTCCTAAAAGTCAGAACCTAAATCTAAATGCACTTAAGGGATCTTAGATTGCCCATTATTTTAAGCTAATACACTCAAGATGGGTTTGATTTGTGGAGGTGGACTTTGGGATTGCACTTGCGGTTTTTGGTTATGTTTAAACTACAAATGCGCTTTATTTAAAGGTATAATAATCTTTAATAGAATATTTTATGCTTTATTAATCACTAGTTAAAGTCCCGTGCAATGCACGGATTTTAATAAATTACATAGTGAATTATAACATTAATATAACAATTATATACTAAAATAACAGAAAATTAATTACTGTAAAATATATACATATAAAAATATTTCATTTGAGTGCGTATGGAATAATATTATCAGCAAAATGGAAAGTAAATATTATAAGCTATAAATGTTTTTCATGAAAAAAGGAAAGATAAAAGTGGAGGGAAAATTTTTAATCAGTGAATGACATGTGTCATCACTGGTTTCGATTTTAGTATTAAGTTATTGATTTGAGTTGTACATAGATCTGGCATCTGGGCATAGATTGGTTTTTGGGGCATAATGAATTACTAACAAAGCTAACGTTCAATAGTCATTAAGGGTATTTGGTGCATATTTGTGAAAACTCAATGATATACAGTGAAAAATTGAAAACTTGGACATATTGTGAAATAACCATAAATATTCAATTTCAATGAATGACCGAATGAAAGCTATAATTCAAATGACAACATTACTGATTTTAGTGACCTACAGTTTATAAGTTGAAAATAATTGGTAAACTGCAATATATAGAACTGTATAAGGGTAGCTAAAAGATATGGTTCAAATGACAACATTACTGATTTTAGTGACCATATATTTTGTAAGTTGACAATAATTGATAAACTACACTATATAGTATGGAGTATAAGGGTAGCTAAAAGCTATAATTCAAATGACAACATTACTGATTTTAGTGACCATATATTTCATATTAAGTTGACAATAATTGATAAACAACATTATGTATATATATAAGTATAAGGGTAGCTAAAAGCTATAATTCAAATGACAACATTACTGATTTTAGTGACCATATATTTCATATTAAGTTGACAATAATTGATAAACAACATTATGTATATATATAAGTATAAGGGTAGCTAAAAGCTATAGTTCAAATGACAACATTACTAATTTTAGTGACTATATATATATATATATATATATATATATATATATATATATATATATATATATATACCGTTTATTAACCAATCTACCTTCAATTTACAAGGTTTGAATATATTTAATATGAGTAATATAGGAAAAAAAAAGAAGTTAATATGGAATATATTGATATGAATATATATACTTGATATGTCCAAAATAGTATATGGGACTAACAAATACAAATGCAGGAAGTTATAATTATAAAAACGAATCCAACAAGATTTCACGTATATGACTATTATATCTTATAAATTAATGGGAAAAAAAAAATTAAGGACAGAAGGAATATAAGGGCAGTTTAGTAAGAGTACCTTTCGATTTCAATGAATGGCCGAAACTAGTGTAGTTTTACTGACAATATATATTTTAAGATGATTTCAGTTATAAAATGGACTACATATATATCAAGAGGTCAATAATTTATGAACTGGGATATGGATTAGTATAAAGGATTAAAGGTAGATGTCAATAATAGAACCTTTTAATTGTATTGAATAGAAAGTTATAATTCAAATGACAGTATAGTTTATTACATATGACCATATATAATATATGGTGACAATAATGTAAAACTTTGACAATAGTAACTAAAGGGTAGCTTTTATAAGACTATTATATGAGAGCCAAACCCAGTCAATCAGGCTGATTGGCAAAATTTTGTCAATCAGTCGTCCTTGTGGGCCCACGCTGTACCAGATATTGCTTTTATTTTCAATTGTAATTCTCTTGCTATCTGATGGATTAATGCCGTTAATGTGGGCCCATAAAAGTCTCAAGAAACGGCATTAGCACCAAAGCAAACGACAAATTTTATCTTTTAATCCCAAATACGTGTTTCTTTGATTTAGCTATTTCCTCCATTGTCATCTCCTTTGTAAGAGGATTTCACTTCAAATGTTATTCAGATCTGATCCGATCAGATCTTACATTCACATCTCAGAGCTTATTTCGTCAGTCGATATTGAAGTTAGTTTGGAAGATGAAATAGGGGATCATCTCACTTCAAACGTTATTCAGATCTAAGGTTCAATTCGATTTTTTCAATTCGATTACTTGATCAAGTCATACCAGGTATTTCAATTTACTTCCTCTTCAGAAGAACCGAAATGAAATCACTTCCTTTAGAAGAACCCAAACACATGAAACGGCAGCTTAGCTCACTTCCATTTCGATTTTTAGTTTTGATATCATCGGAGAAGATGAAGATAGGTCATAATGCAATTGGGGGAATTTGAGATTGGGAAAGTGAAACACATTAACGACAGCAATTCACGTTATGTGTTTGGGACGTTTTAGGAAACTAAGCTTCGTTACGAAAGTAATTACAAAAATGGTTGCGTGGCAAAAGTATTTACAAAAATAAGCTTCTGGGGTAAACCGCTGCCTCGGGCAGCGTTTTACTTTCTATTTTTTTAAAAAAAAAATTCTGCTACAAAAACGCTGCCCCAGGCAGCGTTTTTATAGTTTGACTTTTTTTTTTCCTCGTTTATTTTTTTTAAAATTAATTAAAAAAAAAGGCAACAGCATAAAACGCTGCCCCAGGCAGCGTCTTATGCTTGAACATAAGACGCTGCCTGGGGCAGCGTTTTATCTGTATATGTTTACAGGTAAAACGCTGCCCCAGGCAGCGTTTTACCTGGTTGGCAGCACCAAACCAGTTTCTTGCCCCAACCCTCAACATCCTTCCAACACCACCCCCAACCTCCTTCCACCACCTCCAACCCCTTTCCACTACCGCCCTCCACCACCACCGCCTTCCACCACCACCACCACCTTCCACCACCACCTCCAACCATCACCTTCCACCACCGCCTTCCACCGCCGTCCACCACCTTCCACCCCGACCTCCCACCACCACAACCACCTTCCAACAACCGTCCACCACCACCTCCAACAACCTTCCACCACCACCACCTCCAACAACCTTCCACCTCACACCACTACCTTCCACCACCACCGTTGACAAGTCAATATATACATAAATCAAAACATATTGGGAAACAAAGAACATAACACACAAATGTTGACCGAAAAACATTTATTATATTAGAAATGTAAATGTTATATACCTAATCTATACAAAAATTTTACTACATGAAATAACTAAGCTAACACTATCCCGATTCATCTATCCGGGGCCATTGATCTAGGTCAGGTTGCTCGGCCCTCTGTCTGACACGCCGCCGCCTGTAATGAGTAATGGTGGTGAATGGGTCTAGAGGCGGGGGGGAGTCAGCTGGCTGGTATCTGGCACCTCCTGGGAGCCGGACGACGCAGTGCTGTGGAAGGTGTAGTCCTCTGAGAATGTCGGCGTCGTAAAATCACCTCCACAACTACTCTGTCCGAGCTCGAACTGCGAATGCATCGAGTGGCCATCATACGTGTCCCGTTGGGGGACGAGGTAGTCGTGTCCATATCGACGCAAGTTGGCCATGCCCATATCCCGAACCCGCTGGACCTCGTTCCCGGTGGGCCCGTCAGCCAGGCTAAGGGACAGCGCGTCAACCATCGATGCCATGTCTGCCGCCTGCAATAATCATTGATCAGTTATGCATAGAAACCTAAAAAGAGATGAAAATTAATCGGTTGGAAGTGAAACTCACATATCCATAAATCACGTCATATGCTGGATGGTAATGGGTGGAGGGAGGTGTGTAGCTGGGGTTGATGAAACGCCGGGTAATCCGCTGGTACCAGACCATGTACGGATCGTGAGGCTGGAGGACGCCCTGCATCGGTACACCGCCCACAACGAACTCCAGTCGGCGATGCCAGAGCTCTACGTACGCACGATGCTCCACCGACCAATCCGTCTCTGCCATTCCTCGTCGGTCAACCCCGTGCAAACGAGTGCTGGTGTCACATGGCTGAGGGACCGGCTGACGTATCCCATATTACCGCAAGACCCGGTCAGGGAGGTGACTCTCCACAACCTCAAAACAGATCACCGGGGTCCGAGCACGCCACTCTGCCTCATGCTCCAGCAAATGACCAAGCATGGCCTCCACTAACTTAGGAAGGTACGGATCCCATGTCACCTGCACATACACATAAAAAAAAACGTCAGTGAACGCTAAACACATCAGACAGTAGAATAATGAGTACAAGTGAAGAAATACCTGGTCCTCAGTAAGTCGATCGAAGGCGTCTCGGAAGTACGGTAGACTCCTCGCCGCATGGGAAAGTGTGAGTCTAGGGGCAACCCACCTGCATCCGTATGCCTCGTCAGGTGTAGGAAGAGGGGGAGCGTCGTACGCCTGGTACTGCTCGTCTTGATCCAGCTCCCCCGGTCGATGCCTGACTGGCCTACCTGGCCGCCCGACGTGGAGATGCTCCCAAGACCAGAACTGTTACACGAATTAAAACGTAAGTGTTTACTATTCATCTATTAAACTATTACACTAATTGGTGAGTTACCTGAAGGACGACCAAAGGACCTCCGATCTCGATTGCACCACGGTGGGACGCTCGGCATAGATGGCGATACAGTATCGCCAAACAAGCACTACCCCAGCTGTACGAACGGATATGGTCCCAGTCGTTGTCTAACAACTGCAGGTGTAGGAGCTGGACGGCATGTGAAATTGATCGTCGTTCAACATTCGACTAAAAGATCCCATCCCATATTCAGCCGGGGGAGTGTCGTGTGAGGGCACTTGCGGCTGTGTGTTGTTACCGGAAATAAATGTAGAATGTGGTTCTGCCCTGGTACTTTGTTGGGTACAAATAGGCACCATCTCCACATAAATCTCGGTGGGAACACCCTTCAACGCTACAACGCTCCTTAAAGCTTTCAAATGCTTATTCGAGGACACAGGTAACACTTGAACCCCATTCCCGGTCTCAAACCTCATTTTAATGTTTAGTTCAACACTCCCCGGGTTTGAACTAACGCTACTATGAACCTCGTTCATGAAATCACTGAAGGTCATGTTCGGTTCAAGTGTCAGTGGTTCCATATTTCCACCATTATACTCGACACGAGGTCCGTCAAACAAAAATTCACCTCCCCACCGGCACAACAAAACTACATTCTGTGCGGCCATATTCTACACAACAACCAAAACACATTACACTAAAACACACTAATCCATCTCTAAATCACATCCAACTAACCACTTTGGAACAACTAAGCATCACTAGGTCACCATTAACAAGCAATAATTCTAGAAATTCAAATACTTAACATCTTCAATATTTCAACACCAACAATTCTACATTATCCAAATTAATATTTAACAATCACAATTCATCAACTCAACCCTAAACCCCTAAATTCAACAAAAACCCCCAAAATTCAACATAAACCCTAGAAATTCAACAATTTAAGAAATTCAACAATAACCAATAATTCAACAACACTAACCAACAATTAAACAACACTAACCAACAATTCATGAATTCAACAACACTAACCAACAATTCAACAACAATATCCAACAATTCAATAATTCAACAACACTAACCAACAATTCAAGAATTCAACAAACATAACGAATAATTTGTAAATACTCAACTAATATTTAACCATACCTTGAATTGGATGTAATACGAAATTGGGTTGAAGAGGATTGAAGAGGAAATTTGGGAAGGGAAGGAAGAGGATTGCGAAGGAGGCGAAGGAATGAAGAGCAAACGTGATTGAAAACGAAGCTCGAGTTTCTGGTTTTACAACCAGACAGAAACGCTGCCTGGGGCAGCGTTTCATTAACAAGATAAGACGCTGCCTGGGGCAGCGTTTTATGCTGTTGCCTTTTTTTTTAATTAATTTTAAAAAAAAATAAACGAGGAAAAAAAAAAGTCAAACTATAAAAACGCTGCCTGGGGCAGCGTTTTTGTAGCAGAATTTTTTTTTTTAAAAAAAAGAGGGTAAAACGCTGCCCGAGCAGCGGTTTACCCCAGAAGCTTATTTTTGTAAATACTTTTGCCACGCAACCAAATTTGTAATTATTTTCTTCGGGAAGCTTAGTTTCCTAAAACGTCCATGTGTTTGACTAAGTTCACCGTTAGTCGGCAATTGACGTTACTCCCTTGGGTAAGTTAACCATCCACGTAGATTTACACATATCCCCCTACCCATGTGTAGTATTTACATAAATTGCCACCTGATGTGCAAAATAAGTCGATCAGGCTGATCGTCTTGTATTTCCTCATTATATGATATCTATTTGGTTATGGTCTTAACTCATTTGTGTTTACTACATTTTCTAAGTATAGTGATTTCTTTTTATCATTCTCTATCGATTATCATTGCTCTTGAGGCTGGGTTCAGGAACTTTGTGATGGAAACTGACAACATTGAGTTGTTTCATCGTATGAAAAAAGGTATTACGCCACCGAATGCCTTTGGGATTGTTGTTAAGGATATATTATGCTTAGGTAGAGAGTGTTCTTCTTGTCCTTTTTCCTTTGTTAAAGGACTAGGAAATGGCGTAGCCCATGATCTTGCTTTGCTTAGTAGTACTTTTAATGAGTTTCGTGTTTGACTTGAAGAGTATCCCCCGGAATTACATAAGGCGATTTGTAATGACCTTGAAAACTTGTTAGATTAATAAAGTGCTAAGCTTGATGTGTTGTACAAAAAAAAAAAAAAAATCAACCAAACTTCTGGTAACATTACAGTTCCAATAATAGTCCATTTCAAAGAAGTGTCCAAAACTATTTGCCAAACTAGAAACAATAGTTGCTAGACCATTCAACTTTCAACTAATATGACATAAATAGATACATATGAAGATAATATTTGGAATATACTGCCGTGAGACAAGGTTTGTGAGTTTATTCGAGCATGATTTTGCTCCTTTAGATTTGAGTGTGGTTTACTCTGAAAAACCAATAAGAGATTTTGTGCTTAATTTGACATATACACCAACACATACAGACTGATTCATCCCATATTGAACAAATGAATGCTATGAATTAACTCATAAACCAGTTTCATCACTTATCAAGCAAATTAATGCAATCATTCAGCTCATAAACCAACCTTAAATAAATTAATACCACGCATTCAACCCGTTAATTAAAAATGGAGCAAGTGTTTAAAAACATTTAGATTTAGACTCAATAACTGAACTTTAAAAATTTACCCCCGACTTGACTTTTAAAATTGACCCGAACCAATCCATTTATCCGAATTGGGACCCCACCAACACATTTGTTTATTCAATAAACCTTGTGCTGGGAAGAGAATTACCCCTCTTTCTCCTCTCTCTTCTCAGACCTCCCTGTAACTCACGGCTTCACTCCTCCACCAGCGGCTTCCCTCACTCCACCAACGGCGGCTAGTTCCCTCGCTCCTCCACCAGCGGTAATTTAAATAACAAAAAGCTAATAATTTAATAATCCCTTTTGTTATTACCACTAATTTGAATCAGTTAATCGGGTTTTTAGGTTTGATTTTGGAAACCAATTCCTGGGTTTTTATACTTGTTCTTGTTTTAATTTTTCTGGGTTTAGGTTAATAAGTTATGCTTTTTCAACTGTTAATTAACTGTTGTTCTACTTTTGCTCCATTTTATATTTCGATTGTTCTGCTTCATTTGAAAATTCTGTTGTTGTTGATTAAAATGTGGAGGAGTTTTACATTCTGAAATTTCTATTTCTGTTATGTTTCTGCTCCTGCTTATGGTATTTTAGTCTGTGATTGAAAAAATATACAATCAGTTTTATTTTGTCAGCTAATTTACATTCCGAAATATGTGTTGTAGATGGATGATGCTATTGTACAATTTGCTACCCCAAAAAGTGAGGAGCATGCCATAATTGAAAAACCACCCATTACGAAAAAAAGGCCTTCAATCGCGACTAGTGATGGAGTCGAAAAAAAGGGTAAGAAGAAAAGATCTTGGCTTTGGGATCATTTTGAGTTGATAGTAAAAGATGGGAATAAAAGATCACAATGTGTGTATTGTAAAGTTGATGTTTGTGGTGACTCTAGAAGTGGTACAAGTGTTATGAGAAATCATTTAGAAAGGTGTAAGGAATACCCCCCTAATGTTGACAAATCCCAAAGGCGTCTTGCTTTTCAAATTGAGCAAAGTCAGCGAATATTAGGAGATGCTAGTGTAGGTGATAATGCAAGTGGGGAAAAGGAGGGTAAATTAGAATTCTGGAAGTTTAGGCAAGAGGAGGGTCGAAAAGCTTTTGCTAAAATGATAATAATGGATGAATTGCCTTTTAGGTTTGCTGATCGTGAGGGTTTTCGCTACTTTATGTCTGTCGTTCAGCCAAACTTCATTATCCCCTCTCGTTTTACCGTAGCTAGAGATTGCTATCGTTTGTTTTTAGATGAAAAAAAAAATCTGAAAAGTTATTTTAGCAAATGTTCTTCTCGTATTTCTCTCACTATTGACACATGGACCTCTTGCCACAATCTGTCACACATGTGTTTAACAGCCCATTTCATTGATCACAATTGGAACTTGCATAAAAAAATTTTAAATTTTTGTCCAATTAGTGGTCATTCGAGTGAGGCTATTGGTAAAGCAGTAGAAAAATGTTTGCTTGAGTGGGGTATCACTAAGGTAATGACCATTACCGTAGACAATGCAAGTTCAAATAATGTAGGGGTCCAATATTTGAGGAAGAGGCTACTAAGATGGAAAGATGGGACTGTTTTAGAGGGTAAATTTTTGCATATGCGGTGTGCAGCTCACATTCTTAATTTGACAATAAGAGAAGGTTTGAAAGAATGTGATGACTCAATAAAAAGAATACGTAATGCTGTCAGATTTGTTAGATCTTCCCCTGCTAGATTGCAAAAATTTAGAAATTGTGTGAACCAAGAACAAATTGAATCTAAACGCCAGCTTTGCTTGGATGCTGAAACTAGGTGGAACTCCACTTATTTGATGTTGGAGTGTGCTTTGCTTTATCAGAAGGCTTTTGATTTGCTTGAAAATTCTGATGGTGGGAAATTTTTTTCTGAGTTAACAAAGATCTCGGGTGTTCCTACTGATATGGATTGGCATCGTGTTGCTTCTTTTATTCCCTTTCTTAAGATTTTTTATGATGCTACTTTGAGACTCTCGGGATCTTTGTATGCTACTACTAATGTGTATCTGGTAGAACTTGTGGCAATTGGCAAGATGATAAAAAAAAAGTGTGAATGTGTTGATATTGGTGAAAAGTTAATGGCCTCTGGGATGAAGAAAAGGCATGACAAATATTGGGAAAATGTGGATAACATTAACTTGATGTTGTATGTTGCTGTTGTGCTTGACCCTAGACGTAAAATGCATTATGTTAAGTGGGCTATTAATGATCAATATGATTCTGACAAGGCTACACAGTTGTATAATATGGTGATGGAAACTTTGACTTCATTGTATGAACATTATGCTGCCATACAATCTCAAAATGTGCCAAATGTTTCTGAAAATGCTTTGACTTCAAAAGGCTTGGAAAACTATAATGATTGGCATGATGTTGCTGATTATGAGTTTGAGAGGGATATTGGTGGACAAACAGTTTTTGACCAAAAAAGTGATTTGGACAAGTATTTGATGGATGATAGAGAGCCAAATATCATTGGTAAGAGTTTTGATGCTTTGGGATGGTGGAAAAAAGGGGTGGAGAGATATCCTATAGTTGGTCTTATGGCTAGGGATGTATTAGCCATTCCGGTTTCCACGGTTGCATCCGAATCTGCATTTAGCACCGGTGGAAAAGTACTTGATCCATTTCGTAGTTCACTTTCTTCACATATGGTTGAAGCTTTGATATGTGCACAAGATTGGATGTGCACTACACGTGGGCCCCTTATGATTGAAGAAAGTATCGATGACATTCAACAAATTGAAGAGGGTAATACTTTTTCCTTTTTTTTAATTGAATATTTTAAACTTAGATTGCCATGTGAAATTTGTTTTACTAATGTGTTTTCATCGTTTTATTTGTAGAGTTGTTGTCTCTTGTTGATCCGCCTTCGGTTTCCATTGTTGATGATTATTTTTAGTATTAGAAGGTAATATTTTTTTTAGTTTGAATATTTTAAAAGTTATAGTTTAATTTCTGCATTTTTTTTTTAATCTTATCATTATCTAATATTTGGGTTTTTTTTTTTTTTTCACAGCTTCCTCCTAGTCCCTTGAATCAACTAGGGTCAAGATTTTAAATCCTGCTTTAAATCAAGTGTCATTGCATCAGTCACAACCTCCTCGGAGTTCCTTGAATCAACCAGGGTTAAGTTCAAATCCTGCTTTCAATCAAACACTTTTGCATCAGTTGCAGTATCATCGTGGTTTCTTGAATCAACCGGGGTCAAGATCAAATCCTGTTGTCAATCGATCCCCATTGTGTCAGTTTCTGCCTCCTTGGAGTAATGAAGGGCAGCATAATCCCTTTCCACCACGTAGGAGTAATCAAGAGTCTGCCACTAAGTTCAGGTTGATGTCTTCACAACAGGTTTGTTTCTGATTCTTGACACATGCTTAGTAAGAGTGAAAATAAAATTTTACACTGATGTAAATAATGTTTGGGAAGTGAGCATGAATAAAGCAAAAGCAGCAGATCTATGCTAGATTTCTTGTAGATCGAGATGCATTTCTTTATGAACTTACGTAGTATCTTATATGCAATGCACCAATATGAAATCTCTTCACTCATGAAATTTATAATCATATCCTGTGCTACTTTAATTTATATGCAATGAACTATCCTGTCACATACTCACGAAAGTAGTTAGAAGTTTTTTCCTAGAAATCTTTGATCCTGTGCTACTTTGTATATACAATGCACTATTCTGTTGCTCACAAAAGTTGTTATTAGTTTATTCGCTGAAATGGTCTAACTTTGATCCTGTGCTATTTTGTATGCGATCAAATGCACTAATATACAATGTTTGCTTAGGATAATCATGTTCTGATACTTTCATGTGTTTGGAATGCCAGTCTTCGAATCATATGGGAGATAGGATTAATATGATGCTAGATCTAGTGAATGGTCTCAAAGCTAATGTTGAAACTCTGGAGGCTGAGTTATATGCTATGAAGCAAACAGTGCAGCCAATATCGCCTTCTACTGGTGAAGTTGGTTCAACCAATGTTCTGCCCCCGGGAGCTTTTCAAGGTGGCAGTGACTACAGAAGTTAACCTCAATGGACAAATGCTGATTTTAATTCGAAGTAAACACAAAGGAGAGAATCAGAAGATAATATGCGGAAAATGATTCCTTTAGTTGATTGATTGCCTTCTACTGGTACAGTTAGTTCAAGTAATGTTTTGCTCTCTGAGAGCTCAAGATGGTGATTATAATAATAATGTAAAGCTGCCTTGTGCTCTTCTGGCTCCAGTGGTCCTGGTTCGGCCTTAGGATATACCACTGCTAAAGATGAGTCCGAGGGACTGGTCAGTACAGCTGCAGGGGAAGTGTTTTCTGCAACTGATACAGGTGAGGAAGAGAATGCTGATACTTCTCAAGATGGCAACACTCAAGGAAATTCCAGTGCGCAACAAAGTTTCAGAAGATGAAGTTATTGAGGCTTTCTTGGGTGATAATATTTCAATTTTGTAGCTGAATTTCACGAAGGCTCAAACAGAATTCATACTGCTCTAATTCTACCAGATGGAATTTGACTGAAATTTTTAACAGAAGTAGTACAGGATCTATGTAGCATTTACATGATTTTTATACCGCAAATAAGCATGTGTTATTAGTGTTGTTTGTCAAGGAATGTTAAGTATTTTAGAATGTAATTTGTCAAGGAATGTTGAGTATTTTAGAATGTAATACTTCGTACATAGAAAAGAATACAAGGACGATGATTCTGAATCAGCATGTATGGTAAACCGAGCTCCTGCCTTTGTTTAAACATCAATTATGTAAGCCTTTACTTTGCATAATTTCTGCTTTTATTCCTTATATTATGAATCAATGAAGCAATGTATGCATTGATGCATTTTTTGTTTCTCTCAAAACACAACTACCTCTGATCTGTTACTTGAAATTTATATTCAAACAAAACCTATGTTATTGTTATCATTTTGGTAGGACTTTTTTTCTTGAACTAGCATAACGCGTGCGGTTCCAATTGGTTATGCTAGATATATTGATCTGTTGGCTGAAACGGAGCTATGTGTGTTGGTTACATGCCAGTCATGTAGCTAATCAGTTAATGTTCCAAATGCCAAGGGCACTTTGAGATTAATACGGTGTACCTTGTGTTAGTTTTGTGTAAGAGGGGTTCAAATTGCATTTAATCCTCTTAATTGAAAAAAAAAAAAAAAAAATAAATAAAAATTAAAAAACCGGTATAACGAAATAGATACATTTATATTACCGCTCTAAAACAGATTTTCAATTTCTTCCTCCAAAAAAAAAAAAAAAAAAAAAAAATTGCTCTCAAAAAACATTGAAACCTCTGTTTTCCCAAGAAAAAATTACAAAAAAAAGTTCACTCTTTCGACTGATCAAACGAATTGAACCCATTCATTTTTCGTCTTCGAAGATTGGTAATACCATGGCAAGCAAGAAGAGGAAGTTGAAAGAAGAAGACCACAACAATGATCAAGATTCTGAATCCGTCACCTCAACTGTAAGATTTTCTACTCATTTTGTTTTTCCTCAACTATTTCCTGCATTTTCGATTTTCTGGGTTGATTATACATTCTGTATTGCTTATTAATGGTGGATAATGACAGAGAATTAAATGGGTTTTGAATTTATTGGTTCATTTAACTTATCATATTGTAAAACAATATTCAATTTACTGCTTAATATATATGAATCTTGGTTCTATTTTATGAGATTGATTACTGTATTACACTATTTTGGTTTGATGGGTTGATTGTACCTTCCGAATTACTAAGTAATGGTGGATTAAACAACATTCTGTCTTTTTCTTGAATTAAATTTAAAGGGTGTTATAATTTCTGGGTATTTCAGTTAAATACAATGGGTGATGATGAATGTAGCAGCCGATTAAAAACTAAGAAGAAGAAAACCGTATCTCGAAAAGGGTTCAACCTGAAGGTCAAGAAGAAGGAACTTAAAGGAGCTAACACTCGGAAAGACGATCATCCTCTTACTGCTCAAGTTCAACATGAAGGTAATGGTAGCTACTGTAAGTAATAAATGATATCATGTCAAATTCTTAATAATTTGTCATTCTTTCTTAGTATATGTAGTGAATATCGCTTTATAAATTAAACCAAGTTTATGTAAGGGTCAATAAGCTCGAATAAGGCCTAATAAGTACAGATAAATGACGTATAAATTTGCTAAAATACATTTTACTACTCATGACTCCTGTTGTCCAGATTCTATTCTTTTAGGCACTTCAGTAGTAAGAGCAACTTCTGACTGGAGTAATTTACCATCCTGCAGATAAGCAATCTTCTCCGGCTGAAGGTCCAAGCGCAGTGATGACAGCTGCTACAAGTAATCAGGCCTCATCATATCAGCAACATTTTGATAAAAATCAACCAGTATCAGCTGACCCATCATATCAGTTGCCGCCTCGTTTTGACTCCCTGAATCAACCAGGATCAAGTTCTGGTGTTACTCGAGCCCCATTGCGTCTGTCACGGCGTGGCAGGCCTCGTAAAGGTTCTCTGAATCAACCAGGATCAAGTTCTGGTTTTACTCGAGCCCCATTGAGTCAGTCACGGCGTGGCAGGCCTCGTAAAGGTTCTCTGAATCAACCAGGTTCGAGTTCAAATCCTGCATCAGTTGCCCCACCATTTCAGCGATATTTTGATCTAAATCAACCACCATCAGTTACCCCATTGCATCAGGAACGTTCTGATCTAAATCAACCAGTATCAGTTACCCCATCATATCAGCAACATTTTGATCTAAATCAACCACCAAATCAATTTCTGCCTTGTTATGATCCCCTGAATCAACCAGGATTAAGTCCGAAATCTGGTTCTAATCAAGCCTCATCAAGTCAGTTGCCACCGCGTTTTGGTTCTCCATATCAACCAGGATCAAGTCCAAATCCTGCTTTCAGTTGCGATGCAGCATATCAGTTGCAGGCCTTACAGCAACATCAGCCACTCAATCCTAATGTTGATACATTGCCTTCTACTGGTGCAGTAGGTTTTCTTCAGGGAGGCAGAAGTACTTCAAGTAATGCTTTTGCTTTGGTCGCGAGAGATGGTGAAAACAAAGGTGATTTTGGTAAAACAACTGAGAGTGTTACAGGTTCGTCCTCAGGAAATCTCACTGCCAATGATGAGTCCAACATACCGGTAGTCACTACTGCAGGACAAGTTTCATCTGCAACTGATATAGACAGATCTAGTTCTTCTACAGAATCAGACGAATTACAAGGTTACAAGAAGAATGCTGATATTTTTCAAAAAGGCAACATTCGACGAAATCTCACTGCCAATGATGAGTCCAACAGACCGGTTGTCAGTACAGCAGGACAAGTTTCTTCTGCAACTGATATAGACAGATCCAGTTCTTCTACAGAATCAGACGAATTACAAGGCTACAAGAAGAATGCTGATATATTTCAAAAAGACAACATTCGACGAAAGAAAAGGTCCAGTAGGCGTAGGCGAAGATATTTCCCTAATACTAACAAATGGAATTGGCTGAAGTTTTTGTACAGGAAGTCATAAGAGATATAGGAGAAGGAAGTCAGAGAGATATAGGAGAGTACAGTATATGATTATTCTAGCATTTATATGTTCTTTTTTACTGCAATTAAGCAGGTATTATTAGTACTGTTGTTTGTCAAGGAATAATAAGTCTTTTAGTAGTGTTGTTTATCAAAGAATAATGCATAGAAAAGAAAACAAAGATGTAGATAATTCTCAATTAGCAAATCTATGTATTAATGCATTTTTTGTTTAACTCAAAACACAACTATCTCCTTATACTTCATTACTCAACTTTATATCCAAACAAAACCTATGTTATTGTTATCATTTTGATGTGACTGTTTTTTTCTTGAACTAGTACAACGCGTGCACTTCCAGTTGGTTATATGAGGGTTATGAGTCTAACTAGTGTTCAATTCGCGTAGTTTAATGGTGGTGGTGATAATGGCCTTTCATGGATGGACCGGCCTACTAGTTCTTACGTTGCCTTGTCGATTTTGGTTAGGGGATGGGGTGGGAGGGGAGAGACATATATTATATATATATATATATATATATATATATATATATATATATATATATATATATATATATATATATATATGTACCAAATGTGTTTTTAAGAAGGACTTTATTTAATTTAGAACTTGAATTTAGTTCTTAAGCTCTTGAATTGAAGACTTTGAAACTTTACTTTATGACTAAGGACTATTCTTGCTCTCAAAAAACATTGAAACCTCTGTTTTCCCTAATAAAAATTCACTCTTCCGACTGATAAAACGAATTGTAAATTAAATAAAGTCCTTTTCTTGGCAAAGAAGAAAAGAAAGTTGGAAGAAGACGACCACAACAATGATCAAGTATCTGAACCCATCACCTCTGCTGTAAGATTTTCTACTCATTTTCTTGTAATCTTGCTGTTTTTCTTCAATTATTTTCTGGGTTGATTATACATTTTTTAATTGCTTATTTATTAATGGCGGATTATGAATTTACGAGAGTACATTTAGAGGGTTTTAAGATTATTGAATGTTCATTTAACTTTGTCATACTGTAGAACAATTTCTTGGTATTAATGTCAATGCTTAATGTATAAATCTTGGTACCAGGTTATGAAATTGATTACTGTATTCTAATTTAACGGATTACTTATACCTTCTGAACTAGTTAATAATGGTGGATTAAGAGGAAAAAGTGAAATGGGTGTTTGATTATTGGATCATTTAATGAGAAATACATTCTGTCTTTTTCTTGGTTGTTTTTGTAGCTACTGATTTTCTTGAAGGTTGTTTGATTTCTGGGTATTTCAGTCGAATACAATGGGTGTTATTGAATCAAGCAGACGAGTCGAAGCTAGGATGGAGGGACACAGAGAAGCTCAAGTTCAACCTGAAGGTAGAAGTAGCTACTATAAGTAATCAATGATATAATGTCAAATTCTTTATAATTTGTCACTTTTTCTTAGTACCAAGTTTAGGTAATGGTCAATAAGTTCGGATAAGGTCTAATAAATTCAGATAAATTACGACGTCTAAATTTACAAATGACTGTGGATATGCAGATTCTATTCCCTTGGGCACTCCAGTAGTAGGAGCAATTCATCAGAAATTCGACTGCGGATACACAGTCTCTTTCAAAGTAGGACAGCAACTGCTGAGGGGAATAATTTACCATCCTCCTGATAACCAATCCTCTTCGACTGAAGGTCTTAGCGCGACAAGTTCAAATTCTGGTTTTAATCGAGCCCCATTGCGTCAGTCACGGCATGGCAGGCCTCGTATAGGTTCTCAGCTTCAACCAGGATCGAGTTCACATCCTGCTTTTAATCAAGCCACATCATATCAGTTGCTACCGCGTTTTGGTTCTTTGTATCAACCAGGATTAAGTTCAAATCCTGCTTTTAATCGAGATGCAGCATATCAGTTGCAACAACATCACCCATTTAGTCCTAATGTTAATCAGTTGGGATCTGTATTTCCTGATTCAGGTATGCTTGAGAGCCTTCTGCACTTTAATAATTTAAATTCGGCTTAATTTTCAACAGGAAGCTACTAGGCATACAAGCAAGAAATTCATATTTTCGCTTTTAAGGGACTAATACTTGTTTTTCTGCTTGTTAAATGTGTAGGTCGAAAATGGAATATTTTTTCTCGGAGTGGTGAAGTGCAGCAAAATCCCCTTCCACCATGTAGCAGTACTCCAGGGCCTCACACTGAGTTGATGAAAACGCCGGTCAGTTTTTTTTATTATTGACACAAGTATATTAAGAGTAACAAACAAGTATAATATTGTTTTAATAATGTTGATAAGGCGAATATAAATGAAGAACAGCAGATGTATGCTAGACTTCTAGTACTGGTGCATTTCCTTGTGAACATATATGTAGTTTTTTTCTATGCAATTTGTATCACTCATGAAATTTGTATCCGAATCCTGTGCTACTTTGTATATGAAATGCACTAATATAGAAAGGTTAGCCGAGGATAATGCTATTCTGTAACTTTCTTGTGTTTTGCAAGGCAGTTTTGGAATTCTAAGCTTAAGGTTTTTCTGGAGAATAGAGAAAGGAATAGGAGTTTTCTATCTGAGGTGGATAATCTCATAGCTCGATGTCACGGTGTGCAAGCTGATTTACTTGCTTTAAGGCTGTCAAGGTTATCAATGTGCCCAAATATAAGAATGCAGGCAACAAAAAGTACTTCAACTAATGTTCTGCTCACGGCAGCTGATCAAGGTGGTGAAAAAAGAAGTCAAGTTCAGTGGATAAACGTCGAGTTACCTAATGTGGTGCAATCAGAACCGAGACCAAATCCAAGTTTTCCAATGCAGGAGAGAAAATCAGAAAAATCTATTGCTGTAGTTGATACATTGCCTTCTACTGGTATGGTAGGTTTTCTTCAGGGAGGCAGATGTACTTCAAGTAATGCTTTTGCTTTGCTCGCGAGAGATTTTAGATATGGTGTAAACAAAGGTGATTTTGGTAATAGAACTGCGAGTGGTCCTGGTTCAACCTCAGGAAATATTACTGGCGTTACTGCAGATGATGAGTCCAACAGACCATTCGTCAGTACAGCAGGGCGAGTATTATCTGCAACTGACACAGACAGATCTAGTTCTTCTACAGAATCAGACGAATTACAAGGTTACACGAAGAGTGTTGATACTCCTAAAAAAGGCAACACTCCACGAACTGCCAATCTGCAATGATATTTCAGAAGATGAAGATCTTGAGGCATTCTTCAGTGATCATTTCCACTTCTTGGTACCTAAATTGGGTGATAATATTTCAAATATTTGTTCCTGAATGTCACTAAGTCTCTAGCCGATTTCATACTGTTCTAATGCTACCAGATGGAGTTGACTGAATTTTTTTACAGGAAGTCAGAAGTAAATATAGGAGAGTACAGTATAAAAAGCAAGTACAGGATGGTCATGATCTTTCTAGCATTTACATGATTGTTTACTGCAATTAAGCAGGTTTTATTTGTATTTTTGTTCATGGCTAAGGAGTCTTTTTGTATATAATACACAGAAAAGTAAACAAGAATGTGGAAGGTACTCAATTAACATGTATGGTAATAGCTATTAGATGGTTCCTGCCTTTGTTTGGACATCTATTATGTAAGCCTTTGTTACTAGAAATATTACTCAGATGAACATTCACGCGACTATGTTAATAACCATACACTGCAAATTATGGTTATAACACTCAGAAATTAAGAGCAGGTATGAATCTATATATGAAGCATTTGAAAGCTAAGCTAAAACATCTCAACCAAACATTTTGAAGCTGTATAGGACTATAGTATTAAGCTCAATGATGCTCAACGACATCTTGCTTAGTTGCTTAATACAAAGACACACAACTACGCGACTAAATTAATATGTTATAGGAAATAATGTTTATAAAACTCAGTAACTAAGAGCAGGTATGAACCTATAAATGAAGCATTTGAAAGCCAAGGTGAAACACCTCAACCAAACATTTTGAAGCTGCATAGGGTTAAGATCGATGATGCTCAACGACAATACGACTTAATTTCGACAATTGACCAAAAAGGTTGAGTTTAAAGGTTGTAAGCCCCGTTCAGGTAGGATCAGAAGAACCCAAGTGAATAACTGTAACAATCGGCCACAAATACTTCCGTAGAAGATCCATAAAGAGCTCCACACTCGTCTCAGCCCCGATTCACATGAATGCAAATCTGGATCTTCCATCGTAAAGCACACTCGTTTCCGAGGCTCACATCTCTGTGGTAATTGGCCCGGGGACTTTCCTGGGCCTGGACCCACCTTTAAGAAAGCCCACGGCCCATTCACTTCAACCTTCAAACTCGGATTGGGATTATCAAGCTACTTTACCTTTATAAATACTTCATTTCTTACTTAATCTTTCGATGTGGGATAATTACTTCACTTCCCCCTAAACCCAAAACCCTTAAATACTGAAAACTCTTATTTTTCAGATTCTCTTCTTTTTTTTCTTTTTTTTTTGGAGAGAGAAAAACTACCGCCATTGTTGAAGCTTGAGTGTGTTTTTAGAGAGAGAAAAAACTACCTCCATTGTTGAAGGTTCTGTGAATTTTAGAGAGAGAGAGATGGATTTTGAAGATTTGGATGATCCGTTTCAAGCACCGAAGCCGAAACCGTCAAGATTTGCGCCGAAGAATGCTAGGTTTCAACCGAAGACGAAGAACTCCGGTGCGATGAAATCGGAGCCGAAAGTGGAAGTGAAGAAGGAGGAGGATTCTACGGTGCCTGTTGCGGAGGCGAAAATGGAGGTTGATAGTGTGGAGCTTAAAGAAGAGGTAATGGAGGAGAGAGAAATTCCAGAAACTTCCAATTCTATGGAGGTAGATGTTGAGGAAGATTGTGTTGTTGCTGAGTATGATGTTTACTACACTCCTCGTGATCCTGCTACTCAGGTGAAAGAAGAATTTCTGATTTCAAAATTGGATTGAATTGTTGATTTTTTTGTGTTTAATTTGATGAAATTATTGTGTTTATTTGTTTGGTGATTGTTGTTGTAGTTGTATGTGTTGCAATATCCGTTGAGACCGTCGTGGCGGCCGTATGAGTTGGAGCAGCGATGTACTGAGGTATTATTGATGAGGAATTTTGATTGTTGTTGTAGTTGTATGTGTTGCAATGTCCATTGAAGTATGTTTTGTTTTTGGAGATGTTTATGTTGGTATTGTAATGGTGAACAGGTGAGATATAAGCCGAAGAGTGGAGAGGTGGAGGTCGATTTGTCGATTGATACAAATTCGGATAATTATCTCAAATCTGATACAGATGATGGAAAATTGGTCACTCAGGTTGGTGTTTTTACTAGTGTATTTGATTTGTTATTGTTATTGGAGTCGAGTTTTGTTGGTTATTGGATATAAATGGTGTTGAGTGCTTGATTTCGGATTAATGAGCTAGCACTTGATTGAATGTTTGAATGGACTTGGCATCTTGAAACACTCACTAATTCACTATATGAATAAAAATCAAATATAATCACGCTAGGGTTCAATCTTTTGCGGTAGATGACTTTCTTTAATCTATTAGTCTGAAGTTCAATTAATGTGTACTTATATTGCTATTTATTCACGATTAAGTACATGTTGGTGTGAATCTAGTATTTTGACGAGCCTACAGCCAAATAAATGGTTGTCGCTCATTTTATCCAATATTTTGACGAGCCTATAGCAATGAAAAGATGTTTGTGCTTTTTATTGCCAGGATTGAGAAATGCAGTTTAGCACTTATGCTTCACTAGAAGTAGCCATATACTCCCTTCATGCAATAATAACCTTGCTTTAAGGATATGTACTTAAATTATGGTCTTGTATGTTGTTATTAAAACCAGCTAGTAATATTTTCATAGGATGAGTTTGTATTTACCATCCATGTTTTCTGTATAGGCAAAATTTTCATAGTAATATTTTCATGCACCTTGTATCAAGATTTTCTTTATCTATGTCAAAGGCTGTCTAGGCAAGGATATTAAACTACTAATGTTCAGGAGTTCATTCCTGTGTCAAAAGCCCTAATTCTGCTTTGATGTATTTTATTCTTTCTTTTTTTTTTTTTTTTTTTTTTTTTTTTTAATCATTGGAAAAGTATCTGATATCTTTCTAATGATTTTTTTCATGCTTCCAGACTTTGTCGTCTTCATGCAAGCCGCCTCAAACAACTAGTTATGCTATTGGGGTGTTGTTTGATAAGAAGGTATGCTTTTTCTATACTTAGACTCTGTACAGTTTTCTAACTGCACTAGGTTTTTTTAAATGACAATTTTGGAAGATATTCATCGTCTAATTAATCCAAATAAGACACTAGGATCAAGTTTGCTGTGGATTACTGTTTGGTTTAAATAATTACTTGTAAGAAATACAGATTCATTTTTATTGATGGTAGTGACCCGTATTACTCTGTAAAAACGCTATGCATAGCTTCCCAGTTCCTGCAGCTAGCTATTCTACTGGAATCAATGCATAGCTCATGGTTTGAATAAACTTGTCTATATTACTTTTTTCTTTTAAAGATGGATTATCATTAACAGCTTGTTTGGATGGAGAGAAATAGAGGAAAGGGAAGGGGAGGGAAAGGAAGAGATGAGTTTAATATAGATAAATAAATTGTGGCATTAATAGTTATTACTTGGACTCTGCATTTGCGTAGGCTCCCTGCTGTGTAGTCTGCTATCAGATTGGTGACTTGGTGTTTGTGCATATAATATTATAATGTGGTTTTTCGACTTTTCTCTAGTTGTTACATAGACTTTCTTTATCCCAAAGTTATAGGCTGCTTTTAACTTTCAAATTTTGTAGACTTTGGCCATTAATTTCTGAAACAATAAATTAATCTACAATGTAAACATGCTCTCACTAGATTATTTCAACAAATATTTTCAGTGTAAAAAATGATTATAAAGTCCTATATGACTTGATTTCTTTGAATCAGAAAAAAAATTTGCGCATCATATCTATGTCTTAACGACGTGATATAATTTTATTTTTTTTATTTTATTTATATTTTTTTTTTATGCAACGTGATATAATTTTAAAGCAAGGTCTATTATTTTTTTTTATTTTGCAGCTATATCTAAACCCCATTCATGCAGTTGTGCAGCTACGACCGTCAATGGAATCTTTAGATTCTAGTGGGTCAAAGATAAAACAACCAAATGTTACTTTTAAAGAAGAAAGATCTAATAATAGTGCTGTTGCTGGGCCATCAAGGAAGGAGGTACTGATTTATATTATTGTTTGGTAGGTCGACTATTAGGTTCTTTCAAGCCCAAAATCCTGCTCTATTTTGCATGTATAGAACTATATACTTTGGAACGTATGTAGTATAAAAAAAATTATTGATATATTTCACCTGCTTTACTTTCTCCTTTCTTTCTTTTTGAGAATCCAGGTGGTTTTATTTGTGCTGTGGAGAGTACAGATGTAAATTCCTTAGATGTGTTAATTCGTTAAAGAAGCTTATAACTTTTGTCAAAGAAAGAACAAGTGATTATAAATATGGAGTTCTTTAAGTTGAGGATGTTGGAATCTGATGCTTCTCTAATCTTCATCTATATGGTAATGAGGTCAAGTATGGTATTATTGGTTTTGAGGATGGTTTTCGGAATGGATTGGATGGGTATTTAGATTTTAATGTCAAACCCATGAAGTATTAAAAAGTTTAGTGTTTGAGGCCATATTTTTGTGCTTGCTTTTTTCGTTACTCTGTAGTATTATAAATATTGAAACTCAAATCTCGCTCTCTTCCCTTTGCCTCTGTGTCTATCTCCTCTTTCTTCCTTTTCTTTAGTGATAAATATGGGAATTTTATGAGTTGGTTTGGAGATTCAACGACTTCTGCTGTTGGATATTTTCCGATATGTCATGGACCATAATGAACTGAGATTTATACATGGGGAAGTTGGGCTTTCCTTTCTTTTAACTTGTAATTATTAATGGTTTTTTTACAGTATTAGGTTCCTTATGTTGAATTATTTACAAGGGAAAGATTGGGAAAAAAATTAAGAGGGTGCATATGGATGGTGAACAAGTTAATACAATGCTATGTTTTATATAATTGCTTTGGGAAAGTATAGGTCAGAGTACTTCTGATCCTTCAATTTCTGAATAGCTTTTCTTTGGCCACAGTCGGTTTTGATTGGTGTTTCTTTGTGTCATACCACTTGAAACTAGTTTAACAAAATTATGCTGTATCCTTTGTGCCTTAGGTTAAGTGGCTTGATGGTTCACTTAGAACGGATAGAGAGAGATACCTATAATTAATTTAACCTTCGATCTTTTGGAATTCGTTCCTGATTGAGGAGCACAATTTCCTTCGAAATGGATTTTGCATATAGGGGAAAAAAATACCCATGGCTTTATCCTGGTTGGTGTTGATGATTTCCACATTTTATGCTTAATGCTGTATTAAGTTTTGATATGTCTGTTGATTTCAAAGGTTTCTTATTTATTACAGATTCTGGTAAAAATTGTTTTATTTGGTTGATTCCTGTATTATGTGCTGACAATATAAAGTTTGAATTATGTTGTCAAGCAAGTTTTCAGTTATCTATTTTCACATTCATGCTTACGTTATAATTTCTGGGGCTGTTCTGATGTGCAGATGAAACAAACGGATCCAGCAGCTGTGGAGGTAGGAAGAATGATTGTCCTTTATTTCAATTGAAAGCTTACCCTCATGTAGAGACCAATCAATTTAGGCACATGTTTTGACTTAAAGTTTTCGTTGATTTTTTATACTTCTTAGCTTGATACTTAACGTCGTCTGAAAGTTTGGAAATACTCTGAGTATAATATATAAGTGAGAGTAATTCCTTGGTATATATTGTAGTGTGTCCTCTCTTAGCATTCGATTATTGGTTAATTACAGCTCTGTTTGTCCCTGTTTGACTTCTGTTATGTTATTGCTTAACATTTGTTAGTATGTGTGCATGATAGGCTTCTATACTTTGAGAAATGAGCATTGTTCCTTTAGAAAGTACAACTTACGGATTATTCTGCCTGATTTAATGCAGTCTTGGATTTCCCTCAAGTATCACAGCTCAGCTACTGGACTCGCAGAAAAATATCTGAGGAAGATGGTGACAGAACAGAAGGATCCGTTACAGTTTTTGATGAATCCGTATATCTTCTGCTTCCCACTGTTGATTTTCTGTTTTTTTTTTTTTTCCTTTAATTGAGAGCTTATTAAGATGGCTAACAGAGAAAACCTAAGTTTCAATAATTACATCCAATGGAGAGAATAAATTGGGTTGCCATTTAACTCGTTGTTTCCTCATGTTTTTATTCTTGTTATATGGATGATAATCAAGTTTCGTTTTAGGTATGATTACTTAAATTCCTTGTGTCCTAGAGCGGTGATCAACAAGATGACATCAAGAGGACCATCCAAACGGTATGCTATCAAAACTCTGGTCTTCCTTTTGTACATTCTGTGGTTGGTGTCTTGTTGATATACTATTATTTAAGCTCTTGGATGTTGAGATTTTCATGGCATGTGCATTAAAATGTATTCCTTAAACTTTGTTGTTTTGAAAATTTTAAGTTGGATTTTGCCAATTATAGATAGGTATAAACAT
The DNA here is from genome assembly GCF_001683475.1 of Chenopodium quinoa. Taxonomy (NCBI): domain Eukaryota; kingdom Viridiplantae; phylum Streptophyta; class Magnoliopsida; order Caryophyllales; family Amaranthaceae; genus Chenopodium; species Chenopodium quinoa. The sequence continues at coordinate 6,391,308 of NW_018742914.1, forward strand.
CTACTACTTAAGCTGGTATGTTTTGTCTGGTTGATTACCCCCGAAGAAGATGTTTTTTGAACACAAGCTGCATCTCTTCCATTTGCAACATATGTACTAAAAGTTGGTGAAGTAGAATCCTGAGGCAGTGAAACTAAAATTATCTGTAAGGCTCTAATAGACTAACTTGGAGGGGTAGTATAGGTATTCTAGTTTTATTAGTATAAATAGAGAGGTAAGGGAAGGAAATAGGTAGGCAAAAATTTGGTGAGAACCTTTGGAGAGTTATGGCCTAAAGCCATTATTGGAGAGTTGTGAGCTAAACTCACTATCGAAGATTGATAGCCTTAAGCTATCAGCCTGTAACACTTTTGTTAGTTTAGACTTGTAATACTATTGATTAAGCAATAAAGATATGATTTTTGAAGAAAGTAGGCAGCTTTTTGATTAATGAAAATGGAAGAAATTTACACAATGGTGGCTTGAGGCCACTACTCTCTGATTTAGTACCTTTAGGGCACCACTCTCTAGCTCACTAATGCTAACAAAATCACTGCCTGACTGCACATTCCTACCCTCCCTTTCTTATATATACAAGATCACCCTAAATTAGAAAGAAGACAAAAGATTATGGCAGCTGTCATTCAAAGAAGGGCTGCTCATCATTGATTTGGTGATTTGGTGGCTGTCCTTCTGTCACATCCTTACTCATTCCCATTTGCTGACCTCTCTTCCTTCTCCTCTCATATGTAACCCAACCACGATGCTTAGGTATCAATGTACCCATTACACAGCCTATCTTTGTAACCCGCCCACCATTATTAATCAATCTAAAGCTTCCATCTTTATTAGTTTGCTAGTTAAAATCACAAATTCTTGCTGTTACATTGATTTCGCTGGGTGGCCGAACTAAGTTCTTTACAAAGTCCCCAGTGGCTTTCTTAGATCTATCACAATTATAGTATACACGTGCCCACACCTTGATACTCTCTGTCATTGTGTGTGTGTGGAAAATTGTAGTTGGGCTGGTATGCATGCATTTATACGACTTAGTTTTTATGTTAAAACAACAAGATTTAATGAAGTTAGCAATCTTGGTCTTTTCAACAATCTACATGGACTACATCTATTGACGGGATCCTACTACTCCCTCTGTCCAAGGTAAACTTGGGTAGCTGCTAAGTTACATCTTATTAGTCCCCATTATTGCACTACCTGAAAAAAAAAAAGAAAAAAGGAAGGAAGAAAACAAAACTTAAAGATGTTTGAGGGGGGGGGGGGGGGGGCTACTTTTTGATGGCTACTGCTTGTGCTGGTTGTAAATGTCTTTCTGAATTTATAATTGGTTTGTTGCTATTATCTTTTTTGGTTCCCTGCAAAGTGATGAGCAATATGTTTTTGTTATACTTATGGTAATGTGGAGGTTTTGGTTGATGCAGTTTTTTGCTTTCCCTTCCACTGGAGGAACGAATAAAGACGTTGCTTGTTGAGGTTTGATCTGCTATCCATCTTATAACTTGAATATTTTCTGTGGCTCGAATCAGTAACATTATTATCTAAGTTATTGTACCCTGCTTGTATGTGTCAATGCATGTTGTTGAACTTGCACGACCTTTGGCAAGTAGCTGCTTATTAATGATTTCTTTCCATGCATCTGTTTGTTGCTTCTCCCATTTTCTCTACGCATGACTGCTCACTGATGAGTGATGATGCTTTTGGTGATATAACTTTTGTTTTGTGGTGTTGACAATGACGCCGATTACAACTTTTGCAATTTAATTATGGTAAACCAGTCAGGAAGTTACACCTAATTTTATAAGCTGTCCCTCCAAATTCTGCTTGCAACAAATCAGATTGCTGAGATTCTTGAGAAATTAAGTATAGACAAGGGATTTTTAGAAGTAGGGCAGGGAATCTGGAGTTGAGACGTGCATCTGTTATAGTCATGAGAGGGGGTTGACAATGAGAATTAACAAATGGTAGTTGCTTTATTTTGTTTGGGAAAAAAATAAATAAAAAATTTGAGCTGATTTTTGACACTGGAAAGTAAATATATGCTAAAGAAAAAGCCTTTGTTGAGACATTAGAAGTCCCCTCTCCATATGTTTAGAAAGATGCACTTTCTGTTTTCTTTTCTGAACTTGGTATGTATTCCATTTTTTTAGGGATTATAGAGTAACACTCAATAGGATTGTGCTGACTAGTATAATACCCAAAAAAATTTAAAAGAGAATGATGTGGGTCTATCTTTTAATAAATAAGTATAAGAAAAAAGGTTAGACATTATTGTTTCGGTAATTTAGTCCACTTCTGCCCTTGATTTTTGGTATAAAATTGCTTACCTGCTCTTTTGAGACGGTTTCGCCTGGGTCAATAGATCAGTCAATGACAGATTGATATGACACCTCACAAGAACTCATGTAGAGCATTTTGAACTGCTCTATTGTGCCCCAGGTGATGTTGTGAGCTTATGTCTAGCAGAACCTTAAGAAATGTATTTTTGAATTTGGATTGTGGAGTTGCACTCTTGCACATAATGCCGGTTTTTACTTTGTTAGACATGATAATCTCTATGGTCATGGACTCTGAGTGATGATTCTTGTCACCAGATGAGGTGGATTTAATGTCAAGTAATCATTATAATAGAAAAATATATTTTGCTTGGGGTGGAATCAATCTGGCAAATTGTGCTATGCATATCTACTTATTTTCTTATGCTATAATATTTCTTTATTGTTTTGCACACATATTAGAGGGTTTTTATTTTGTACGTATTCTATTGATATTGAAAATAGATTAGTAAAATTGTAACAAAGCATTCACATTTCAGTGATAGGTGATAATCAAGGGCTGTTTGGTTTGCACAGGGTAAATGGAATGGAATGAATGAAGGGAAATAATAAGAATGGAATGAAAATCCCTGAAATTTGCTATGTTGTTTGCTTTAAAAAAGAAAGGGAATCAAAGCCACCAATCCAACCAACACACAACCACCTATTTCCTTGATTTCCACCTTCTCCAGCCACCCCATCACCTAGCTGGCTTGCCGCCCCTCACCACCCTCTGAAAAGGGTTTTGAGGGTGGGGGAGGGGCAGCCGGCCTTTTGGGGGGATGGGGACTGGTTTCTAGGGTTTGCGGGGGTGAGGGATATTTTTCAGAGAAGGGCTTTTCAGGGGGTGGTGAAGGGCGGGGGAGGTGTGGCGAGGGGCAGAGTAGGGGCAGCGCGCCAGCTGTGTGGTGGCTGGTGTGGGTATGGTGGTGTAATGGTGGCTAAGGAAAGGGAATGAAAAAAACCTGTGGAGGGGGGGGGAGGATCTAGTTTGAAGGATTTGGGGGAATGGGGAAAAAGGCCTAACAAACAACAACAAAGGGAATTAGGGCAGATGATTCTTATTCCCTTTGATGAATACCCCCAACCAAACGGCCCTAGGTGAAAAGTACTATGGGATGAGGGAGTTCATGTTACCCTTGCATGCAAAACAAGCACCTGCTTTTGTTAACTTGGGCACTATATCTGTTTTTTTGTTTATGTTCCTCTTTGGTGAAACATGCTAAAACAATCTTGGATAAAAATAAAAATTCAAAAAAAAAAAAATTGAGCTTTAACTTTCAAAATGTTTCAGGGACCTTCTATTCAACGATTTAAAGTCATTAAGCATCTTGCACCTGATGACCCTGTTGAAGAAGTTCTTGAAATCCTTCAAAAATATGCTCTTTTAGTACAAGGTCTCTGGGTTCTAAAATCTAGCATCCGGCATCCAAATGCACGTGGACCAGAAATTTTAGCAAGAGATTATGCTCTTCTTCTGTTCAGCCAGAGTCCATTCATAAAAGACATAGAATTAGATGTCCTGGGATCCCAGAAATCTACTGGGAAAATAGTACTAAGAGAATTAGCTGTTGAGAGACCATCCTGTAAAGATTGGAAGTTCAAAGAGGCTACAGATGTTTTGTTTATGAAACTTCATCCAGATGTTGTCGAGAAACAAATGAAGCTATGGGAAGTTAATGAGCAACTGATACAACAAAAATTTGCCAGTCGTAAAGCAGTGCAAGCTTCGAGAAGCTTCAACAGACCTGGATCCTCACTGCCTTCTGATGAAGGTGCTGTAAGAGAAACAACTGTAGCACGCTCTGCAAGCACTTCCATGTCAAAAGAAACTCAAGAAGCCCTACCTAAGATTTTGAAAAAGCTTTTCCAATCTCACAAAGTTTGCAGGTAAGGAGTTCCTATATTTGTGACCTGAATTATACTCCTAATATTTTTTTGTAAGTTACACATTAGATTCTGCTTGAATTTTAGGAGAATTATATAGGGTGCTTAGATGCTGTGCAGGTCATTTTATTTCTCTTAACTATGTCACTGCTTCAGAAGTTCAGAAAACATAGATGACCATGGTACTTAGCGGAGTAGTGAGAGTATTTATGTGTATATCCTCCCTCCAACTTATGTAATAGTTGGAACTTTACTCTAATATTAAGTCTGGTTAACTTGTGCCTATTAAAATTTAAAAAGAAGTTAAACCGCCAGTTATGTCCTTCACGATAACTAGAATTCTGTGAAATTAATCTTATCAAGTATCATATCAACCACTTTTTTTTTTCGCAACAAAAGTGTTGTAATATTGCATGTTTCACACATTGAAGGTGGTTACAATCATAAGTCATAAGTGGACATAATTTTGAAAATCTCTCAAAAGGTTTGAGGGTTTTTGTTTTCTTAGAAATCAAGTTTTTGTTTTCATAAATAGAATTACAATATAAAACTATGTGTATACTTTGACCATCATCCTCATTATCTATTTATTATTTAAATACAATTAAATGCAGTTTGGCATACTGAGACCACTATCCTAGTTTTCAGTTTATTGTGATTTGCACATTATTGTAGTCATCATTCTCATCACCAATTGTTTTATTAACAGAGCTAGATAATGAATGCTATACCATTTTGACAGCTTTCAAACAATTTGCCGAGGTCTGAGGGACATGGCAGTTTCTATGTCTGCCCTCCCAAAGGCTGATGCCAGAGCTGCTGTAGCTGCTGCAAAGGGTGTTGATGCCCCGGAAGAGCTTAAAGCTGCTATACGTGAAATTGCTTATAATGTCCACGATGTCTATATGTTGAAGTCGTCTTCAGAGCATCCAGAGTTTGATCAATTGAGGTTTTCTTTTTCTCATCTTCTTGCATTATATAATATTTTATTTGAAGCTAGGAACTATAGTGATGAGAAGTTGTTAGGGCATGAAGCTTTGTGGTCACTAGATCACATTAGTTATCGGGGGTATTCCATATTTCCATGTGCTTTGGAAAAAGGCTTTTGGAATGGCCTGTCTCTTGATAGAACATTGAAGAATATTTGTCAAATTTTATGCTGCATTTAATGAGTGCATCATCCTTCTAAGTTAGCATATGCCTGTAATATTGATGGTTGATACTTCATAGAGAAACAAGGAGGATGGGAACCTTCCACCTCTATTAGGGTGCTGTGAACTTTTGACCACCTTATAGCAATTATTTTTCGAAAAGGGGATCTTTTAAATACTACAATTGGCTATTCAGCCTGATATGCTGTGTCAACTCTTCCAAGAATATCTTTTCATTGACACTTAATATCAAAAGCCATTCTTTTTTACTTGTTTAGCTTCTTCCTTCAATTTAGTCCTCACACATTCTACCCTTTTAACAGATTTGTAAGCAAGCATACATTTGGCTGTTATAAAAGAGGGCATTTCATTTTTATTTTGAGCTATCCACCTTAGTTGGGATTCAGAATCCTCTAATCCTCTCAATTTTCCTGCAGAAAATTAGTTGTTGACCTTTTTCTTGGAAGTGGGCCTAATGCAAAGCTTAAGAAAGGTGAATTTATGGAAGCTGCTAAAATCAGACTTCGAAAGGAGCCCAGTAATACTGAATTTCAGAAGGTCAGTGCTATTCTTTTTGTACAAATAATATTTCAGATCCTGCTTTACCAATTTGTGACAATGGTGATTTCTTATACAAGTATGATTGTACAGTCTGGTTTTATGAAGAGATATGCATTAATGTAGTAGGGAAGATAAAATGAATGGAATAAGCATTGTTATTAGGAAAATTGGCATAGGAAAAAAACAATTAATCTAAACTATAGAATGTGAGTTTAAGATTAAGAACTCAGCATTGCCAACTTTCAACATACAAAATCTACTCGTATACAAATTCGATATGACCCTTGCTGACGGTGGAGTATTTCTAACAAAGTTTGAATCTTTTGTTTTTTAATTCCATATCGTAGCAAAGTCTTGCTTACTCTGTCTGCCTTGTGCCTTATACAGTTATACTCTGTGTCTGAATAGGAAGTTGGTTACGACACTGGCTTGATTTTCTCAATGTGTTTAATTATGTTTTCTTCTTATTGTGGTAGGTCATAACTGAATTATGTGTATCAAAGGGAGGGGCTTGGGTGCTAAAAAGTGGCGATGGAATCCCCAGTTGACTATCTAACTTATCTTGAAAACGATGTAGTTGTAGTGGATGCAAGAATACCAGGTATATGATATTGTACTGTTATGATACTGGTTTAGTTGTGCTTTTCTCTGCAACCCGGTCTACATGTTCATCAGATTGAAATGCTGAGTCTTGCAGTTTTGTCGCTGCTGATATTGTCCAGCAAAAAGACTTGGATGTATCAAATGGTGAAGAAAGACATAGAGCTCATTGATTGAGGATGGGAAGACAGGCCATTGAGCTAGGCATTATAAATGAAGCACTAATCATCAGTTTTTTTCGCTGTAGGGGTAGAGGGTCCTGCTAATTGCTTACTGGGAAGTACATGATGCAGCCGTAAATATTACAATACTAGTTTTCAATCCAGTGCAATCTATCGATAGTGAATTGTTTGATAATTACGAATAACAGTTATTTTGAGGGCTTCTAGTTTGATAAACGTACCAATTTTTGCCAAAAAAATAGTTCGTATGAGTATTGCCTTATTGTAATTTTTCTTATATTCTTTGCCTACCCCCTCCCAATCACCCTTTCTCTCCCCTTGTACGGTCGCATCTGTTTCGGGGTTTTCTGATGTCCTGCGGGAGAGTTACAATTCCGAGACTGGAACCGGACGTCTGTACCTACAAAATAACGGAGACTCCTGAGAGCTCCGCCTCCAACGGTCAAGTTAGTACCTGATTAAGGAGTAATCAATACAGAAAGTAAAGTAATGAGATCTCTCTAGGTGAGAGTGCTTAGTGTTGGTAATCTGCGTCGTTAGCGAGATTAGCCGGTTGTTAATAAGTCTGTTCTTCTCTGCTTGATCTCTTAATTATTCGGTTGTTTTTTTGTTCTTTGATTAATGAGGATTAATCGAGTATTTATAGCCTTGGGAAGCGTGCAACTCTCTAGGCTTAAGGTAAACCTAGGGCTGATCGGGCCTCTAGACTGAAATGGGCCTTGATGGCCGGTTGTCCCACTCGGCATGGGTGGACACGTGGCGTGTCTTAAGTGGTCCGTGGAGGACGTATCTGTGACTGACACGTGGCAAGCTCCTGTTGGCCTTCGTGAAGGACACGTGGCGGAACCTGGTTGGTCCACTTGTCAGACGGTGATTGGTGGATAAAAATCCCCTAATCATTTGCCCCTCACAGGTGGCACGCGACTGGTCACGTGTCGCCTGTGACAGGTGTCGCACGGTGACAGGCGACGGCCCGTTACAGGTGTCACCTTGCAGACGGCCGAGAGATTTTCCCGCCCAAATTTGAATTTGGAAGCGACCCTTCGCCTTCTCATTTTGCCTATAAAAGGAAGTGCTGACTTCGGTCATTTTCACATTTGAGAACTTTTGCGAGAACATTCGGACCCCTGAACTTGCTCTGACATTTTCGGACTTTTTCTGCCTACCGCCTGTTCTGACAAGCCGACTGACCCGAACTTCCAGGACTTCATCAACCGTCACCCGTTCAGGTAACTCAGTTCTCTTACTCTTAATTTTCTTTTTATTTTTTGAAATGGCACCATGGAAGCACACGACACGCCCTAAGTTAGTGATCAGCCGGTCACCGGGGACGGCTGAATCTAGGACTAGGAGTGCCGCCTGCCCTTTTCTGGACCCATCTTTGCCCTTTATACAAAGTCCGACTGAATCTGTGTCTATGCAGAACGTGATGGCCAGAACAAAAAAGACTGCTATGATATCAAACTCAGACGGCTCCTCCCAAAGGGTGCTCCTTAGCGAAACATCTGACCAGGCGCCAGATGTAGAACGAGGCGACTGTCAAGCTGACAGTGCTGAGAGAGGGACCAAGGTGTTCCCTTCTCATCTAACCGTGGACATGTCTAATTTTCCTTCTGCTCCTTCTAAGGGAGAGGAGGCGGGCCCCTCTAGGAGAGGGGAGGAGTCGTCCTCTTCGGACTCGTCAGGGGACGAGTCCGAATCCAGCTCTTCTGACCATAGTTCTTCTGGCTCAGAAGAAAAACATAGCCGCCTACAAGAGGCGAGAAGTTCTCATGCAGTGGAGAAGGGGGATAATTGGGCAGAGCCGTCCGCCTCTTACAGAGAGGAAAACGCCCCCTACTACTGCAGGGTGCCCCGGGGCCGGATTGCAACCATGCGAGACAACGTGGCGAGCTTTATTGCTAACCACAAAATGGGCCCGGAGTATTTACTGTTTGTGCCGGATCCAGAAGATACTGTCGTCTGGCCGGCTGGTACCAGCTATGGTGACGGCTGCTTTGGCTGCTATGTGGCGGCCATCAAAGCTGGACTGCGCTTCCCATTACATCCGGCTGTTCAGCGGATTTTAGATGGGTATGATCTGGGGTTATGGCAGTTAGCCCCCAACTCTTGGGTAAACGTACTCGGCTATGTGGCCGGGTGCGAGCTGAACGGGGTGGAGCCAAGTTTTGAGGCTTTCGCCCACATGAACTATCTCAGCCGGACCCCCAAGTCGGGAGGTACCGGCTGGTATCAATTGACAAGCCATAGGGGTTACCTCATGACGAGAGGTAAGGCAAACAAATGGAAGGATTGGCGGAACACCTTCCTTATTATCGAGAGTTCAGACACGGAGCTGAACAAACGTTTTAATAAGTGGAACAGGGATCCACCTCTTCTCGCAGGCGGCCGCAGCATGCCGCCTGTTCCCCCAAAGGCTAAAAAAGAGATCCTAGACAAAGGACTCTTCAAAGTAGAGACTAGGATGAACTCTACTTCAGGGGTACGAGAGCAAGTACCCCTAAATTGCGTCCCGAGCTTCAAGTGGCTCTATGACGAGTACTTCTTGGCCGCCTGTGGCCTCGGCAGTCGGTGTTCTAGAGGTAGCCGGCCTGACGAATACTCTGTTTTTTCACGCCTTGTTTACTTGGAATTTTTACTAACTTTGCTGTTTATTTCTTTCAGCCGACGCCATGAGTAAAATAACAGCATCTAAGACTGCGGCAGCCATGCTGCGGGTCTCACTAATGAAGCAGTCGTATGTCGACTCCCCCAGCAAGGAGGCACCCTTGGTAAGCTTTGAAAACTCCTCCTTTTAGTTGTATTATGCATATACTAACTCTTTTTGTTTTCAGTCTGGCACTCCAAGGGCTTCTTCCTCGCAACAGCCGGACCCCAAGGCCCGGAGGACGACTGTTGCAAGCTCTCCTGGGTCTTCCAGGAAAACAGTGGCGGCTGAGAAGCAGCCGGCCACTTCTTCAAAAACCCAGGCGGGGCCGCCTAGATGTATGGACACTTGCTTGTAAAAACTCACCCTTGCTTCCTTCTTGATTAGGTCTAACTTGTTTTTTCCTTTCGCTTAATGCAGCCGGCCCCCAGGGACTTGACTTGGTTGAGGTAGCCAAGTCAATGGTTAAAATAGTTCCTCCATCTGACAGGGAGGCGGTCAAGGGTGCCGGCACCCTTGACCTCGATGGAATTTCGGGGATCCTAGCTGAGGTATACTTAGCACCTTTTTGAGCTTTTGAGTTCCAGGACGCCTGTTAACTCTTTTGATTGGAAACTGACGCCTGTTTTTCTTTGTACTTAGGCCCTGCTCCGAGTCAACAGCCTTCGCAAGCCGATTGATCGGAAAAACAAAGAGGTAAAGGCCGCAAAGGCTATGGCCGCCTCCAGCTGTGATAAGGCAATGTTTCAAATTGCCCAAAATGAAGTACTGACCCTTGATCTTCTTTATTATCAGGCGCAGGCGACCGCCGCTGTTCGGGCTCAGCTAGAGACGGCCCAAAAGAAGGTTGACGAGCTGGAGGGGACCGTCACCAAACTTAAAACCGAGCTGAAACCCCTTCGCCAAAAAATGCACTCTTACGAAGCCATGGAGAAATCTTTGGCTAACGTAAAAGAACGCCTGGTGAACCAGGAGAAGAGTCTTACCCAAGAGCTCTCGGACAAGGCCGAGCAAGAGAAACAAGAGCTCGTCCGGGAGATGGTGGAAGACTCCGCCCAAATCCAACGCATGACCTGGGAACGACTGTTCCCCAGTGCCGACTTTGCCTCATGGGAAAGAACGTACCGCCAGTGTTCGGAAATATATAATCAACAGATCCTGGCGGCTGCTGAAGAAGAGGCGATGGACGTTGCGTTGGAGGAGGAAGAGCCGGTTGTGGCGCTTGTGCCACTTGGGGGTAAGGCATCAAAAAATGATGCAGCTAAGGCCGAGTCCAGCAAGAAGAGTGCTGACCAGGCGGCTGCTGCTGATACTGAACTGCCCCCTTCTTAAGCTTTAAGTATATTTTTTTCTTTTCACGGCCTGCGTGCCGTTTGCTTTGTAATTACCCGGCCAGGGGGCCGGGGTTTTGAATATTCTGCTGGTCTTTTATGGCCGGCTCATTTTAATCAAATATTTTGTTTTTGTTCAAATTTGTCTAAGTATTTGAAGTTTGCTCACTTGACCGACTGTTGTGTATGGCCAAACGTTTAGACAGGTAAGTATGCCGCCTATGCCCCTGGACGACTGGTTGTCTGTTTCCAGGATAGATGATCAGTCGGCCATTTAATCAATCGGTATTCGAACTCTTTATTCAATTTGACCAAGTAAATAGAATTACCTAGTAGCCAAGGATTTTAAGTAGGAAAACAAGCGGCGGGTACCGGTTGTTTCCCTTTATTGCCAATGTTGGCTTTAAACTCGTTATTTTTTAACCTAGCAAGAGTATTGGTTGAGAGCCTTTGTTTATTAAAAACAAGTGGACGACTCATACCTTTTAGGCTTCATACTAAGTTTGAGTGACTATTAAGTTAACATAGGAGTTACTTAGTCTTTGTCACAATCTTGATTGAGTAGTAGAGGTGTCAGGCGGCGTAGGCCGGCTAGACCCCTTGATTCACCAATGTTTGCTGGCTATTAACTCAATAGGTTATCCAGTAGGAATAGGGGTTCGAGTGCCCTTGTTTGTTTAAAACGGGCGGACGACTCAAACCTTTTAGGTTCCATACCAAATTTGAAGGAGTGACTATGAGTTAACTTTGGAGTTACTCAGTCGCCGTCACTTTTGTTTGAGAAGTAGAGGTACCAGGCGGCGTATGCCGGCTAGACCCCTTGATTCGCCAATGTTTGTTGGCTATTAACTCAATAGGTACCCCCTGCATTTATCCCAAGTAATACAGGCGGTCATCTGACTCAGATGTCAACTGCTACCACTGGTTTGGTTAGTGATAGAGTTATCCTTGTCTCAAAAACGGCTACGTGGTTGCCCTTGGGGACAGTCGTATAGGTGCCGTGTAATTAGTTTATAGAACAATGTTCCACCCAAAAGGGAGCTGCTCTCTGCGACGAATTTCATCCGGAGGGATGCCGTCGGACGCCTGCTATGATGTTGGGACAGGTCGTATTAGTTTTGTAGATTTGATCAGGTGGCTTGGCGCCTGGTCTGATCATTCGGCCGATGGCCTTGGTAAGTTCTTGGTGAACGTAGGTGCTAAGTAAAAGAAGGGTAGCCGCCTGTTAGGTACAGGATCGGCCAGGCCCTTATCTTTTTAGCTAAGTATTGTGAGTAAAATACTCGATGGAGAGTAGCCGACTGTAAAGGAACAGACGGCATGCCCCTCTAAAGATAGTGAAACTCAATGGAGAGTAGCCGACTGTAAAGGTACAGACGGCATGCCCCTCGTAATACAATATTGAATAGTAAGTGCAAACTTTATTAAGTAGCTCTTTACTTTACATCATTCAGAAGAAATATTTTTTAAGGTTATCTACATTCCAGGTTCGAGGCAACGGTTGTCCGTCTGGTGTTTCCAGACGGTAGGTACCGTCCCTGACTTCCGCATAGATTCGGTAGGGTCCTTCCCAGTTGGGAGTTAGTTTTCCAGACTCATTGGCCCTACCAACTGCTTCCATTTTTCTAAGTACAAAGTCCCCTACTTTGAGTGGACGCCTGTGTACTTTCTTGTTGTATGATCTAGTCATTCTTAGGCGATAGATCTCATGGCGCAAAACAGCATTGCCCCTTTTTTCAGGAAGTGAGTCTAATGCCAGGCGCATAGCTTCCCAGTTTGCCTCTTCATCATATAGCATTACTCGAAGAGTCGGCTCGTAGTGTTCTATTGGAAGAACAGCTTCTGCACCATAAGTTAGGAGGAAGGGAGTTTCTCCAGTCGCCCCTTTTTCAGTCGTCCTAATGGCCCAAAGAACATGTGGTAGTTCATCTGCCCATAGGCCGCCTGCTCGTTCAATCTTTTTCTTGAGACCGTCTGAGATGATTTTATTAAAGGCTTCTACCTGGCCGTTTGCTTGTGGACGGCCGACAGATGCAAAGTAATGTGCAATTCCTTGGTCTCCCAACCAGCTTTTGAGAACAGGCGTCTCAAATTGGGGGCCATTATCAAAAACCATAGACATGGGAACCCCGAACCGAGTGATGACGTTTTTCCAAATGAATGAAATTACATCTTTCGTCTTGATTCCCTTTACAGCCTCCGCCTCTACCCATTTAGTGAAGTAGTCAACGGCAACAAGTATGTACCTTCTGCCGCCTGTAGCAGGCGTATATGGCCCCAGAATGTCCATGCCCCACTTAGCAAACGGTAGTGGGCTGTGAATGGTAGTGAGGTCAGTAGCCGGACGGTGAATTAATTTGCCAAACCTTTGGCACTTGTCACATTTTTTCACCATCTCCATTGCATCTGCTTCCAAAGTAGGCCAAAAGTAACCCCGCCGCCTTGTCCTTTGAGCAAGCATCCTACCACCTATGTGGGAAGCACAGAAACCAGAGTGAAGATCATCTAGTATCTCTCGTCCCTTTTCAGGAGTAACACACTTTAAGAAGGGTTGAAGGTGCCCCCTCTTGTGAAGTTCTCCCTGTATAATTTCAAAACAGGAGGCTCGTTTTTTCAGTGCTGCCGCCTGTTGAGGATCATCCGGCAGTGTACCGTTTGTCAGATATGCCCTGATTGAATCCATCCAGGTTGAGCTTCTGTCTAGAATTCCAATAGGATTTTCCTCGATGCTTCTCTTCTCCATTACTTCCCAAAACACAGTCCGAGGAGTATCGGAGGAGGCGGATGATGCTAATTTCGAAAGTGCATCTGCCTGGTTGTTTTCTGATCTCGGCACTTGGATCAGATGGAAATCCTCAAGGGAGCCGACTGCTTGTCGGACCGCCTGTAAATACTTGATCATGGCCGGATGTGTTGCTTCGTATTCGCCATTGTACTGACTCACTATCAGTTGTGAATCAGAACAGGCGTCTATTTTCCTTGCCCCTGCCGCCTTACACATGCGGATCCCGGCTAGTAAAGCTTCATATTCTGCCTCATTGTTTGAAGCCTGGAAACTGAAGCGTAGAGCATACTCGAACCTGTCGCCCTCTGGAGATTGACATACGACGCCTGCTCCACAACCGTTTGAAGTAGAGCTTCCGTCCACATATACCTTCCAGACTTGGTCTGGAACTTGAGAGTCAGGAGGACGAGTCATCTCTACGATAAAGTCAGCAAAGGCTTGCCCCTTCACTGCTTTTCTAGGCTCGAAAGTAACTTCGAGACTCTGCATTTCTATGGCCCATTTGATCATTCGTCCGGAGGACTCCATGGTGGTAAGGGGCCGCTTGATCGGTTGGTCGGTATACACGACGACTGCATGTGCCAGAAAGTAGGGCTTCAATTTTTTAACAGCCATGAAGAGTGCAAGACCAAATTTCTCCACTAGGGGATACCTCAACTCGGCATTTTTCAGTACGTGACTGACAAAGTAGACCGGGAGTTGACAGCCGTCCCTTTCAGCAAGGAGCACCGCGCTTAACGCATGATCAGAGACGGCCAGGTACATGTAGAGATTTTCTTTGGGCAAAGGGCTAACCAGCCTCGGCAAGGAATGCAAGTGAACCTTTAATTTCTGGAAGGCGGCCTCAGCATCCGGCCCCCATTCAAACCTTGCCTTCTTCTTAATTGCCTGGAAAAAGTATAGGCATTTGTCGCCTGATCGGCTTAGGAATCTTCCCAAGGCCGCCAGACAACCTGTTAACTTCTGAACCTCTCGAACGGTACGAGGCGACTGCATGTCAATGACCGCCTGTACCTTCTCGGGGTTCGCCTCTATTCCTCTCTGGTTGATAAGGAATCCGAGAAATTTCCCAGACTCAACTCCAAATACACATTTCTTGGGATTGAGCATGACATGGTGCCGCCTGAGTGTGGCGAAAGTCTCTCGGAGGTCCGTCAGATGATCTTTCTGAAGTTTAGTCTTGACAATCATATCATCAATGTATGCCTCGACGTTTCTCCCAATCTGATCAAAGAACACTGTGTTTATCATTCGTTGGAAGGTAGCCGGAGCATTCTTAAGACCAAACGGCATGACCGTGTAACAGTATAATCCCTGATCAGTGACGAAGGCCGTCTTCTCCTGATCTTTCTTCCACAAAGGAATTTGATGAAAACCAGAATAGGCGTCCATAAAACTCATCAAGGCATGGCCGGCTGTTGAGTCGACCAGGTTATCAATTTTAGGCAGAGGGTAACTGTCTTTGGGGCACGCCTTGTTCAAGTCTGTGTAGTCTACACACATTCGCCAGGTGCCATTCGGCTTTTTTAACAAGTACCACATTTGCAACCCAATCTGGGAAGTAACATTGCCGAATGAACCCTGCATCAAGTAATTTTTTTGACTTCGGCGGCTGCCGCCTGACCTCTCTCTTCACCATGGTTCCGCTTCTTTTGCCGTACCGGCTTCTTTTTCGGATCCACAGCGAGTTTGTGTACTGCCAGATCAGGACTAATGCCTGGCATTTCATGGACTTCAAATGCAAAGATGTCCTTGTATTCTTTCAACAAGTTTGTGAAAGTCGGCACCAAGGTTTCTTTAGAGCAGCCGTCCCTACTTTGACTGTTCGGTCAGGATGGGAGTCGTCTAATATCAGGTCCGCATGCTCACCAGCCGGCTGAGGGCGGAACTCATCCGGCCGGTCCTCTGCCAATGATTGCTATTTTCTTGCTTTTCTTGCAGACTCAGTCTGGAGTGCCTTTCTCTTTTTGTCGCCTGTTTCTTGAACAGGCGCACTTTCCTTGACATTGTCAAGGTCTGTTTTTTCTCCACTTGACCCAGTGGCCATAACAGTGGGCTTGACATCCGAGAGATAGCACTCTCGGGCCATCCTCTGATCTCCCCTAAGGGAGCCGACTGTTCCATTGTCCCTTTCAAACTTAAGCAGCATAAGTGACGGGATTATAACAGCCTTGGAATTATTCAGGGTTGGTCGACCCAGAATCATGTTGTAGGCAGAGAGTTCCTCTACCACTAGGAACCGGACTACCATGTGTCGTCCTTCCCCTTTTTCGCCCAGGCGGATGGGTAGATCTACTCGTCCCAGTGGGTGGACGACTCCTCCCCCAAACCCTATTAAAGGGTGGGAGGCCGGATGTATGCAGTCCGTCTGATATTTCAGTTTTGATAGACATTTGCTGCTGATGAGATCTGAAGAGCTCCCGGTATCTATGAGGATTCGGCCAACTCTCTGGTTGGCCACTTTACATTCAATAACGAGAGGGTCGTCATGCGGCCCCCTTATTCCTCCTAGATCCTCTTCAGTGATGACAATCTCAGGAAATGTATATTTGGACGGTCGTTCTTGGTGAACGGAATTTACATCTAACCGCCTTATATTATCTTTGTTGCCCCTAATAGTGGGGCCGCCTCCTGAGAAGCCGCCTGCAATGGTGTAGACGACTGCATCATCTGTATCAGAACTGTCGGCCTGCTGATTCTTTTTGGCCGACTGCTTTTTTGAGGAAGTGTTTCCCGCAGATTTCTTGACATAAGTGTCAAGATCACCTTGATCAGCCAATCGGTCTAGGTATCGCATGAGACTGATGCAGTCATTGGTGTGATGACCAATGTCATCATGATAAGCACAGATTTTGTCTTGGTTCCGGTTGCTCGCAGAACCCTTCATGGGGAGCGGCTTCTCAATTGAGAGCCGTTCCTTTATTTCTTTTAGGATAAACTGGTTATCCTTGTTAAACACATATTTTGGGGAGTATGGTTTGAATTCTTTTTTCTTTTTCTGGGCCGGCTGTTTAGAGGAATCAGCCGCCCAGACCCCTTTTCTTTTTTCATCCTTGTTGGACGACTGTTTCTGTCGTCCCTCTCTATTGTCGAACCTCTTCCCGTCCGACTGTTTCATCGTACACAGATCAGTCGCCTGTATATAGGCTTCTGCTTCAATCAAGGCCTCTTGAAGAGTCGCCACCCTTTTTCGAACTAAATCAAATTTGAAGGTAGACCCGTCTTTGAGACCTCTAAAAAAGTCAGTATAAGCTACCTCATCCGGTAACCCTTGAATCTGTATTCTCATCAGGTTGAACCGCCTGATGTAGGAACGAAGCCCCTCCTTTTCACCCTGCTGAATTGTTCCCAAATCAAGGGTCGTTTTCTTCGCAGGGATGTTCATTGCGAAGTTGGAGGCAAATAAGTAAGCAAGCGTCCTGAAGCTGTTTACACAACCAGTCGGCAGGTTGCCGAACCATTGCTGTGCAATTCCCTTGAGAGTCGCTGGGAAACACTTGCACCAAGTGGGATCATCCAACCCTTGAAGGTACATCAGGTTGGTGAATGCCATCAGATGGTCTTCCGGGTTAGTAGTGCCATCATAGGCGCTTACTAAAACATTTTTTTACTTTGGCCGGCTGAGCGGCTTCAGTAATTTCCTTGGAGAAGGCCGACGGCTGTTCACCAAGTCTAAGCAGCCGTAGCTGCCAGTCCATAGGTTGGACGTTTTTTGCTGCAGGTCCACCAAATGGAGGTGGCTGCATAAAATACTGTTGTTGTGGCACAAATGGTAAGTTTGGTACCGCCTGGGCACTATGAAAGTCGGACTGACGGGAGTGCCGCCTGACTGACTCTCATGGTACGACTGAGTTGGCCTCATCGAGGCGTTTCGCAAACTGTCCTGAAAATTTGAAGTAGAAGCCGACTCTGATAATCGGTCACTCTTCTTCTGCTCTAGCAGGTGCCGAGCATCTGTGAACGTTTGCTTTGACCCGTCCGCCTGAATATGACGAACCGGTTTCCTATTTCCCGTAGGGTAACGGAATTTTGTGAAATCAAGAGCAGACGGTTCCCGCTTCTTGGATTTAGGATGGGGAGTCGCCTCTCGCCCTTGAACTGGCTTCCTCCTCAGTGAAGTGGAAGGTTTCTTGGCCGACTGCTCTTTGACTGAAGCAGGCGGTTTTTTGTTGATCAACTCTTGGATCTCTCCCTTGAAGTCCCTCATGAAGGTCATGAGTTCGTTCCTTGTGATGGGAGCAGACCCATCAGTCGGCTGTTGCCGAGCAAGCGGTGCGCCTGCTGGCTCGCTTCCTGTTTGAAGATACTCCCGTTCCCTTATTTTCAGTATGACGGGTACGGCGGGCCCTTAGGGTCCCGTCTGGAGCTGTATGAGTTTCAACTTCAAATTCACTTTCGGTATCATGGTCCAACTGAACTTGAGGGTCGTCTAGGGGACGCCTCTCTGGAGTCGGTACAGACTTGGATGCCATCTCTGAAGTACTCTCCCCACAGACGGCGCCAAATGTTTCGGGGTTTTCTGATGTCCTGCGGGAGAGTTACAATTCCGAGACTGGAACCGGACGTCTGTACCTACAAAATAACGGAGACTCCTGAGAGCTCCGCCTCCAACGGTCAAGTTAGTACCTGATTAAGGAGTAATCAATACAGAAAGTAAAGTAATGAGATCTCTCTAGGTGAGAGTGCTTAGTGTTGGTAATCTGCGTCGTTAGCGAGATTAGCCGGTTGTTAATAAGTCTGTTCTTCTCTGCTTGATCTCTTAATTATTCGGTTGTTTTTTTGTTCTTTGATTAATGAGGATTAATCGAGTATTTATAGCCTTGGGAAGCGTGCAACTCTCTAGGCTTAAGGTAAACCTAGGGCTGATCGGGCCTCTAGACTGAAATGGGCCTTGATGGCCGGTTGTCCCACTCGACATGGGTGGACACGTGGCGTGTCTTAAGTGGTCCGTGGAGGACGTATCTGTGACTGACACGTGGCAAGCTCCTGTTGGCCTTCGTGAAGGACACGTGGCGGAACCTGGTTGGTCCACTTGTCAGACGGTGATTGGTGGATAAAAATCCCCTAATCAGCATCAGCAATACCCAATCAAATTTTCCTTTCCCTCTCCCTCACTCTTCCACAATAATATGGGTCATAATGTTAAACTCCCTCCGTTTCTAATTTCTTGCAACAAAGGGGGTTGCACGGTTCCCAAGTAAAAAGTTTTTAAGCACAATTATTAGAAAGTAAGGGTATGTAAATAATGTAATTAAGGAAGGAGGGTGAATAATTAATTAAACAACTAAAAGTTTAGCACCACCACCGATGAACGGGTACGCCACCCAAAACCACCAGCAACAAAAAGCTACCACCTAGAACCACCAGCGAAACCACCCGAAATCACCCAACGAAACCACTTTTACCCGAAACACCTAGATCTAGAACCCACGCCACCCACAACCACCACCTAGACCCACCACACCAAACCCGCGAACCCACCAAAACCCCTCCTCCACCCCTGCCAACCACCAACACTACCATATTTAGACCCATCAACACCACCGAAAACGACCAATTCAAGACCCACGAAACCACCAGACCCACGCCACAAACCTTACGACTCTCCTCCACTCCTGTGAAACCACAAACCACAAAACCCACCTTTACCACCAAAACCACAAAAACCTACCGACGACCTAGCAAAACCACCCATGACACTACCAAAATAACTGGCGAACCACCTAACTCACCAACAACCAAAAATCCACTAAAAGGGTGGTTTGGGATTTGATTATGATAGATGAAGATGATGAAATGATAGATGAAGGAGGAGAGAGAAAGATAATGGGTTTGATTATTTGGGGGTGATTTCATAGATAATTAATTTAGATTAAGGTTATAATGGATTGCAATTATGTGTAGCATTATGTGTTTAAAAATTTTAAGGGTATATTGGTCATTTTGACAGAAAAAAGTTTCCAAATAAGGAAAAAAAATAAGTTTTTGCAAGAAATGAGAACCACTCTAAAATGGCAAATGTTGCAAGAAATAAGAAACGGAGGGAGTAATATAATTTCTAAGCTCGACTTAATCAAGGCTTGACTCAATTTCGATGATCTTTGATCAAGCAATTCTTATAATTCAACTTGAAAAGCTAACGAGAATTTCAAAATTTGTATGTATAGTATATTTAATGTTTTTAATAAACCAAAATATTTTGAAATTCTTGTTAGCTTTTCAAGTTGAATTATATTAATTGACAATCCAAAAAATTCTTAATGAAACATTTGGCAAAAATTGAAAGCTGACGAGAATTTATATTTTGGTTTATTAAAAATATTTATTCAACTTGAGTCCTATATATCTCAAATTCTCTCCAAATTTCTTCATATGTAGACATTAGAATTTCCTCATATATATATATATATATATATATATATATATATATATATATATATATATATATATATATATTACAACGGTCCAAAAAGAGAATTAATTCCTAGTGTTTCTATGAAAACAACAACAAATATAAGAAAGTCGAAAATAACTCTCTAAGTTTCTTTAAGAAGTTTCGATGTTCCGCTCTTTCAATTGTCGACCTGTTGATGACTTGTGCAGTTGTGCTAGCTCAAAGCTTGGGATCCATGTCTGAATGTGTAGAAGTCCATTACACCTTGCAATAATTTGATCCAAAAATGGGTCTATCTTGCCTACCATTTGTTTATCAAACTTGATTGGGTATAAATTCTTTATTAAGATTCTCTACAACCTAGCTTCAATTTAAATTTTAAACGGTTTGAACATGAATCTTTTTGGTTTTAGTGACTTTGTGTTTGTACATAACTGTTATAATCAAATGTGATCATAATCAAAACTCACTTGATTATATCTAATTATAGGCTCATATGAACATGCCTCAATTTTATAGACTATTTCATGATTCATGGTGAGCTAATGTTCGTATATTCGAAGAAAATTTATATATAAAGCAAATTAGAATCAAATACCTCAAGGTTGAATAGAAACCGAACCATCTTTTTTAAAACAACTCATTTAACACTTCGTCACATTGAATTAGAGATAAAATATTTAGAGGTAAAAGCGTACATTTAACCCGACAATCAATATTTACGCGTAAAATAAAATTTGATTAGAGGCCTTAATGCCCTTACACTAACCAAAGTAAACGGCAATTCAATACACAGCTAACACAGGACTACCTCCAAAAAACCCTACTCCGACGGTTTGAACTTCGTTGCATAGCAGAAATCGAGAGAAAGAGGAGAGAGAAAAGAGAGTAGAAGAGAAGAGATGTGGAGATCCATAGCATCAAGATCTTCCTTCACCAGAAGCTTTGTGCGAAAATTGATTTCTTCTACCCAACCCCACCATCTCAGGTAATCCATAAACCCTTGATTTCATCACATTTTTACAGTTATCGAGAATCCCAGCAAGTTTTCATATCAGAATCACAGGTTTTTTTCTCATTCTTCTTCAATAAGTGAAATTGAAACTGAGAATCATGATTCCACTTCTTCTGAGAAGTTGAATTGGAAAATGGTGGGTTTTGATGATACCCATGATGTTAGTTCTTCTCAAGAACTTGGTTTGAACCCTAATTTTGATGAAATTAATGATGCCCAGATGAGTAGTATTGGGTTAACTGATCAGGAGTTAGAAGGGGATAGTGAGGAAATTACTGGGTTGATTTTGAACAATTGAAAAATGTATTGTCTTTGCTTCTAAATGATGTAGATGGTCATTGAGTCTAGCCTTGATAGTATGGATTTGATGTTGAATGAGAGTTTGTGGTGAGACTGCTCGTTTCACCGCTTATTCCTGGGATCATTTGATTAGGTTTACAAATGGGTTTCGAGTCGAAATGAATTTAAAGTAATACTTTGTTGTTAAGTGAACTTGTCCGTGCTATTTGCAATGATTATGAACCCAAGAGGAAAAGATGTTTATGCTTTGTGGGATTTGGTGAAGGAAATGGTGTGAGAAAGAGAGTGGTGTTGTTAATGCTGAAATGCTTAATCAATTGATATCGGCATTTTCGAGATTGGGTAAGGGAAAGGCTGCATATGAGGCATTTGGGAAGTTTGAGGAATTTGGCTGCGTCCTGAATGTAGACAGTTATTATCTTACAATTGAGGCACTTTGCAAGAGGTCATTTTATGACTGGGCTACATTAGTTGTTCAGAAATGCTTGATGCTGGAATGCTTCCAGAGAGTGAGAAGGTTGGTGAGATCATATCATTCTTATGCAAAGGATACAAGTCCAAGGAGGCCCATGTTGTCTATCTTGCTGCCAAGAGGGATAATAAGTATCCTCCTCAGAAGGCAGTTAATTTTTGATAAGTTGTCTATCGAAGGTGATGAAACTGTGACTTAGCACAGGAGGCGCTGGTTGATTTTTCTGATGAAGTTCGTAAAACATGCTATTAATCCGTTTTCATGGGTCATCCGCGGTTTGTGTAGGAAAAAATGACATTGAGTGTGCTAAGAAGTTGTTTGCTGAGATGATGGAAAAGGTCCGACTCCTGGGAATGCAATCTTTAATATTGTCATTAACTCTCTTTCCAAAGCTGGAGATATGGAAGATGCCAAGAGGTTACTGAAACTTATGGAGACTAGGGACTGAAACCTGATTCTATACTTATAGTGTCATAATTAGTGGTTACGCAAAGGGTGGTATGATGGAGAAGCTCGCAAAGTCTTATCAATGGCGAAAAGGAAACACGCCAAGCTCTGCCCTGCTACTTTCCATTCACTAATTCGAGGATATTGCAACCTTGGAGAATTTGACAGGGCTGTGAAACTGCTGAGTGAGATGAAGGACTCCGGGGTCGAGCCTAATGTAGATGAGTACAATAAGCTTATCCAATCACTTTGTTTGAAGGCTTTAGATTGGAAATCAGCAGAGAAGCTTCTGGAAGAAATGAAAGAGAAAGGTTTGTATCTACCTGGTATTACGAGAGGTCTTGTAAGTGCAGTTAAAGAGTTGGAGCAAGAGGCAGTTGGATCTGAAGATGATCATGCCAAACCATAGATTGTTAGTGGACCATGATCAATGTTGTAACATGAAGTGGCTCAAGCCGTTTTTGTTCTTTTTCTTGTGGTAGTATTTCTTTTGTTTTATTCTTTTCATTTTCATTTGGTTATCAAATTTTGGAGCTCTTAGGCATTAATCTGGATGGCATTGATTCCAGAACTGTTGATCAAATAGTACATCTTCTTTCATTTGGCTGGCTATGCCATTTCGTCTGTGGTAGCTGGATCTGTTAGGAAGTTAGTGCTTTATATATATGTGCGAAACTGTTGGTATGGAAACATCAACAGAAACTTTGCTCTTTTTTTTTTTCCAGTGAGCAAAATAATCATGTCACTAACTCTTATGTATGATTTCCTTATCAATGGAAGCTAGGGTTGTGGCTTTTAACTATTTCTCTTTTGGCTAAGGGTGCATTGGTGGATATATTTTTGAGGGGTTTTCACCAGCCTTTGTTTGAGAGTTGGACAGTAGTAGAGGTATGTAATATAAATTCTTTAATCATCCTTTCTTTTGCTTTTAAAAACCAAGCCTTTTATTATTTGGTCAAGCAGGTTTTCTGTAAGTTTTAGGGGTTTTTTCAACT